>NC_090436.1:829130342-829755342 GCF_031143425.1 Pleurodeles waltl | reverse complement strand
CACCGTTACTGAGGGAATCCAATTTGATTTCTATTACTCTGCTAAGTATGCTTGTATTCAGCAGGTCAAAACATCTGGTCTGAAGTTGTAAACAATTGCTGAGGCATTGGGGTGCTGGACCAATTCCATGGGTGCTAGGGGAGACCTTATTTGGCATGGGGGGGGGACAGCAGCAAACACTTTCCCAGGTCAGTGGCCAAAGCCTATGGTGGCCAGCATTGAAACTAGCACCAACAGGCAGGCGGGGAGCTTTCCAGTGCCAGCCTTAGAAGTGGGCACCCAAGCAGGTGCACATGGGCAGCTGTGGGACACCAAGATAGGCATGTGCAGCACACAGTCAGGCACCTTGGGATTTCAAGCCCCGGGCCAGACCATACACCCACCCTGCTGTAAAGACCAGGTGCACCACCAGCGTACCTTTGCAGTGGGACTGAGGGGCCGTGCGATGGGCAACCAACGGTCTAAACTTGGGAGGATGAGGGAGCCCAACCCTCTATAGTGTTCTCAACTGTGCCCTGGGACAGCCCCAGAGTGACTGATGTTCAAGCAATGCTCAGACCGGCGTAGCCACAGGAGGAAGCCAGGGCTGCAATCTGCTTTCATAGTGTTGCTGATCAATATGTCCTGCAATTCACACTTATTCTCACAGCTAGCTGCATTCTTCACTCATGCCCAACTGAGTGATTTATCCCTGAGAGTCACAGACAACTTATGAAAAGTTCACCTGCCTACAGGTACAGGAGAGGTGGGAGGAAGTCAGCACCAGCCATCTATCATCCGTGCAGTGAGAAAGGCAAGCACTGCATCTCACTTTCACTCTGGAAGTCAGCCTCCATAGTTCAAAAACATGTTTCCAGGCACTCAGCCCACGAGCCCTACCCCACCACCACAGAAGGCAGGAAAGCAAGAGGCTTCCATAGCAGCAGAGGCAGGAATCTCCACCACCATTTCTCCCATACAGGGCCACACAAGTCTTTAAAACCCAGCCTGTGTACACTGGACCATTCAGTTACCTGGCAATGAGGCCCAGTCTCAGTCAGAGCTTCTGACCCCGGACAAGCAGGGGATATATTTCTGGGCCTGTGTTGCCCCATTCTGGGCACTTTGTGACATGGTGGGCTGCAGAAGGGATCCCAGGGATAGAGGCTTCTACCCCCAGGCCAGGTGGCGCTCTGACCTGGGGTCCAGTCAAAGCTTCTATCCCAGGTATTCAAGGGAGGTCTCCCCAGGCCTGCAGCTCCCTGTCCCAGCTCCAAGTGACACAGTGGGCTGTGGAACAGAGTCCAGGGCTGGGGGCTTCCACCCACTGGGCCTGCCCTGGCTCTGACCTGGAGCCTAGTCAGAGCATCTTATCCCAAGCAAGCAGAAGGGTCCTTCCCAGGCCCGCGGCTCCCCAAGCCTAGGCACTTTGTGACACAGCGCATAGAAACGAGGTCCCAGAGGTCCTCACCTGGGACTGCAAGGCCACTACCTATTCTTGTAATTTGTGTAGACAGAGTGACAGAGGGGGACATTCAATAGAATGTATCTGGCCTACTGGAGCCCTGACCGGGCTTCAAATTTCAAATGAACCCTCACTAGAAATGTTGTGTTTTGTTTATTTATTTGAAGTACCAAACATCACCAATGATGCTGGAATTGCCCATTTTGCACCACCGAGGAAGGCGTGGTAAAGGACCCAGAATTTAAATTACGTTCAGGCTTAATTTTCAAACATAACCTACTCATTAGTTTTAGGAAACATTTAGGGCCAAATTTATTAAAGGATTGAGTTGTCCTTAAATCAGATTTACCAAACCATGCAAAGCCACCTTCTGCTGCCCTGCGTGGCTTGGTAAATCCAGAGTCACAGAAGGAAGGGCAAATCGCTGCCTTGAATTTATCTGTGCCGGAAAGGAGTTGCATGGGTGGAGTGTGGGTGTCCCACACATCCACACATGCTTTTTGGTGCATTCCCAGATTTACTGAGACACGAAAACGAAGGAATGTGTCAGAATTCTACACCTTCCTGATAGAGGTACAACGTGGAGAAATATCTTTATTTCTCCTTGTTTTTTCTTTTTTCTAAGTGTTCTGCAATCACACTTAGAAAGAGGAAAATGCCTTCTTGCACAAAAACAATCCTGCCTATTAAAGGCACCCTTGCACAATAGCAAAAGGTGTTAGGCAGCACACAGTGCACCAGCTCAGATAGAGATCATGAATGCACCATATGTAAACGTAGTGCACTCCAGCTCCCACTGTGCCAAATATTGATAAATCTTGATTTACGCTGCACCTCTAATGTAATGTGTTGATTTTAGCTGGAAATGGATCAGCATTTGTGATAGTCTGAAAAGGAAGATATATAAAACAAAGAAACAGAACACAAAAACAGCACAGCAAAATAATATCCCAAAACCACATTGACACAACAGAAATGGAAAACATCACAGCAACGCAGACCACAGCAAACCACTTTATCTTACAATAATAACAGAACAATTTACCCAAACGATGTAATAACAAAAAAAACAACTCAATACGACAACACAATACAATAATTACACAACAGGGTCAACTAGCATTCAACAACAAATCACAAACCATTAACAATATAAAACAACAATTTATCACAACAATATTACAACGTTTCATTGTAAATCAGCCACTAAGTCAAACTTAACCAACAACTGTACCTTGTAGCTTTATGGGTGATGGTCGTTAGTCAAAACCTTTGGGGTGTACAATGATTTAATGTATGTGACTTCATTAATAACTTGAAATGTCTGAATTTGATCCCAGTTACAATTTTGCAGCTGCTGAATCATTTGTTTTAATCTAATTTCAGATACTTGTGTTACATTGCAAAATACAGGTTAATTATTGTCAGCGCCAGTTCTGAAATTCTTGCGACCCTAAGTGAGAGTGCCCAGCTATGGCGCTAACCCTCACAGCATGTGTGCACCATCAAACCTATACACAGAACAACATAGAGGACAATGGCATTTTACCCTACAGTAAATCACACCGATTAATCAACTGTAGAACCCCACTGAATAATCAGTCTTAGAACCCATTTAAGGTGAAAACATTTTGAAACAAATAACAAGTAACCTTGGCTACCACATTTGAAATGTCCCTTTTTCACTGCCATTCTGTAAGTAAAAAAATGCTGCTTACTTTTTAAAAGTTAATGGTTTTGTGTGCAGATGGCACATAAAACCATTCCATAAAAAATAGAAACAACACATATTAATTGCTCATTAACAGGTTGCTTAATACTAGAGGAATATAAACTCTCAATAGAAGCCTGCTCATCACATGTATATGTTATTTGAAAATCATATACCCTTAGAAAACAGTAATAAAGTTGGTTGAAATGGTTTACTTTGATAAAAAGATATTGCTATCCCTTATCTCCTGTTGGGTAAATGTCTGTGTGTGTCAGGTTATAGGTCATAGGGCAAGCCATGACTATTGCAGTAGACATTATTAGGTATGACATTATGTTATGTGCATTTGAAGCTATAAGGGCCGAGCCATGGCTAGGGCCAGGTGAAGAGCCAGGTCTTCAGTTTCTTGCAGAATTCAAAAACTGAGGAGGGGGCTCTGATGTGCAAGGGCTGGTGCTCCAGGCTTTAGGAGTAAGATAGAAGGCATGACGGCTGGATCAGGCTCTGAATATGCTGGGGGAGGGGGTGTGAGTAGTAGGCTGACTGAGCTGAGGTGTCTGGTAGGTTTGTGAAGGTTTATACGGTTGTTGAGGTATATTGTGTAAGGCTTTGTATGTGTGCATGATAAGTTCAAAGTGTGCTCATTTGTTGATAGGGATCCAATGGGGCCATTTGAGGTGCAGAGGGATAGGAGTGTGGGGTGGAAGGTTTAGGGTGAGCCTGGGCACCAAGTTTTGCATGGAGTGGAGTCTTCTGGTCAGTTAGCGTTGATTCCAGCATGGAGTATGTTTCCAAAATCCAGCATGCTGGTGATGAGGGCTTAGGTGAATGTTCTGCAAGTGTTCGGGGGAGCTGTCTAAGATGTTTTTTAGCATCTTGAATGTGTGGAGGCAGCAATAGAGACTAGACTCACTTGGCCTGTCATGGTAAATTGGTTGTCGATTACTATTCTGAGGTTCTCTGCATGGATTGCCCAGGTCAGCAGGCCACCAGAGGAAGTCCCAGAGCAAGGTCTCTTTATTGAAGATCACTACTTCCGTCTTGTCTGTGTTGAGCTTGAGACAGCTGGTTTCTATCCATCTGGTGACTTTGGTCATGCAGACAGAGAAAGTGGGTCAGGTATATTTGGTATTTTTTCAGAGAGGGAGAGTATGAGCTGGGTGTCATCAGCATAGCATATGATCTTGATTCCATGGGCGCGGATGACGCTGGCGAGTTGGGTGATGTTAGTGTTGAACAGGGTGGTAAGAAAGCGATCCTTGTGGAACTAAGCCGATGAGATTGAGAGTGTTCGAGGTGAAGGGGGTTAGACTGACCAACTGGGTGCCACCTGTCAGGAAGAAGCAAACCCAGCAAAGTGTGGATCTTTGGATGCAGGCCTTGTGCATTGGCTGGGTAAGGATGCTGTGGGAGATGGTGTTGAAGGTCACAGAAAGGTCCAGTAGGATGAGGGCTGAGGTTTCACCTCTGTCCATTATTATCAGGATGACGTTCATGGCAGCAATGAGGGCAGTCTCTGTCTTTACTGAAGATTATTACTTCTGTCTTGTTTGTTTTGAGCTTGAGACAGCTGGTTTACATCCATCTGGCAACTTTGGTCATGCAAGTGGAAAAAGTGGTCTGGGGGTGTTTGGTGTTCTGACAGGGGGGGGGAGAGTATGAGCTGAGTGTCATCAGCATAGGATATGATGTTGATTCCATGGGCACAGATGATGCTGGTGAGTGGGGTCACGTTAGTGTTGAACAGGATGGTGCTGAGAAAGTGATGCTTGTGGAACTCAGCAGATGAGATTTAGAGTTTCTGAGGTGAAAGGGGTTAGGCTGACTAACTGGGTGCCGCCTGTCAGGAAGAAGAAAACCCAGAAAAGTGTGGATCCTTGGATGTCAGCTTTGTGCAGTGGTTGGGTAAGGATGGTATGGGAGATGGTGTCGAAGGTCACAGAAAGGTCCAGTAGGATGAGGGCTGAGGTGTCACCTCTGTCCATGATTATCGGGATGTTGTTTGTGGCAGCAATGAGGGCAGTCTCTGTACCCTGGTTGGGCATGAATCTGGATTGAGTGGTATATACAGGAAGTATGGGGTATTTGTGTGGGACCCACTGGCAACAAATTTTACCTTGGACCCTTGTATCTCGGATTTTGAGATTTGCTTTGCGTGCTGTTTAAAGCTATGTGGTGGGGGAAATTTTCTTTACGGACTAGGTGGTCTCACACACTATATAGTGTCTTGCTTCATCATATGACCACCTAGCCCCATCCGGGTAGGACAATGCCACCTGGATGGACTCAACCTCACCGTTTAAAGAACTCGGAGGGAGTGCAGAAATTAAAGTTATCTGGATAGATGTGGGATCCAGTTATGCTACAAGAATAATAAAAACATCTAGTCAGTCACCTGTGTAATAGTACACCTTTATTCGTGGTGACTGCTGGTGAGATTAAGAACAACTGATGGGACACCTATTTGAGATTAATGACTCAATGAGTCACCTATCTATTAATTAATGGCCGACATGTTTCTGCCCACTACTACGAGCCAAAGGAGGTCTAGGGGCCTAAGACCCCTCAAAATCATGCACTACAGAAGGCTACCTCAGTAGGAGGAGCTATGATGCTAATAAGAAGGAGAGGGCCTACCTGTGGAAGGCTAAACCACGAGGGCCCTAATCATGTAGGGCAAGTAGCCCCAGGTCTATCAGAGGGGGAGTGCCCCCTTGTAGTCACACATACTCCAAAGAAGGCGCTCGCTTTGGCACCTATTCCGTTTCCCTCCTCAACCGCTTGTGGTGTCAAGGAGGTGGTTGTTGTTGAGGTGGGTGGCAATAAATTAGTCAATCAGGATTTATAAAGTGCAGCTAATCCCCCGGTAGGGTATCCAAGCATTTTCAGGTCCCTGGAGGCATAGTCGAACAGCCTGGTCTTGAGGACCATTCGGAATTCTGGAAGTGAGGTGATGGTCCGGAGGTGCCTGGAGAGGCTCTTCCAGGTTTTTGCTGCAATGTGAGAGAAGGAGCATTCTCTACTCCTGCTTCGGTAGATGCATGGAGTATGGGCAAGTGAAAGGGAGGCAGAGCGTAGACTTCTCAAAGGTTGGTGGAAGTTCAGGCAGTAGTTACTGTAATCAGGTTCTTGGTCGTGTAGAGCCTTGTGTGCGAGGGTCATCAGCTTGAATTGGCATCTCTTCTGTACGGGGAGCCATTGGAGTTGCCTGAGCCTGGGTATGATGTGGGTTCGTCGGGGAAGGACAAGGATGAGTCTGGCTGTGGTGTTCTGTGTGGTCTGAAGTCTCTGTAGTAGGTGTGCAGCAATTCCTACGTATAGAGCATTGCCGTAGTCCAGTCGGCTGGTGATGAGGGCCTGTGTCATGGTGCGTCTCATGTGTAGGGGTAGCCACTTGAAGATCTTGAAGATCTTATGTAGCATGTGCACAGTGAGAAAGCAAGCAGAGGAGATGGTGCTGATCTGAGATTTCATGGTGAGCTTGTTGTCAATGATGATTCTGAGGTTTCTGGCATGGTCGGATGGAGTGGGTGTGGGTCCTTGGTCCGATGGCCACCAGGAGTCATTCCATGTCTTGCTGCTATTGCCAAAGATAAGTACTTCCATCTTGGCTGTGTACAACTGCAGGCAGTTGTTCTTCATCCAGTCAGTGATGCTTGTCATGCATCTGTGGAAGTTTGTTCTGGTGGTGGAGGGGTCGTCGATGAGTGAGAGAATCAGTTGGGTGTTGTTTGCATAGGAAATTATGTGGAGACCGCAGGATCTGACAATTTTAACCAGCAGGGTCATATATGCATTAAAGAGTTTGGGGCTGAGTCCTTGGGGGCACCACAGATGATCTCCTTGGGTTCGGAGTTGAAAGGTAGGAGGGGGATCCTCTGGTTTCTTCGGGTGAGGAAGGAGGTGATCCATTTGAGCGGATCCCATTGGATGCCGATGTGGTGGAGTCTGTCAATCAGCATGTGGTGGGATACAATGTTGACGGCTGCTGAGAAGTCGAGGAGGATCTAGGCTGCTGTTTCTCCTTGGTCAAGGAGGGTTCGGATGTCGTTGGTGGTTGCGATCAGGGCAGTTTTGGTGCTGTGATTGCTGTGGAAGGTGAATTTGGAGGCGTAGAGTAACTGGTTCTGCTCCAGGTATGTCATGAGTTGATTGTTGATGTCTATTCCAGTACCTTTGCTAGGAATGGGAGCAGGGAGATTGGCCGTTAGTTTTTGGGTTTGATGGGGTCGACGGGGGCTTTTTGAGTAGTGGTATGACTGTGGCGTGTTTCTCAGGCATCAAGAAATGTTGCAGTGGTGATGGCGGTGTTAAGCAGGGTGGTGAGTCCCTGCCCGATCCTTTGGCTCCCAAGGTTGAAGATGTGGTGCGGGCATGGGTCTATGGGAGCTCCTGAGTGGATGGATTTCATGGTGGAGGTGATGTCCTGGGTGGATTGGATGTTCCAGGTGGTTGGTGTATGGTTCATGTTGGTTATGATAGTGGTGTATCTGTTAAGGAAGTCTGTAAGTGTGGGCTGGGGTTAAAATTTTCTGTATATGGTTGCAATCTTGTAGTGGAAGAAGTGGGTGAGGTTGTCGCACAGCTCCTGTGATGGTGTGATATTGTTTTTATTGGCAGCCGGGTTGGAGATTTCCTCAACGATGTTGAAAAGTTCCTTGGTGTTGTTGGCACTGGTTTCAATGCGTGCGGCAAGGACTGTCTTTTTGTTGCCCTCAGGAGGTGATGGGAGAGATTGAGGGAGGTCTTGAAGGCTGCTCAGTAGGAGGCTTCCTTGCTGGTGCGCCATCTCCTCTCCAGCTGTTTGCTGTCTCGTTTTGCTGCTCTGAGTTCTTGGGTGTACCAGCTGGCCTTTTTGAAGGATTTTCTCTGGATGTTGCTCTCGATGGGGATGATGCTGTTGGCACAAATTGGTGATCCAGAAGTTGAAGTTTTTCACTCCCTGTTCGTGGTTGATGGTGCTAGCGGGGTTGGAGGTGTTGAAGGTGTTTGCCCAACTGGTCTCTGAGATTTTGTTCTACCTTCGGTTAGGGGTGCTGGTCATCTTCAGGGTGGAGGTGTGGGGCCTGGCGATGCTGAAGTGCATGATGGAGTGATCGGTCCATGTGAGTTCTGTGACATGGCTGTATTTGACGCGGTTGCTGGAGGTGAAAACGGAGTCCAGCATGTGTCCCGCTTTGTGTGTAGGCTCATGGACAATCTGGGTTAATCCAAGGCTGCTCATACTTTCAAGGAGGTGTGCAGTGTTGTCGTTGTTGAGGTTGTTGATGAGGAAATTTAGGTCACAGAGAAAGATGCAGTCCCTGGAATCTAAGGCTAGAGGCGCAATAAATTCAGAGATAGCATTGCAAAAGCTGGAGTGCGGGTCTGGGGGTTGGTATGCGAGGGTGCCTCTGAAGATTGTTTTGTCATCTGTGTGGAGCTTGAAGATGAGGTGTTCTATGGGGGTGGTGGTGTTGTAGGTGGTGGTGGTGCACTGTGTGGTCTCTTTGTGGATGGTGGCTGTTCCTCCTCCCAGCTCGTTGGTGCAGTCCTGGTGAGTGATTTTATATCCGTCAGGGATCACTGTGGCAATGTCTGGGGAGGATGAGGGGTTGGGTCAGGTCTCATGTAAGTTGCTGTTTTTGTTCAGATGTTGTCTGTGGTGTGCTCGGGGTGGGGCTGCTCGGTGGGCTGGTGTTTGTGCTGTGGCAGAGGGTGCAGGTGAAAGGTCTTAATATGGAGTGTGGGTCGGTGCGGTGGCAGTGTTTGTTGAGGTGTCTAGGATTGAGGGTGTAGAACTCGGAGATGGTGTATTTTCAGGGGAAAGGAGGACCAGGGGTTGTGGCACTGGGCAAGGTCCAGGGGGGGATGAGCACAGATGGACTTGCCTTTGGAGTGCCAGCGGTGAGCAAGCAGCATGCCCCCTGCACACGTCTGCTGCACGGTCGTGCCTAGGCCTGCATTAAGTTGGTCCTGGGGTGGACGGGGCTTCTGTTGGTGGGAAGAACGGTGAGTGGGAAAACCTGGTCTGGAAAAGCCCAGCAGGAAATCCAAGGCAGCTGTGGTGTCTCTGGATCAGTATGGAACTAGACATTTATTTGTCATTTTTTCCATTACTTTTCTCAGATAGGGTAGCAGAGAACAGTAGTTGGCTAGAATCTTCTACTCTGCTGATGGCTTCTTGAGGCATCCAGGTATGCGGATGTGATGATTAAGTCATTCAGGATAGGTTTGAGGATTGATCTGATCGGGTCCATTGCTTTGATGAAGACATTTTGAGGGGGGGGTTCAAAGGTGCTCTGCAGTGTATGGATTGCATGGTCGATGCTGTTTCTTGAGTTGTAATGGTGAGCCAGGTGGTCAGGGTGATCCTCTGGGTGTCGGTTCAGATGGGCAAGTGGGTTGAGAGGGTGGAAGGATCCAGTTGGGGACTGAAGTTTTCGTAGATGTTGGTGATCTTGTTGCTTAAGAAAAGGAACAGCTGGGTGCACAGGTCCTGAGAGCCCAGGCCTGATTTTACTAATGTTATGTAATACCTACTTAAATATAAGTTCTTTCAGCCAGTCCACTTTATCCATTGGTCTGTTATTGTGTCCTTCAAATTTTTCTTCTGTCCAGCTCAGCATACAGCATGTGACAATAAGTCAGGCAACTTCAGCTTTCATCTAACTTCACGGCCAGTGACGACTTTCTGCCCTGTCACATGGAGCACCCCCATGTTGTCTTGAGTGCCAGAGGCTGCTATAGCACTGTGGACCACATTTATACTTTTTTTGCACCACATTTAAATAATTTTTTGATGCAAAAGAAGTGCAAGCTTACAAAATACAATTATGTTTTGTAAGTTTGAAATGCTTTTGTATCAAAAAACAACACAAATGTGGCGCAAAAAGAAGTATAAATACGGTCCCATGTGCTTTATGAGACCAGAAAGAGTTTTGCTTTCAAGCAATGTTTTTTAGATTGAGGAGGATTCTGCAGTTTCCCTCACAATAAAGTTCTACAAAAGCCATAAAACAAATCCAAAAGGCTAGCAGACAACACCAGACCTACTGGTTTTGCCAATACTTATTTCTTATATTTTCAACTCACCATAATGGGCCTTACTAATTCTTCTCCGGAACCTGATGTTTCTTTTATTTTTGGCCAAACTGCCTATACACTACAAATTGTTCATCATTTTTTAATAATGCTTGTTGCATTGGATGCCCTTGTAATTAAAGATAACAAATTCAGAATTTTCTTTTTATTTGATATTTTACTGATATTTAAATGACTGCCCACTAATGCTTTTGAAATGTCAATTGTCTTTCAAATGTATTTATTATGAATTAAGTATACGGGCTAAGATGTTTTTTCAGTGCTGTTTTGGCTATCTAAATCTAGTCCTCATTTCAATAGCAAATTATTTATTTTCCAAAATGCTAAACATATACATACCATATATCTGAATAGAGTTTTCATTTATAATATTCACTTATTCAACCTGCAGATAAATAGTGTGACCATTGTAATCATCGACTACCATCTCTTAAAACAAACAAAAAACAATAAAGGCTCAGTGTGCTCTCCTGGAGTTAACAATGATTAATCAATATTGTAGCCATCAGTGGACAACCAGGCATGATAGAATGACAGGTATAGGGTGGAAGCTCACAAATACTAAACTTGGATTCCTGTATCCAGTAGTTTCACATTTTACTTTAGTAATCAATGTCATATTTTAAGCACACTCAATCAAAGACATTGTTATACCCAAGTAATAGCTTTTTCTACTTCATGGTATAAATGCAGCAGTTGTGGCAAGTCAGCAACATGATAATCCCATACTGGCTTAGTGACAGTTTACAGCACTCCTTCTAGAGTGGTGTATCATCAATTTAATTTCATCTGTTTCCAGTAGGACCTCTTTCTATGTCTAAGTACTATGTGCATTGCTCCTTCACTTCCACCCCTCAGAGTCATTGGTGTAGTACTTTTCATCTCATCCCTTCTTCTTACCTGTAAAAGCCAAATGGTTGACCTAGGGCCTTGGATTGCTTGTGTTATGGTTCAGGAAGTACAGAGCCTTGCAGTTCTGGGTGGTCATGAGAAAGGTCAAAACTGATTTGTAGCTGGCTGGGTCTGAACTGAGGTGGCATGGTCAGCAAGAAAACAATGGATTGAAATGCTACCCTGAGTGACTGCCAGTGGTTAGACTTATTGCAAGCATTCCTCCCATTACCTTTTGTGTGTTTAATGTGGTGCCTAAGTGGCAAGGGTATGCCCAGATGTGGGTCCATGCTCACTATACCACTGGAGCCAGGCTATAATTGACTGATGAGCCTTATTCAAGTTGAGTTGCTTGTGTTCTGGTTCAGGGGGAGCTGGCCTGGTAGATCAGGCTGGACTGTTATTATTGGAGAAGGGTCAATACTGATTTGCAAATCTGGGTCTAAATTAAGGTAGCATGGTGAGCAAAACAATGATAGGTTAGAATGCTACCTCAAGTGATTCCCAGTGGTTAGATGTATTGCAAGCATTCCTTCATTTGGGACAGAAAAGTCATCTGCATGGTAATCAACATGCACCCTTACCCTGTGTGCCCACCTGCACTGATGTCTGGGACCCTAATGCTGATTTTAGGCAGACACAGTACCATGACATTGGGCCTGTCTTACGCATTATGGTTTTGTTGGACTGGAAGGAGCACCTACAGAGCCACCCGCATGGTGGTGAAAGGCAACTGCCTTCACCAGGAATTCAGCAGCACGAGCATGGTAGAGGCTGCATACCATGTAGTGATCAGCAGGAGTGAACAGGTTCAACCTGTGTCACTTAAGTGGGACCTACATGTTCACTTACATTTAAGCTGTGTGCTTAACTCACCCTTGGCTACATCACTGCAGAGTGCATAAGGTATATTTGACCTGGGTGTATGTGTGGCTGGACAGGGTGCCACACAGGGATCATGCAAGGCTGAGTAGTGCGTGCTTGGTGTATGCATGTGCTGGAGGTGCATGTGCCTGAGAGAGGGACAGCACCTGGTGGATGTATTGCTGTGCAGTGTGTGCAAGGTAAATGCATGTGCTGGGTTTAGGTGTGCCTGTGAGTAGTACAATACAGGAAGGATGCAGTGTGTGCATGATAAGCGCAAGTGCTGTGTGTATGTGTGTCTATGCGTGGTACAATAGACAAAGGATACAGAGCTGGGCAGTGCTGGCCAGCGTGCGCATGTTGAATGCAAGTGCTGAATGTATGTGTGCCTATGAGTGGGTCTGTACATGGAGGATACAGTACTGTGCAGTGTGTGCATGCTGTATACATGCACTAGGTGTATATGGACCATATTTATATTCTGCCGAGCGGAGTATTCTCCAATGGCTGGGCAGAGGACTTTACATCTGCCAGGCCCAGAATACGCTGCCTGCCACATTTATAAAGACATTGGCAGGAAAAACAGTTATGGCGGTTGTAGGAAGTTGGCTCTGCATGTACTATTTCAAAGTAAGAAATAGCATGCACAGAGTCCAAGGGTTCCCCTTAGAGGTAAGATAGTGGCAAAAAGAGATAATTCTAATGTTCTATTTTGTGGTAGTGTGGTCGAGCAGTAGGCTTATCAGAGGGTAGTGTTAAGCATTTGTTGTACACACACAGGCAATAAATGAGGAACACACACTCAATGACAATTCCAGGCCAATAGGTTTTTGTATAGAAAAATATATTTTCTTAGTTTATTTTAAGAACCACAGGTTCAAGATTTACAAACAATACTTTAAATGAAAGGTATTTCACTTAGGAACTTTAGGAACTTTGAATTAGCAAAATAGCATATACAGTTTTCACACAAATGTCAATAAGCTATTTTAAAACTGGACACAGTGCAATTTTCAACAGTTCCTGGGGGAGGTAAGTGTTTGTTAGTTTTGCAGGTAAGTAAACCACCTACAGGGTTCAAAGTTGGGTCCAAGGTAGCCCACCGTTGGGGGTTCATAGCAACCCCAAAGTTACCACACCAACAGCTCAGGGCCGGTCAGGTGCAGAGGTCAAAGTGGTGCCCAAAACGCATAGGCTTCAATGGAGAAGGGGGTGCCCCGGTTCCAGTCTGCCAGCAGGTAAGTACCCGCGTCTTCGGAGGGCAGACCAGGGGGGTTTTGTAGGGCACCGGGGGGGACACAAGTCGACACAAAAAGTACACCCTCAGCGGCAGGGGGGCGGCCGGGTGCAGTGTGCAAACAGGCGTCGGGTTTGCAATGGAGTTCAATGGGAGACCAAGGGGTCTCTTCAGCGATGCAGGCAGGCAAGGGGGGGCTCCTCGGGGTAGCCACCACCTGGGCAAGGGAGAGGGCCACCTGGGGGTCGCTCCTGCACTGGAGGTCAGATCCTTCAGGTCCTGGGGGCTGCGGGTGCAGTGTCCTTACCAGGCGTCGGGTCTTTGAAGCAGGCAGTCGCGGTCAGGGGAGCCTCTGGATTCCCTCTGCAGGCGTCGCTGTGGGGGCTCAGGGGGGTCAAAACTGGCTACTCACGGGCTCGCAGTCGCCGGGGAGTCCTCCCTGTAGTGTTGGTTCTCCACAAGTCGAGCCGGGGGCGTCGGGTGCAGAGTGCAAAGTCTCACGCTTCCGGCAGGAAACGTGTGTTCTTTCAAAGTTGCTTCTTTGTTGCAAAGATGCTTCTTTCTTGGAGTAGTGCCGCTGTCCTCGGGAGATCTTGGTCCTTTTAGATGCAGGGTAGTCCTCTGAGGTTTCAGAGGTCGCTGGACCCTGTGGAACGCGTCGCTGTTGCAGTTTTTCTTGAAGTGGGGAGACAGGCCGGTAGAGCTGGGGCCAAAGCAGTTGGTGTCTCCGTCTTCTCTGCAGGGCTTTCAGGTCAGCAGTCCTTCTTCATCTTAGGTTGCAGGAATCTATCTTGCTAGGTTCTGGGAGCCCCTAAATACTCCATTTAGAGGTGTGTTTAGGTCTGGGGGGTTAGTAGCCAATGGCTACTAGCCCTGAGGGTGGCTACACCCTCTTTGTGCCTCCTCCCTGAGGGGAGGGGGGCACATCCCTAATCCTATTGGGGGAATCCTCCATCTGCAAGATGGAGGATTTCTAAAAGTCAGAGTCACCTCAGCTCAGGACACCTTAGGGGCTGTCCTGACTGGCCAGTGACTCCTCCTTGTTTTTCTCATTATCTCCTCCGGCCTTGCCGCCAAAAGTGGGGCCGTGCCCAGAGGGGGCGGGCAACTCCACTAGCTGGAGTGCCCTGGGGTGCTGTAACAAAGGGGGTGAGCCTTTGAGGCTCACCGCCGGGTGTTACAGTTCCTGCAGGGGGAGGTGAGAAGCACCTCCACCCAGTACAGGCTTTGTTACTAGCCACAGAGTGACAAAGGCACTCTCCCCATGTGGCCAGCAACATGTCTAGTGTGTGGCAGGTTGCTAAAACTAGTCAGCCCACACTGGTAGTCGGTATGGTTTCAGGGGGCATCTCTAAGATGCCCTCTGGGGTGTATTTTACAATAAAATGTACACTGGCATCAGTGTGCATTTATTGTGTTGAGAAGTTTGATACCAAACTTCACAGTTTTCAGTGTAGCTATTATGGTGCTGTGGAGTTCGTGCATGACAGACTCCCAGACCATACACTCCTGTGGCTACCCTGCACTTACAATGTCTAAGGTTTTGCTTAGATACTGTAGGGGCACAGTGCTCATGCACTTATGCCCTCACCTATGGTATAGTGCACCCTGTCTTAGGGCTGTAAGGCCTGCTACAGGGGTGACTTATCTATACCTATAGGCAGTGTGAGGTTGCCATGGCACCCTGAGGGGAGTGCCATGTCGACTTAGTCATTTTATCCCCACCAGCACACACAAGCTGGCAAGCAGTGTGTCTATGCTGAGTGAGGGGTCTCCAGGGTGGCATAAGACATGCTGCAGCCCTTAGAGACCTTCCCTGGCATCAGGACCCTTGGTACCAGGGGTACCAGTTACAAGGGACTTACCTGGATGCCAGGGTGTGCCAATTGTGGAAACAAAGGTACAGGTTAGGGAAAGAACACTGGTGCTGGGGCCTGGTTAGCAGGCCTCAGCACACTTTCAAATCATAACTTGGCATCAGCAAAGGCAAAAAGTCAGGGGGTAACCATGCCAAGGGGGCATTTCCTTACACACCCCACCCCCCCCAATGGAAGAGGATGAGACTAACCTTTCCCAAGAGAGTCTTCATTTTCTAAGTGGAAGAACATGGAAAGGCCATCTGCATTGGCATGGGCAGTCCCAGGTCTGTGTTCCACTATAAAGTCCATTCCCTGTAGGGAGATAGACCACCTCAAAAGTTTTGGATTTTCACCTTTCATTTGCATTAGCCATCTGAGAGGTCTGTGGTCAGTCTGAACTACAAAGTGAGTACCAAAGAGGTATGGTCTCAGCTTCTTCAGGGACCAAACCACAGCAAAGGCCTCCCTCTCAATGGCACTCCAACGCTGCTCCCTGGGGAGTAACCTCCTGCTAATGAAAGCAACAGGCTGGTCAAGGCCATCATCATTTGTTTGGGACAAAACTTCCACTATCCCATGTTCAGAGGCATCAGTCTACACAATGAACTGCTTGGAGTAATCTGGAGCTTTGAGAACTGGTGCTGTGCACATAGCTTGTTTCAGGGTGTCAAAGGCCTGTTGGCATTCTACAGTCCAGTTTACCTTCTTGGGCATTTTCTTAGAGGTAAGTTCTGTGAGACTTGAGTCTGGGTTTTTGGAGCTGCCCAGTCCAGAATAGTCTGGATCTTAGGCTGGAGTGGCTGAACTTGGCCTCCACCTACCAGGTGTCCCAAGTAAACCACAGTTCCCTGCCCTATCTGGCATTTGGATGCCTTGATAGAGAGGCCTGCTGCTTGCAGGGCCTTCAAAACCTTCTTCAGGTGGACCAGGTGATCCTGCCAGCTGGAGCTAAAGACAGCAATATCGTCAAGATAAGCTGCACTAAAGGACTCCAAGCCAGCAAGGACTTGATTCACCAACCTTTGGAAGGTGGCAGGGGCATTCTTTAAACCAAAGGGCATAACAGTAAACTGATAGTGCCCATTAGGTGTGGAGAATACTGTCTTTTCTTTTGCTCCTGGTGCCATTTTGATTTGCCAGTACCCTGCTGTCAGCTCAAAGGTACTTAAGTATCTGGCAGCACCTAGTTTGTCTATCAATTCATCTGCCCTTGGAATGGGATGGGCATCTGTCTTGGTGACAGAATTAAGTCCTCTGTAGTCCACACAAAACCGCATCTCTCTCTTTCCATCTTTGGTGTGAGGTTTGGGGACTAAGACCACTGGGCTAGCCCAGGGGCTGTCAGAGTGCTCAATGACTCCCAATTCCAGCATCTTGTGGACTTCCACTTTGATACTTTCCTTAACTTGGTCAGACTGTCTGAAAAATGTGTTTTTGACAGGCATACTGTCTCCTGTGTCCACATCATGGGTACACAGGTGTGTCTGACCAGGGGTTAGGGAAAAGAGCTCAGAAAACTGTTGCAGGACCTTCCTACAGTCAGATTGCTGTTGGCCAGAGAGGGTGTCTGAATAGATCACTCCATCTACTGAACCACCTTTTGGGTCTGTGGAGAGGAGATCAGGGAGAGGTTCACTCTCAGCTTCCTGGTCCTCATCTGTTACCATTAACAGATTCACATCTGCCCTGTCATGGAAGAGTTTGAGGCGGTTCACATGGATCACCCTTTTGGGGGTCCTGCTAGTGCCTAGGTCTACCAGGTAGGTGACCTGACTCTTCCTCTCTAGCACTGGGTAAGGGCCACTCCATCTGTCCTGAAGTGCCCTGGGAGCCACAGGCTCCAGAACCCAGACTTTCTGCCCTGGCTGAAACTCAACCATAGCAGCCTTTTGGTCATAACACATCTTCTGGAGTTGTTGGCTGGCCTCAAGGTTTTTACTTGCCTTTTCCATATACTCTGCCATCCTTGAACGTAGGCCTAGTACATAGTCCACTATATCTTGTTTAGGCTCATGAAGAGGTCTCTCCCAGCCTTCTTTTACAAGAGCTAGTGGTCCCCTGACAGGATTGCCAAACAGAAGTTCAAAGAGGGAAAACCCTACTCCCTTCTGAGGCACCTCTCTGTAGTCGAAAAGCAGACATGGCAAGAGGACATCCCATCTCCTTTTGAGTTTTTCAGGGAGCCCCATGATCATGCCTTTCAATGTCTTGTTAAATCTTTCAACAAGACCATTGGTTTGTGGATGGTATGGTGTGGTGAATTTGTAAGTCACCCCACACTCATTCCACATGTTTCAGGTATGCTGACATGAAGTTGGTACCTCTGTCAGACACCACCTCCTTAGGAAATCCCACTCTGGTAAAAATACCAATGAGTGCTTTGGCTACTGCAGGGGCAGTAGTCGACCTAAGGGGAATTGCTTCATGGTATCTAGTAGCATGATACACTACCACTAGTATGTATTGGTTCCCTGAGGCTGTGGGAGGTTCAAGTGGACCCACTATGTCCACACCCACTCTTTCAAAGGGGACCCCCACCACTGGAAGTGGAATGAGGGGGGCCTTTGGGTGTCCACCTGTCTTACCACTGGCTTGACAGGTGGCACAGGAGACACAAAACTCCTTGACCTTCTGGGACATGTTGGGCCAATAGAAGTGGTTGACTAATCTCTCCCACGTCTTGGTCTGTCCCAAATGCCCAGCAAGAGGAATATCATGAGCTAAGGTCAGAATGAACTCCCTAAACTCCTGAGGCACTACCACTCTCCTAGTGGCACCAGGTTTGGGATCTCTTGACTCAGTGTAAAGGAGTCCATCTTCCCAATAGACTCTATGGCGGTCATTCTGACCGCGGCGGGCGGCGGTCGCCGCCCGCCATGCGGTTACCGCCGAATGACCGCCCCGCGGTCAAAAGACCGCGGCGGCCATTCCAACTTTCCCGCTGGGCCGGCGGGCGACCGCCAAAAGGCCGCCCGCCGGCCCAGCGGGAAAGCCCCTGCATCGAGGAAGCCGGCTCCGAATGGAGCCGGCGGAGTTGCAGGGGTGGGACGGGTGCAGTGGCACCCGTCGCGATTTTCACTGTCTGCAAAGCAGACAGTGAAAATCTGTATGGGGCCCTGTGAGGGGGCCCCTCGACACCCGTTCCCACCATCCTGGTTCTGGCGGTGAAAACCGCCAGAAACAGGCTGGCGGAAGGGGGTCGGAATCCCCATGGCGGCGCTGCAAGCAGCGCCGCCATGGAGGATTCCCTGGGCCAGGGGGAAACCCGCGGGAAACCGCCGGTTCCCCTTTTCTGACCGCGGCTTTACCGCCGCAGTCAGAATAGCCCAGGAAGCACCGCCAGCCTGTTGGCGGTGCTTCCGTGGTCCCCGGCCCTGGCGGTCATGGACCGCCAGGGTCGGAATGACCCCCTATGTGTTCCTGTTATTTTTCCTTTGGACTCTTCAGCAGCTTGCTGCCTAGGGCCTTCAAGAGAGGGACAGGTTTCTTGCCCCTTACACAACTGTTCCCTTGAGGGTCCCCCTGGGCCTAGGAGCTCAACCTGATAAGGTTCTAACTCCATGGGCTCAGTTCCCTCAGAGGGCAGAACTTCTTCCTGGGAAGAGAGGTTCTCTTTCTCTTGTTGTGTTGAAGCTGGTTCCCCAGTCTTCTTTCCTTTTCTCTTGGAGGGTTGGGCCCTTTTTCCAGGCTCCAACACCGCTTTTTCACCCTGAGCCTTGCACTGCCCCCTTGTCTTGACACACACCAGTTCAGGGATACCCAGCATGGCTGCATGGGTTTTGAGTTCTACCTCAGCCCACAGGGATATTTGAGGAGACCACCACCTGTTTCAGGCCATTGACCCCTCCCCACTCTAAAGTTACCATAGCCATGGGATGTACTTTAGTCTGATTGTCAGCACTGGTGACTGGATAAGTTTGTCCAGCCAGGTATTTACCAGGGGAAACCAGTTTCTCTGTCACCATGGTGACACTGGCACCTGTATCCCTCAGGCCTTCTACACTTTGCCCATTAATTAAGAGTTGCTGCCTGTATTTTTGCATATTAGGGGGCCAGGCAGCCAGTGTGGCTAAATCCACCCCACCCTCAGAGACTAGTGTAGCTTCAGTGTGGACCCTGATTTGCTCTGGGCACACTGTTGATCCCACTTGGAGACTGGCCATTCCAGTGTTAGCTGGAGTAGAGTTAGAAGTGGAGCCTTTCTTGGGACAGGCCTTGTCTCCAGTTTGGTGTCCTTGCTGATTACAGCTACGACACCAGGCCTTTTTGGGATCAAAGTTTTTACCCTTATACCCAAAATTGGATTGTGAAGAGGCTCTGGACCCTCCCTCCTGAGCAGGTTTTTGGGGCCCTATAGAAGAGTCATTACTTTTCCCTTTGGATGTCTCAACACTCTTCCCCTGGGGAGTCTTTGTGACCCCTTTCTTTTGGTCACCCCCTGTGGAAGTCTTGGTCACCCTAGTCTTGACCCAATGGTCCGCCTTCTTTCCCAATTCTTGGAGAGAAATTGGTCCTAGGTCTACCAGATGCTGATGCAGTTTATCATTGAAACAATTACTTAACAGGTGTTCTTTCACAAATAAATTGTACAGCCCATCATAATCATTTACACCACTGCCTTGAATCCAACCATCCAGTGTTTTCACTGAGTAGTCGACAAAATCAACCCAGGTCTGGCTCGAGGATTTTTGAGCCCCCCTGAACCTAATTCTATACTCCTCACTGGAGACTCCAAAGCCCTCAATCAGGGTAGCCTTCATGAGGTCATAGGATTCTGCATCTTTTCCAGAGAGTGTGAGGAGTCTATCCCTACACTTTCCAGTGAACATTTCCCAAAGGAGAGCACCCCAGTGAGATCTGTTTACTTTTCTGGTTGCAAAAGCCCTCTCAAAAGCTGTGAACCATTTGGTGATGTCATCACCATCTTCATATTTAGTTACAATCCCTTTTGGGATTTTCAACATGTCAGGAGAATCTCTGACCCTATTTATGTTGCTGCCACCATTGATGGGACCAAAACCCATCTCTTGTCTTTCCCTTTCTATGGCTAGGAGCTGTCTCTCTAAAGCCAATCTTTTGACCATCCTGGCTAACAGGAGGTCATCTTCATTGAGGCTGCCCTCAATGCTTCCAGAGTTGCTGGACTCTCCTGTGAGAGAAGCAGCATCTCTGACTAACACATTTGGAGTCAGGGTTTGAGAGACCCTGGGCTCCCTATCTAGGACTGGGGGTGGGAAATCCTCCAGTTCACT
The DNA here is from genome assembly GCF_031143425.1 of Pleurodeles waltl. NCBI lineage: Eukaryota > Metazoa > Chordata > Amphibia > Caudata > Salamandridae > Pleurodeles > Pleurodeles waltl. Next base: position 829,735,001 of record NC_090436.1, on the reverse strand, counting down.
AGGTTCCCCCTCTGTGAGGCCATCATCAGAGGGGTTGTTTTTAGCAAACTCTGCCAAAAGCTCCTGGAGCTGTACTTTGGTAGGGTTTGAACCAGTTTTAATCTTTTTGATTTTGCAGAGAGACCTTAACTCTGACATCCTAAGATGCAGGTAAGGGGTGACGTTGAGTTCCATCACTATCCCTTCTGCATTAGACATTATGGGGGTCATTCCGACCCTGGCGGTCCATGACCGCCATGTCAGGGGACCACGGAAGCACCGCCAACAGGCTGGCGGTGCTTCCTGGGCTATTCTGACCGCGGCGGTAAAGCTGCGGTCAGAAAAGGGGATCCGGCGGTTTCCCGCCGGTTTTCCCCTGGCCCAGGGAATCCTCCATGGCGGTGCTGTTTGCAGCGCCGCCATGTGGATTCCGACCCCCTTCCCGCCAGCCTGTTTCTGGTGGTTTTCACCGCCAGAACCAGGATGGCGGGAACGGGTGTCGTGGGGCCCCTGGGAGCCCCTGCACTGCCCATGCCACTGGGCCCCATACAGATTTTCACTGTCTGCTTTGCAGACAGTGAAAATCGCGACGGGTGCCACTGCACCCGTCGCACCGCTGCAACTCCGCCAGCTCCATTCAGAGCCGGCTTCCTCATTGCAGGGGCTTTCCCGCTGGGCCGGCGGGCGGCCTTTTGGCGGTCGCCCGCCGGCCCGGCGGAAAAGTTGGAATGGCCGCCGCGGTCTTTTGACCGCGGGGCGGTCATTCGGCGGTAACCGCATGGCGGGCGGCGACTGCCGCCCGCCGCGGTCAGAATGACCGCCTATGTTTCTAAAAGTTGGAATACTTTTTAAGAATCTAAAACTATCTCTAGAACTTAATTCAAACTTTTACAAAACATTTAAACTCTAAAAGAAATGCTAACAGGGACTACCACAAGGCCCTAGCAGGACTTTAAAAATTTAGAAAATAGCTCAAATTTCAAAAATCTGTTTCTAATGACAATTTTTGGAATTTTTGTCGTGTGATCAGGTATTGGCTGAGTAGTCCAGCAAATGCAAAGTCTTGTACCTCACCGCTGATCCACCAATGTAGGAAGTTGGCTCTGCATGTACTATTTCAAAGTAAGAAATAGCATGCACAGAGTCCAAGGGTTCCCCTTAGAGGTAAGATAGTGGCAAAAAGAGATAATTCTAATGCTCTATTTTGTGGTAGTGTGGTCGAGCAGTAGGCTTATCAGAGGGTAGTGTTAAGCATTTGTTGTACACACACAGGCAATAAATGAGGAACACACACTCAATAACAATTCCAGGCCAATAGGTTTTTGTATAGAAAAATATATTTTCTTAGTTTATTTTAAGAACCACAGGTTCAAGATTTACAAACAATACTTTAAATGAAAGGTATTTCACTTAGGAACTTTAGGAACTTTGAATTAGCAAAATAGCATATACAGTTTTCACACAAATGGCAATACGCTATTTTAAAACTGGACACTGCAATTTTCAACAGTTCCTGGGGGAGGTAAGTGTTTGTTAGTTTTGCAGGTAAGTAAACCACCTACAGGGTTCAAAGTTGGGTCCAAGGTACCCCACCATTGGGGGTTCAGGGCAACCCCAAAGTTACCACACCAGCAGCTCAGGGCCGGTCAGGTGCAGAGGTCAAAGTGGTGCCCAAAACGCAGAGGCTTCAATGGAGAAGGGGGTGCCCCGGTTCCAGTCTGCCAGCAGGTAAGTACCCGCGTCTTCGGAGGGCAGACCAGGGGGGTTTTGTAGGGCACCGGGGGGGACACAAGTCGACACAAAAAGTACACCCTCAGCGGCACGGGGCGGCCGGGTGCAGTGTGCAAACAGGCGTTGGGTGTGCAATGGAGTTCAATGGGAGACCAAGGGGTCTCTTCAGCGATGCAGGCAGGCAAGGGGGGCGCTCCTCGGGGTAGCCACCACCTGGGCAAGGGAGAGGGCCACCTGGGGGTCGCTCCTGCACTGGAGGTCGGATCCTTCAGGTCCTGGGGGCTGCGGGTGCAGTGTCCTTACCAGGCGTCGGGTCCTTGAAGCAGGCAGTCGCGGTCAGGGGGAGCCTCCGGATTCCCTCTGCAGGCGTCGCTGTGGGGGCTCAGGGGGGTCAACTCTGGCTACTCAAGGGCTCGCAGTCGCCGGGGAGTCCTCCCTGTAGTGTTGGTTCTCCACAAGTCGAGCCGGGGGCGTCGGGTGCAGAGTGCAAAGTCTTACGCTTCCGGCGGGAAACGTGTGTTCTTTCAAAGTTGCTTCTTTCTTGCAAAGATGCTTCTTTCTTGGAGTAGTGCCGCTGTCCTCAGGAGATCTTGGTCCTTTTAGATGCAGGGTAGCCCTCTGAGGCTTCAGAGGTCGCTGGACCCTGTGGAACGCGTCGCTGTTGCAGTTTTTCTTGAAGTGGGGAGACAGGCCGGTAGAGCTGGGGCCAAAGCAGTTGGTGTCTCCGTCTTCTCTGCAGGGCTTTCAGGTCAGCAGTCCTTCTTCGTCTTAGGTTGCAGGAATCTATCTTGCTAGGTTCTGGGAGCCCCTAAATACTCAATTTAGGGGTGTGTTTAGGTCTGGGGGGTTAGTAGTCAATGGCTACTAGCCCTGAGGGTGGCTACACCCTCTTTGTGCCTCCTCCCTGAGGGGAGGGGGCACATCCCTAATCCTATTGTGGGAATTCTCCATCTGCAAGATGGAGGATTTCTAAAAGTCAGAGTCACCTCAGCTCATGACACCTTAGGGGCTGTCCTGACTGGCCAGTGACTCCTCCTTGTTTTTCTTATTATCTCCTCCGGCCTTGCCGCCAAAAGTGGGGCCGTGGCCGGAGGGGGCGGGCAACTCCACTAGCTGGAGTGCCCTGGGGTGCTGTAACAAAGGGGGTGAGCCTTTGAGGCTCACCGCCAGGTGTTACAGTTCCTGCAGGGGGAGGTGGGAAGCACCTCCACCCAGTACAGGCTTTGTTACTAGCCACAGAGTGACAAAGGCACTCTCCCCATGTGGCTAGCAACACGTCTGGTGTGTGGCAGGTTGCTAAAACTAGTCAGCCCACACTGGTAGTCGGTATGGTTTCAGGGGGCATCTCTAAGATGCCCTCTGGGGTGTATTTTACAATAAAATGTACACTGGCATCAGTGTGCATTTATTGTGCTGAGAAGTTTGATACCAAACTTCACAGTTTTCAGTGTAGCCATTATGGTGCTGTGGAGTTCGTGCATGACAGACTCCCAGACCATATACTCTTATGGCTACCCTGCACTTACAATGTCTAAGGTTTTGCTTAGACACTGTAGGGGCATAGTGCTCATGCACTTATGCCCTCACCTATGGTATAGTGCACCCTGCCTTAGGGCTTTAAGGCCTGCTAGAGGGGTGACTTATCTATACCTATAGGCAGTGTGAGGTTGGCATGGCACCCTGAGGGGAGTGCCATGTCGACTTAGTCATTGTATCCCCAACAGCACACACAAGCTGGCAAGCAGTGTGTCTGTGCTGAGTAAGGGGTCTCCAGGGTGGCATAAGACATGCTGCAGCTCTTAGAGACCTTTCCTGGCATCAGGGCCCTTGGTACCAGGGGTACCAGTTCCAAGGGACTTACCTGGATGCCAGGGTGTGCCAATTGTGGAAACAAAGGTACAGGTTAGGGAAAGAACACTGGTGCTGGGGCCTGGTTAGCAGGCCTCAGCACACTTTCAAATCATAACTTGGCATCAGCAAAGGCAAAAAGTCAGGGGGTAACCATGCCAAGGAGGCACTTCCTTACAGCGATTCCTGTCAATGCGTTTTACTGTTTGCTGCAGGGCTGCGCTGCAAGGTTGCAACCCTTCAGCAAACAGTATTCTTTTTTTCTATCCAAAAAGAAAATCCTGAAACTTGATTTTCATTTTGAAAAAGTAAAAAATGTATTGCTCCCCTTGCCAGGGCTTCTCCCATAGTGAGGTGAGCATTAGAACGGTTTATCGTTCATTACCGCCAGGTTTTACCTGGCAGTAAGGAAAAGTGAAAAGTGCCTACATGTCAACACAACTGGGCGGATACGTAGCCACATAGTAGCCTCTGCCATGGCCAAACTTAAGGTCCGCCTCCAATTAACTTTGGCAGGTGGACCACTATTTTGGCGGGGAGGGAACTCCGTTACCATGGCAACAGGGTACCCTCTCCGCCAATAGGTAAATCAGGCCATATGTGCCTATGGATGGTACAATATGAAGAGGGGCCCTAGGTTCTATTTTGGGAGACCCAGGTCTGCATGGTGAAACACAGATTGGAGGTAGAGAGATCCCCCAGACAGATTTGTGGATTGCTGCATTCCTGTAGGCTGGGTGGGACACAAACTGAGGAGGGGAGGTCCAGGCCTTCCTTGTACACTTCAAAGGGTGCTCTTTGATTCTTTGAGAGGTCACAATGAAGTTGCCTGGGCACATCTCAAGTAGGAGATGGGACTGATAAGGCAACCATAGATTAGGGGTGGGGGCCTTGGGCTAACCTATTGACACACATATCATGGTGGCTGCCATCCAAGTGGAAACTCTAGTCACTCCCATGGCTTGTGTTGTGGGACCTTCGGAGACATCCCTGCTGTGACAAGCAGCTTTTCAAGAGGAAGAGGGACTAAAGGACTTTACACTTCAAAAGAAGCAGAACCCCAACATACAACTTCAAAGAACCAGGCCCGAAGTCACATTTGGTGTCTGGAAAAGGACTATAAGAAGTGGAGTTTGAGACCCCTAAAACTGTTATCTGCCAAGCAGCCAGACTGGCTGTGTATGGAGTGAAAACTTTGCAAGACTTCTGTCTGTGACCAGGACTGGGCCAAGACCTGCTAGCCCCCCTGCTGGGTGAGGTGACATCATCAAGGGTATCCAGGACCACCTGCCCTGGAGCCAGTAGCATTAACGACTGCTGCTTGCCAAGATAAGTGTGCACTTTGAGGAAGAGGAGAGCTTTGGGGGAAATGAGTTAGAGTGGGGAGTCCAGTTGAGTGGACTACCTATGCATGGTGTGAGAAAATGGCTGCTGCACCAATTGGGTTGTTGCCCGTGTGCAGGACTGAATTGGAGTCACCCGTATCCCAGTTGAGGTCTGTCGTGAAGATAGTCATGTGAAAGACTGCTGAGCAGTAATGGCCAAAGTCTTGTGTGGTAGTGGTGCGGTGACCCTGTATGCCAGGACCATCTGCTGTGGTAAAGACTGTTGTGTGGTAAAGGCTGAAGCCTTGTGCAGTAGTGGTGCACCAACTCTGTATATCAAGAGGAGCCACCGTGGTAAAGATTACCATGCAGTAAGGCCCAAAGCCTTGTGCAGTAGTGATGCAGCAACCCCGTACGCCAGGAGGGGCCGCCAAGGATAACTTCCCCATGTTGATCGGGTCAGAGCCCATGGACAGTGAGCTATGGGACCCCATGTGTCGGTGGAGGTCACCAGATGCACCAAGGACTGTTACTTGTTCTACCCTGTTGAGGGCTGTCGTGAAGATAGCCATGTGAAAGACTGCTGAGCAGTAATGCCCAAAGTCTTGTGTGGTAGTGGTGCGGTGACCCTGTATGCCAGGACCATCTGCTGTGGTAAAGACTGTTGTGTGGTAAAGGCTGAAGCCTTGTGCAGTAGTGGTGCACCAACTCTGTATATCAAGAGGAGCCACCGTGGTAAAGATTACCATGCAGTAAGGCCCAAAGCCTTGTGCAGTAGTGATGCAGCAACCCCGTACGCCAGGAGGGGCCGCCAAGGATAACTTCCCCATGTTGATCGGGCCAGAGCCCATGGACAGTGAGCTATGGGACCCCATGTGTCGGTGGAGGTCACCAGATGCACCAAGGACTGTTACTTGTTCTACCCTGTTGAAGAAGTGAGGACACTGTGGGAGCGCCATCACCCAAGTGTGGGACCAAGAACCGAATCTTCGTGGCCAACCCCATTGGGAGCAAACTAACACTTACCACATAGGAGAAGCGGTAGGAATTCTTCAATCGCTGCTGGCGTGCAAAATTCTGGGAGAGAGCCTGCACCCATGAAGTGCAACCACTGAGTGTGCATGTGACTGACTAACCTGCGGAAGGGGCGCATTCCAGAATTTCAAATGCATCCGTCGTTGCTGCTGCTGTGTGCATTTTGAGTAGTGAGTCATTTTTCACTAATCTGTATCTAAACCTCCCCTCCGAGGTAGCTCTGGAAAGCTCAACCAGACTTATGGCTTGATTTGCAAGAAACTGGCACATTGAAGTTTGTTAAGGGAGGAGCTGTTGATATTTAAATATAGTGCATTGCTGTAGTCAAGTCATGAAGTAATCAAAGTGATGAGGGTTGCATTTCTGGAGGGAAGTAGGGAAAGATGTTTTCGAGAGCCTTAATAATAAAAAAGCAGGTGCTAGTGATACAGCTGACCCATGCCTCAAAATCAAGAGCTTTGTCAAAATGACTTCAAGATTTTTGGCGGATTTATCAGGAACAGGAAGAGGACCACATGTCTTCAACCACCAGGTGTCAGTCCAGATGGAATCCTGTGCCCGAACACCAGCACCTCTGTTTTCTCTGCATTCAGTTTTACGAAATTACCTTTCATCCGGATGCTGATACTGGACATACACTGAATAATTTTGTCACCTACATAAGACAGGTTGTCAGAGATGAACACAATAACTTGTGTGTACGTAGGAACCAAAGGAGCATACCAGCTCCGCAAGGGTAAAGACATACAAATTAAAAAGGGTTGGACTAAGGGAAGATCCCTGCAAAACCTAACAGTCAAGGCTAAATGCCTTGACTTTAAAGTCACCGCAGCTGACAATTTGCACCCTATCTGTGAAGAAGGACTGAATAAGATTGAGAGCTTTGCCACTCACTCCAGCGTGCTGTAAACGTTGGACAATGTGCAAGGGTGAGACGGCATCAAATGCTGCACTCAAGTCAAACAGCACTAAGACAGCCACCTCGCCCTGATCTACCTGACACCTGATACTATCTGCTGCTACACTGAGTGTTGTCGTCTCCAAACTATGTCCACTCCTGAACTCATTCTGCGATGGTAAGGATATTGTGAGTTCCTATCAATTTCACCAGTTCCTGATTCAGATATTTCTCTAGTATGGTGTGGGCAACAGGTATATAGGCCAAAAATGTTTCCCATTATCCTGATCAGAGTTGTTTTTTTCTGTAACTATGGCTTCCTTCCGGAGGCTGGGAAATATTCCAATTTCCAAAAGTCTGATTGAACACACTGCAATACAATCAGTAGCCAGCTGCAAGGGTCAGCAGGAGACCCGATTTAATGTTGAAGAGAAATTCCTTAGCTTTCTTCTTCAAAATAGGAGGAAAAATGGAAAGATGTGGGGAACATGCAAAAATTGTGAGTGCTTCAGCTGTTGAACAGAATGAGTACAGATGTATACTCTGCATATAAGTTGAGCCATAGTCATCTTGATCCATATTATTCCTGCTAGGGCAGGGTGAGGATACATGAAAGAATTTTCCCTAGCATATACAAGCAAACAGACTACGGCATGTGTCTGCTCCTGTACAGAATATAACCAAACGGAGCTCTGAGGAAAGGAGTCATGGTAGTGAGTGATGTGTTGAGGAAAACAAATCAGGGGTATAAAAGCAAGACAAACTTAAGCTTTCCAATTACATTATGACTGTATTGATATCGTGTTATGCAGTGCTTAATTTGTGCTTGTTTTATTCGGTGCTGAGCACCGGCACTTATTTTTGAGGGCCGGGGCTTATTCTTCTGCCTCAAGCATTTGCTGCGAGCAAAATACACATATGGGAAAGATGGGTAAAGCGAAAAACGAAAAAGTGTCACAAAGGGAGAAAGCAGAAAGCTGCAAGATGAGCTGAAGGGGCGGGGAGTAGTTTTACATGGATTGAAAAGGCAGAGATGGCTTCAGGATTACGCCGCCTCAGTATTCCATGTTCACACACTTAATTGCAGCAGCCACATGTTTAAGAGCAGGGCTTTGAGCACCGGCACCTTTATATTTACAAATTAAGCACTGGTGTTATGTATGGCTCTCATAGAGAGCCTCCATTGTTTATTTCCGTTTCTAAATCTCATAATCCACTGCTATGAAATAGCAACAGTTGACAACTAAATTGTTTACCCACTGGTGTGATGTAATAGAAGCCTTCCAGGCCAGGCTGACAAGCATCCCTGAGTGCCTGTTTGCACAGCTCTGCTTGTCTACTTTGACTGAAAGTAGAAAGTACAGCTGGGGGAGATGGGGGGAAGTTTAGAGGAGAGAGTGGGGGTTAGTCAAGGATGACATGTAAGGTTCTTTTAACCTTTGAAGAAGGGATACATAACAGGGGCTCCGTTATGTATGGCTCCCCTAATACTGCTCTGCCACTGGGTAGCAGATGAAAGCAGAGGCAGATGATTTTGGGTGCCATATGTAACATAAAATTATATATTGGTAAAAAGTGAATTACGGGGACTCCTCAGTCAAGAAAAGAACTGCCTAAAAGTGGCCTTTAATCAGACATACTTTTATTGGTAGGAGCTCTCAAAATACCTAGGACTGTTCCGCCCTTAGCAATATCCTGATGCCTGCTCACTCCCACAGTCATGTGGTTCTACTGATCAGCATTACGGAAGCATCATCCTCCTGGTCAGACGCCCTAACCACCGGTCCCATTTGATACCTGGTAGGACTGGCAGTCAATCACGTGACTTGATTTCCAGCTGCATCATGTGAGGCAAAAGGAGAACAATTCAACAGGCACCTCACAGACATTATCTATTAATTACTATTAGCACCAGAGAAACTGACGATGACCCAGCCAAGGTGGAAATTCAATTGGAAAATGTATTTGACGTTGTCAAATTTGTCATATTAAAGATGAAAAGTGTAACCATGGTAGTAACAATTTTAATTACCGCTGGACATGTGTAGAATTGTGAATCCAACAGTTCATATTTTTCTTAATATTTTTTCTTAAAAAGCCTTAAACATTGAACCACTGTGGTCAGGATGAAACCTTGATCTATTCGATATCTCTGAGTGATGGAGGAAAGCGCTATCCGCTGCTGCTTTTAGCGACCTTACTCCGGACGCCTATCAAAACATATTTGTGAAAAGGGCAGTGCCATTAGTTATAAAACAGGTTTTGCTGTAACGGCTAGCCCGTGGGAACACCATGATTCGTTTGAATCCCTAGCAGTCAGAGCATGTGTTCCTAATTGCTGTTCTTTATTTTTAGCAATTATCTGTTTCCCACCAGGGGCCTGGCAACCCTTCCAAGGTGATTACAGCGCCTTTGCTTTAGCTCTTGTCTTAAAACAATCGTGTTTTAGAATTTTTTGCAGAAGAAAAAAAAAAAAAGAGACTAATTTAGGTCTTCGGGTGCTAAAATTGGTATGAGGACAGGCTAGATACTTTTTAACGCTATCTTTTTACCTGTAGTGTTTTACATCCGCTGCAGAGCATTGCCTCCCTTCGGCTCTTGCTGTTTCACGGTAGCTGCAGATTGTGACCTCGCTTCAACCCTCCACTGGATTACAATCACTGCAGATATTTCTCGGTCTTCGACTCTGTACGGTCTCACATTGGCGGCAAAGCCTATCCTCGTCTGAACTCCAGACATTAGCTTCAGGATCTGGGCCTGCTTCTACTACTCATCGTTTTACATCGGCTGCAGAGCCTGGTTTATGGATATCTGTTGACAAAATGGCCAATACTACGCCGGAAGTAACATCACGCGCCCTTTCTCCACACAATGACATCACCCGAATTAGCACTGCATAACCTGTGAGTGGCAATGACATCATAGGACAAAGAAACACATAAAAACCTACAATGAGTGGACGATTTGTAAATAAATACGTTTCTGAAGCAAATTAGTTTAGTTTAGGTAACATCAATATATTTACTAGGGTGCTGCCATATTAAGGGATATCAAGTGTCGACACAACCCTGATTCGTCGCGTGTGCAACCTTTACATACTTAAGTAAAGTGATTGCATTTCCAGGCACTGTAATTTTATACATAAATTCAGTGGCTGCCTATAAACCGCTAAATACCGCAATGCATACAAACACTGAACAATAGTCTAGAAAGGCCAGAAAGGCTAACTACTGTCTAAAATGTTTATTTACACTTTGGATGCCCATGAATAGACTCTGCCTAGACTGTCTCAAACGCCAAGACGAATCTACAAATGCACAATAACTACAGCAAATGCCAAGGCTAAACGTCAAATGCACAGGAACAGCCCCAAATGTCTAAGCACAACCCCACAAGCTTAGCACAGCCCCAAAAGTACAGGCCTAACCATCACAAGTCCATCCACAGCCCCAAATGCCAGGGCCCCATTGTTTTTGGCACTTTTAACACCTGCTCAGGGCAAGTGTTAAAAGGGGGCTTCCAGTATTTATAATGGGCCCCTATGTACTCTGCTGTTTTCCTCCATTCCTGTTTTCCTCCATTCCATTGGTATCTAGGTGTTAGGCTCCAGATAGACCCCAACCAAGATGAGACCTTTAGGTTAGGGCTTTGTGTGGCACCTAGCATGATTTGCTTTATTAATATCAAATGTTGAACATATTAAGATATTAATTGTTTATTTTAACAATTATAATAAATAAGAATGATTTATAAGTAACAAAAGCCAGTAAAAATTCTAACCTCTGACTTAATTAAAGCGTTCGTTATCTGATGTATATCAGATTCTGATCAATAGATATTACATGAAATAATTGAACAATAATAAGCAACTACTCCAGAAAATACCCAGCCAGTTACACTTTAAAACAAAACTGAAATAAACATCAGTAAACACATTCATCTTTTTGAATGCAAACAATCCTTGTGAAGTAATCAGATATCAGTTTTGAAATCATCCTCAAAAAATCAAGAGCAAACTCATCTTCTGAAGTCATCAGACACTCATTTTCAAGTCATCCTCAAATCTTCAGGAACAACCACCTCTAGAGAAGTCATCAGGTACTCATTTTCATGTCATTCTCAAATCATCGGGCACAAGCTTCTAAGCTCTGCTGATGACTTCACAAGATTGATGATGTCTGATGATGTGAAAATGACTTCTAACGTAGTTGGATGATCATCCAATGACTCTGGGATGATTTCTAAAGTAATCCTGTTTGACCTGGGTTAGTGTCCAGACACAGTCTCAAATGCCCAGGCACGGATATCATATGCACATGCAAATCAAGCATGTTAACAATTAAAGCCTCTCTAGTACAGTCACCATTCCTTAGTGCATGGGTTAACGGAAAACAGTCAAACAGAATTAATAAAACAAAAGTTATGATGCACAACAAGTAATGAGAAATGAGGGAAAGTAAGGTAAAGCTGGAGAATAAGCATAGCCTTAGGAAGAAAAACGGGTAGAATGGATTACCATTCAATTGGGAAAAAAAATAGTAACCCTTTTTATACAGCACATACAAACGATACAACTGCAGAAGTATTGAGTATATAAAGAGAAAACTGTATTAGAATACTCATCATGTATTATTAGCGTCAAGCTGCCAGAGGGAACTACGAACAGCACTTGAAGCCAAAAAGTAAGACGTGGCATTGGATAGTGGAGACCAGTTCATGAGTAAAGACTGATATACACCAAAAAGACAGAAATAGAAGACATGCCTAGTGCCTGAAACTAAACTAAAGGTCTGCAATTGCATTTATCAATGTTTCTGCTCAATTAAAAGTATCAAAAGCCCAGGTGTCATCTGAAGCCCCAATGAAGAGAAACCGAGATTTTGTTCAGCTGAATTTACAACAAAGAGGACATGAGACTTTGGTGAGGTGAGTATATTATGAACACCCCTTTTTTACGTTTGGGTTGAAAGTGTATGTGTCAAACAGATCTCTTGTTTACAACATACTTAGGGCCAGATGTAGCAAGCCGTTTGCATGGCGCAAACTGCGAAAAACGCAGTTTGCGCCATGCAAACCGCCTCCCGCGATGCTCATTCCCAAATTGCGAGTCGGTACCGACTCGCAATTTGGGAATGCGACTCGCAAATAGGAAGGGGTGTTCCCTTCCTATTTGCGACTCGCATCGCAATTCAGAGTTGCTTTGTGACCGCGAATGCGGTCGCAAACCAACTCGCAGTTACCACCAGTGTCACACTGGTGGTAACACATTCGCAAAAGGGAAGGGGTCCCCATGGGACCCCTTCCCCTTTGTGCATGTCGACATAAATATTTTTTCAGAGCAGGCAGTGGTCCTATGGACCACTGCCTTCTCTGAAAAAAACGAAACCAAATGGTTTCGGTATTTTTTTCATTTTGCAACTCGTTTTCCTTTAAGGAAAACGGGTTGCAAAATGAAAAAAAAAAATTGCTTTACCTAAAAAGCAGTCACAGACATGGAGGTCTGCTGACTACAGCAGGCCACCATCCCTGTGAGTGCAGGGACTCGCTATGGGGTCGCAAAATGCGACCCACCTCATGAATATTGATGAGGTGGGTCTTTGCGACCCCATAGCGAGTCGCAGAAGGTGTCTGAGATACCATTCTGCATACGATTTTGCGACTTGCAAATTGCGAGTCGCTCAGACTTTCAGCATTGACCTTTCCTGATGGGCTCCTTTCATCCAAGGACTCTTTCAGTCATTTTTCCAAAATTGTCAATCACATCTCGGCTCAGCCAAAAAGAGAACTGCTCTCTTTCCCAATTTTGTTGGCTGTTAGGGTATATCTTTCTACCTCCAGTACAGTGCTTGCATTGAAGTACGTAATGGACTATTTTACAACCACAGGCCTGTTAGTCTGCTATTGTTGGCTCCCTCCTGAGAGACTTGCTCTTTGTTTTGCCCACCTCCCTGACCCTCTCTGTCATCCCTCCTGCCTTTACCTTTTTCCCCTGTGTACTCCTTGTTTCCCCAGTCCTAGCAACACTTCTCATTTCTTCCTCTCAGTTTTCCCTATGAGCCACATGTTGCACCCTTCTATGTTCCTTCTTTCCTCCAGTCCACCAGCCACTATTGCTCTTCCCTCCTGCTCCTTCCTCTCTCCCCTTTGTGATTTTTGTTCCACCATCCTTTCTCATTCCTCCTGCCTGCTGTTACTTTCCAGCATCTTCCCATTAGTGCTACCAGGAATGAGTATTTTTTCCGTTTGTTTTCATGTACTAGAAATTAAAGATGGACTAAAGTGAATGCTCCTATGCCTTCAACATGGTTCTGTGGGTGCGAGGGAGCCCCTAATATTACACCCTCCAAAAGATTTACCTCAGTAATTCACCCATGGGTTGATGAATTGGATACAGTATTAAACCTAAATTTCATGAGGCAAAGTGTTCCCCAGATAAAGCACCACATGGCATAGCAAAAAACAGTCAAGTAAGTAAGGGCCAACTCAGTAATTGACTTCTAAAACAGACAATTAATTAAAAGAAAAGAAATACAACAATTCAAAAGGTACGCTACAGAGATCAACAATGCAAAAGCATGAAGTCAATGCCATGAAGGCTCTCAGAATAGGCTATTACAGAATAATGTACAAATCAAAATAATCCTAAATCCCAAGTGAGAAGCAAAATCAGCAGAGAAACGGACAGCATCCTTAGTGGCATCAGAAAGTCTTCTGGCTCACCTCAAAATTTGAGGGTTAATATGGGAAATATTATCATAGACTAACACTGAAAGTGCTAATTTCTATGGTGTGTGTAAAAGAAGTACATTCTTAGCAACTCGGAGCACAGTTTTATGAAACCACACAATACATTAGCACCTATGCACTATCCCCCCCACATGAATATTGAATCTTTCCACTCAATGCTAATGTCATCTGGAGATGGCAGGAAAAACAAGTTGCATAAACAGCAGCAAACTATTGTGAATGAATATGGTACAGTGTGCTAGCGGACGGTCCTTAGAAAAAGAAACATTTTTGTGACCATGCTGGAATGTTTTCATTGAGAACAGCAAGAACAACGTCAAAGGAAATAAACAAACATGACGATTTTGGCTGTGTGCTGCAGAAATACTCAAGAACAATGTCAATGGAAATAAACATTGACTGTGTGCTGCAGAAATAATTAACAGTGTATGTGCAGGAGGAGACATCCATTTTGAACAAGATGGAGTCTAGGGCTAAATTGGGTCATGGTTAGAATAAGCCTGGATATACATTTTTATATTTCACAGGAAATTTGTTTTAAGTGCAATGGCATCATGTCACTATGCACAGTAAATCCACATTGTGAACATTGTTCATGACACACAACAATATAAAATCCACAAAAACGTCAACTTCTTTCTCTGAATATTTTATCATTGCTAACAACCCACAACTAATTTAACAGTTATTAGACAGTTTGCATCACTTTCTGCTTCTTAAGTTTTGATTCCTCCAACATCTTCAGTTGATTAGAAATTCTTTCTCTGGCATCCTTCGTCTTAGCACCATCTCTTTTCTTCTTAGAACGTCCTCGTTTCTTTTAAACCCACAATTTAGAAACACTATTTCAAACAATTTAAACAAAAGACTGAGAACAATTGCATGGATCAACACAATAATTAGAGGGGTGTGTATGGTTCTTCACATACAACCATCCAAACAATTGATCTACTCTCCTCACCAGCTTTGGAAATCCTCTCTCCTAGCTCACTAACTCAGGAATCTACTGCTTCCCACAAGCCATGCTCATCTAAAGCTTGAACACAAGAAGTATAAGTTATATTGTTGGCATAAGTATTAACAACCCTTACTATCATGAAGGTACAGCACTCTCTCACCTTCAAAAACCTGTAAACACTGCATTCCTTTTTAAAAAGAATATCTAGCTCTATGTGGTTTTGAATAATCATTGCGCTCATTGTTGTTAGCTCAGAGTTAATTTGGTTTAGAGTGTCTACAGTATTAGAAGCCCACCTGTCAACAAGTGTAGACAATCTTCTAATTTTTTCACATAATTTATAGCCACTCCTATAGGGTGGAATCATGGCTCCTGATATAATTAATACTACCTGTCCAAAACCACGCTTCACTCTTTTTAAACCAACAATATAATTCTCTCCATTCAGAAGATAGACTCTAGAAAATACTAGAGCCAAAAAACAAGAACCCACCCAATTACAAGACATAACTGGTTCTTCGTCAACCAGAAAATCACCCCTAACAACACACCTTCTTTAACACTCACTCTTACCCACAAACTCTATTGACCTTTCTCCTGTACACTCACAGTGTACCATACACATTTCACCCTTACTCTCATGTTTCATTCTCCATCTTGGGTGCAAATTTGAAAACCTAAATTCTTCCTCAGTGCTCTGATTCTCTTCTCAGGTTTCCAGTCTCTCAAATGTTTCACTCTCCTTGCATTATGTTCCAATAATTTCATGCTCCTTTTAATGCAAATTGCATACTCCTGTTTAATCTATTCAGTGTTATGATCAGTGTTAGACCTTAGGGTGGTCTTCCTCCAAACCTTTTTGCCTGCTTGCCCCCATCACGTCTGGAGTTTTGCTCTGTTGGCCTTAGGGCTCTGTGTACTTTACCACTGCTAAGCAGTGCTAAGGTGCTTACTCCCCTAAGCATGGTTTAATTGGCACATACCTGATTGACATATTTAACTTACATGCAAGTCCCTTGTAGAGCGGTATCACATATACCTATGGCTTGCAAATTGGATGCTACAAGTGGATCTGCAGCACTTATCGTGCCACCCACTTAAGTAGCATTTTAAAACATGTCACATGCCTGCCATTGCAGCCTGAAGACAGTGTCGACTTGGCATTTAAAACCCCTTGCCAAGCCTTAAACTTTCTTTTTATTACATAAAAGTCACCCCTAAATTAGGTTTAGGTATCCCATAGGCCAGGGTGCTGGGCATTTAAAAGGTAGAACATGTACTTTTTAGTTTTACATGTCCTAGTATTCATTTTTTTTCACTACTGTGAGGCCTACCCCTCCCATATTATAACATTGGGGATTCCTTATTAGATTTAATAAGCTGTAATTCCTAAACAAGAGATGGTAGATAGGTCATGGTTGGTGTCTATGAACTTGTAATGATAAACCCGCTTTAATGGTAAAGTCGGATCTATCATTGCAAGTTTGAAAATGCCACCATTGGAAATTTGGTATTTTTCTGCTCTTAGCACTCTGTGCCTGCAGCCTGTCCCAGGTCACATAACTGGGTGTAACTGACAGTTAGGAATTGCAAATTCCCTCTAGACAGTCACAAAATAGTGGGATTAACTGAGCCTGAATGGTCCATTTACTGGCTTGATGGGGGCAGAGCTAAGCACAGCCCACTTGCACCTGACTAGGCTGTGCTCCACTACCACACAATAGGCTTAACAACCTTGTAATGCCAGTGCAGCCAGCTAGGAGCGAGGGCAAGGGAAGCTGGAAACTCATTGTACTTTAAAGAGCCCTTCTGGAAAACTCTCTCAACGCCTAGGAGCAGGGCCCAAGAGCATAAAAATAGGGCTCTCAGACTGCCTACTGATGTGACCTGCTGTGCATTCTACAAGATTGCTCATGTACCTTAAAGGACTGCTGTGCTGCCTGGATCCTGCCTCAAACTTTCAGAGCCCAGCCTCCCTGCATCGTCACGTACAACCAGGACTTCAGAAGTGACTCCAAGGGCTAGTATAGCTGGCCTCCTGTTCAGAGCAATAGGGACATACCAGACTCCTACCATCTTGAACCCGCAGCTGGACCCTGCCTGAGTGAGTCTTGAACGCCAAGAGGTCTTCAGCCACTCCTGGACCCTTGGTTGTGGTGCTAAATGTGCCCAGGTGGCCATTTTCCAAAACAGAGGAATTGCTATTTTGAACCTTAAAATTTAATAGTTAATAACTCTTGTTCTACTAACTGGATTTTGATGATTTTGGTGTCAAATAATTTCTTAAGTTTTCTCTATTTTTCTCAATTGCTTTGGGATTTTTCTTGTGTTTAGTTTTCACTGCTTTTGTGCTACATGAATACCTTACACATTGCCTTTTAGTTTAGCCTGACTGCATTTTGTGCCAAGCAACCCAGGGTTAAGCACAGGTTAAATTAGTGACTCTTTGGGGGAGGGTCACCCTGCAAAGGACTGTGGTTGTTCCTCGACCACAGCTCACATCCCAATCAACCAAGAACCCAATTTCTCACAATCAGCTTGCACAGATGCATTCAAATATTTAACATCAACTACTGTACTCCCAACTTCTTCAGAAGCCTGCAGATCCTTCAGCAAAACATTGAAATCCAGCAGGTATGGTGATAGAAACCTCTGCTCATTAAATATATTAACAAACAAATTGTATGACACTTTGTTAGAAAAAGAAAGCTGTAAGTGGATAGCACCTTCACCAGCAAGAGAGAGGACAAACGTACACACCATGCAATTCTTAACACCCCCCCATAATGTCAACATAGCCACACAACATTTTGTATAAGTATTATCACTAAATCCACTAACTAAACTTTCCCTATGTTTCAGTGTTTTATGAACGCCCTTATATACTGCAGTTAGTTGAACGTTGGTGGAGTCAAATCCTACTGGGGAAATAAGGCACAAGAATAAGCTGACTAAAACTATTACTATCACTAAGCAATAGGATCATGCTAACCATTTTACAGCATTTCCTCTATGCCATTGAGATCAAACACAAAAATGAAAATAAAACCTGGATTGAAGAATTAGTCTTCAAGAAACTATTTTTTCCTTTTTCTAAAACAATAACAAATCTTCTTGTATTCTTCTTTTTTTTAATAATCAAAAATCAGAATTCAGCTCCAACATCAAAACTCTCTTTTTCAGTTCTTTGGATTCATTCTTCTTCATCTGTACATCTCCACTAAGTTCAGAACTTTATTTTGAAATTTCAGGATCATTCAGACTTGCAACAGTTCAAGGTGTCTTTTCTAAATCATTTCCAAAAAGGAACTGGTCATAGTTTATTGGACTATCGTTTTTCAGCATCTGGCTCTTCATCTTCAGACATGGACATAAGATACGTCCTTTCAGGTGAAAAGTACTTTCTGTTTGCTGGTGTTTTAACAAAAGGTGATTCACTTTAACTGCTGTCTGAATGGATTTCAATTACTCCTGGTTCTTCCTTGATCAATTCTAACTTTTCATTCTCCTAGTGTTTTCCCATGCAAGTTCTCTTTGTTGCCCTTGGACCATTTGCACCTACACTTGTGACTACTGTTAAGCCTTCTTCATTCACTGATTAACTTATGCTTCAATCTTTAATAGCAACTTGACTCATTGTGACCTGCTTCCTCCCTCTTGGTGTTCTTGAGGCTCGAATCTTCAACTGGAGTTGTTGACTGGATGGATCAAATACTATTTCTTCTTGCCTTTGCAACATCTCTTTACTCTGATCCTCGAACTGAAACTAGCAATTAGCACCTTCACTAGGATCTTCCCCTCAACTTTCATCAGCTACTTCACCAACAATCATTAAATAATGACGATTTGCTACTTCTATGTGTGCTTCATTCTGCAGCATACATAGAAGTAACAAATCACCATTCTTGATTGTTTATGTGCAGGAAGGAACACCTTCCCTGCAACACAGGGACCCTTGCACTGGGGTGCAAGGGTGCCTCTGTTGGCGCTAGGCAGCTAATTGTAGCTCCAGTGCTAGGGAACATACCGGGGTGCACCATATTGTAGTAAATACGGCGCATCCCTGCGTTTTTGAAATGTCAGAGTGCAACGCTGCTAAATTTCCTTGTAAATGAGGTCCTTAGTCTGCCCACACATCACACTCTACTGATTAAGCTCAGGACACAAACCCATATCAAAAGCTAATACAAAACCCCTAACACATTCTTTCTCTGGATCTTCAACTCCACTGTATTTTTTATTAATCTGCATAAGGCTGTCATAGTAAACATGCACCAACTCTTTCAGCTCTTGTTTAGCTCACAAGATCTCTACCCAATTTACTTCCTTCTCTGGAACCTTCTTTTTCAAATGTTCTATCACTGTTCTATATTTGTCAGCAACTATATCAGCTGGAGCATTGTTAGCAGCAACTCCAACTGGTTCTTCATTTGGCTGAGCAAAAGCAACCTTACGCTCAGTTCATAGATCATTGTGAACATTAATCTAAAAAAATGTATCCAAATCAATCCAAAGGTTTTTCGAAATTATGATTAATTTATTAACTTCCTTGTACCATCTTTCAGGTTCCCCTCTCGCTTTTGGACTTTTTTTTGTAAATGCATAAATTTCACCTCTAATCCAAGGCACGTGCACATAATTGTCTCCATTTATTTCTCTCAGAGGAAATTCTGACTCAGGGTCTGATTCTGAATCACTAACAGGTCATTTCATTTGCTTTACTGCCTCTCCATCTTTCTTTCAAGTAGTAACTTTCTTTTTACACCTTTCCTGGTACATCATCCGACCTCTCCAGTCTTTTGTTTTCTGAACTAGATCCTTAATGTGAGCTCATAAAATCACCAAAACCAATTACTGTATTTCCTCTTTAGGCTCTTCATACCGTCTCCTGCTGCATCCATATATGGTAATATGGAAACTTGCACCGTTTCTACATTCCATCAGTGTACAGAGGAATTCTGGAATTCAAAACATAATTCAAAAAGTTATCTTCCTCATATCAATCCTGGATCTGCTTCTCTCTGTCGCCTCATCAACTTTCTTGTTGTCTGCTGTTTCTTCAACTATTGCTTAGAAAATTCTCAATCCTTCTACCATATCCTCTCTGTATTGTCTCTCCTGAAGAGTCTCCTCCTCACTTCTTGAATTCCACAGGAAGTGGAAGACCTGGCTCTATGAGTAGCCAAACTCAGCTATAGATTTGGTTAGGCTCACACCTGTTCAGTACCAGAATACACTCCCGGGTGATAGTGCACTCTACAAATATGCATAACATAAAATTGTCCTACTTGCTCTTCAATCCCTGTCTAAATGAACTCTTCACCTGCGTTTTCATTTTCTTCCCCTCCTTCTATGTGGTCGCCCTGTCCCACTTATGCAATGCCTCCAATTGTGTAGGTCTAGAAAATAGATTTCTCTCATTCGGGCCCATATTTATACTTTTTTACGCAAACCAGCGCCGGAGTATAAATAAGGCGACAGGCCTTAAAGTCATTTTTTGGACGGGAACGCCTACCTTGCATGTCATTAATGCAAGGTGGTTTCCCGCATCCAGAAAATGATGCACACGGAGGGATTTTGATGTTTGGAGGGTCGGGTGTCATAGTATAAATATGGTGTAATGTTTGCGCTGAATTTGCGTCAAAATATTTGACGCAAATTCGGCGCAAACAGAGTATAAATATGCCCCTCAGTGTCTGTCTCAGAAATCTAGATTTCCAAAGTTAAAGGTGTTCTCTCTAAAGAAAATTGCAAGCCCTTTTACCAGAGGTGTGTTCATGCCAGTCGTGAATCCAGGTACATGTATAAAGCCCAACATCTGGTGTGCAGGTGAACCCTCTGCAGATAGTTTCTGTCCCTCCATAGAAGATATGATAGGGGCCTCAGGCTTTTTCAACACAGCACCAATTATTTTCAATCAAAATAATCTAAAAACTGCACCAAACTAGTGATTAATTACCAATCCCAGCACGGCTATGCTAAAGGTCAACCAATCAAAGCTCGAATTAGACAGCAACCAACCAATGACTGTGCAACTCTGTGATGATGTCTCACCAATCTCAGTGCAACTCCTTGGCTGACTAAGCAATCACAGTGTGGCTTTTTTTGTGAATGGCAAAACAATTGCACAGCCTTTCTCAATAAACACACACTAATAAACAGAAATATTTATTGTTTGCTTGACCGAAATAGAGAAAATCAGCAAGTTAGAAAACAAATAAACATCACGAACAATAACAACAAGACTGTTAGACTAGTACCCCCACAGCACTTGTCAAACTCAACTCACTAGAGCAGATTCCTGTCCAGTAGCAATCCAACTCTGGGTAGTGTACTTACTCCTATGCACCAAAGAGCAAATAACACCATCCTAATTGGACATGCAAACCCTAAGAAGGAAACTTGTTAGAAAGAAATCTGTCTGTGTGACTGCGTCGCCTCGCACAGACACTACCTTTTCTGCAAACAAGTTCAACAACAGTATCTCAGATCTTGGATTTTGCTGAATCCAATTACCAAACAAACCAATAATAAAAAAAAACTTCTTCAAAGCAGATCACAAATAAGAAAACACATTAATAGCAAAGTAATCAAACCACCAATTGAACCCAACAATCAACTTCTCATACCTAGAAATCTCACATGCAGCATAACAATCCATTGCGTAACACAAACCACAATACCTCAATAATACACCAGAACAATAGTGAACACAAGACTCATTCTGCCCTATTCAGAAAATAAATGTTCTTATCTCACAACCATCCTTTCCCACCAAACATTTGTGGGTGCTGGGAACCCCTAATTTTGTACACTCCAAAACATTTACCTCAATAACTCGCCAACAGTTTCATGAAATGGAAACAGCGTTAAACTTTAATTCCATGTGGAAATTTGTCCCCAAAATAGGCAGCTCGCAGTATACCAAAAGACAGTCAATTAAATAATTGCCCACTCAAAAATTAAGTTCTAGAACAGATATAGAATTAATTTAACAGATGTATTACAAAAATTCAAAAGGTATGGTACAGAGATAAAAAATGCAAAAACATGAAGTAAATGCCATGACGGCACTCAGAATAGGGCATTACTGAATAATGTGCAAATAATAATGATTCTAATTCCCAACTGAGTAGCAACATCAGTAGAGAAACTTACAGCATCCCTAGTAGCATATGAAAGTCTTCTGGTTCACCCCCAAATTGAAGGTGCTAATTCCTCATGGTGTGAAGAAAAAAAAAATCATTTTTAGGAAAACAGGGCATAGTTTTATGAAAAGCCATATTGCCTTAGTACCTAATCACTATCCCGCTGCATGAATATTGATTGTATCCACTCCATGCTAATGTCATCCAGAGATGGCAGGACAAACTAGTTACATGAACAACAGTGAACTATTATGTATGAATAAGGCACAGTGAGCTAGCAGAAGGTCCTTTGGAAAAGAAGCATTATTGTCACCATGCTGGGAAGTTTTCATTGAGAACAGCAAGAAAAACGTGAATGGAAATAAACAAACATGATTGTGCTTGATTGTGAGCTGAAGAAATAATGAACAGTGTATGTGCAGAAGTAATAGCCATTTTGAGCAAGATGGCGTTTATGCCTCAACTAAGGCCTGTTTGGCAAGAACCAGGAAACCACACTTCTATATGTTATAGGAAATTTGTTTTAAGTGCAAGAGCATCATGTAAGTGTGCACATATAAATTCACAAATAAATCCAGGTTCTGCACTTTGTTAAAAAAGCGCAATATATAAAATGCACAAAAACTCGTAACAGTCCTCATTTTGTGTCTAAAGAAGTACACATAGCAAGGGTGCCTTTGTAGTCTTTCATTCCTTCATATGACATAGAATCTAAAAAAGGGCAATAATGAAAGCTCTCTTGACTTTCGATCTTTACTTGACAAATAATTTTATGTAGGTATCCTCATTTATTTTTTATTACTGTACAGATTGTCCTCAATTGTATCACGCTGGACAATCATTAATATGAAAACGCCACATGTAAATAAGTACTAAAGCTACCATAATCGTCACAAAAAACAATGTTTAACACACAATTCAGCGGTCTGGTCCTTTGTTAAACTAAAGGCGCAATTCCTTTTCCATAAATTCGACAGGCATGGCACATTTGATCTAAAAAGGTGGACAATATAAAACGTTCATTGCAAGCAAGAAAACATTTAATTGATGTTTTGCTGGATTAACTATCTCTTCTGCTATTTTAGGCACGACTCACCTGATACGGTTGCAAATGGGTTCAATTGGTTGCTGTATTGTGATGCAGGAGGCCTCGTGCGACCCACACCCTAAAAGAACACAGTGAGCACAAAAGATGTGGCAACATTTGCCTGCAGGCTAGAGCGATTATAACAAAACAGTTGTACTGAAGCAACGCCAACAACTAATGACGTGCAGAGGGCTGCGAAGGCTCGCTGTATATTTACTTTGAATCATTCTTTGTTGTTTTAAGCCCTGTTTGTAAAGAAGTAACTGTTCCATAGTACTTATTAAAGAAGAAGTTAAGCTACAAAAATGGTCTGAGGACAGGTAAATGAGATGTGCAAATGTTACCCTTAGGAAAAAATGTCCTGGCTGACAGATCATCGTTAGGTAAGAAACATCCTGGCAAAACAAAGCGTCCGAGGACAGAACTCTTTTAAAACATAACTTTGTTCTAAGTCAAGTTGCTTGAATTAGTTAAGGCGAATGGTCAGGGTATTCGCATCACTTACCGAGTTTTAGGCCTGCTCAAGTTATAATGTCCAGTGGTGCTGATTCGTCGGGCTGCAAAGGGCCCCACTTCAAAGCTTGCAGAGTGTGATGGCTGCTGCTGCTGAGAGGGCACATTGAGAGCTTCAAGAGAAAGTACTCACGGTGTTTTATTTGTATTGAGGTTTTCAGTCAGGGTGAAAGAAGGTAAAACAAGGACTTCATTTTTTCCTGAGAAAAGGAAAAATAATCTAACGACTGTCCATTTGAAATATAGCATCTTAGTTGGGTACTTAGGGGTATACTGGTTGTCAAGGACACTGAACCCGAGTAACAAGGCTTTTAACAATCAATATAGCATTAGACAGGTAGCCATGCCTTTTGTATGATGGAATACTGGTATCAAGCACTTGACACTGCAGCGTAACAATTGAAGAGAGCACTCCATATGTAATTTATGTGCTCTTCATGCCAACACTTAGGAAACACTGGATAGAAGGCAGGGTAGGCAGGCTTTCTTAAAGCTTTTGCACCAGACTCGGGGTAATGCAGTGCTACATTTCAAGGAAACATTCTAGACATTGTTCACACTTGTTGCCGACATTGATGGAGTGTTAGATTTGAAGGGTGGGCAGCCTGTTTTCTGTGAAGTAGCAAAGCTTGCTTGAATCTTCAGCACCATCCACATTTCAAGGGAGCGAAGTATTATGCTCAATCATGACACCCACATTAAAAGAGTCCAAGATGTGCAGATGTTTTAGTCTGGCCTGGTTGGTGTGAAGTTACTTAGCCAGTGCCTCATTTCAGGCACTACCGTATACCCTCTCACTTTGAGAGGATGCTGTATTCAGAAGTGAGCTAGGCAGGCTTATTCAGCATGATCTGACAGCCTGCATGATATTGGGCACTACCTGTTTGAGATTACAGAGAAATAGTATGTAAACAAGCAGTGTCCGTACAGTAGAGGGGAAGAAATTGAACCACTGAGTGGTGTGCTGCAGAAATAACAGCCACAGAATGTGTTAGGGATAAACTATAAATCCATGGCCAGCAGTGACGACAAACAGCACATCAACTTCAACTGGAAACACATAAGGCACTGATTCTGAATGTTTAATTGATACAAAAATGTAGAACCTAAGTTTTGCTCTAGCATACCAGCACTTTTTTCTAACTTGATAGCCTCTATTAACATGAATGGCCTGCTTTCGGAAAAAATAGAGTATTAGATTGAACACAAGTATCAAAGGAATTGAAGTGGGGCCCAGAGATTAAAAAATAATATTCTCTCTAAAAGTGTATCTATCAAACTGATTGAGATGCTTCTTAACCTTAGAAAAACATTGTGAGGCAGTCTCTGAGCATATATAGATAATGGCAAACTCCAACCGGATGCCAATATTAAAAATATTTAGCAAACATGATCAGAAAAATAATTTACATAAAATGGGAAGCTAAGGAAACTATTTTCCTAGGCATTACCTTGTCTAAAATATTGACAATTTTTGCCTGTCAATTTTTCCGAATTAAAAATGCCCACGTAACTACACTTAAAATGATTAAATAAACACTAAGGGGGTTATTACAACTTTGAGGAGGTGTTAATCCGTCCCAAAAGTGACGGTAAAGTGATGGATATACCACCAGCCGTATTACGAGTCCATTATATCCTATGGAACTCGTAATACGGCTGGTGGTATATCCGTCACTTTACCGTCACTTTTGGGACGGATTAACACCTCCTCCAAAGTTGTAATAACCCCCTAAATCAGGTTTAGAACTAGAATAAGCATAAAGGAAATGTATCTTCTACCAAGCAGGGGCAGCTCCTCCGTTAGAAGCTGCAAACCTTTCAGAACGAAAGGATAATAAACTATGTTTATTATCCTTTCGTTCTCAAAGGGGCAGGCCGTGGGGGTGACCAGCACTCCTCCTCAGAGTGCATGTGTGTTAGGCCAGCCATCTTGGGCCGGCCAAACACACATGCGCAGTAGGTTCTGTCATGCAACACAGTTGCCGGGCTGGAGAGAGCCTGCACAGGCTCCCAGTCTGTTTGGGAGTGCCCTGGCTGGGAGTCCCAGCCAACCCTGGGGCTGCTCTGAGCAGCATCAGGTTTTGCCACAGGGTAGGCTGGGAGCCTGGGAATGCAGCGACGCTGGAAAGGAGAGCGCCGGTGGGTCGGCAGATCAGGGATTTAAAAAAATAAAATAATTTAATGTACTCCCTCCCCACTCCACCCCCTCATGCCACACTTGTCCCGCCCCTTTTCAGCTCTGCAAGCTGCGACTGCTACCTAGTATTCTTTATATGCCTACTTTGCTCTTAATTTGCCAATTTCAAGTACGAGAAGGAAGATTCCTATGGCTCTAGGTGGTCTATAGTTCCCACATGTTAGGCTTCACCACTAGCCCTTTATTTTATTAACTGTAAGGTAATGCCCTAGAATCTCCTAATTGGGCTTACATAGACTGAAAATACTTTTCTGGCTCCTCATTAAAAATGTTCTTATGAATGACATTGAATGAAAGGTTAAAATCTAGGACGGGCCTTCTAGAATCATTGAAGATTACTTAGAGCTGTTCTAGTAGTGCTTAATATGAAGGAGTCCATTCCAAATTGACTTTCATTTCTTCACAAAGGAACTATTAATTTTTTAAGTTTCAAGGGAACTGCCTATGCTGGTCTTGCTTCACAGAACGTGAGATTAATGTTGTCCATCTTCTACTGCTGAATTATCCCATCCTGTCCTTCAAAGAACTCCCTCTTTTTCACCTGTCAAAAAAAATAAATATAGAACTATCTGAAACTTGTCTAATCATTCAACCTCTTCTATCTTCAATATTGGCCAACAGTAATTGAATTAAACCGCTTTTGCTTCTATACACCCCTCCTATACTCTTCTCAATACACAAATACATTTGGATCAACAAAGTGTCAAGGCTTCAGAAAATAGATCAAGATTGGGAAAATAACTTGGACTACCCATGTCAGAGGAAGTTTGGAAAACCACCTTAAAAGGATTCCAAGATTAGTCTTTCACTCTATTTAGCTTTTATTCATCAACCTATGACGTTAAGTTAAGAATAGGCTATACACCCATAAAAATGTGTACATTGAAATTTACAAATAACTCGGCCTGTTGGAGATGGACATCTTTATAAGCTTTAATGTCTTGTATGCTATACAATTGTGCTAATTCACTACTACTGGGGAAGAACGTAATTATGAACTCAGTCATCACCTTGTTCAATGTCATTTCAGCTCTTATTTCACTAGCTGTCTTCCAGAGGCAATGGATAGTTGAAGTCTTAATTATTTTATAAACCCATGCTTTTAAACAATTGATATTTGCACTGACAATTCCCGTTGGCAATTGTTTAATGTAGATGTGCTCAGCTGCTATAAGTAGAAAAGGCCTTCTCTGTCTAGTTGGCAACCAATAATTATTTTGCTAGCAATTGTGATAAACTTCTGGATTTGCACGCTTAATAATTTGTATTACTGTATCCTATATAAAGTAATGTTTTAATCATATAGTTTGATAATTTCTCCCTCTAGTTTCGGTGGTGTTAGTGATTTGTTATGTATGGCTCTCATTGAGACCCTCTATTATTTAATTCAGTTTCTAAATGTCATACCTATTACTATGACATAGCAACAGTTGATAACAAAACTGGTTACCCACTGTTAGCTTCGAGGCAGGGTTCTCAGAGCGTGTCAGCGCAGCACTGCTTGT
Organism: Pleurodeles waltl; assembly: GCF_031143425.1. Taxonomy (NCBI): domain Eukaryota; kingdom Metazoa; phylum Chordata; class Amphibia; order Caudata; family Salamandridae; genus Pleurodeles; species Pleurodeles waltl. The sequence goes on along the minus strand of NC_090436.1, from coordinate 829,708,027 downwards.
CTGCTTTTAATGAAAGCAGAAAGCACAGCTGCAGGAAGGGGGAGGAAGGCAGGGAAGGTGGTGGGGTTAGTCAAGTATACTGTGGGGTAAACCAAATAATGAGAGCAGGAACGGCTTGTAGCAATAATATCTAACGAGACTAAGTAAGGAATATGCATCCACCTTCATCAGCTTCCCAGAACTCAATCACCACAGAATTCTAATGGAACATGCAATGATCCACATTCCAGAATCACCTTTCACAAAAAGCATTGGAACATACAATAAATACATAAACCCAATACATCTCCCTTTGCCCAACAAAAAGAAAAGTGAATACATTATCATAATATAACCCCCTTAAAAAACAATACAACTCTAACTTACCTAAATGATACATACAAAAGAAGAGACCACATAAAGAACTAATACGAAACATAATAATTACATTTTGCTGGTAACTTAACATTCCTTCTAACCATGTTCAAATTACCCCTACCATCAGACATGTAATTAACATCCTCATGAGAAGAAAGGTTGAGACTCACATTCTCATATTGACAAGGTTGGTATCACCCTTAGTAGACCTACAAGTGTTATTCACCACATCATTGTCACAAACATCTACACATTTAGATTCATTAGGTGTCACATCAAACAAATGTGGGTTTCCATATGACTGATGTCCTTTAACAATAATATCTTTCTTATCATATCCTAACTTGATAAGTGCACTTGCATTCCACCATCAGTGATCTTTCAACAAAACAGCTATATGAAAAACCTGAACGGGATCAGAAAACACAGAGGGGGTCATTCTGACCCTGGCGGTCATTGACCGCCAGGGTCAACGACCGCGAGAGCACCGCCAACAGGCTGGCGGTGCTCTCAAGGGCATTCTGACCGCGGCGGTTTGGCCGCGGTCAGAAAGGGAAAACCGGCGGTCTCCCGCCGGTTTTCTGCTGCCCTAAGGAATCCTCCATGGCGGCGCAGCTTGCTGCGCCGCCATGGGGATTCCGACACCCCATACCGCCATCCTGTTCCTGGCGGTTCGGCCGCCAGGAACAGGATGGCAGTATGGGGTGTCGTGGAGCCCCTGGGGGCCCCTGCAGTGCCCATGCCAATGGCATGGGCACTGCAGGGGCCCCCGTAAGAGGGCCCCACAAAGAATTTCAGTGTCTGCTTAGCAGACACTGAAATTCGCGACGGGTGCAACTGCACCCGTCGCACCCTTCCCACTCCGCCGGCTCTATTCGGAGCCGGCTTCCTCGTGGGAAGGGGTTTCCCGCTGGGCTGGCGGGCGGCCTTCTGGCGGTCGCCCGCCAGCCCAGCGGGAAAGGCAGAATGGCCTCCGCGGTCTTTCGACCGCGGAGCGGCCATATGGCGGTTCCCGCCAGGCGGGCGGTGACCGCCGCCCGCCGGCCTCAGAATGAGGCCCAGAATCTCCTTTTAGTATACAGAAAGGTTTCCTAATGAGAACCCAGTCACCAACTTCCAAATACAATACACCCTTCCCTGCAATATCACAATAATGCTTAGACAATTCCTGTAGTTTGGTCATATGCTTTCAAGCATCACATAAGGAAAGATGTTCATTGTCTTTGTAACTAAACTAACTAGAAGAAAGTTTGGTACTGGGTTCACATCCTCTTAAAAAACAAACAGAGAAACATCAGTGGTACAGTATGGTGTACACACATAAGTCTATACCTTTTCTCTCAAACACTCTTTAACATGCAATTTACAAGCCAATGCAGGCTGAATACATTCCTTTAATAATCTGCTCAAACATTCCACAAAAACATTGGCTGCAAGAAAATTCAAGGGAGTCTTTTCATATTTAACCCCATTGTATCTCAAGAACTCTACCTTTCTGTAAAAAACAAGCTGTGTACCATTATCAGAAACAAGAATCTTAGGAACACCTTCCCTGCTAAACATCTCTTTAAAAAATTCAATGACATTTTCAGTATTGAGAGTACTAATAAACTTATAAGACACTCATCTTGAAAAACACCCATCTTGAAAAATAGTCTGTTATGACAATTGCACATCTTGGGGGTCGTTCTGACCCTGGCGGTAATTACCGCCATGGCGGAGGTCGGCGGTAGCACCGCCAACAGGCTGGCGGTGCACCGCTGGGCATTCTGACCGCGGCGGTTCAGCCGCGGCCAGAAACGGAAAGTCGGCGGTGTACCGCCGACTTCCCGCTGCCCTTGAGAATCCTCCATGGCGGCGGAGCGCGCTCCGCCGCCATGGGGATTCTGACACCCCCTACCGATGGCGGTAGGGTGTGCCGCGGGGCCCACGTAAGAGGGCCCCACGAAGAATTTCAGTGTCTGCTTTGCTCCATTCTGAGCCGGCGTCCTCGTGGGAAGGGTGTTTCCCGCTGGGCTGGCGGGCGGACTTTCGGAGGTCGCCCGCCGGCCCAGTGGGAAAGCCAGAATGACCGCCGCGGTCTTTTGACCGCGGAGCGGTCTTTCGGCGGGAACCGCTTGGCGGGCTGCGACCGCCGTCCGCCGCGGTCAGAATGACCCCCCTTATGTTGTAAGGAAGTTTATAGTAAGGTCCAGCAAAGTCTATAACCAGTTTGGACTCTTTCAGGTAACATATTAAATTTAAGTGACTCCTTCGCAGATTTTAATTTTTTTGTCAGATAACAAACATTTGTGACACTTATCAACAAATTCATCCACCTGCCTATCGATAGCCAGCTGCCAATAGTACTTATGCAAAAGTTTCTTTGTATCAGTAACAACAGGATGACCACTGTGTGCAATACCAATAAATTTTTCTTTCAACAGGGGGCAGAGCTTGCCCAGCTGCAAGATGGGCACGTTCCAGTGAGGCTCTGCCAGTCACCACGCAATCCGCAATGATCCTACCATTCACCACGGCATTATGCTACCAGCAGTGCCGCCGTAGACGACTGTGAAGAAACAGAGTGTGTGGGAGGCCTGTGTCAGGCTGTAGAAACGCATATAATGGCAGATAGACCCTCCCGGCATCCGGAGGGCCGACAGATTTGAGATTGCTGCCAGCAACGGGGTCGCCTGAGAGGAGCGGCGTAGGCCCTGAGGAACGAAACGGAGAGGCGATGCACGTGGGATCGCTGGCCCCCAGGACCACAGGCAAGCATTTATGGCCCTGAAAGCAGATCGCAGAGGCATCGCGATTGGACGCGGGGGTGCGGCCCAGGTGGAAGTGAGGAGGAGTGCCGGAGGTGAGAAGGCCCTGGGGCGGCACAGCAGAACTTTGGTGGTTGACGCAACCCCTTTGGGGCAATAACTTAAGCAAGGAGCGATCCAGCCGAATGGTGTTGGGGTGTCGAGCAGGATCGGTGGTGAGGTGGAGTGCGAGCACTGCGGGACCAGAGCGGCAGCGGGCTCGGACGGCGGCTGGCTACAGCGGTCGGAGCCGCCACTCTCGGCGCCTAGTCATCGCGCTGCTGACACATTGTGGGGACTGGATGGGGTCCAGGAAGGCAGGGAGATACATAATACCAGCAGGGGCGCTTAGGTGGACAGGGCCCCAGAGACTGTCGGTGTTGCGCTAGGAGGGGCGGCTCAATTGTCTCCTACTTTAACTGGCGGGTTCTGGTGCTCGGGGCTGGCGCTTGACTGCACGTCGTTAGAGCATTGCAGACTCTATTTTTTGGAACTGAGGGGGATCAACACCTATAGGCCACGCAATGGGCATATCGGACAGGACACAGGCCAAGCTCCAATTCGAGCGACGAAAGACACAAGGCCCAACAGGAGAGGGCGCTGAGGGGAGATCTGAGAAGGGTCCTTATGATGCCCCAGAGGAGGAACAAGACTTGAGACAGCTCCTGGTGTTTATGCAGCATAGTCTAATCCAGATAGACATTAAAATTGATGCCCTCGCTTACCGAATGGATAGAATGTCCGAGCGCCTTGATAAACATGCAGAACGCCTCGATCACGTAGAAAACAGAGTATCCACAGTGGAGGATGGGTAAACGGAGTTGGCCAGCAGCCAAACAAAATTTAATAAAGACTTGAGTGCGTTGAGACTGAAAGTGGATGACATGGAAGCAAGATCCCGCAGGAACAATCTACGCATAGTTGGAATAGCAGAATCCACTGCGATCACCACTTGGAAAGTTATATTGAAAACTTATTAGTGCAACTGTTAGGGCGCAATACTTTTTCTGAACTGTTTGTGATAGAACGGGCGCATTGTTCCCTGGTGGCGCGGTTGCCCCCGGGAGCCCCCCGCCCTATTACAGCACGGCTATTGAATTACAGGGATCGGGATGCTGCCCTACGCAGGGCTAGGGAACTTAAATCATTGCAATATGAAGGGATGCTGCTATCATTGTACCCGGATTTCACTGCACAAGTTCAGGAGGCGAGGAGGAAATTTATTGATGGGAAAAAACAGCTGCGGACTATGCAACTGGAGTACAGGATGCTCTACCCAGCAAAACTGAGAGTTGATGTGAATGGTAGCCCAATATTTTTTACGGACCCCAAAAAACTGGAACGATTTGTGAAACGCAGGAAAATGGGCAGTGACAATGACTCAGCAGCTGATGAGGAACTGTAGGTAACCGCTGTAGGTAACCGGAGTGTGTGGAGTGCCGGCTGACTCAGCTGTCCACGACCCCATACAGAGACTGGGGGTAGGGGGCTCTTGTGATGCAGCAAAGAGGAAAGATAACATGGTCTGCTTATTTTACGGATGTTGTCTGTGAACAACAAGCACTAAAGGTGATGCGGTTGTATTATAGTATAGGTGACTGGTATGCTAACGTATAATGGGAAGCACAGTAACATCCACCCCCATGTGTGCTCCACTTATACTCACAAAGGGGTTATTGTTGTTTTTGTTGGGGGGTGAGTGGAAGTTGGGTAGGGGCTGTATGGAATGGGCAAGTTGGGGTACTGCCTATTGTGGGTGGTGGGAGGGATTGCGGGGGACTGTTAGGGGTGGGTTGCTTGAAAACACAATTTTACACAGAATATGTAAGTTGCAAGCACATGATACAGACAGGACCAAAGCAGTGTTTTACTGCGGGGGAATATGGGGACCCAGCTACTCTCAATGATTAACATACATAAAGACCAAGGCCAGATTAGATTACTTACCTGGAATGTTCATGGCCTCAACAACGCACGCAAGACACGTAAGATAGTCGACTACTTACATAATCATAAAGTAAATGTAGCGGTTCTACAAGAGACACACTTGGCCCCAGATAGCCCTATACTCATGCACCGAAGGCTGCAGGGACAGTTTTTAGCAGCAGGATACACTTCACATTCCAGAGGAGTGCTGATTTGGGCCTCGAAAAAAGCAGACATTGGCCTCAGGTTGGTGGCAGCCGATCCAGGAGGCCGCTATGTGGTGGCGAGTTGTACCGTGCGTACTTCTGCATTTTTACTAATTGGCATTCACGGTCCCAATTATGACAACCCCAAATTTTATCAAGATCTGGCGATAAAGGCGGATTCTTGGGGAGGGCAGCCGCAGCTCTGGTGTGGTGACTTTAATTGCACATTACATCCTTATATAGATAGATCAGGGGGTATGATCCATGGGCCAGCTGCCGCACCGCGGGACATACTAGATATCACCACTCGGTTGGGGTTAGTGGATGTATGGAGAGACAGAAACCCTTGGAGAGGTGGATACACACACTACTCATCAGCACACAACTTATACACACGTATAGATTTGTGGTTGGTTGCCCGCAGGATGCTCGGCATTCTGACCCCAGAGGCCCCTTGGCCACGCACATACTCTGACCACTCCCCGGTGCCACTGCTGTTGACTCTAGGTGCAATAACAGCTTCTCCGTTTTCGTGGAGATTCCCTCAGTTTTCACTTTTAGACTCAGCCTTTAAGGCCGAACTGGCTAAGGAAATCACAGAATTTTTCCAGATTAACAGTGGTACTGTGGCCGAAGTGAGCACGGTGTGGGAAACATTCCAGGTGTGTATTAGGGGGGTCACTTTAGCTAAGCATGCAGGAGTGCTCAGCTCGACAAGACAGAGACTCCAACAGCTAGAAAGAAACTTATTGCAACTGGAGCGGGATCATAGAGACACCACAGATGCTCGTATACTGGGTCAGATTCACACTAAACTACAAGAAAATCAGGAGACGGCCCATACAGAGATTCAGCATTTGGGCAAATACAATACAGCCCGGTGTACAGGGAGGGAGAAAGACCTGGAGCGGTACTGGCAGGCTTGGTCCGCCCCCATCAAGATAAAAATGCAATTATAACCATACAAACTGACGCAGGAGATGAAATCCTGACTGTGTAGCTGCTAGATTCCGGGAATACTACCAATCATTGTACTCATCTAGAGTAGATCCGGACCCAGCTGCCTTGGTGGATTACCTTATACATATTAATATGCCACGGCTAACAGCAGCTGATAGAGATATTTTGAGTGCACCACTGACCTTAAAAGAAATGTCAGAGGCACTAGGGGGTATGGCAGAAGGAAAAGCCCCAGGTCCTGATGGACTGACAGTATACTTCTATAAAATATATCAACAACAGTTACTCCCACACTTAAAAGAGGTATATGAGGAGATGATGGAACGAGGGGGTGTGATCCCGTCAATGAGAGAAGCAATGATAATTGCTCTGCTTAAGCCGGCAAAATCTCCGGAATGTTGCTCCTCCTACAGGCCATTGTCACTCTTAAACATTGATGTGAAATTTTTGCTCGAATTTTGGCTACTAGACTGGCTAGAGTGTTACCACGCTTAATTGGGCCCGAACAGGCAGGATTCGTTCCAGGCCGCAGTCTGTCTATGAAGCTACGCACACTCTTTGGCACAATGCTAAATATAAACCCCGAGTTAAAAGCAGTAGCTGTTTTTTTGGATGCAGAAAAGGCGTTTGATTCAGTGGAGTGGGTTTTTATGAAGGCAGCCCTGCATAAATTCGGAGTGGGAGATATATTCCTTCAACTGATACCCACATTGTGTAAAGAGCCCCAAGCCAGGGTTCGTATTAATGGAAGGGTCACATAGTCATTCAGGGTTACAAGGGGTACTAGGCAGGGATGTCCGCTGTCTCTCCTGTGTACGCATTGGTGGAGGAGCCCTTGGCGTGTGCTTTGAGGGAATACCATGGACATCGGGGTCTCCGATTTCAGAATTATACCCTTGTTGTGTCTATGTATGCGGACGACACCTTATTATATATCAAAAACCCGGAGCAAAATGGCGGTCCGATACTACAGGAAATGATAAAATTTGGTACATTGTCAGGACTAACGATAAATTGGGATAAGTTGATTATGTTTCCCCTGACACCCATAACAAAGCAGGCGGAAGTAGGCTACCCACTGAGATGTGAGCCCAACTCAATACGATATCTGGGGATTAAGGTTCACACAGAACCTCTGAAAGTGATAACAGACAATTTTGACATGGCACTTAAAAAATTGACGACAGATGTGGAAAGGTGGGTCAAATTACCCCTGTCTTTGCTTGGGCGCATTGCGCTCATGAAAATGGTGGTATTGCCACGTTTTCTATTTCTGTTCCAAAATATACCGATCAACACGCCCCAAAAATATTTTGCTACCCTGAGGACATTGATGATTAAGTTAGCTTGGGCGAACAAAGTACCCAGAGTGAATTGGCGCACCCTAACTCTCCCATACGAGCTGGGGGGCCTGGGAGCACCGGATCTTGAGACATATAGCATAGCAGCTCATGCTGCAGTTGCTCAGGCCTGGATCCACGGATCTGATGATACTCCATATCTAAAGATCGAAAGGGAGCTAGCGGCTCCGGTATTACTGCAGAGTAGGTTGTTCCATGCACCCCACAGGCGATATAGCGAATTTGCATAATTAAATATGGTTACAAGAGCTTGGCGTGAGCTTGTGAATCGACAGGGGCTAGCATTATTCACATGTCCAGGTGGAGCACTGCGCCTGGTTCCCTCCCGGACAGGATCGTAAATTAACACAAACCATGCGAGAACTCGGTATAGAGAAAATGGGAGACATTTTTGAGAACGGCAAGGTTAAGGCTTGGGGACTGGTACAGGGGGGCATGGGGACCCCGACACCTCTGCATTGCTACCAATATCATAGGGTGCGCCATGCTTTGGCAGAACTCTTGGGAGACAACATGAAGGAGCCCCCGGAGATACTTGCTCTCACGGCGGTGCTGTTGGGAGATCAGCCTCGAAGGCTGGTTTCTTGTATTTACAAATATGCTCGTAACACAAGGGTACAAGAGTTGTCCAAGGCTCGTCTGGCTTGGCAAAGGGAATTGGGGGTAACAATTTCCGATGCCCAGTGGCACTACTACTGCTCTAAAACGCGGACAATCTCGTTGAATGGCAGACACTGCCTCATACATTTCAAATATCTACATACCCCCCTTCGACTTTATAACTATGGCTTAAGAGGAAATACAAACTGTCCCAGATGTGGAGAGGAAATGGGTGACTTTTTGCATATGTCCTGGATATGTGTGGAGGTGCAGCGCTTTTGGAGGGCAGTAACGCATGAGCTAAATTCTTTAGTGGGCGCACACATGACCTGTGATCCGCTCCTAGCGATATTGGGTTGGGACAAACAGCTGGCAGTGTGGAATCGCAGATTGGTGGCAATGGGATTCCTGCTGGCCAAGCGGCGTATTGCTATGAGGTGGGATCGGGGCCCAGTTCCTACACTGCAGAAATGGCATAGGGACATGGTGTATTGTAACATGCAAACTGACAACTATAATGAGTTGCTCCCTCCCACCACTAGACCGGCAAAATATTGGGACGCATACAAACAATACCTTATTGGTAAGGAAACAGGGTATCTGGAAGATGGAGAGGTGACCTGAAAAAATGTAATTCTTTCAACACAGTAGCTGAAACAAAACACCCTTGTCAGGAAACCATACCATTTTCTTAAGACAACTCAGCCACAACATGCTGGATAGGTATAATAGATTTGTACAATTACCTGACACAAGGCCAACCATTGACCATGAATTTGTTGATCATAATTAAATCTGAATTTTTTCACTCTCATGCAACCATTCTTCATCTGAAATAATACCATGACACAACTCCAATTCTAAAGTATCCACAACAGCCACCATGCACTCCAGATGATCATTCGTTTGAAAATCAAGTTCCATACAAGAAATTTGTAAATGCGATTTTCCCATCAGAAATCTGTTTAATTTCAATTACTCCCGAAGCTGTGACAGCAATCTAGCAGAAGCCCAACCCCCATTATTTTCCACTCAGAAGATATACTAATGGTTTATGGTCAGTAACAATGGGAAATTTATTACCCCATAAAAATGTTTCAAATATTTCAACTGCATATGCGCGGGCCACTGCTTCATGTTCAATGCTACTGTAATATAATTCAGCCACTGTGTTAAAACAGCTCCAAGACAAATGGAACTTATATCAACAATAATAGAATTAACATCAAAAGGCTTCAGGGAAGATGCATTTACAATAATCTCATATACACTACAGAAAACATTATCCTGTTCCACACCCCCAAACAAATGCTGCTCTTTTGCATAGTAATTTCCTCAGAGGTTCAATAATAAAGGCATAGCCCTGAACAAATTGTGCATAATACTCACTGAGTCCTAAAAACGATCTCAGAGAATCTTTGTTAGTTGGATTGGGTGCACACTAATTTATATGTTTTTTGTGCAGCATTACTGTCATTTTCTGACACAAAAGAGGCGGAAACTAGAAAATACAATTCTATTTTGTACGTTTGTGCTGCTTTGCGTCAATAAATGACAGTAATGTGGCGCAAAAAAAGTATAAATCAGGGCCGTAAAGTCTTCAATAAATCTGACTTAGGCGTGATACCTTCCGAGGAATTAGTATGACCTAAATAATCAACCTCTTTTTGGTAAAAGTTGCATGTGTCACATGAAGCTGACATTTCTTTGTCAGCTAAGATCTGTAAGACTTTTCCTAGAAAAAACAAAAATGTCACCCTAAAAGGCCAGAACTCCTGTCACCCCCCTTAAACAACACACCTGTGAGTTTTTGGAAGATGCTGGCAGTGCAGAAGCCAGGCTAAAAGGTAATCTAAGATACCTAAATACACCAAATGGTGTTAAAACAGTGTTTAAATCTTTAGATGTATTTTAAAGAAGAACCTGGCGATATGCAGATTTCAAATCAAAGACAGAAAATATAAAGCACTACCCACAGCTGCCGATAATAATTGAATGTGAGAAAGGAGATGGCATTCAAAAGCAATGTTTTTATTTTATTCAAGGAGCATAAATCAGCACAAAGATGAATGTTACCAAATTACTTCTTGGCGATAACAACAGCGGACACCCATTCAGGAAAATCTATAGGTTCTATCATCCAGTAATTTTCTGAGATCTTCTCTAATACATAGAGGTACCAGTCTGACCCTATGCTTGACAGGTATGTCGTTGGATTTCAACTTAATAAAATGTAGAAGACCTTTCACACTACCTACTTTACCAGATCATGTCACCCAACAATATTGCATCCTGTGACAGCCACATAAACTTTGGCGTAAGTAGTACGACTTCTAAAATTCATTAAAATACCAAAGCAGGGTAATAACTTGTTTCCCAAAGGATTTTGGACTAATATCACAGACAATTCTAAAATGTTACCATTCATTAAAATACCAAAGCACTGTAATACCCTGTTTCCCAAATGCTTTTGGACTAACATCAGAGACAATCAATTCAACACCAAACAATTTTGCTGAAATGTGGTCTCTGCAATTATCATGATGGGTGAGTCCACCATAATATTTAGATAAACATCTCCAATGTGAACAACCTAAGTGGTGCTTCGAAAGGAGTAATAGGAGTACTTTCACAAGAGTCCTTAACAGTTGGAATTACATTATTAACATCCTTCACTTCACATTCATCCATATCTTCACTATAGTGTTTTTACCATTTTTTCATACACTTTGAAAATGTCCCATTTTCTTGTGCTTAATACAACCCTTATTAAGTGCAGGACAAGCATTGGCATTGCCCCAATGACTTTTAGAGCCACACTGTAGGAAGAATTTGTTTTTCTAAAACGCACTCCTGTTGAATTTCCCTTTTTCACTGATGGCCTTAGAGTCAAATTGAACCACTTTCTCATTAGCCAGAGCTTTAGCTAGCATCATTGAATGTTCAGTGCCTTTGACAAGATCTAGAACTTCAGCCAGAGTAGGATTTCTGCATGCTAGAAGCCTCTCCCAGATGTTTTTGGGGCACAATTAAATACAAATCGATCTTTTAAGTACACATAATCATTGTCACCAAATTCACATTTGAAAGCTAAATTCAAACATATTCTTCTAGTTTCCTGAAGTGGCTGCTACCTTTTAAAGGTACTGTGTTTTTCAGTCTTGACACTCGACTCTTCTTAAAACTTTATATTCATCCCAAGACACAAAACTTGCAACAGGTGGTTCAACTTCAGGTAAGTTATCAAACACTTCCTACCCAAAATCTCCCAGCAAGCTAAACAATAAAGCTTTCTGTCTTTCATTAGAGACATTTTTACCATCAATGACCACTACATATTTTGTGGTATTATTGCTGTCGTTCAATTAGAGGTTTTCCTGAATTCTGTAGAAATGGGCATGGTTGATTGAATGAAGAGCTCTGCACCATTATGCCAAACAAATAAGATAAAAAGGGAATTAAAACAAGCTGTGATTGGAGAGTGCTAGCCGTGACCTGATTGGTAGATATCTGAGCTTTGAACTGATTGATAGATAACAGTCTCCAGAGAATCGTGTGGTCTGGAAACAGTATGAGGAGGGGTAAGACATGCTGTGATTGGAGAGTTCGATTGAGGACGAGTTTTGGCAGACAAAATATTGTGCTGAACAATAACATGGAAGCACCAATACAGTGGCAGTTCAAAGAATGCTGGTAAGCTTGGTAGAAATGGTTGATCATAGGAAAATAATGGTGCACACCTCCAAAATAAATAGATATTTAACAAATCACACAATACCTCACAAATCACACAAAAATATGAATAGGTGGTACACTGCGGATGCTGTAAAATGTAGATTGATTTGAAATTGCAGTGGTAATAGCTGTATCTGATGAAGAGTGGAAAATAATGCCTTGGTGGGCCAGCAACCAATTCCCCTTGTTTCTAATCTGTAGTGTGGGGTAATCCAACTAACTAGAGCAGGAAAAGCTTGTAGGAAGAAGATTTATTCCATAAAGAATATGGCTCACAAGACAGAATAGGGAAAACAAATGCACCCCCATTAGCTGCCCAGAACGTAATCACCACAGGCTAATGAAACATGCAACAATCAACATTCTGGAATCACCTTTTACAGCATGCATTGCAACTTTCAACAAATGCATAAACCCTGTTGGAAATGGCCCTTTCTGCAAGGTCATCCCCAGGATTTCTGCCTTCCCTCTCTTTGTTTTCTGAACTTGTTTTTGTTGGCTTTAGGACTTTTGGCACATTGCCACTGCTAACCAGTGCTAAAGAGCTTGTGCTCTCTCCTTAAAACATGGTGATATTGGCTTATCCATAATTAGCATATTTAATTAACTTGTAAGTCCCTAGTAACGTGCACTATATGTGTCCGGGGCCTGTAAATGAAATGCCCCTAGTGGGCCTGCAGCACTGCCTGTCCCACCCACTTCAGTAGCCTTTCAAACATGTTTCAGAACTGTACCTACAGAGCCTGTGTGTGCAGTTTTAAACTGCCTTTTCGATCCGACAAGTGTACCCACTTGCCAGGCCCAAACCTTCCTTTTTATTACATATAATTCACTCCTAAGATAGTTCCTGGTTAGCCCAAAGGGAAGGGTGCAGTGTATTTGAAAAGCTGGACATATACTTTTAAGTTTAGCATGTCCAGGTAGGGAAACACTGCTAAATTTGTTTTTCACTATGGCAAGGCCTATCTCTCCCACATGTTAACATTGCAGTTACCTTGAAGCATCCTTTAAGTGTAACTTTCGTTTGACAAAAGATAGAAATATATGGAGTTTGGTGTCTCTGGACTCACAATTTAAAATTACAACTTATGGTAAAGTTGGATTTCAAATTGTAAGTCTGAAAATGCCACTTTGAGAAAGTTGGCATTTTCAGACTTTGACCATTCTGTGCCTCTTCCTGTCTCTGAATACACATTTGGGGTAGACGACAGGTGGGCTTTGTGCATTAACTGTGGCTAGTCGCACTCAGAGGTAGCTTGGGTTTGACACTTGCATCTTGATGGGTCATCACCAGGCTGATGGGTCTTCTCGGGCTAGATGGGTGGGAGGAGCTAACACACCTAAAAAAGTGCTGTGTCTATTCCCACACAAAGGCTTGCATACTCGCCTGTAGAGTGTCTGGAGCTAGGAAAGGAAGGGGAGGGACCCTGTGATCTTCAAAGGACTCTTTGAAGTGTCCCACACTTCAAAGGCACATTTAGCTATAAGTACTGGACCCCAAACTACACCAAATCAACACTCTACTGGAACCAAGGACATTCTGCCATTAAGGAGGGCTGCTGTGCTTTCAGGAGGGACTGACACTCTGCACCTGCACTGCTGTGTTAGCCTACTGCTTGCTGTGTGCTGTACTGTAGGAAGGACTGCCACTTTGCTACTTGCTTTACTGTGTTGGCCTGCTGTCTGCTGATTCTTGCCTGGAGTAGGAAGGACTGGACATGTTCTCTACATCCGCGAACCCACTATTCTCCAAGGACTTGTTGGCTTGTCCCTTGTTGTTCTGCAGTCTCAGGGGCACCAAAGACTGCCTACAACTCCTTTGGTGCTGCTGGACTCTGCCATCCGTGAGTTCTACCCTTTCCTAAGGTACCTCCTCTAGTTCTGGGACTCAGAAGTGGGTCTCTGCAGCTTTTTCCATCTCAACCTCAATGCATCAGGGACTTTGCGCCAACCGGAGCTGATGCATCTCCTCTCGACTCTGAGGCAACGGCTTCTCTACTACTTCACCTCAACGTACAGTGTGACTCAACATTGATAGCAGCGGATTTACAGCCTACACAGTTCGACTGCGACACCCATCGCAGCTTGATGACAACGCCTTGCAATCACTTCAAAAGAACTCGACGACAATGCAGGACCCCTTTCGCGCAACTCAACGATGACACAGTGGATTCTCAACATTGACAAAAGCTCCATCTAAGGTATTTCCTCAGCAGACCATCCATGGATTCTGCAGCCAGCCTACTCTCCATCACAAATGACTGGAACTCTGGATTTTCACTAGCCCCTCGCGCCCTCATGTAACTTTTTGACCACTAGTGACTTCTAAGCACTAGTTTCACATTTAGGGCCTCATTTATGAGGACCTAGTGCCACTGGAGCATCACTTTTTGTGGCGCTCTGATGCTGCTGTGCAGTGCACCATATATACAAGATCTGCAACGCAGTGTTAAGCCACTTCCCCTGGTTTAACAAGGCCTTGTACATATGGGCCGCCCTGACAAAATCGTAAATCAGAGGCAGCACCAAAAACTAACTCATTCCCAGGGGAGGCTTTAGAGTTGTGCTACGGAGAGAAATACTTTGATTAGTCCTTGTATTTTGCTCTTTCTATGTGTGCTACATTGTGCAGCACACATAGAAGGAGCAAAGTGACATGAAAACTTGTTTTTGTGCAGGAAGGTGTCCCTTCGGCACAAAATCAATCTAATCTGCAATGTATCCATCCTTGCACCATAACACAAGGGTGACATTGTTGGTGCTAGGCAGCTAGTTTAGCGCCGGTGCAGGGGGAAACACAGCAATGCACGAAATTCTTTTAAATATGGCACATTCCTGCGTTTTGGAAATGACACAGCTCGGCACAGCAAGATTGTTTGCGGCACCGCGCTGTGCCACTTCCTTGTAGATGATGCCCTTAATCTTTAAAAAAATCATATCCTGAATTCTGCTTATTGGATGTTTGTAATTTTGGTCTTGTTTAAGTCAGATAAATATTCTCTATGTTTCTCAACCTATCTTTTTAAGGTGCTTTTATTGTGTTGCCATATGTGTTGCACAAATATTTTATATAATGCCTCTTAAGTTAAGACCGACTGCTCTGTGCCAAGCTACCCGAGGGTGAGCACAGGTTAATTTAAAGTGTGTATCTGACTTACTCTGACTAGGATTGTGGTCCCTACATGGAGAGGGTGCATAGCTTTGCCAACTAGAGAACCAATTTCTAACACTGGTGATCAGCAATGAGGATATGACTTGTGTTTGTGCAGTGCCTTACAATAATTTGGTGTACACTACCATCCACATCTAAGACTACTACTTGTTTTTCCTTTTTCTCTCAATTAGTCATGTTTTTCTAAATTTACTCCTGCTTCATCTTCTTGCATCTGACACTCTTGCTTTTTGCACCATTAGTACCTTGTCAGAATGGGGTCAACCTTTGATATCGGCAAACTGTTGTTTTACAATATGAAGGAGTTGAAGGGCTTCTGCAGGGAGAAGGGTCCAGTTGTGAAAAGGAAATCCACAAAGCTAGACTTTCAAGAAGCCCTGTATACTTTTGAAAAGGCACACTGGGAAAAAGCTTCAAAAGGCCAGGGATGTGATAACTCTTGGGAGGAGTCTGAGGAGGACCCCTTTGCAAATCTAGGTCTAGAGAAGGCAGAACCCTAGTACTACCTGTTGGATTCCCAATCAGAACCCTAAGGAAACAGTGGCCCTGAGACGGATGAGGAGGAGGAGGAGAAAAATAATAGGACAGAGGCTCCAGTGGAGAGATGGGACCCCATGGATATGAAGTCCCTTGCTTGATCTGTTGCCGAGAGCAGTGTCACCTCCCAAACCCTGACCCCTGAGGAGCTCAAGGACAGACAGGCTGAGAGGGACCTGAGGCTGCAGTTGGCCCAGCTAGCTGTAGAGGAGAGAACAGCTGAGACTGGCAGAACCCTGACTGAGGAGATCATGGCAGAGACAAAAAGGGCCTTCACCAGGGAAAAACATGCTCTTGAGGAGAAGAAAATGGCCCATGAGTGTAGTTTGAGGGATCAGGACTTACAAGCACAGCAGGTAGAGCCCAGTGATGGCAGCAAAAGTATTGTGTCTGGTGCTAAAAATACAGCCCACATTCCAAGAGACTTCGGGGCAGATTAATGGAAAGTGGCGCTGCACTCAGTGCAGTGCCAATTTTCCTGCACCCCTTAGCACCCCCTTACCGCCACCATGTGTGCACCGTATTTAAAATACAGCACACCATGGTGCAGGGTAGAGGGCATTAGCGTAATTTTTCATGACTCTATTGAAGTACTCTGCAGGAGTAGCGCCAAAATGTTGTCGCTATTCCTGCAGAGTACATAGGGGCCCATTCTAAAGAATAAAAGGCCTCTTTTAATGCCTGCTCTTGAGCAGGCGTTACAAGTGCCGTAAAAAAAGGTGCAAGGAAATCTCATAGATAGAGAAAGGGGAACGCCCCCTTTGCATACATTATGCCTGACACAGGCATAATGTATGCAAAGGGTTACAGAGCGGCGCAATGCATGCATTGCACCACTCTGTAAATACGGAATGGGGATTTCGGCCTCGTTGGACCATATTAACGTAAAAAATAATGACGGTAATGTGGGGCAAGGTGGTGCTAGGGCATTATAAATATGCCCCTTGGTGCCTAGCTTCAAGGAGTGGGATGACATACACAAGTGGTTCCAAGCATATGAGGTAGCTCTAGTGGTTCACAGGATCCCTGAATAGGATTGGGAAGCTGGTATATGGATTCATATTCTTTAGGGTGGGAGGGATACTCCACTGGCCCAAGAAGGGAGTAACAGGAAGAGATATACACAGATGAAGGAAGCCCCGGTAAAGAAGTATGAATTCACCCCCTGAAGACTGAAGTTGAGATTTAACTGCAGTCAGAAAGTGCCTCACCAGTCCTGTGGGTATTTTGTGGGCCACTTTTGCAGGGCACTGGATGGTTGGGTGAAGGGTAGTATGGTGAACACATTTGAGGAGTTGTACAATTTGATTGCTAGAGCGCACATGTTCAGTCACTGTTTTCCTGAGCTACGCTAACACCTGGTGGATCATGAGATCTCTGCCCCCAGGAAACTTGCAAAGGAGGCAGATCTCTGGGTGTGTACCAGAGTGTCTGGGATGGCACTGGGGAGTGATTCTACAGAATGTGGTTCAGGTTTTCCCCATCAGAAGGAGGGAGAGGGTCACAGTGTCACAGTTTAGTAAGGGAGGAAGGGGATCCCATGTCCTTTCTAAGAGTAGGAAAAGGGGCAGGGTGGGCAGAAGCCCAGGGCGCCCTTTTTGAAGCACCTGTGCTTGGCTTGCTCTGAGAGTGGGCACAAGCAGGGTGACCTGGTCTGTACCAGGAGTCTATTCCCTGATGAGAGACCCGCAGTGTCAGGAGAACTTGGGAGGAGGCTGCACAAGTGTCCAACCAGTTCTGGTTTCTGGCAGCACTACTTCCCAGAGGAGGGTATGGGAGCCCAGATGGAGGGGTAAAAAGTGGAAACAGTCCACAGTGGGAGGATCAAGGGTTGCCAGCTCTGAGATCAGAGCACCCCATGTCTGAACCTGGTGAGGCCACTTCTGGCCTGGGGGGCTCCATGCTATATCACATGGACAGGGGTTGGGAGACCTGCGTCAGGTAGACTTTTGCATATTACATGCAGAGTGTGTTTTCCTTGGGGAATAGGAATACTCCCTTGGAAGTACTGGCATGCCAGGCACATATTCTGCCTAAGGGCACAAACCCTGGACTGGAGGACCAGTTGCATGATATCCGCCATGAACTGGTGGAAGAACTACGAGGAGCGGTGACCACAGGCACCCTGGCAGATCTGATTTCTGAGGGTACTACTCCCAAACGGAGGGTACGGAACCCCAGATGGAGGGGGACCGGGAGAAATGACTCACTTCTGACTCCTGTTCAACCTAAGAGTACGGATCCTGGGTTGAAAGACTAGTTGCAAAATACCACCCCAGAACTGGTGGGAGGGAGAGTGGAAGAAAGGTGAAAGGCACCTTGGGCTACTGCCCCCCACTCTAAGAAACATCAGAGGCCAGAGAGCCCTGGGTGATGTGTGGTCTTCCCCCATGTGGACACAGTTTTCCTTGGGTTGGAACAGAAGTCAGACCAAATTGTTGGACTGGGCCACACCACTTTGTTGGCCTTGGTGGTACTGTCTACCTACTAGGATTTATCAGTGAGCAAACTAAAGTTTAGTACTGTAGAGATTGGGTCCACAGATGGCGAGAAGGGTTTACCATGGGTCAGTTCAGTGGCCTCAGAGAGTTTAGACAGAGGGATCCAACTGGGCTCAGAGAGGTGTAGAACTGGCAAGTGCCCCTGCAGTAGCGGGCCATTGTCCATGTTGTATCACCCTAAGCAAGGAAGCCCATCAAAGTATTGATTAGTCTACACTGGCTTTAAACACTATAGGGGTTGTGTTGGAAATTGCCCTTTCCTGCAGGGTCATCCCTAGGCTTTTTACCTTCCTCCTCTTCGTTTTCTGACCACGTTATTGTTGGCTTTAGGACTATGTGTACTTGACCACTGCTAACTAGTGCTAAAGTGCTTGTGATCGTTCCCTAAAACATGGTAACATTGATTTATCCACAACTGGTATATTTTATTTACTTGTAAGTCCCTAGTAAATGGCACTATGGGGGTCATTCTGACGGGCCGGGGACCACGGAAGCACCGCCAACAGGCTGGCGGTGCTTCCAGGGCCATTCTGACCGCGGTGGTAAAGCCGCGGTCAGAAAAGGGGAACCGGCGGTTTCCCGCCGGTTTTCCCCTGGCCCAGGGAATCCTCCATGGTGGCGCTGCTTGCAGCGCCGCCATGGGGATTCCGACCCCCTTCCCGCCAGCCTGTTTCTGGCGGTTTTCACCGCCAGAAACAGGATGGCGGGAACGGGTGTCGTGGGGCCCCTGGGGGCCCCTGCACTGCCCATTCCACTGGCATGGGCAGTGCAGGGGCCCCCTAACAGGGCCCCATAAAGATTTTCCCTGTCTGCTTTGCAGACAGTGAAAACCGCGACGGGTGCCACTGCACCCGTCGCACCCCTGCAACTCCGCCGGCTCCATTTGGAGCCAGCTTCCTAGTTGCAGGGTCTTTCCCGCTGGGCCGGCGGGCAGCCTTTTGGCGGTCGCCAGCCGGCCCAGCGGGAAAGCCAGAATGGCCTCCGCGGTCTTCTGACCGCGGAGCGGCCATTAGCCAGGCCCAGGGGCTGTAAATCAAATGCTGCTAGGGGGCTTGCAGCACTGATTGTGCCAGCCACTGTTATAGCCTTTCAAACATGTCTCAGACCTGCCACTGCAGAGCATGTGTGTGCAGTCTTAAGCTGCCATTTCGACCTGGCAAGTGTACCCACTTGCCAGACACAAAACTTCCTTTTTTATATATGAATAACCCCTAAGGTAGGCCCTGGTTAGCTCCAAGGGCAGGGTGCAGTGTACTTAAAAAGTTGGACATGTACTTTTAAATTTAACATGTTCATGTAGGGAAAAACTGCTAAATTAAATTTTAACTATGGCAAGGCCTATCTCTCCCATAGAATAACATTTGAGTTACCTTGACGCATCCTTGAAGATAACTTTCAAGTGTAACTTTCAATTCGGAAAATAGAAATATAGATTTTTCTGTCTCTGGGCTCAAAATTTAAAAGCACAACTTATTGTAAAGTTGGATTTGAAAGTCTTATAATTCCACTTTTAGAAAGTCTGCATTTTCTCACTGTAACCATTCTGCCTCTTCCTGTCTCTGAATACACATCTGGGGTGAATGCGAGCTGGGCTTTGTGCATTTCCTCTAGATAGTCACACACAAAGAGAGGTTGAGTGTGACATTTGTATCTTGATGTCCCATCACCAGGCTGATGTCTCTTCCTGAGCTAGATGGGGGGGGGGGGGGAGCTGACATTTACACCTGAATAGGGCTGTGCCTTTCCCCACACAAAGGACTGCATGCACACCCCCTGTAGCGTGTCTGGTGCCAGGGAAGGGAAGGCACGGACCTTGTGATCTTCAAAGGCGTCTTTGAAGCCTCCCCACTTCAAAAGCACATTTGGGTATAAGTACTGGAACCCAAACCCCACTAAATCAGAAGTCTATTGGAACCAAGGACATTTTGCCAGACTGCTTTGCTGCCAGGAGGTACTGCCACTCTGAAAATGCATTGCTGTGTTGGCCTACTGCTTGCTATGTGCTGTGTTGTGCTGCAGGAGGGACTGTTACTTTGCTACTTGCTATTCTGTGTTGGCCTGATGCCTGCTGCTTCTTGCCTTGAGTGAGAAGGACTGGACCTTTTCTCTACACCCTTGAACACATGAAAGTGTGAACTTTGGATTGGCACTGGTGTCTCACAAACTCAAGTAACCTTTTTACTGCTAGTGGCTTCTAAGCACTGATTTCACATTTAGAGCCAGATTTACAAGGCCCTAGCACCTCTTAGCACCACATAAGCGTCATTTTTTATTCACGCTAATTTGGCGTTAAGGAGGCCATTCTCCTTCGTTGTATTTACAAAGTGAAGCAATGCTAGCATATGCAAAGGGGGCGTTCCCATGTAGGGAGGCCGCTGTTCGAAATGGGGCCTTTGGTTGGCAGTCAGGTTACCCCCTGTCCAAACATGGACCCTCACTCTAGTCAGCGTAAGTCACACACAAACCAAATTATCCTGTGCCCACCCTCTGGGAGCTTTGGCACTGAGCAGTCAGGCTTAACTTAGAAGGCAATGTGTAAAGTATTTGTGCAATAAATCATACAATAACACCATATAGCACCACACAAATACACCACAAAGTGTTTACAAAAATATATAATATTTATCTGATAAGATGCAGGTCAAAACGATTAAAATGCAATAAGTATATGTTGAGATATCACTGAAAAGTGATATAAAGGCCCTCATTTGGACCTCCGCTGTCTTTTTGCAAGACCGCCGAGGTTACTCCAGGCCAAAGACCGCCACCAACCGTATCATGACTGCTAGCAGCCCTCTACCCTTTTTCGGACAGAGAGCCGCCAGCAGCCATTCTGGCAGTGGCGGTGAAGTGGAGGCTGCTCCACCTCCACCACCACGTCATCAGAACACCGCCCACCGAATCACAACCCAGGATTCGGCGTGGTGGTGTTCTGGTGACGGGGTGTTGGTGGCGGAGCAGCCCCCATGGATCCCGTTCCCTCCAGGAGCATCACTGGAACAGGTAAGGTGACCGTCCATCAGGGGAGGGGGATGGGGGGTGTTGTGTGTTGTGGGCGTGCATGGGGGTGTGCGTGTGAGTGTGTAGAGGGGTTGTGTGAGTGCATGTATGCATGCAGTGGGTGTACTGTGTCATGCATACACGCACTCACACAACCCCTCTTCACACGCACACCCCCATGCATGCACACAAAACACAACACCCCTCTACCCCCATCCCCTAACAGACGATCACCTTACCTGTTCCGGTGATCTTCCGGGAGGGAACGGGATCCATGGGGGCGGCTCTCTGCAGTTTCCATTCCTTCTCTTATTGTTTCTTCTGTAGTTTCCTCATTGTCTGTATACCTTGCTTCATGGCGCCATACTCCCAACTCCTTCTAATCATCTGACAAAGGATTTCTCACTGAGTGGCTCCACTACTTATTTTGACTTGTATATAATACTTTCTGGCTGATGTTTATTTATTTATTTTTTAACCCCTTCTGTGCCGCGGACGTAGTGATACGTCCCACAGCACAGTGCTCCTGTGCCGAGAACGTAATCATTACGTCCTCGGCCCGGGGCCCAGAGCCCGGAGTGCTCCCTCCATGGGGTTTCCCCCACCCTCCCAAGACGGGGATGGAAGGGGAAGACCTTCCCCTTCCACCCCCCTCTCTTCCCTCCATAATGATGTCAGCGCACGATCGCGCGCTGACATCATTATCCACTGCCGGTCGCACTGGAAGCCATTTGCTTCTAGTGCGAGTGCGAAGAAACAGGTGAGTTTCTCCTCCGGCGGGTGGGGGGTTTGGGACAAAGTGGCACTGGGGTAAAGGAAAGGCTTTTCCTTTCCCCCGGTGTCTCTTCGAGCATTCCTGCTGCCTGATCGCATTGCAATCGGGCAGCAGGAATGGCCACTAGACGCCAGGGATTTTCTCTTTTTTGGCTGAAATTTGTTGTTTGTCTGTCGGGGAGCGGCCCCTTGGGCAAGGGTCGCTCCCATTTGGTGGCATGTTTGTGTGGCCATTTCTGCCACAATATTTTTAGGCCGATCTGCCTCCAAGGTGGGCAGAAGCCACTAGACACCAGGGATTTTTTTATTTTTATGTTTTCAATGTTTAGGGCTGGGGAGCGGCCCCTCGGGCAAGGGTCACTCCCATTTGGGGGCATGTTTGTGTGGCCATTTCTGCCCCTCTTGGGGGCAGATCGGCCTATTATTTTTAGGCTGCTCTGCCCCCAAGGGGGGCAGAAGCCACTAGACACCAAGGATTTTTTTGTTGTTGTTGATGTTTTCAATGTTTAGCGTTGGGGAGCGGCCCCTTGAGCAAGGGTCACTCCCATTTGGAGGCATGTTTGTGTGGCCATTTCTGCCCCTCTTGGGGGCAGATCAGCCTATTATTTTTAGGCTGCTCTGCCCCCAAGGGGGGCAGAAGCCACTAGATGCCAAGGATTTTTTGTTGTTGTTGATGTTTTCAATGTTTAGCGTTGGGGAGCAGCCCCTTGGGCAAGGGTCGCTCCCATTTGGGGGCATGTTCGTGTGGCCATTTCTGCCCCCCTTGGGGGCAGATCGGCCTATTATTTTTAGGCCGATCTGCCCCCAAGGGTGGCAGAATCCACTAGACGCCAAGGATTATTTATTTTTTCATGTTTTCAATGTTTAGCGTTGGGGAGCGGCCTCGTGGGCAAGGATCGCTCCCATTTAGGGGCATGTTTGTTGTGGCCATTTCTGCCCCCCTTCGGGGCAGATCGGCCTATTATTTTTAGGCTGATCTGCCCCCAATGGGGGCAGAAAACACTAGAACGCCAGGGATTTTTAAATATGTTTATTTTTGTTGGGGGGGTCCTTGGGCAAGGGGTGCCCCCCCAAGGGGGGCATTGAACTGTTGGCCATTTCTGCCCCCCTTGGGGGCAGATGGGCCTATTTTTTTAGGCCCATCTGACCCCAAGGGGGGGCAGAAGCCACTTAGACACCAGGGATAGTGTGTGTGTTAGTGGAGTGGGGGCGGCCCCTTGAGCAAGGGTCGCCCCCCCATTTAGGGGCACGTGTACCAAGGCCATTTCTGCCCCCCTTGGGGACAGATCGCCTATTATTTTTAGGCTGATCTGCCCCCAAAGGAGGCAGAAACCACTAGAACGCCAGGGATTTTTTTTAAATGTTTATTTACATGGGGGGCATCCCCTTGGGCAAGGGGAGCATTGAACTGTTGGCCATTTCTGCCCCCCTTGGGGGCAGATGGGCCTAATTTCTTTAGGCCCATCTGCCCCCAAGGGGGGCAGAAGCCACGTAGGCACCAGGAATAGTATGCATGTGTTTTTTTTTTGTTTTGGGGTGGGCCCTTGGGCAAGGGTCGCTCCCCCTGGGGACACTCTACTAAAGGTATTTTATTCCCTCTTTGCGGCAGATAGGCCTATTTTTGAGTAGGCCCATCTGCCCCTATGGCAGAATCCACTTAGGCACCAATTTCTAAATGCTTGATGGTGGGATGTTTGTCAACTGACAAAGTATTTGCATTTGTGATCATTTTTGTTCCTCCTTTTTGTTCTAGTTCAAAGCTTTTGCTTTCTTTGCTGTGGCTCCTTGCGGTTTTGGCGGTGGTTGACCTGCGGTTTGCATAGTTGCATGTTTTAGGTAAGTAAAAACAATTTAATCCAAAGGAGTATTGTTGCCATGCATGAATGGCATGTTTGTAGGTGGTGTACTAAATGCAAGTTTGTGTGAAATTGTCCTTAGATTTGTGCACAATTATATTTGTGTTGTCTTATTTCTAATATGCTTTTCTTTCTTTCTTGTTAGTGGGATATCATTGGTGATTGCTGTGTCTGTGCAGAGTAGTTGCTGGTGATTCAAGCTTTTTCAGGCAAGTGAGCGGTATAGTTTTTGAGTTTATAACTCTTACTAATAAAGCTACACTTTATTACTTATCTTACACAGTGCTGGTAGTTGGGGATGCATTTGTCCAGTTAATTTTCGTAGGAAAGATCATGGCTAGCTGCAGGATGACCGCTCAGCAGGTGGTTGGTATGCTTTTTGAGTCACTGTCTGATCATGATTATGAGACGGACTCTGCATCTGAGGCAGAGGAGGAAGTGAGAGATTCTGGCAGTGAAGTTTCTGTTGGAGAGTAATCTTCTGATGAGGATGCCACACTCAGTGCAGATGAAGGGCCTGTTTTAGAGGAGGACACTGATGTGCCATTAGTGCAGCAACCTGGGGCTGAAAGGTTTCCCGTTACAAGACCCGAACTCTGGGTTGCCCCAAACATGGAGCAGCCAGAGTTGCCTGCCTTTACTGGTCTCCCGGGGTGTAGAGTCAATACTGAGAACTTTTTGCCTGTCAATTTCTTTGAGTTATTTGTGGATGATGTGTTTTTGGAAGAGATTGTTAAGCAGACTAATTTGTAAGCGGAGCAGTATTTGAGGGCCAATGCAGCTAGACTTAGGCCGCACTCTAGAGCTGCCCAGTGGATTCCCACAAATTTGGAGGAGATGAAAAGGTTTTTAGGTTTGACTCTTTTGATGGGGTTGATAAGGAAGCCGTCACTGGCTTCTTATTGGTCTACTAGTCCCTTGATGGCAACAGCTATATTTCCTGTAACAATGAGTCATAATCGGTATTTGCTTCTTCTTAGGATGCTGCATTTTATTGACAATGCATTAGCCTTGCCACAAGATCTCCCTGATTCTGACTGTCTTTTTAAGATTAGGCCTGTCCTTGATCATTTTGTAGATCGGTTTTCAGAGGTCTATGTTCCAGACAAAGAAATAGCTGTGGACAAGTCTTTGGTCCTCTTCAAGGGTCGTTTGGTTTTTAGGCAGTACATTCCTAGCAAGAGGGCACAATGTGGAATTAAATTGTATATGCTGCCTGAAAGTAGTACAGGATATGTGTATAATTTCCGTGTCTACACTTGTAGGGATTCCAGTATTGACCCCCCTAGTTGTCCTCCCACTTTTGGAGTTACTGAGAAAATTGTGTGGGAACTTGGTAGATGACTGTTCAATAAAGGTCACCATTTGTATGTAGATAACTTTTACACTGGAGTGCAGTTGTTCAAGGAATTGTTTAGAGTGGACACTGTTGCTTGTGGCACAATTCGTTGTAACCGGAAAGGCTATCCAAGGGAGCTTGTCTGTAAAACACTTCAGAGGGGACAGTCAGTGCCTTGCGGAATGATGAGCTGCTAGCTTTGAAGTTTTCAGACAGGAGGGATGTCTACATGCTAAGTATCATCCATGATGAGAGTACTTCCCCTGTGACTGTTTGGGGCCAGGTTGCTGAAGTGCGGAAACTTGTGTGCACTTTAGATTATAATAAGCACATGGGAGGTGTAGATAGAGTTGATCAAAGGTTGGAACCTTATACTGCTATTCGTAAGTCTTACGTTTGGTATAAGAAGTTAGCAATTCACCTCTTCCACTTAGCAAATTTTAATGCTTTTATTGTGTATAAGGATAGGTCTCCAGAGTCAAAGATTACATTTGTGAAATTTCAGGAGTCAGTGATAGAGAGCCTTATTGTGGTGGAACAGGCCAGAGTTCCTAGAGAAGCAGTGGTAGAGGATGTGGCTAGATTGAAAGATCGCCACTTTGCTGAGCACATTCCTCCCACACCCAAAAAAGACTTTCCAACTAAGAAATGTAGAGTGTTTTCGAAGAGGTATCCGGAGGGAGACTCGAATGTACTGCCCAGATTGTCCTTCAAAGCCCGGGCTGTGTGTGGGTGGTTGTTTTAAGAATTACCACACCTAGAAGAATTACTGGGAACAACCATGAGTGTAAGCTCATGTCTGTTTTGTATTTTCATGTGTTCAGTTTCATGGTTAGCATTTCTGTCATGTACTTAGTTAGAGCTTTTGTGTTTCTAGTTTTGCAATTATTTCTAATTAGTTAGGGGTTTCTTTGTTTAAAAAAAAAAAAAGTGATGCCATTGTGTGTGGAGTGGGGCTTGGCTGAGGGTGCACATAGTGTACATATTGACTTGCTGTTGGCTAGTGCAACACACTGTCAGCCAAACTCCAGTCCGCACACTCCCATCAGCTGGTGTGATTGTTGTATCAGGCATGTGGGCGTATGTAAGTGATGGGCCCTTGAGTGGCGCTCTCTGTCGATGCAAGTGTTGTAATGTGCTGGGCCTGTGGCTGGCGGCGTGAATGGTCTTGTGCATGTCATGTATGAAAGGTGTGTGAATGGACTGTAAAGTGGTGGGTGCCTTGCCCTGCCTTTACAGCTCACGAGCTGTGAGTCATTGGTTCAGTATTTTGGCCTTTCAGTTATTAACAGTGCATTTCATTTTTTGTGAAATCTCTTGTTAATACAATTTGATCCACTGAACCATCCCTCACCCTTGTGCCAAATCCAACCAGTATTTGTGGTAAAAAGGACAAAACCTGCTCCGCTGTAATCAGGCGTTGCAGCATACCTTTGACACGCTAGGTGCCTCAGGTGGGACCCCGATGATGAAGCATGCCACCAACTTGGTTGGTGGGTGAGGGGTCTTTTTCACATAACCTAAGTGCGTTTCTTTCACAAATTTAGCGGCATATTTATACTCCGTTTGCGCCGATTGTGCGTCAATTTTTTTTACGCACAATCAGCACAAACGTTGCCCCATATTGAAACTCTGACGCCCGAGCCCGCGGAAGACAAAATTCCGGCGTGTGCGGCATTTCTTGGATGCGGCAACCCGCCCTGCGTTAATGATATGCAGGGTAGGCGTTCCCATCCAAAAAACGACGCAAACGGCCGTGCGTCGTGCTTCCCGGCAAAAATCACTCTCGGCCGGGAGGCGGAGCAAAAAAATGACGCACAGCCCGATGTGCGTCAAAATTTAACGCCTGGGTCAGGGCAGGCGTTAAAATGGGGCAAACATACCTGTATTTAATCAGAACACACAGAACAAACAGCAGAGCAGCAGAGCAGCAACAGGGAGACATGGAGGTGATTTTTATCCAGCGTGCACGTAGACGCAGAGCCCAGCAGCAACAACAGCAGCTACCACAACACCAGCAGGGACCCCAAAGGCAGCGCAGAAGGCAGGAGAGGATATTCCGCCCAAGAACAACCCTGCATGGCCTCAGGGAACACGTAATCATACAGAGGTACCGGTTGAACTGGCAGGCCATTCAGCAGCTGCTGCGAAACATTGAGCAGCAGTTGGCCCCCACTTTGGTGACACCCCGCACCATCCCAACAGAAACAAAGCTGCTTGCCGTACTTCATATGCTGGCAAGTGGCTCTTTCCAAACAACTGGTGCCCTTGTTGGCGGAATATCACAACCATCATTCTCTGCATTTCTGCCAAAAGTACTGGATGCCATCATTCGCCTGACACCCCTCCACATCTGCTTCCCTAACACACTGCAGAAGCAGCAGGAAACAAAACAGGGGTCCTACCTCATCAGTGGCTTCCCACACGTCCTTGGTACAATCGACTGCACACACGTACGCCTTGTGCCACCTGCTGCAACTGAACACCTCTACCGCAACAGGAAGCACACACATTCAATCAACGTGCAGGCCATAGTCGATCACCAGGGATTGATCACCAACATCGTGGCAAAATATCCTGGGAGTGTACATGACTCATTCATCTTCCGTCACTGCACCATCAACCAACACTTCCAGGATGGACGATATGGCAATGGACTACTTGTTGGTAAGTACAAAAACCTACTTATATACACACTGCACAGCAACCCTCTAGGACACACAACACATAGACCACAACAGCAACATGTCAACAGGAACACACTGAGGTCCTGACATCACTAGCCATGTTTCTTAACTCACCATTGAACCTGTCACACATCGGAATTTACTGTACAGCCTAATGTGAAGACATTAATGAGTGTGGTTGCCTAAATGTCACCTTGCAAATTGTAAGTGTCACAATGACCTTTACATTAATACATTGCATAAGTTTCAAGGTATGGGATGTCAAGGGTACTTTGATATGAACGTGTTAACAACACTTTCAAATTTAAATGAGCATGGAACTATCATCTCACCCTCAGTGAAGACACACGGACACCTGTATCACAAGTCACAATGCTAGGGAGGGCACACTGTACTGCAAATCCCAAAACATACTGCTGACAAACGGTTAGCAGACAAACACTTGCTCAGCCAAGGAAACAACACAATGCAGATGGTATAGCCTACAAGTATAGGATGTCACATTAGTACACAAAAGAGTCACAGACAACACAAGACAACTACTGCCATTAAAGGTCTTTTCAATAGTGCCAGCTACATCAACATGATCCCATTCTGTGTTTTTCTTTCAGCTGATCAGGGCTATGGCATCCAGCCATGACTAATGACACCATTTGGGAACCCGAGTACTGGTGCAGAGCGGGCATATAACGACGCGCATAAGAGGACACGCAGCATTGTCAAGCAGACCTTTGGGATCCTCAAGTCAAGGTTCCGCTGCCTTGACATCACTGGTGGTAGCCTACTATATTCCCCCCGAGATGGTCTGTAGGATCATACTCACATGTGCAATATTGCACAACATTTGTGTCAAAAGGAACATTCCCCTCCTCGAACCAGACCCATACATGCCTGAAGACGAAGAAGAGGAGGATGCTGGCCTGCAACAGGAGGGGGAACAACCAAACACGGCTGCTGGAGTGCATAGGCGCCAACACATTGTAAATAATTTCTTTGCATAATTATCACCATCACCACTTAATGCACTATTGTAAATAAACACTGATAACAAACACCACATCATGGTTTGGCCTATTCATTTCTGCCCACCTTTAGCTTGAAATATCTGAAGAAGAATGTCGTCTCATTGAGCAATAATGATATAACAATCATGACACAAAAAAATACACCACAAATGTAATGGCCACCATACAATGGTCAAATACACACACAATGTAAATGACAGACATCCTGTACAGTTCACCTTTGAAGGGCAATAGCTGAGGACCACACATATGACTCACATACATGTAGTAAACATGGATCATCGCAGCAGATGGCACACAACTAAAACACCATCACTCAACTAGGGGAAAACAGGCCTCATACATCAGGCAGTTCACATGCTAATGCTTCAGGAACAGGAATGTAGTACTAGACTCTTGCCAACAGTAATTCCAACTACTTACTATCATTGCGATGACTATCTGTCACTAGAGTTACACATAAGCAGAACATACACAGCACAAGTGCTACACCTATGACAAGCATCCAGCACATCACATCCCATCTACATGTCAGCCCTTTTCTAAAAACATTACACACACTTGCAGCTGCTCACACACCACCTGTCTGAAGAGGTCCTTGGAATGCCGATTTATGTACACTGAGATTCCCTCATCTACACACACACACTCACAAGAGTCATCCAGTGTGCCACACCCTTTCCTATGCCTACCATTGTCATAGTACCATCTCACTGCATGGAACTTAGCTCATATAATACACAGGCTTGGATTTTTTAAGGTATGGAATCACCTGTAGATTGATTCTTCTGTGAAAGGTACTGTAGGCTAATTATCAGCAAATCCCATCTGACAGGACTAGTGAGCCACTGATGGAGCCCACACCAGTGATCCCCTCCATGCACACCACCCAAATGTACATGCCCCATCCCTGCTGATGCCTCCTACTGCATACATGTTGGAATTTGAGCTATTACATCATTAAGCATTGCTACTAATGTTGCCGTAGAACACTTTATCAGGGTTCATGTGTCACCTTCAAAACAACCCAGGACATACACAGTGTGACATCTCAACTGTCTACTGCTCCCTCTGACCAGTCCTAGTCAGAACACTGATCATGTAATTACTGAAAGAACTTGCTCCTGATTGACCCAGCATCCTGTCAGTCTGACTGGCACCTGTCCGTGGGTCACCCTACAGATACCTGGGGTCCACCTATGGACCACATGTGCTGTCCAAAACCTCTTGTACCTCAGACACTAATTTGTCATTAGCCTCCTCAATGTATACTCAAATACATAGTATTGCATCATCTGACTGTTATTTGCATCCGATTTGTAACAGTGTCCTTGAATAGCCAAATCTTAGCCCTTCCATTGTCTGGCCCTCATTAATGCCTAAACTACAAAGTGTGACAGTGGACCTGGACCATAGTGTATGATGGTGTAAATGGCCTCCATCAAAACCAGCAACCTCAGATAATGTCCATGAAAAGTCAACACATATGAGGACCCTGACTGTTCAAACGCTGAGTAACATTCTTCAAATGATAAAGATGAGTTGTGTGTGTTGAATACCAGCCATTTACTTCTGCACAGAGGCTATGATGTTTCCTGATACATTACCATCCACAGAGGCCAACTGGAGTACAAATGTTGCAATGACACATGCCAGATCCAGACACCTGCGACATTCTCTCACTCAGCACACCAAGGTTGCCCAGTTGAAAGTCTCATTACACGTTTTCAGTGACAGGGTGGGACCATCCATGTGTAGGTGACCATGTCCTCAATGGCTTCTTTCAAATTTTGCTACAAACAATACCCAATAGAAACAAGATTAGCTGCCACTAACTCATGAGGAGACCTGGACGTTACAGTGACAACATACACCCTGACAGTTGATACTAGATCAATATTGGACCACACACATGTACATGTACCATCCAATCAACAAAATATTTGCAAGTAGCCGATCACAGTAGTGTCCCAGTTGTAACCTAGCAGGAAGAATGAAACATGCCACTAAACCAGGTAATGCATAAAGGGCCACATACATCAACAACCTATTTGCTATCATGACATGATGAACGTTGAGATTTAGCAAAAAATATCAATGCAAAATGGTATGTCAGATTTCTCCAAAGAATCAATAGGGCAAACGTAAAATGGGCAAATGGGATTACAGAATGGCAAACAGTGAATCATACCCTATTTGCTTCCATGATCCTGCTGCTGAAGGTTTAGCATTACTGAATTTGGGAAACACTTGGATAAATTTGCAAGTCTGGAAGAGCAAACCCTAGGGTGCTGGGGGCCTAAGTCCACCTCTACTGCCCCCCAAATATACATTATTTATGCACATGTGAAGCACACACATGCATAAGGAGCATGTGTGCCCTACATGTCAAAAGTAAAACACATTTAAGATACATTAACTCGTAATTAGGACATGGTTACCCCCTCAAAAAGTGTAGGCGACAATTGCACTACCTATTTGGCCTTTATATAATTTTGATTACCTTGATAAATGTGGACACATTTTTGCTAAGGAATACATCCTGGTATCCCATTCATATTTTGAAAATAGCCATCAGCAATTACCCACATATGTGTACAATTATGAGTAATATCCATTATGACCAATCATTACCATTGCACTGTGAATACCTTCTATACATCCTATAAGGGACATTTGTCATAGCTAACCCCAAATGTGTATCACTTAGCACCGTTTGGTCATGACAAAATTAATTTCTCAATTTGACAAATGAAAGACATATTTGTCATAATGCGTCATATTTCCACACATACAGCTTGTGCGTCATAATTTTTGATGCACAGGAGTGCAGATAATGCAGAGTCAAAAAATTATTTAAAAAATAGATATCATAATATCCTGCATAACATGGCCTCCATTTTTTTCCATAATGCGTCATATTTCCACGCATACAGCTTGTGCGTCATAATTTTTGACGCACAGGAGTGCAGATAATGCAGAGTCAAAAATATTTTTCATATTTAGATATCATATTTTCCAGCGGCTTGATTTTCAACTCTAGAACTGTAAAATATGCCTCAAACAAATATAATAGACCAATGAAGATTTTTTTTTTGACTCTGCATTATTTGCACTCCTATGCGTCAAAAAAATGACGCACAAGCTGTATGCGTGAAAAAATGACGCATAGCGGAAATAAAACGGCGGCCATTTTATGCAGGATGTGATGTAATAGGATATCCTGTTTACAGAATCTGTACAGTGGGTGTACTTTCACTTTCACTTTGCAGTCTCAGATTATTCTAGACTGTGTGGCTGTGTGGAAGGTGTTGTCCTGTGTATTAGTGCTTTTGTGTCCAGTGTACCATCTCAATTGTGCTTTTGTCATCATTGTCTTGTTGTTGAATACTGTCTGAGTCTGTGTTGTATTATTTTGTCAAGTCCAGTGTTTTATTTATTGTCTGTGGGAGTCTGTTGTGGGTACTATAATATAGGGGTTAGTTGGGCTCTTCTTCTTAAGTTTTCTTTGTATTTCACCACTCTACCTTTCCCCATTTCCCCCTTTTCCTTTTTCTACAACTTTTTCCCCTTTGTCAGTGCTGACATGTCTGGTAGGCCACGGCTTTCCAGGATGGGTGAGGAGGAATTGGGGGGATTTATATGGCTTGCTTGCCATTTCCTCCCACTCATACTGGAGGCTGGGGGTAATGTGATACAGGGGTATCACACGGAGGCCCATAAAGTCCGGTGGGGGAAGGTGCGCCATCACTTGGTCCGTCTATATGGTAGCCAAAGGAATGACCATCAACTGAAACACTGCTGGGCTGATCTGATATCCAGGGAGCAAGATCTGCTGGACCACCTGGGAATCAGGATTGGTGGCCATGTTGGTGAGTACAGATCAATTACATGTGCACAATTTAAAGCTGTGTGGTGACATGTGATGATTGTTACCCAATCTGCCAGATAAGTAGCTGACTGTGTGTAATGCTAGGGAAACCTACTGGGTAATTGATGCACAATGTGAAGGAAGACAAATGCTAGCAGTCAGGTAGCTCATGTTTTCTACACATACCGGTTGCCTGTAGCAGAATGTAATGTAGTGCTGCCTTTGTGTCAGACAAGCGACACATTAATGACGGAATTAGGACTCTACAGGTCACAATAGCCAGTGAAAAATGGATGTTGAAACATCATATCTACATATGTAGACACCATAGCTAGACTGACATTTGTAAACCCTACATGATGCTATAAATGAGTGCTGCCTTCACGTCAATTGAAGTTAGCAATGTTGTCCACACATATGTCACATGTGTGTCTGGTTGGTGTGTATGGAAAATGTTCATGGAAGTGCCATGCCTTGTTGTGATAAATGTGTTCCTTCACATCTAATTGTTACATGCCTGATCTGAGCATGAACCATATTTGTTAAGGACTCAAGTGCCCTCAGCTAACATATTAGACTGGTATTTATTGTCACTTGTGCCCAAATCAGAATAGGGATTGCAGTCCAAAGGTATGGACTAGGGTACAAACATCTATGTTAGGTGCCAATCACTATTGTTAGGACACATCAATGTATGAAACTGTAACAACATGAGGTATTGCCAAAAGTACCTGGCCCTCTGTACCATGTACCTATCAGTCACATATGTGTCATGACCAAATAGGCTGTTTGAGTTTGAGAGGTCATGCAGTCCTCAAGTAACCACCTTTTGGATGTCTCTCTTGGATGCACATGATGAGATGAATGCACCCCTATATTGTTGGTGCATACTAATGGAGGTGCATCTTTGCCACCACATGACTGTCCAGGCCACTGCATGTGTGTAGTAGGGTGTGTAACTGTAGCAGGAGACTCATCCAATGTAAATGTTGCTCATGAATAATTCCATGCAGTATGAGCATGTGTGATAGGGTTTCATTACTCATGTCATATTCTCACATTGTCTTTGTAATTTCAATTGTTCATCAGTGCACGGATTCTGAGTATATTCTTCCTTCCATGCTTTACAGGTGGACCTGCACAGTACACAGTGGGAGAGGTGGCTCCTTTTGAGGACCCCAACACCTACAGTGAGTGTTGCATGTGTGCTATTTTAAATGTTTGCTGGTGATGCATGATGGACTACTGTGTGTTCAACAGAATTCAAGGTTTGATGCGCTGCCCATTCATTAGTATTGTTCCATTAGTGGGATTTCAGTTATCACTTCATTTTGAGTTGACCTATGCTTATCCATTTCTCAGATTGTGGGTCTGTAGGCCATTCCAGTAGGGCCCGCTATGGGGAATGGGTTGAGTCATGTGGAATACACTGGTTAATGTAAGAGTTGCTCTGGGACTTGTCTCGGACTGAGTAAGCATTTCAGTTGACATTCTCCCAGATAGCTTCTGCAAATGGCTGTCTGAAATCTGCTGCTTCCCTAGTTAACGATGGACTGAGTACACTGTAGGTTGGATCTTCCGGGGGCATGTACTTCCACAAGTTGTACTAGAAGTGTGTGGGACTAGAGTGCAATGGCCTAGGTGTACATTCTACTCATGATCATGGGTGTTCTTGCTCCTCTGTGTCTATAGAAAAATATGCCTCACTGGTAGTCAAAGTCAGCCATGTGTTTGGGAATAGGGTACCTAGGACTGTAGCAACCAGTATGTTACACATACTTGTGACCATTTGAAACTTTGTTTTGAACCTAGTGTACACACTCGGTTATGGCACATGAGTTCTATACTAGCAAATCCAATTACAAATGGCAGATATTGAGGGTTGTGATTGTTATCACATACACTGACATATGTAGTCCAGGCAATAGGACGAGGAGGTGCAGCCATAATGTCAGCTGAATTACTAATGTTTTTGATGAGAAGTTTAGGCTGATGTCACCCATCATGTAGAGACATGTATATGCTATGTGTGAGATGCCCTTTGTATGCAGGCTTCCCATGTACTTCCTCTGAGACTTTCAATGATCTATGTGTTGATATGAGCTGTTACAACTACAGTAAAAGTAATTTCCAATTGACCCATTGTGCTATTCCACCCAATGCATTTCCTATGGTAAATAGTTGCCCTTTCTCTTCACAGCTGCAAACATGAGTGCCGCACAGAGGCATGAATTTGAGAGGCGGGCCATGAAATACCGGCACATCCTGCAGGTGCAGTCGGTGTTCCGACGGATGGCCCGAAAAGACCAGGCGGATCGGGCCTCCGGAGCATGGTGGGCCTCACCACAGGGTGGCCCAACGTTGCCGACTACAGCCATCACCACCACAACCACCAGTTCTCCCCAAGTGGCCCCAGCAACGTCGGGGACAGTTTTCCCTGCCTCTGCAGCACGACCAGGACCCAGCAATATAAGAGCTGCAGGACAGTCCAGTGGGCTACAAACAACTCCCACACAGAGCACCTCTGCCAGCACACAGACAGCAGCAGCACCTCCAATTGACCCTGCGGCATTCCAGGCTTCAGACCGCAAAATGGACAAGTTAATTCGGAAAGTGGACAAGCTGAGCCAGGATGTGGCGTACATAAAGAAGCGGGTCAGGTCCATCAGGCGGACCCTACGGAGGGCCAACCTCTAGGTCTTATATGGTCTATCTTAATTTGTCCCTCTCCTCTCTCCTCTTTCCTTTTTATCATGATAGGTGGGTTTTGGGGATTAGTGTTAGGTTAGTATAGGTTGTTAGCTTAGTTAGTGTTAGGGAGGTGGGTCCTTATTCTTTCTATTTTTCATTTTTGAGTGTGTGGTTGGGTGGGTGGGGGTCAATGTTGGGATTCCTGTCTGTTTAGAAAAAAAACAAAAAAAAAAGCATTAAAAAAATGTATTAAAAAAAGTACAAAAAAATATATGATTGTTTAGGATAGTATAGTATGTGTGTAGGTTATTATGTGTTGTCCTGCATGTGTCCTGTCTCATAATGGTGGGTGGGGGGTTGATATTTAGATCAATTCGTTATATGTGTAGAGTAAGTTTAGCTTAGGTTAGTTAGGGACAGTTGTGGGTTAGGAGTAGTCAGGTTCGATTAGTGTAGGTATGACTTTTCCCTTAGTTGCCTCTGGTGTGAATACTTATGAATAAATATATAGGTAACCCTTTGCATTATGTGTTAACTGCTACTTGATCATGGCCTTGCCATCAGTGTAGGTGATTGCTGTTCTATGACATTTGTGTCCTATGCTACACACCGAAGAAAAAAGAGGTTTAAAATGGCAGCTACCCCTGTGCTAACTTGGTAAGTATCCACCATTTGATAGAACCACCATTTGGAGTTTACATGGATCACATAGGATTTGTGTTGATGAGTATGTTTTCTACATCACAAAGTGTGCTTCCAGACTTGGTATTGTGGGTAATTTATTAGGTCGGACTGCAGTGTGATGTTCAGGGACATCTTTGTAGATGAGGTGTTGTTAACACTCTTGTCTTCTTGTCTTCATTACTGACATAGATCATGTGTGCAACAATTCAGCATGACTTCCCTTCTTGGAAGTATACTCAGAAAGGGTGATTGATGCTGTGTTTAGTTGTGTTTGCTTAGATTAGACTGCATAATTTAATGTTTTAGTATTGCATGGTGCCCACATTTATCAGCCACCATTAGTTGACTTTGATTGCTAATAATGGAGCATTATTCTGTCCAACACAGCATGATTGTGTGTGGTTTCTCCCTTCATCAGTTATTCTCCTCAGGATGGTCAGGCTATGATGCAATCCTGGCCACTGCACAGATATATCTGACTACATGATGTCAGGACAGTTGTATTGACAAGCTACATGGTTGTCACACAGGCACTTTTGAGTTATCTACTGCACAGTTGATGTGTCAAATTACACAGAGACATATTAGGTGTGCAAGCGCTATTTATTGATAGGTGCTGTAGTGCAAAATGTACATTGTCCATGTTTGCTGAGTCCGTTCTAGTGCATTCTTACATGGTGATCCTACAGAAGGGGTGTGGATGATGCTCCTGACATGCTGGGGTGATGTTACAGACAGTGCAGAGGGACAGGATTTGCCGATTAGTAGGAGAGAGACTTTCACTGGCAATGCTGACAAGTCATACAGTGGTTAGCAGAACAGTCATTGAGTATAGTTGTAGTGAGACTGGCAATTGACAAAACGTAGGACCTTGGTCAAAGTAGGCCATGGTGCAGGGACTAGTGCTTCCGGGTACTCTTCCGTGTGAATGTGATCTGTTCCATGTCTTCTTCTTCTGATGTGTGTGTTGCCTGCTTTGCCCTTGTTGTTGTTGGTTGTGAAGGGGCAACACACACCTCAGTGTTAGAAGACGTGGAGTCAGACATCCCGGTGGCTGCTCCCTGTGAAGGTCTTAAGGGCAGTACTGCAGCAAGGAGGGCCTGCTGGTTTTTGAGAATAGCAGCTACATCATGATGGTAGGCAGCCAGGTCGGCCCTGAGGGAGTCATGATTGCATTCTTGCATGCAGTGGAAAGTTTGGGGTGCGAGGTGTTGTGGCAACTCCCTTACTACAGTGGTGAATTCCTTTATAGTTTCTTGTAGTCCTTGCAGTATGGATGTTAGGGCTTGCATAGCTGCTGCCTGATCTGCAGATGACATCATGCACGTGCGCACCCCCTTAAGGCTGGCTGCCATATTTTGCATCCCCACCCGCACCTCCTTGGCCAGCTCCCGCTGTACTCCAACTACAGTTGTTTCAAAGCTGGTGCCAGTGTCGTCAGAGTCCTCAGCTGTGTAGGAGCTGGCAGGTCTTGCAATTGGGGTGGTGGGTGGTTCTTCTGTGATGGCTGCTTGTTCTGTGCTCCTCCTTGTGACTGAAGATGGGGTCTGGAGGGTTTCAAGGACCTTTTGGATGGTCTCCTGGGGAATGTTTATGGGCTCGTCATCCATGTCATCAGGGAAATCAGGGACAGGCATATCGGCAGGAGATCCATGTTCCTCTGCAATGAAACAGGGTACAATTAGTGTGTCTGTGTTGTGACAATTTTTACGTAACATGCTAGCCTTTTGATGATTTTACTTTGTGATCTTGTTTGGTATTGGTATCTGCTGTCCTTCATATGGGCATTGTTATAGGCCTATGGCCCACCTGTGTGTCACATGTATGATATTGAGTTATCAGACTTGTCTGCCTAATCGCCTCTAGGTGTTGCTTTGTACCAAATAGGGAATAGCCATCTTTTTGTCCTACTCGACCCTCTGTGTATATCCATTCTTATGGTGAGACCTTTCACTGGCTGTGGGTGTTCTGATTGCCCTGGCAGCACACTTGCCTTTCAGGACTTGCCCCAATCCCTGATTGTTCACATTGACTTAATTATAATTGACATGTGGCATATCCTATGCATGGCAATGTTATGATGTGATATGGATGTAGACATTGTTAATGTGTCCTGCTGATGTTGGGTAATGTGTGTTACATTGGATTGCCCTGATAATCATATCAATGTCCTATTTGGTCCTCTGACTGTGCAGGTGTATTTCAGTGACCAGTTGCATGTGTCCCCTCCTCAATGCTGTTGTCTGAGCAGTATGACATTTGTGATGTAGCCTTGTTAGCCAGGCACGTGAAGGACCCTGACATATGCAGCATGTGTGTGTCCTTAGTGCTGTGTCGCTCCTATTGCTGTTTACTTTGGCTGATGTATGTGACAACTATGGGCATTGACATATGAGTGTACTGGGGCCTTTGTCTTGTTTCAGGAGATTGTTGCAGATGTCATCCTCACCCCCTAATTTAGGTATGTATGTTCCATGGGGAGGTTACTGCCATTGGCTACTATAGCTGCACAGAGATCAGAGGTGTTAGTGTCAACTGTTGTTGCAGTTACATTGCAGTTGTTGTTTTGGCTAGTGGGTTGCTGATAGGGCCCTAGTTAATGTAGGAGATATTTTGGCTGACGAGTGCCAGGATGTAAGTTTGGCGTAGTGGCCTTCCCTCCTGTCGAGGCTTTCCCTTAGCCCCATTGTTGTCATGACAGGATGCCCCCATGGGACTGTTGTTGGTGTTGTGTTATGTTGTGCTTCAGCTTCTGTATGTGCAGGGCATGCCCCCCTGCCATACCCCTTTACCCATGCCACTCCATGTATATGCTGACTTACATGCAATGTGTAGTAGGTATTTCGCCCCCTGCTTACAGTCAACATTATTGTATTTTAAATCCCCATGCAACTTACCCTGCATGTGCGTTGTCTCGTGAAAGTCTGCACTGTCCTGTCCTTGAATCCCTGTGACGATCTCCTCAGGGATGACGGCTGCGACCATCTCCTCCATGTGGTCCAGGGCCTCCTGGTGTGCTGGACTCCCACCTCCAGTCTGCAGTGCTGCCTTCCTGTTCCTGGCCATTTTTTCCTTTGTCCTACGTTTGCAGTCATGGCAGCGTTTCTTACACTCGGTGACTGTCCTGCGTACTTCAGCCACACTGTTGATCTTGTCAACAATTTGTTGCCATATGGCCTCTCTCCTACTGATTGGCAACTTAGAGGTGATGAACAGTTGGTGCTGGTGTTCCGTCACCTCTTTAACCAGGATTTCCTGCTCCTCTGCACTGAAGCCACACTTTCTTTTTTTTCTATATATGTCCTGGTTCTTGTATGGATCATCCTGGCTGGTTCCTGGTCTGCTGTCATCTTCCTGGGGTCTGTAGTGGCATCTGGGATCCATTTTGGCTCTCCTCTGCTGAAAGGGCAGTGTTCGCGGGTATTTTTGACGCTATTGCGTTAAAAAAAACGGCACTTTCCGTGTTGCGGTGTCGTAAATCGACCCACAGTCATTTACGTCGCGTTAATGTTGTTTTCCTTTACGACTTGACGCCGCGATGTTCGTAAAAAAAAATTGACTCCCACCTGTTGATTGCGCCGCCGTGCGTCAAAGTATAAATTTGATGCCCGCACGGCGCATCGAAATGGCGCTAGCCGGCGGTAAAATTTTTGACGCACAACTGCGGCGGCCCAGCTTTGCGTCAAAAAGTATAAATATGGCCCTTAGTGTTTGCCACATAACAGACGTATGTGGACATATCAAAATGATATATTACAAAACTACCTGTGTTTGGGGGTTAGGGGGCACCTATGTTTTTGGTCCTGGGTGCGGTCTTCATCTAGGGAAACCTACCAAACCCAGACATGTTTTAAAACTAGACACCCCAATGAGTCCAGGGAGGTGTGGCTTGCGTGGATCCCCCAACATTTTCTTACCCAGACTCCTCTGCAAACCTAAAAATTTGCTTAAAAAAGCATATTTTCCTGACTTTCGTTTGTACGATCACTGCTCCAGCACAAAATTCCTACTCCCCAGCGTTCCCCTCAGTCTCCCAAGTAAAATGACACCTCACTTGTGTGGGTCCCCAAAGCAGACTCAGCCTAAAGATGTATAAAAAAAGATTGTCCTTATCAACTCGCTGTGCTATCGGGAGACGTGGGGGAACGTTGGGTGGAAGGAAATTTGTGGCTCCTCTCAGATTCCAGAACTTTCTGTCACCGAAATGTGAGGAAAATGTGTTTTTTAGCCAAATTTTGAGGTTTGCAAAGGATTCTGGGTAACAGAACCTGGTCAGAGCCCCACAAGTCACCCCATCTTGGATTCCCCTAGGTCTCTAGTTTTAAAAAATGAAGAGGTTTGGTAGGTTTCCCTAGGTGCTGGCTGAGCTAGAGGCCAAAATCTACAGGTAGGCACTTTGCAAAAAACACCTCTGTTTTCTGTCAAAAAATGGGATGTGTCCACGTTGTGTTTTGGGGCATCTCTTGTCCCGGGCGCTAGGCCTACCCACAGAAGTGAGGTATCATTTTTATCGGGAGACTTGGAGGAACGCTGGGTGGAAGGAAACTTGTGGCTCCTCTCAGATTCCAGAACTTTCTGTCACCGAAATGTGAGGAAAATGAGTTTTTTTAGCCATATTTTGAGGTTTGGAAAGGATTCTGGGTAACAGAAACTGGTCAGAGCCCCACAACTCACCCCATCTTGGATTCCCCTAGGTCTCTAGTTTAAAAAAATGCACAGCGTTGGTAGGTTTCCCTAGGTGCCGGCTGAGCTAGAGGCCAAAATCTACAGGTAGGCACTTTGCAAAAAACACCTCTGTTTTCTGTCAGAAAATGGGATGTGTCTACATTGTGTTTTGGGGCATCTCCTGTCGTGGGCGCTAGGCCTACCCACACAAGTGAGGTATCATTTTTATCGGGAGACTTGAAGGAACGCTGGGTGGAAGGAAACTTGTGGCTCCTCTCAGATTCCAGAACTTTCTGTCACCGAAATGTGAGGAAAATTAGTTTTTTTAGCCAAATTATGAGGTTTGCAAAGGATTTGGGTAACAGAACCTGGTCAGAGCCCCACAAGTCACCCCATATTGGATTCCCCTAAGTCTCTAGTTCTCAAAAATGCAGAGGTTTGGTAGGTTTCCCCAGGTGCTGGCTGAGCTAGAGGCCAAAATCTACAGGTAGGCACTTTGCAAGAAACACCTCTGTTTTCTGTCAAAAAATGGGATGTGTCCACGTTGTGTTTTGGGGCATTTCCTGTCGCGGGCGCTAGGCCTACCCACACAAGTGAGGTATAATTTTTATCGGGAGATGTGGGGTAACTCTGGGTGGAAGGAAATTTGTGGCTCCTCTCAGATTCCAGAACTTTCTGTCACCCAAATGTGAGGAACATGTGTTTTTTTAGCCAAATTTTGAGGTTTGCAAAGGATTCTGGGTAACAGAACCTGGTCCGAGCCCCGCAAGTCACCCCTCCTTCGATTCCCCTAGGTCTCTAGTTCTAAGAAATGCAGAGGTTTGGTAGGTTTCCCTAGGTGCCGGCTGAGCTAGAGGCCAAAATCTACAGGTAGTCAGTTTGCAAAAAACACCTCTGTTTTCTGTCAAAAAATGGGATGTGTCCACGTTTTGATTTGTGGCATTTCCTGTCAAAAAACGAAATTTTCACTGTATTTTGGCTAATTTCTAGGCCTCCTTCTGGGGAACCCACAAAGTCTGGGTACCTCTAGAATCCCTAGGATGTTGGGAAAAAAGGACACAAATTTGGCGTGGGTAGCTTATGTGAACAAAAAGTTATGAGGGCCTAAGCGCAAACTGCCCCAAATAGCCAAAAAGAGGCTCTGCACAGGAGGGGGAAAAGTCCTGGCAGCGAAGGGGTTAATCAATGATCTGTATAGTGGAAAGAGAAAACAAGACACCAGTAACACTTTTGCATATTAGATTTTGAACTGCAATTCCTAATATTCCAAATAGTTGAGAGTAAGAAATTGAACTACTAATGGGGG
This sequence comes from Pleurodeles waltl, assembly GCF_031143425.1. Classification (NCBI taxonomy): domain Eukaryota; kingdom Metazoa; phylum Chordata; class Amphibia; order Caudata; family Salamandridae; genus Pleurodeles; species Pleurodeles waltl. The sequence goes on along the minus strand of NC_090436.1, from coordinate 829,665,985 downwards.
GGGGGAGTAAAACCCCACTCAAGCAGCAAACTACTATCCTTGTCAAGGTGAAATCACAAATAAACACCACATTAACCTGGGCTCAATCCTCTGGTAGGTTGTATGATGGAACAACGCATGCGAGAACCACGCATGCCTGAACAACGCGGTTGGAACAACAACTGTGTTGTTACCACAAATGCCTTTATCACGCATGCCTTTACAATGATTTTTCATTGTAAAAACATGCCTAGTTAAGGCATGTCTGGGAATGGCATGGTGGTCCTAGCATGCCACTCCCCACCTGCTCCAAGGCCCAAAAGTACCCCAGCCCTAATACTAAAACTAAAGTGCCCCTAAAAACAAAAGTATCCCAACACCCGTCACCCACCCTGAGCCCTAAAACCTTCCTGGACCCCCACCCCCCCTAAAAACAACCGACCCTCGCCACCACCCCTAAAAAGAAAACTAACCTGACCCCCCACCCTGCCCTAAAACAAAACTACCCTGAATCCCCCCACCCACCCTAAAACCTTCCCCCACACCCTACCCACCCTAAAAACAACGACCCACCACCCACCCCTAAAAACAAAACTACCCCGATCCTCCACATCCCTACCCCTAAAACCAAACTACCCCGACCCCTCACCCCTGGCCCGGCAACAAAACTACCCCGACCCCCCCCACCCTGCCCCTAAAAACAAAACTACCCGATACCCCCATCCACCCTGAGCCCTAAAACCTTCCCCGACTCCCCCACCCGCCCTAAAAGCAACCGACACCCACACCCACCCTTAAAAACAAACTACCCGGACCCCCCTACCCTCCCCTAAAAACAAAACTACTGGATACCTCCATCCACCATGAGCCCTAAAACCTTCCCCGACTCCCCCACCCACCCTAAAAACAACCGACCTCCACACCCACCCCTAAAAACAAAACTAACCCAACTCCCCCACCCCTAAAGACCAAACTACTCCGACCCCCCACACCAGCCCCTAAAACAAAACTACCCTGACCCTAAAAACAAAGGTACCCCTACATCCCCACCTACCCTGAGCCCTAAAACCTTCCCTGACCCTACCACCCACCCTAAAAATAACCGACCCCCTGCCCCTAAAAACAAAACTACCCTGATCCTCCACTGCGCCCCTAAAAAAAATGACCTGACCTCGCCTTCTCCCAATCCACCTTCAAAAAAACAACATCTTCAAACACTTAAAAAAAAAATAGTCCAACCACCCCACATCAACCCCAAGCCCTTTATCCACCCCACCTCTAAAAACCACCCCCAAACCTACACAATCCTCCACCCTAAGCCCTACCCTTAAAAAAAAATCCCAAACACCCCCACCTCTACAAAAGAAATAGTTCAACCCTCCCACTCCCATCCCAAGCTCTTTATCCACCTCCACCCTAATAACTACCTCCAACTCTGCCCCAACCCCACTTACCTCACCGCGTCTTCTCTGCCCTTTTCTGTATCTTAACCACGCATATGCGTAGGTCAGCACATGTGTGGTTAAGGCAGAGAAAAGGCCATGCATTGTTCTGGCAACTGTGCTTACGCTTGTGTGGGAAATGTCTGTGTTGTTCCCAAAGTGTTGTTCCGGAGGTTTCCATATCTGGTAGCTTGGCACTGAACAGTCAGGCTTAACGTAGAGGCAATGTGTAAAGTACTTGTACAGAACTTCAAACAGTAATATATGAAAACACACGTTAAAAGGGATCACACACCACTTTAGCAAACAAGAGTAGATTTCACTAAATAAAACAAGACCAAAATGACAAAACTCCAATCAGCGGAACGAGAGATTGCTGTTTCAAAGATTTAAGTGAAAATAGTGCCAAAAAGCACCAAGCGCCGAAGTTGGACATCTGGTCGTGATTAAACCTGGGCAGAGTTTCAAATTAAGAGAGGATTTTCACCACAATTCCAAAGGGACCAAACATGATTTATTTACCTTTCCCCATATGGAAATTACAGCTTATTAAATCTAATAAGGCAACTCCAATGTTATCCTAAGAGAGCGGTAATCCTTGCAATAGTGAAAAACAAATCTACAATTTTTTCACAACCAGGACATGTGAAACTTAAAAAGAACATGTCCAACTTTTTTAATGCTCTGCAACCTGCCCTTTTGGCTGTCCAGGCCTACCCTAGGAGAGCCAGATATATTAAAAAGGAAGGTTTGGCTAAGGTTTTATCTTGCCAGATTGAAATGGCAGTTTAAAACTGCACATACAGGCTTCAGTGGTAAACCTGAGATGGATTTGAAAGGGCTACTTAAGTGGGTGGCACAATAAGAGCGGCAGGCCCACTAGTGGCATTTAACTTACAGGCCCTGGGTTCATGTAGTACCACTTTACTAGGAACTTATAAGTAAATTAAATATGCCAATTGGGATAAGCCAATATTACCATTCTTAAGGAGCAGGCACATGTACTTTCGCACTGGTTAGCAGTGGTAAATTATGCATAGTCCCAAGGCCAAGAAGAACAAGATTTAATGTCTTGTAAAAGGATTTGTACAGTGCAAACTAATCACATGTATAGGGTGCTGAGTAGGAGTGTAAAGTCAGGATCATCATTCGAAAAACCTGGTCCTTGGTTTCCTGCAGAATGTTGTGAGCATGGAGGTTGCTCTGATGTCCTGGGGATGGGTTGTTCCATGTCTTAGTAGCTATATAGGAGAATGAGTGGTCTCCTGACCCGTATCTGTGAATTCAGGGTATGTGTGCAAGGGATAGCGAGGAAGATCGGAGGTTCCGGGTTAGCTGGAGGAAGTGCAGTTAGCGGTTGAGGTAGGCGGGTCCTTCTGATGCATTGCTTGTAGCCAAGGTCAAGGAGCCAATGGAGTTCATGGTGATAGGGATGAGGTGGGGAAGGTCCACTAGTGTTGGGGAAGTCTTTTGGATCGTTTGGAGCTTGTGAGTGAGGTGGGCATGTATTCCATTCTAGAGGGCGTTACCATAGTATAACCTGCTCAGGATCAGAGCCTGGGTGACAGTCTTCCTGGTGTCTTGGGAGAGTCATTTGAAGATCTTCCTGATCTTCAGGCAGTTGATGAGCATCCATATGGTGACTTCTGAGACACAGTTTTTGAAGTTGTTTTTGGTGATGTTGCTGAGAGGGACAGGATGAAGTGATCCGGTCAGGTGAGCTGGAGGGAGTGGCTGACATTGACTATGTTGCTGGTGGAGAGGATAGAGTCCAGTGTGTGGCCTGCTGTGTGCATGTGGCCAGTTACAAGCTGCATGAGGCCGATGTTGAGGAGACTATCTAGAAGGTAGGTGGTGTTGGGGTCGGTGGTGTCGTCCAGATGAAAACTGAAGTCACCAAGGAGGAGGAAGTTGTTGGAGCTGATGGTGGCGGGGTGATGAGGTAAGTGATAAGGTTGCTGAAATTCTGTTGGGGGCCCAGTGGTCAGTAGGCGAGTTTTCCCTTAGTGAATGACTTGCCATCCATCTGGATCTTAAAGTCATTTGAAGATCTTTCTGAGCATGTGGAGAATGCTGAAGCAGGCAGATTTGACACTGTTGATTTGGGGTCTCATGGAGTGTTTGGTGTCTAGGAGAATGGACAGGTTTTGAGCCCGGTCAGTGGGTGTCAAGGTGGGTCCTAATTTGGTGGGCCACCAGGTGGTGTCCCAGGGGGAACTGTTGGTCAGAAAATCAGGACTTCTGTTTTCTCAGCATTGAGTTTCAGGCAGTTAGTGTGCATTCATGTGACAACTTATGAGATGCAGTTTTTGAAGTTGTTTTTGGTGATGTTGTTGAAAGGGTCAGGTTGAACTGCATGTAATCGGCATACAAGATGATGCTGAATCTATGGGAGCCCGTGATCTTCACAAGGAGTGCCATATAAATGTTGAAGAGGGTGGGGCTGATGGATGACCCCTCTGGACTCAGTGTATGATGTTTCTGAGTTCAAAGGTGAAAGGCGGCAACCTGACCCATTGAGATCTTCTGGTCAAGAAGGAGAGCATCCATTGGAGTGCTGGCCCTCAAATTCCAGTGCCTCTGGTGATGAGTGTGTGGTGGGTGACCATGTCGAAGGTGCTAGAGCAGATGTTTCAATAAAAACATTAATGAGTATTCATGTATTCTGAGCAATGGATTTGCGTAGAAAACGTAATAATATAGAAAAAAATAATGCACATATTTGAAAATGTGTCCACGTGAGTGGCCGCCAATGTTCACTAAGTATACTTATTAATAACTTATTAATATGAAACAATAAACTTATGTTTGATTAATGTAATAATACCTCATATTGAGAGTTATGCATTATGTATTTAGCTTTACTAATTGTAGGCCTTAACTTAGCGGAGGTCCTGGCCTAGTTGCGCGGCCTCATGTCAAGCTGTATTTCTAAACCGATTAATAAAATGTTTGCTTAGAGAATTAAATTGTGATTTTCCACTGTGCTGATTAAATGTGCTCATAGCCTAAAGTCTTTTCTCATGAGAACCGATTGCTAGAAGATGCTGTTTTTGCTAAATGTAACAATATGAGTGTAATGTGTGCATTGCTGACTTTCTCAGGAGAAGAACAATGGAGACACTGACTGGAGTATAAGCTGCAACAATTTTGTTACCTGACGAGCCAGGTGATGAGGGCATTACAAGAGGAGCCAATCTGCAACATGTGAATCGAGCAGTAGTAGAAAGTATAGATTTGATGTTTTAGTTTTATTGGAAAAAGGGTGAACATGCGATCCCTTGACCAATAGGGACTTGGGAAATAATTTTAGGAAATCTAACTTAGCCTGACTGCACCAAGAGGAGATGCGCCCTTCTCCCCATTCTTTTTGAGGATTTACCGCTATTCTTTTGAATTGCTTAAAGACTTTGCTTTTTCTGAACTTTGATGCTGAATCCTGATACCTTGCTGACCAAACTGATGCCCTGATGAAGAAGACTATCTTAGCTGGCCGATACATTTGAGGAGAAGTATAATATTACTGATGGGTTTCTTAAGACGATTTGCTTTTTCTTTCTAGGTACCAACCGCAATATTTTGATAGAGCCATAGTTAGATGTTTTCCAAATTTGTGTTTACTAAATTGTTTTGCATGAAGTCCAATATGCTGATGCTAATCTGGTGTTAGATAAGGACTCCTTACTAATGAAAGTCTGCTATAGGGAATAACGTTTGATGTCTTTTCTTTGCTGATCTAAATGTATGTTATATCGTTTGCGCAATTGTTTCTATTATTAATATGCACTGTAACTTTAGAATGTGTAGTGGTTCAAGCTTTGATTAGGTTACGTTTCTTGCGTTGCTTTGGACAGCCAATGTTTTTTCTGTATGTTTATCATTTGATTTTCAGATTATCTTACATGACATTAGCATTGTTAATATAGGGAAAGAAATATTCTAATTTTTACTAAAAAGGTATGGTTATTCATGACTGAGAGGTCGTGGTGTGTGTCAATCACTGACTCCAATTGATGACTAGTGCTATTGACCGTCATTGATTATTGATGTTACTGATTGATTATTGATCTGCCTGAACTAGATCTATGGTGGAAACATCTTAAATGCAAGTCAAAAGGTTCATCGACCTATTCACGTCCCCTTGTAAGTTTACTTATTAAGGTCAGACATGCTAACAAAGGCACCTGAGAGGTCAAGCAAAATTAGGGCTGCAGAGTGTTTATGGTCCCTGATCCTCCGAATGTTGTCCATTGCTGCGATGAGGGCCATCTGGGAGCTGTGGTTGCTGCGAAATCCTGATTTTGAGTGGTCAAATAGTGTGTGTTGTTCAATGTACTAGGAAAGCTGACGGTTAATTGCTCTTGATCACTGTGATTTCTTCAGTGGTCTTCAAGGTCCAGTTCGAAAGTGTTGGGGCTCCAGCAGTGAGGGCCGGTGAATGAGGAAGGGTGGAAAGAGGTGGAGGATCTAAACTCTTGTATATGTTGGAGATTTTGTTGTGGAAGAAGTCTGATAGTTGATTGCAGAGTTCCGGAAATGGGGTAATGCGTTGGATGTGGCTGCTGGGTGGGGAAATTCTTTGATGATCATTAAGAGTTCTTTAGGTCTCTTGTTGCTGGCTTTGATGCTCTGCAACCGGGCCTTCTTCTTGACCTCTTTCTGTTCCTGGTGTGGGATCTGAGAGGGTTTTTGTAGGTGCTTATGTCTGTGTGCTTCTGAGAGGCTCGCCACTTCCCATCCAACTGTTTACAGTCTTTCTTGGTGTTCCTGTTCCAATTTGTATGTGTTTATGTTTTACTGGGTTTATTGGCCATGAGGGGAGCAAGGCTGTTGACGCAGGTGGTGAGTCATTCATTGAGGTACTAGGCATTTCTTTTGGCATTGTCAGAGAGAGTGGGATGATGTAGGTGGAGGGTGTTGATCCATGCTTGTTGGGTGATGTTTTTCCAGTTTTGGCCCTGGGTGGGAGGTGTCACCCCCATGAAAATAATATGTAGCGCGTGTGGGGGTAAGAAGTTTAAAATTAACCCCTTCGCTGCCAGGCCTTTTCCCCCTCCTGTGCCAGGCCCTTTTTTGCCTATTTGGGGCAGTTCGCGCTTAGGCCCTCATAACTTTTTGTCCACATAAGCTAACCAAGCCAAATTTGCGTCCTTTTTTTCCAACATCCTAGGGATTCTAAAGGTACCCAGACTTTGTGGGTTCCCCTGAAGGAGGCCAAGAAATTGGCCAAAATACAGTGAAAATTTCGTTTTTTTCAAAAAAATTGGAAAAAGGGGCTGCAGAAGAAGGCTTGTGGTTTTTCCCCTGAAAATGGCATCAACAAAGGGTCTGCGGTGCTAAACTCAGCAGCTTCCCAGCTTTCAGGAACAGGCAGACTTGAATCCGAAAACCCAATTTTTCAACACAATTTTGGCATTTTACTGGGGCATACCCCATTTGTGCAATTTTTTGTGCTTTCAGCCTCCTTCCAGTCAGTGACAGGAATGGTCATGAAACCAATGCTGGATCCCAGAAACCTAAACATTTCTGAAAAGTAGACAAAATTCTGAATTCAGCAAGGGGTCATTTGTGTAGATCCTACAAGGGTTTCCTACAGAAAATAACAGCTGAAAAAGAAAAATATTGAAATTGAGGTGAAAAAACCATCAATTTTTCTCTACGTTTTACTCTGTAACTTTTCCCTGCAATGTCAGATTATCGAAAGCAATATACCGTTACGTCTGCTGGACTCCTCTGGTTGCGGGGATATATAGGGTTTGTAGGTTCATCAAGAACCCGAGGAACCCAGAGCCAATAAATGAGCTGCACCCTGCAGTGCGTTTTCATTCTATACCGGGTATACAGCAATTCATTTGCTGAAATATAAGGAGTAAAAAATTGCTATCAAGAAAACCTTTGCATTTCCAAAAAGGGCACAAGATAAGGTGTTGAGGAGCAGTGGTTATTTGCACATCTCTGAATTCCGGGGTGACCATAGTAGCACGTGAATTACAGGGAATTTCTCAAATAGATGTCTTTTTTACACACACTCCTATATTTGGAAGGAAAAAATGTAGAGAAAGACAAGGGGCAATAGTACTTGTTTTGCTAATCTTTTTTCCCCCAAGTCTCCCGATAAAAATGGTACCTCACTTGTGTGGGTAGGCCTAGCACCCGCGACAGGATATGCCCCAAAACACAACGTGGACACATCACAGAAAACAGAGCTGTTTTTAGCAAAGTGACTACCTGTAGATTTTGGCCTCTAGCTCAGCCGCCACCTAGGGAAACCTACCAAACCTGTGCATTTCTGAAAACTAGAGACCTAGGGGAATCCAAGGAGGGGTGACTTGTGTGGCTCGGACCAGGTTCTGTTACCCAGAATCCTTTGCAAACCTCAAAATTTGGCTAAAAAAACACATGTTCCTCACATTTCTGTGGCAGAAAGTTCTGGAATCTGAGAGGAGCCACAAATTTCCTTCCACCCAGCGTTCCCCCACGTCTCCCGATAAAAATGATACCTCACTTGTGTGGGTAGGCCTAGCACCCGCGACAGGATATGCCCCAAAACACAACGTGGACACATCACAGAAAACAGAGCTGTTTTTAGCAAAGTGACTACCTGTAGATTTTGGCCTCTAGCTCAGCCGCCACCTAGGGAAACCTACCAAACCTGTACATTTCTGAAAACTAGAGACCTAGGGGAATCCAAGGAGGGGTGACTTGTGTGGCTCGGACCAGGTTCTGTTACCCAGAATCCTTTGCAAACCTCAAAATTTGGCTAAAAAAACACATGTTCCTCACATTTCTGTGGCAGAAAGTTCTGGAATCTGAGAGGAGCCACAAATTTCCTTCCACCCAGCGTTCCCCCACGTCTCCCGATAAAAATGATACCTCACTTGTGTGGGTAGGCCTAGCGCCCGCGACAGGATATGCCCCAAAACACAACGTGGACATATCACAGAAAACAGAGCTGTTTTTAGCAAAGTGACTACCTGTAGATTTTGGCCTCTAGCTCAGCCGCCACCTAGGGAAACCTACCAAACCTGTGCATTTCTGAAAACTAGAGACCTAGGGGAATCGAAGGAGGGGTGACTTGCGGGGCTCGGACCAGGTTCTGTTACCCAGAATCCTTTGCAAACCTCAAAATTTGGCTAAAAAAACACATGTTCCTCACATTTCTGTGGCAGAAAGTTCTGGAATCTGAGAGGAGCCACAAATTTCCTTCCACCCAGCGTTCCCCCACGTCTCCCGATAAAAATGATACCTCACTTGTGTGGGTAGGCCTAGCGCCCGCGACAGGATATGCCCCAAAACACAACGTGGACATATCACAGAAAACAGAGCTGTTTTTAGCAAAGTGACTACCTGTAGATTTTGGCCTCTAGCTCAGCCGCCACCTAGGGAAACCTACCAAACCTGTGCATTTCTGAAAACTAGAGACCTAGGGGAATCCAAGGAGGGGTGACTTGCGGGGCTCAGACCAGGTTCTGTTACCCAGAATCCTTTGCAAATCTCAAAATTTGGCTAAAAAAACACATGTTCCTCACATTTCTGTGGCAGAAAGTTCTGGAATCTGAGAGGAGCCACAAATTTCCTTCCACCCAGCGTTCCCCCACGTCTCCCGATAAAAATGATACCTCACTTGTGTGGGTAGGCCTAGCGCCCGCGACAGGATATGCCCAAAAACACAACGTGGACATATCACAGAAAACAGAGCTGTTTTTAGCAAAGTGACTACCTGTAGATTTTGGCCTCTAGCTCAGCCGCCACCTAGGGAAACCTACCAAACCTGTGCATTTCTGAAAACTAGAGACCTAGGGGAATCCAAGGAGGGGTGACTTGCGGGGCTCGGACCAGGTTCTGTTACCCAGAATCCTTTGCAAATCTCAAAATTTGGCTAAAAAAACACATGTTCCTCACATTTCTGTGGCAGAAAGTTCTGGAATCTGAGAGGAGCTACAAATTTCCTTCCACCCAGCGTTCCCCCAAGTCTCCCGATAAAAATGATACCTCACTTGCGTGGGTAGGCCTAGCGCCGGCGACAGGAAACACCCCAAAGCGCAACGTGGACACATCCTAAATTTTGGAAAAAAACAGAGGTGTTTTTTGCGAAGTGCCTATCTGTAGATTTTGGCCTCTAGCTCAGCCGGCACCTAGGGAAACCTACCAAACCTGTGCTTTTCTGAACACTAGAGACCTAGGGGAATCCAAGGAGGGGTGACTTGCGGGGCTCGGACCAGGTTCTGTTACCCAGAATCCTTTGCAAACCTCAAAATTTGGCTAAAAAAACACATGTCCCTCACATTTCTGTGGCAGAAAGTTCTGGAATCTGAGAGGAGCTACAAATTTCCTTCCACCCAGCGTTCCCCCAAGTCTCCCGATAAAAATGATACCTCACTTGCGTGGGTAGGCCTAGCGCCGGCGACAGGAAACACCCCAAAGCGCAACGTGGACACATCCTAAATTTTGGAAAAAAACAGAGGTGTTTTTTGCGAAGTGCCTACCTGTAGATTTTGGCCTCTAGCTCAGCCGGCACCTAGGGAAACCTACCAAACCTGTGCATTTCTGAAAACTAGAGACCTAGGGGAATCCAAGGAGGGGTGACTTGCGGGGCTCGGACCAGGTTCTGTTACCCAGAATCCTTTGCAAACCTCAAAATTTGGCTAAAAAAACACATGTCCCTCACATTTCTGTGGCAGAAAGTTCTGGAATCTGAGAGGAGCTACAAATTTCCTTCCACCCAGCGTTCCCCCAAGTCTCCCGATAAAAATGATACCTCACTTGCGTGGGTAGGCCTAGCGCCGGCGACAGGAAACACCCCAAAGCGCAACGTGGACACATCCTAAATTTTGGAAAAAAACAGAGGTGTTTTTTGCGAAGTGCCTACCTGTAGATTTTGGCCTCTAGCTCAGCCGGCACCTAGGGAAACCTACCAAACCTGTGCATTTCTGAAAACTAGAGACCTAGGGGAATCCAAGGAGGGGTGACTTGCGGGGCTCGGACCAGGTTCTGTTACCCAGAATCCTTTGCAAACCTCAAAATTTGGCTAAAAAAACACATGTCCCTCACATTTCTGTGGCAGAAAGTTCTGGAATCTGAGAGGAGCTACAAATTTCCTTCCACCCAGCGTTCCCCCAAGTCTCCCGATAAAAATGATACCTCACTTGCGTGGGTAGGCCTAGCGCCGGCGACAGGAAACACCCCAAAGCGCAACGTGGACACATCCTAAATTTTGGAAAAAAACAGAGGTGTTTTTTGCGAAGTGCCTACCTGTAGATTTTGGCCTCTAGCTCAGCCGGCACCTAGGGAAACCTACCAAACCTGTGCATTTCTGAAAACTAGAGACCTAGGGGAATCCAAGGAGGGGTGACTTGCGGGGCTCGGACCAGGTTCTGTTACCCAGAATCCTTTGCAAACCTCAAAATTTGGCTAAAAAAACACATGTCCCTCACATTTCTGTGGCAGAAAGTTCTGGAATCTGAGAGGAGCTACAAATTTCCTTCCACCCAGCGTTCCCCCAAGTCTCCCGATAAAAATGATACCTCACTTGCGTGGGTAGGCCTAGCGCCGGCGACAGGAAACACCCCAAAGCGCAACGTGGACACATCCTAAATTTTGGAAAAAAACAGAGGTGTTTTTTGCGAAGTGCCTACCTGTAGATTTTGGCCTCTAGCTCAGCCGGCACCTAGGGAAACCTACCAAACCTGTGCATTTCTGAAAACTAGAGACCTAGGGGAATCCAAGGAGGGGTGACTTGCGGGGCTCGGACCAGGTTCTGTTACCCAGAATCCTTTGCAAACCTCAAAATTTGGCTAAAAAATACACATGTTACTCACATTTCTGTGGCAGAAAGTACTAGAATCTGAGAGGAGCCACAAATTTCCTTCTACCCAGCGTTCCCCAAGTCTCCCGATAAAAATGATACCTCACTTGTGTGGGTAGGACTAGCGCCCACGAAAGGAAAGGGCCCAAAACACAACGTGGACACATCACATTTTTTTATAAAAAGCAGTGCCTACCTGTGGATTTTGGCCTGTAGCTCAGCCGACACCTGAGGAAACCTAGCAAACCAGTGCATTTTTGAAAACTAGAAACCCAGGGGAATCCAAGATGGGGTGACTTGCGGGCTCTGACCAGGTTATGTTACCCAGAATCCTTTGCAAACATCAAAATTTGGCCCAAAAAACACTTTTTCCTCTCATTTCGGTGACAGAAAGTTCTGGAATCTGAGAGGAGCCACAAATTTCCTTCCACCCAGCGTTCCCTAAGTCTCTCGATAAAAATGGTACATCACTTCTGTGGGTAGGCCTAGCGCCCACAAAAGGAAATGGCCCAAAACACAACGTGGACACAACATATTTTTTCGCAGAAAACAGAGGTGTTTTTTGCAAGGTGCCTACCTGTGGTGTTTGGCCTGTAGCTCAGCCGGCCCCAGGGGGGGGGGGGCAGAAATGCCCTAAAATAAATTTGCCCCCCCAACCCCCACCCTCCCCCGCCGGGAGCGACCCTTGCCTACGGGGTCGCTCCCCCTGCGTGACATTGGCACCAAAAAACAAATCCCCGGTGCCTAGTGGTTTCTGCCCCCTTGGGGGCAGGTTGACCTAAACTCAGCCAATCTGCCCCCAAGGGGGGCAGAAATGGCCTAAATACAATTTGTCCCCCAGGGGAGCGACTTTTGCCTGATGGGTCGCTCCCCATCTCTAAAAAAAAAAAAACAAAGAAAAAAAAAAAGAAAAAAAAGAAAAATTCCCCTGGCGCCTAGAGGTTTCTGCCCCCCCCCGGGGGCAGAAATGGCCTAAAATAAATTTGCCCCCCCAACCCCCACCCCCCCCCCCCCGGAGCGACCCTTGCCTACGGGGTCGCTCCCCCTGCGTGACATTGGCGCCAAAAAACAAATCCCCGGTGCCTAGTGGTTTCTGCCCCCTTGGGGGCAGATTGACCTAAAATTGGGCAATCTGCCCCCAGGGGGGCAGAAATGGTCTAAATACAATTTGCCCCCCCAGGGGAGCGACCCTTGCCTGATGGGTCGCTCCCCATCTCTAAAAAAAGAAACAAAAAAAAAAAACCACACACAAAAAAAATTGCCCTGGCGCCTAGAGTGTTCTGCCCCCCCCCCCCGGGGGCAGTTCGGCCTAATAATAGGCCGATCTGTCCCCCGGGGGGGCAGAAATGGCCTAAAATAAATTTGCCCCCCCAACCCCCACCCCCCCCCCCGGGAGCGACCCTTGCCTACGGGGTCGCTCCCCCTGCGTGACATTGGCGCCAAAAAACAAATCCCCGGTGCCTAGTGGTTTCTGCCCCCTTGGGGGCAGATTGACCTAAAATTGGCCAATCTGCCCCCAGGGGGGCAGAAATGGTCTAAATACAATTTGCCCCCCCAGGGGAGCGACCCTTGCCTGATGGGTCGCTCCCCATCTCTAAAAAAAGAAACAACAAAAAAAAAAAAACACAACAAAAAAAATTGCCCTGGCGCCTAGAGTGTTCTGCCCCCCCCCCCCCGGGGGGCAGTTCGGCCTAATAGGCCGATCTGTCCCCCGGGGGGGCAGAAATGGCCTAAAATAAATTTCCCCCCCCACCCCCCCCCCGGAGCGACCCTTGCCTACGGGGTCGCTCCCCCTGCGTGACATTGGCGCCAAAAAACAAATCCCCGGTGCCTAGTGATTTCTGCCCCCTTGGGGGCAGATTGACCTAAAATTGGCCAATCTGCCCCCAGGGGGGCAGAAATGGTCTAAATACAATTTGCCCCCCCAGGGGAGCGACCCTTGCCTGATGGGTCACTCCCCATCTCTAAAAAAAGAAAGAACAAAAAAAAAAAAACACAAAAAAAAAATTGCCCTGGCGCCTAGAGTGTTCTGCCCCCCCCCCCAGGGGGCAGTTCGGCCTAATAATAGGCCGATCTGTCCCCCGGGGGGGCAGAAATGGCCTAAAATAAATTTGCCCCCCCAACCCCCACCCCCCCCCGGGAGCGACCCTTGCCTACGGGGTCGCTCCCCCTGCGTGACATTGGCGCCAAAAAACAAATCCCCGGTGCCTAGTGGTTTCTGCCCCCTTGGGGGCAGATTGACCTAAAATTGGGCAATCTGCCCCCAGGGGGGCAGAAATGGTCTAAATACAATTTGCCCCCCCAGGGGAGCGACCCTTGCCTGATGGGTCGCTCCCCATCTCTAAAAAAAGAAACAACAAAAAAAAAAAAACACAAAAAAAAATTGCCCTGGCGCCTAGAGTGTTCTGCCCCCCCCGGGGGCAGTTCGGCCTAATAATAGGCCGATCTGTCCCCCGGGGGGGCAGAAATGGCCTAAAATAAATTTGCCCCCCCAACCCCCCCCCCCCCCCCCCCCGGGAGCGACCCTTGCCTACGGGGTCGCTCCCCCTGCGTGACATTGGCGCCAAAAAATAAATCCCCGGTGCCTAGTTGTTTCTGCCCCCTTGGGGGCAGATTGACCTAAAATTGGCCAATCTGCCCCCAGGGGGGCAGAAATGGTCTAAATACAATTTGCCCCCCCCCAGGGGAGCGACTGTTGCCTGATGGGTCGCTCCCCATCTCTAAAAAAAGAAACAACAAAAAAAAAACACACACAAAAAAAATTGCCCTGGCGCCTAGAGTGTTCTGCCCCCCCCCGGGGGCAGTTCGGCCTAATAATAGGCCGATCTGTCCCCCGGGGGGGCAGAAATGGCCTAAAATAAATTAGCCCCCCCAACCCCCACCCCCCCCCCCGGGAGCGACCCTTGCCTACGGGGTCGCTCCCCCTGCGTGACATTGGCGCCAAAAAACAAATCCCGGTGCCTAGTGGTTTCTGCCCCCTTGGGGGCAGATTGACCTAAAATCGGCCAATCTGCCCCCAGGGGGGCAGAAATGGTCTAAATACAATTTGCCCCCCCAGGGGAGCGACCCTTGCCTGATGGGTCGCTCCCCATCTCTAAAAAAAAAAAAAAGAACAAAAAAAAAAAACACAAAAAAAAATTTCCCCTGGCGCCTAGAGGTTTCTTCCCCCCCTGGGGGCAGATCGGCCTAATAATAGGCCGATCTGCCCCCAGGGGGGGCAGAAATGGCCTAAAATAAATTCCCCTCCCCCCCAGGGAGCGACCCTTGCCTAAGTGGTCGCTCCCTTTGCGTGAAATTCACGCAAAGAAAAAACTCCCTGGTGTCTAGTGGTTTCTACCCCCCTTGGGGGCAGATTGGCCTCATCAAAATAGGCCAATCTGCCCCCAAGGGGGGCAGAAATGGGCAAAATATAATTTTCCCCCAAGGGAGCGACCCTTGCCTAAGGGGTCGCTCCCCACCAAAAAAAAAAAAAATGAAACTAAAAAAAAAAAAATGGTCCCTGGTGCCTAGAGGTTTCTGCCCCCAGGGGGGGCAGAAAAGGCCTTCCCGAAAATATGCCCCCTGGAGCGACCCTTGCCCAAGGGGTCGCTCCCTTTTGTCAATAACAATAAAAAATAAAAAAAATCCCTGGTGTCTAGTGGTTTCTACCCCCCTTGGGGGCAGATTGGCCTCATCAAAATAGGCCAATCTGCCCCCAAGGGGGGCAGAAATGGCCAAAATATAATTTTCCCCCAAGGGGAACGACCCTTGCCTAAGGGGTCGCTCCCCACCTCAATAAAAAAAAAAAAAGAAAAAAAAAAAAAAAAAAAAAAAAAAATGGTCCCTGGTGCCTAGAGGTTTCTGCCCCCAGGGGGGCAGAAAAGGCCTTTTCAAAAAAATGCCCCCCTGGGAGCGACCCTTGCCCAAGGGGTCGCTCCCTATTGTCAATTTCTACGAAAAAAAAAAAAATCCCTGGTGTCTAGTGGGGTTTCAAAAACCGGATTGCAAGCAATCCGGCTTTTGAAACCCTCGGAGGGACTTCAAAGGGAAGGAAATACTTTTCCTTCCCTTTGAAGCCCCTCCGGGCCTCCCAAGTGATTGAAAAAGAAATGCTTTTTGCATTTCTTTTTCAATCGCGCTGGAAGCAGAGCTTCCAGCGCGACGAGGGAGGCCCCTGTGACACATCAGTGCGCGCGCTGACGTCACAGGGGGGGGTGGGGGGGGTCGGGGGTGGAAGGGGAAGGTCTTCCCCTTCCATCCCCGACTTGGGGGGGGAAGGGGGGTGCACGGGGGGCGCGCTAGCGCGCCCCCAAGTTCCCCTGTGCCATGGACGAGATGATCTCGTCCAAGGCACAGGGAACTGTAGCCTTGGACGAGATCATCTCGTCCAAGGCACAGAAGAGGTTAATGAAGAAGTAGTCCGTTCACGTAAGCTGGAGGAGTGACTGGCCTTGGCTATTTAGCTGGTGGAGAAGATGGGGCCCAGTGTGTGGCCTGCAGAATGCGTGGTGCCAGTCATGAGCTGTGTGAGTCCGATGTTGAGGAGGTTATCTAGAAGGTCAGTGGTTTTGGGGTCAGGGGTGTCATACAGATGGGTGTTGAGGTCACCAAGGAGGAGGAAGTTGTTGGAGCTGAAGGCAGTGGGGGTGATGAGGTCGGTGATAAGGTTGCTGAAATTCCGTTGGGGGCCCAGTGATCAATAGCCAAGGATTCCCTCAGTGGCTGACTTGCCATCCGTCTGGATCTTGATGTGGAGGTTCCTATGAAGGTCGTAGGCCGGGTCATTGGTGGCGGTGCATTTTATGTTGCCTTTGTGAATTATTGGGCCCCTCCTTCTGGTTTTGAAGTTCTATCCTGGTGCAGGATCTTGTAGCCTGCTGGGATGGCACTGACAATGTCAGGGGCGATGACGGATTGAGACATATTTCCGTGAGGAATGCTTTTCTTGTGCATGTGTGTAGGAATGAGGTCCCAAACCTCAGTGGAGTGTTTGTTGAGGGAGCGAGTTTTGAGTAGCATGCAAGCAATGGATTGGTGTTGGCTGATGAATGTATGGGAGTGATGGATGGTGGATGCATAGGGTGGTGGACAGATGTAGTGGTGGGTGCTTGGGTGTGGCTGGGTTTGGAAGAGATGGGAGTGGCAGTGTAAGAATGAGAAGGGCCTGACCATGATGCCGGCTGGGTTGTGGAAGCATTGGTCTTCTCTGCATCTGGGGTCCAGGCAATGGAGTTCCACGGAGGAGGAGCTCTGGGTGGTGGGGGCAGCAGGGTTTCTGGCACTGGACACAGGTGCAGACGGGCTTGTTTTAGTGCACTAGTGGCATGGTTGCACTGCGGTCAGCAGTAGATAGGTCCTGGGGAAGGCAGAACTCGGGAGGCAGGATCTGGAAAAGGCAGGAAGCTGTGGTGTGCGAGCAGCACTCCACAGAACCAAAGCAAAAAGTGGTAAAACAAGCAAAAGTGGGTCAAACAAAGCACAAACCAAACAAACCAAAAATAAGAGGAGAAAGGAGAAACGTTTGGGGAAGACAACCCTAAGGCTGACAGGTCTAACATGTTTCTCCTCCAGCTGAAAGTTGGGAGAACTACCCAACCACCTGGAAGTTCTCATCACTAAGGCGTAAAAACCTGGATAGACCATCAGCATTGGCAAAGTCTGATCCAGGAAAGTGTTTCACCGTAAAGTTCATTCCATGTATGGAGATGGGCCACCTCAACAATTTGAGATTTTTACCCCATTTCTGAGGGGCCTGTGGTCTGTCTGAACCCGTAAGTGAGTCCTAAACAGTTATGGTCTCAGATTCTTTAGTGCCCAGACCTGGACCTTCTCAGTTACCACATAGGGCCCTATCCAATGATTTTGGAAGGCCCTGTACTCAGCTGGCTCCCACGCCCACACCTTCTGGCCAGGCTGAAACTCAGTCGGAGTGGCCTTCTGGTCATGCCACTGCTTCATCACCTCCTGGCTAGCTTCTAAGTTCTCAAAAGTCTTCTTCCAGAACATCTGTATTTGGTTGTGGATGGCTAGCATGTAGCCAATCATGTTCTGAGGGGGTTTCTCAAGAGCTTACTTCCGCCCTCCTTAACCAAACTGAAAGGTTCCCTTACAGGGTGACCAGAGCGTAGGTTGAAAAGGGCTGGCTCCTACTTCTTTCTGTGGTACATCCCTGTAAGCAAAGATTAGACAGACAAGAGGACATCCCACTCATGCCTCATGAGCTCTGGTAGGCCATAATCATGCCCTTAGGGGGGTTTTGAACCTCTTTACACACCCATTAGTCTGGAGATGGTAAGTTGTGGAGAACTTGTATGTTACCCCACATTCATTGCACATGACCTTCATGAACGTAGACATGAAGTTGGTGCCCCTGTTTTACAGCACTTCCTTGGGGAAATCCACCTGGGCAAAAATCCTCAACAAGGCCCTAGTCACTACAGGTGCAGTGATGGTCCTCAGAGGGATGGCCTGGGGGTACCGAGTGGCATGGCCCACCAACACCAGATTAAACCTGTTGCCCAATGCAGTTTTGGGGTCTAAGAATTCACAGGGAGTTTCTGGGGTCTTCAGGTCTAACAGGTAGGTGGCCTCCCCCTTCCTCTCAATCACTTTATAGATAAGTTGTCCAATGATCTTAGAGGGCCCTGGGCTCAATAGGCTCCCACACCTTCTGTCCAGGCTGAATGTTGACCAGAGTGGCCATCTGTTTCTCAGCAGGGCGGCCTCTGGGTACCATGTGGCATGGTCTACCAAAACCATGATAAACGTACTGCCCAAAGCAGTTTTGGGATCCAAGGACCCATGACGGGATTCTGGGGTCTTGAGATCCACCAGGTAGGTGACCTCCTCCCTCCTCTCAATCATCTCATAGGCTCAACTGTCTCCCTCAATCACGCTTTCTGGCCAGACTGAAACTCGACCAGAGTGGCCTTCTGGTCATGTCTCAAAGTAGGGGCCAGTGACAGGCCTGGGAGGCAGGTGAGCTATGAGCTTCTATCCTGGCTTTACCCTAGCTTGGCAGGGGAGACAGGTCCTACATTAAGCACCTGAGGCTGGGGCCAATAAAAGTGGGTGGCTAGCCTGTCAAACGTCTTGTCCTACCCCAGATGTCCTTTCAAGAGTATCTTATGAGCAAGTACTGTGTGACCTTCAGAGTATGGTTTCCCACACCCCTTGCCCTTCTCCTTCTTTGCAGGTGCCTGGGCCTTTCTTACAGATTCCGGGCTCTCTACACTCTCCTCTCAAGCAGCTATTGACCGAGTAGTCACACAGACCCACTCAGACAAGGCCAGGTGTGACTTGAGCTCCACCTCCTTCCAGGCAGTGTGCTTCAAGTCATTCCCTAGCAAACAATCCACATGCATGGCAGGCTCACCGCTATCTTAAGAGAACCTGCGACCACATCCCCACTCGAAGAAACTAGAGCCACCGGGCAGTGGCTCTTACAGTTGTCTGCTATTTCAACCTGGTGAAATGTATCAGGTATCACTTGCTCTGAGGACACCAGATGATACCTGGTAGTGGTCATACTAGCACCTGTATTTTGGAGGCCACTAGAGAACTCCTTTTTGTTTTATCTCCCCCTGACCACCTTTCTGGGAGTCCCGAAGGTGCCCCTTTGGACATCCGGGTACTGACCCAGATGTCTGCCTCCTCTGCAAGATTCCTGGGATCAGCCAGCTTGCTATCCACCAGGTGTTGGTGCCGCTCTCTAAAACAAATATTGAGATTTAGGCTGTAGAGCCAATCATAATCATTAACTTTTCTTCTCTCATCCAACCATTCAGTGCCTTACTAGCGTAATCTAAGAAGCCTACTCAAGACTGGTTAGGAAGTTTGTGGCTGTTCCTGAAGCTCTGGCAATATTTCTCAGGGCCCAGCCCAAGCTTAGCAACAAGGATGGCTTTCATGGGGGCATATATGGTCTGGTCATCTACTGATAGTGTGAGTAAGGTATCCCTCCCCACTGTGGGCATACACTGGGAGGGTACTTGGTTCTGATAATCTATGGTTAGTGTGAGTAAGGTATCCCTCCCACTGTGGGCATATGCTTCCACAAACAACCCTCATAGTGCTCCTCTGGGATCTTGTGTACTCCCAGGGCTACCTCATATGCAGCAAGTCACTTGAAAATATCAACCCCTACCACATAGTTTGGCACCACGTTTTTGGGTATGTGGACTTCATGTCACCTTCAGGTAATACTGATAAGCTGCCACCCTGGCTGCTGGATTCTGTGTTTTTTTATCTCCAGTTCTTTCAGTTTCCTCCAATGCTCCAGAACCATTTTCCTCTCTGCCAAGGCTCCCTCAGCATTCTTTTCCTCTGTCTTATGGTTGGTCATTAAGAGTCTGAACTCCCTTTCTGCTTTTCTGTTCACCAGCTCCTCTGGAGACAAGTTCCTAGAAGACACACTGTTGTCTGCTCTCACACTGGGCTCTCTCTCCTGCGGTAGAGGAACACCCTCCTTTGGAAACAACACAGCCAGGTCATCCTCCATTCCCAAATCAAGTTCCTCCTCATCAGGATATTCCCCTTTAGGATCCTCATCCTCAGAGTCCTCAGGCTGGGATTGCATCCTAGTGGCTTCCTCAAAGGTGCAGAGGGCTATCTGAAGATCCTGCTTTGTGTCCTTCCCTGCATGTATCTCCCTCTCCTTGTAGAGTTTCTGCAGCTCAGCCTCACTGCGGTCACCCACATTGAACCTCTACACTTCCATGGTATAAGGCAAAGAGTTGGGGAACTTGAAGTTAGAAAAAAGAAAAAACAGTCAATCATCAAACTACGGAGCATTTAAAAATGTTTGAACTGTTCTCAAATTATTTATATGGGATGGTAGTGTAACACAAAAATACTGCACGGCGTTGCACAAACACTAGTCCAAATCCTGCTGATCACCAGTGTAGGAAATTGGGCTATCGGTTGAGGGGGGTAAAACTTTACTAAAGCTGCAACCACAATCCTTGTCAGGGTGAAGTCACAAGCAAACCACAAATTCATCTGTGTTCAACCCTGTAGTAGCTTGGCACAGGGCAGTTAGACGTAACTTAGAAGCAATGGCTAAAGTATCTGTGCAATGCCTCAAACAGTAATAAAATAAAAACACTACACAAAACGGATCCCACACCAGTTTGGAAACAGAGTAGATTGTCATAAATAAAACAAGACCAAAATGACAAAAAAAAACAGTCAATTAAACCGGAGATATACAACTTTAAAGATTTCAGTGAATATAGCTCCAACATGTAGCAAGCACCAACTGTGGCTAGCTGGTCATGCTAGACATGGACAAAGTCACAAGTTCAGGACAACCGTGATGAAGAGCAGGCTGGCTACAGAGACCCCATTAGGGCAGCTGGGCAAAAGTATCTTAAATCCTGGTTGCGGAGAGTTGAGGAGTCCTGCGTTGAGTTTGCGTCACACAGACGCGGTGATACATCAGTTCCAAGGAGCTGTGAGGCTGTGTTGTGAGATCCTACATCATCTTCGAGGATCTCATTGATAAAGGATTGTGATGCAAAGTGTAGCTCTGAGGATGAGTCATGCAGCCTAAGCGATGCATTAGTACTTGAGGGGCTGCGATGCGAGGTCATTGTCAAGAATCCCGCTGATGAGATGCTGTACGTAGCGGCAGTTCCAATGGGGCGACGGGCTGCGAGACGAAGTCCATGCATCGAGAAAGTCCACTCAGCAGAGGAGATACGTCCGTTATGCTGGATGCACACATGGGCTGGCAGACCTCTTATAAGCTCATTTCCAAGGGTCCAGGACTGAGGTGGCACTGTTTGGCAGGGAAGGTCTCACAGGTGGCAGAGTCCAGGTACTGGGTTAAAGGTCATTGGAGCTTTCTGGCCATGAGGCTCCAGACAGGAGGATAGTCAACCAGTCCTTATAGTCACTCTGGGATCCTGGGTTCAACAGATACAGGTCCAGTCTTTCTCACCTAGACAAGAGGGCAGCAGGTCAGCACAGCAGGGCCGCAATGCTTCAGGGCAGCAGTCCAGAATAGTGGCCAACACAGTAATCCTTTTTCCTGTCAGAGACCACAGGTCCAGATGTGTACCGATGTGTTGGTGTCTGAGGGCCAATATTGATACCTGGGCCTTCCTTTGAAGGGGAGAGAAGCTTCTAGAGGTTTTAAGGTCCACAGACTTCTTGCCTTCCTTGCCCTGGCTTCAGACTAACTACAGGGAGTATGCAGCCCTTTTTGTGAAGGCAGGACACAACCTATTCAAGTGTAAGTAGGGCTGTGCTCAGCTCCACCCTTCCATCCTGACACTAACGGCCCATCCAGACACACCTAAGTTCTTAATTGTATATGGCTGTCTAGGAGGAATACACAAAGCCCTACTGTCAGCTACTCCCAGTCATGTGACCCTGAGACAGGTTGCAGGCACTAAATAGCTAAGGCAGGAAAATGCCGAATTACTAGAAATGACATTTTCAAAACTGTAATTTAAAGTCTGACTTTGCCATATGAGAGGACTTTACATCACAATTCCAAAGATGCCAAACATGACTTGGTTACCCATTCCCATTTGGAAGTTAGAGCTTATTAAATGTAAAAAGGCAACTCCAACCTTATTATTTGGGAGAAGTAAGCCTTAGAACTGTGAAAAATGAATTTAAGAGGTTTTCACTATCAGTACATGTGAAACTTAAAAAGAACATGCCCAATGTTTTAAATATACTACACTCAGTCCTTTGGACTGTCTAAGCCTACTCTAAGTGTGACATATATGTATTAAATGGAAGTTTTGGGCCTGGCAAAAGGTTTATTTTGCCAGGTCGAAATGACAGTTTAAAACTGCACACACAGGCTGCAATGGCAGACCTGAGACAGGTTTGAAAGGGCTACTTAAATGGGTGGCAAATAAGTGCTGTAGGCCCACAAGTAGCATTTACTTTACAGGTCCTGGGCACATGTAGTACTACTTTGCTAGGGAGCTGAATATGCCAAATGGGAATAAGCCAATGTTATCATGTTTTAAGGAATGAGCACATGTGCTTTAGCACTGGTTAGCAGTGACAAAGTGCGCAGTCCTAAGGGCAGCAAAAATGACATTAGCAAAATTAAGAGGAGGAAAGCAAAAGGTTTGGGGGATGACCACCATAAGGCTTATAGGTCCAACATTGAGAAATTGTCAAAAAACATTTCTTTTTTTTCTCTCTGAACCTATGCTTCACTTTGTGATTTTCCTCTTCCTTTAGAATCTCCCAATTCTCTTTTTAGGTCAATGCCCGCCAGTAGTGCAGCTATCTGGTTGAAAAATACTTATTTGGGACATGTTGATGACTGCCCTAGACAGTAACACTGCCAATTGATTTCCATTGGCCTACCAGACAGCGCAGCTATTTGGTTGCAAAAGCTTTACTGGGGACATGTTGATAGCGCACCTGGAAACCAAGTCAGTTCCTTGTTTTTCATAGTGTTTTGTTTTGTCACTCTTGTTTTCTTGCTTTTTATTCAGTGGTTTTATTTACTTTAGCCTGTCCAACTAGTATTTGTTCCTCCTGTGGAGCATAGCCTGTTTACTGTTTCTCTGACTGGCTCCTTTTATCCTTCAACAATCATTTGCTTTTTGGAAACTTTTTTTGCGCTTGTTAAAAGCAGTCCATTAGTGTGTGCTGTTCCCCATTTCTCTCCCTTTTCCCTCTCCTCCCAGCACATTTCTTTTCATAACAATCAAAAAATGTTATTTTTCAAAACATTGGGCCTCATTACGACTGTGGCAGTCCAAGGACTGCCACACTCGCGGTGATGGTCGGACCACCGCACTCCAGCCAGGCCAACCTCCACATTACAACTGTGGCGGGTGGACCCGCCCGGGGACCGCTGTCATTGCCATGAACATCATTCTTGAAGGGCTGATGGCGGTCTGAGTTGTGCTCAGCTACAGCGGTGCTGAACTCAGCACCGCCTGGCTGATTACAAGTCAGCTTTCCACCAGCTTTTCCATGGCAGTTACACCACCATGGAAAGGCTAGTAGAAAGCCAGTGGTGGGGGCCACAGGGGGGGCCCCTATGCCCAGCACCATCAGAATGCGCACTGTCTGCTTTGCATTGATGCTGATGTGCTACGGTATTGGCCTCTGCTCCTTTAAGGGATCAGAGACCAATATCATAGCACTGTTTCCACCGGTCAGCCTGGCAGGAACGCATAATACAATATTCCCGCCGGTCAGCCAGGTGGGAACATTGTAATACACTTGAGGGGGTGACACCGGTATGACAGTGGTGTTCTCCCCACGAGTTTGGCGGTCGGCTCACCTAACTGCCAGACTTGTAATGAGGCCCTAAGTACTTCGAGCCACTCTTTCGAATGCTTTTAACTTTTCAAAAAGTGTCACCTATCGAGCCACTGTCTTGCGCACATTAACTCTATGCTAAATTCTTTCTGATTTTTTGCTCCCTCCATGTTGCTCTGTTTGCTTCCCTCTCCATGACCTCCATGTTACGTCCGTTCGTCCATACCCTCTATGTTGCTTCTATACCACGCCCTCCTGTTGTTGCCTACTTCTTTCCTTTCTTTCCACACCTGACTCATGCTGCTTTTTTTTTTACCTATCCAGCTCTGATTGGAAAAAAAGAACAACTATCGCTTGCTCAGTTTGTGACCACGTGCATGCTTGGTGTATGCACCTACAAAATGACACTGCCAGACAATTAAGCTATCTCTTCGTATTTATTAGCTTTGTGGCATCCACTGGCAAAGCCATTAGGACCCAACTGTGAAATAATTGGCTTTGCCAATGCTTGTATTACTTAGTTTGTCTATTTAAACCACACCCTGCCCAACAAGACCATTTTACACATGAAAGAAGTCCCTTCCTCCCCAAAAGGTTCCCTGCGCAGCACAAACGGATGGGAAGTGCCCTACCCCAGTGCTTTAAATGGGCCGGTACTGTCCGGTACTGAGTACCGGCACTTTTTTATTTTGAGAGGGTGAGTACCGGCACATCTCAGGAAAAACGTAATACTTTTAATTGGAGAGTACCGGCACTTCTCAGAAACAAGCAGGTACTCTGGCACAGAGTACCGGCACTTTATTTTTTCCATTTCAAGCACTGGCCCTACCCTCAGGCAAAGTCCCAGAAGAAACACCGAGGGCATATGCAAGGTGAAGGATTATGGCTAAGCAACATTTCAAAGTCAATAGGTTTCATCGGTAATGTGTCACTTGTGAGTGGACTCTCCTGCGGCATGGCTATTCTGCCCTTTTGTGGCTATCTTTATTTTTAATTATATTCTGCAGAGAGAAGCAAGGGAGAAACTAAAATATTGCAGCATCATACCTTTACAAAACAAAATAAGGAATTTTACTTGCCGATCCTAATATTTTGTGATTTGTGTAAAATATTTAAATTATTTTGCCTTCCAGACCCAAGATTCGAACGCAGATCCATGGGGAAAGAAACAACATTTTCCTAACTCTATTAGCAAAAAAACACCTTCACCTTTAGATAAAATGACATTCTATCAAATTAAATGTCAGGCTTGTATTCACCAACATCGTTTTATCACTCGATCGGTGGTGAAACATGGGATGTTAATTGGATGGGACTTTTGCTGTAAGATAGGACCTGTGCACGTTTCAGCCAATCATAAAATACAGAATTTTTTTAGAAGCACAACAGGTGCACCAAACTACAACAAAACCAGCCACAAATAACAAACTGCACATCCACCTATAGAGGCAATGCTATGATTTAAATGGTCGTAATAATAGTTACAGCCTTTTGTATGCATACAAAGTGTGAATATTGAATGCCTATTGAAATCTTCTTGGGGCCACAGCACCACAGCATTGACGTAAAAGAGCGTGGGTTTCACGGAACACCCCAAAACAAGTTTGTAATATGTAGGAATAAACCCGATACGCAGTAACAAATTAGGTCAGTTTCATAGGAGAAGCGGGAAGAACAGACAACAGCTAAAGAGCAACAGAAAATTCTTACAAAAAGTCTGCCATTTTTTAAAAAGGTTTTCACCTCCAGCTGTGCTGCTCTTACTGTCCAAGATATATGCTAATGAGGTCATTAAGAATAGGATTGATATATCTCCCTCAGGAATAATCCAGCAAACCTCGAAATGATGCACTTTGCAATGCAGTACTTAGCCACTGATAGGTACATAAACATAGGTGTCCGTATGATCATGAAAGTGTTGTGTACTCCCCTTTATTTAAGGTACACTTGGTTAGATTTGTGTTCGAAATTGGGTCTCTAGCTGGCAGAAGTATGCACCCTGTCCAAGTAGGGACCACAATCCTAGTCAGGGTAAGTCAATTACACAACCTAAATTAACTTGTGCTCACCCTCTGGTAGCTTGGCACAGAACAGGCAGGCTTAAGTTAGAAGGTGATAGAGCGTTCCCTCCTAATAAATTACCTGTATTTGGACGCTCTTGGGTCGATGAATCTTTTGACCAAGTGGGGCTCTCTTCACCCGAGATTAGTCAATTTAATCAAATCAATAATCAATAACGAACATAAGCAATGCCCTGATCAACATAACACTTCACAATTAATCCAGAAAACATTTCGGCGAACCATGACCTTCCGGCCATGAATAACCACACCAGTTTATTCAAAGTTAATGAATTTATTTCCCTATATTAACAAAGCTAGCACAATATAAATGTGTCTCAACACCAAATTATATATGTAAATGAACATTAATAGCTGTCCATAACGGCGAAAAAGATGCAATCTATGCAGCATTTGAATAACAATGCATTCGATAATAGCAACGCAAACCACTAAAACTATAATCTGTAATGGGCTAATTGCATACATTAGTCAGCATAACAAGGTCTCAAATTGCATCGTGCAACAAATGAATCCTCATCTAACCTCAAATTAGCATCTGCATGTGGGACTTCATGCAAAAACAATTTAGCAACATTGATTTGGAAAACTCCTAACTAGGGCTCTTATCAAAAATCAGCAGTTGGTTACCTAAAAAGAAACACAATGCAATTGTACATTTTCCTTTCATATTTACCAAATTCAATCAGCATTCAAGGAAGTCTTCGTCTCACAGGTACCAGTTTCGATCAGCATGGGACGGGGGCAAAGGGGCAGGGTGGACGGGGCAATTGCCTCACAGCGGCAAGATAAAAGGACAAAACTACTACATTATGCAAAGGGACGAATCAAAGTTAAAGTCTCTAGGGCGAGAATTACTTAAAGTCTCTTTCTCTCGATTAGAGAAAGCATCAAAGTCTCATTCAAAATGGCGTCGAACATCAATTGGCATCGTAGAAGATGGCAAAATGACGAGGTCGGCAAGATGGGCCATAATGTCTGCAATGTCTAATGTCCTCAATGGGTGCAATGGGTAATGGCGCTTTCTTCTTGTGCACCAGGTTTAAATAAACAACAGTTCAAATCCAGTAGGGTCTTCCATTGGAGGGTTCATAGGTTGGCTTCAAATTGTCCAATCAAAAACAACAATTCACAAGCTTCTACCTAGGCATATATTATCCTTGGAGTCGGGAACGTAAGTTGCAACATATTTTTCCAATTAACTCACTTTCAGAGCTTCCATTGTCTGCACCTGCAGATTGACCTTGGAGCAAAGAAGAAGATGCCAGGCTGGCACGAAACCTTAAAGATAAGCATGTGAACCGATCTCACTGGAAAAGTACAGCTTCAAGCAAGAATACACGTTTTATTAGCACATTAGAAAAACACGAGCATCTAAACCGTGAGACAAGGCAACTAGGCCGAAGCCTCCACTAAAGTTATGCTAAGTTAAAACATTTCAAACAAGCAAATCATGGCACACGTTTACGGTTATGTCAGATTAGTACAATTCTAATACATCACGTTATATAAAGCACGCTTATAAATGTTGGCGAACTACTCTGAGGGCACATTTGT
The DNA here is from genome assembly GCF_031143425.1 of Pleurodeles waltl. NCBI lineage: Eukaryota > Metazoa > Chordata > Amphibia > Caudata > Salamandridae > Pleurodeles > Pleurodeles waltl. Next base: position 829,638,893 of record NC_090436.1, on the reverse strand, counting down.
CCCCGTACAATCTTTATTAGTTCGGTTAAAGTCACACTTGATTATTGCGGCACTACGTTTATGCACTAATAAATGTATAACCTTCGTTTCTGTGTCATCAATCCCTCCTCTGATGACTATTTGTCATCACACAAAACTATTCCCACAAATTTTATTCCATTAAAATTCTGTCAGTTCTCTTTGCCTTTTAGTTCCCCTTGTTCTTGCCTTGTATTCTTCTGCCATTCTTTTCATCACTTTCTTTTCCTTTCTTCTCTTAATTCTTGCCATGATCATTAGTATTCCCCTCTTTATTCCCCAAATCCCAAAGATGCAAATTAGTACTATTAGTATTCCCTGTATTATTTTTAGTAATATTCCATTCCAAATGCCACCAAGCCAATTTCCCACTGAAGCAACTCCCTTTCCAACCTTCTCCCAAACTCCTGGTTCTTTCAATTCCTTCAAGTCTGCACTCTCTTTTGTTAGATTTGCAAGCATTGTTTTAATCTTCACACTGTTGTCTGGTATATACGTGCAACAGTGACGCGCACCAAGCATTTTGCAAACGCCGCCATCCTTTGCTAAAAGAATGTCTAGGGCAAGCCTGTTTTGAAGAGTCATAGCTCTTTCTGCTGCAAGTTCAGCATCCATCAGGATTATAGCACCTGAAAACTTTGTCAACATGTTATCCACTATAGTAGACAACTTTCTTATTTTGATGGAATTCAACACAACTCCCAATGAAGGAATCATGGCTCCAAATATATCTCCTACCACAGCAGCTGCGGTCTCTCTTTTCTGGATACGATGAGATCCAGACGTCTTTGGAATCACCGATAGGTCATCCAGTTGATAAACCTTTGGGAACACTATACCCAAATAACATCTCCCTCACCATCCCTTTGGAAGACGATAATAGGCATTATGCCCACAAATGTAATATACACCAGGTATGACAGGGTCAAGTCCGTTCAGCATGAATGTCCATTTGGCCTTAAAGATAAACGTATGTTTACATTCACTCGCTCCCACGAAAATGTTATCATAATAAGATTCACCACGATATATACAAAATTTCCCTACATGCCAAGCGTCTAAAGCTATTTTTCCTTGTGTTTTTATTGCGGCAAAAGCATAATTATCTACTGAAGTCCTCTTACTTAGCTCCTTTTCTAATTTCGCATTCATTTGTGCCCTTCTATCATCTGTGCGATCTAAAAAGCTTATTTCTACTGCAGAGAGGGAGCAGGTAAGGTTTTCCCTATGAGCGTGAGCTGTTTCAAAAGGTTGCATTGGCTCGAAAAATTCCCTCATTATTTTAGCATCCCAATCTTTAGCAATCTGGCTTAGTTGCGTTATTATAGGAACATATGCAAAGGTAACATCATAATTTGAATAAAAATACTGTATGTTAGTTTGACCATAAAATCTAGAAGTTACTAAACTACATGTAATCCCATATGTAAGAGGCATGTGGTGATAAGTCACCCCTTCCGTTACCGATGTCGGTATCTGTGTACACACATAACAATCTTTCGCATCCATAGTCTCAACATATTCTGTTAGTAGGCGATAGAAAACATTATACGAAAGTTCCTTCTTATCATGCAAGTGTCTTTCATCTAATTCTAGTCTTTTCAATGCGGTTAGTTCAGTGACAGTAACAGGAGCAGAAGTAGAAGCATCAATTTTCTCATTCTCACCCTTACCACGCGTTGCAAGCACTATTGCCATTATTATTAGTACACATGCAGTTATCAAGCCTATACACGCATATTTACAATATTTCACTCTACTGTTTTGTGTCATGATCTGTATAGAATCAGAGAGCTAGAAGCACTTATAAAGAAACGATTTAGCAATTAGTTACAAAGCTGAACGAGCGCAATGTTCACACAGTTTTCTTCAGGAGCCCAGTCACTTATCGGTTAGCAGCATTTGTCTCAATTCGGCAATAACTCAGTCTTTTATCAGTTAGCAACGTTGTCTCAAATCGGGTTTAAGAGTCAATCAGGTTATCAAAGTCTTATCAAGTTAGCAAATGTCTCATCCGGTTTAGCAATGTCTCAGCTGGTTGTATCACGTTAGATTATAGCAAGCAATGTCATTTATCACCCTTTCAATCAATAGTGTCCATAAAACTTTTCTTTTCTATTGGTATCTCTTCTTCTTCGTTCTCGAGGCTAAGAGATACAAATTCGTCGGTCCAATCGTCATTGACTACATATGCCCATTCTGGACCGGAATATCTCCTGTTTGGTATCCTTTTCCTTTTCAATTTTGCATCTCTCTTTGATTCTGCCTCACTGGTACTTTCCTCTTTGGCCAAGTCTTTTTCTTCACTTGATGTTGGTACCACGACAGACACTTCCTTTCTTTTCTCTTTCACTCTTGGCCCTTCACTGTCGTTCAACGTTTCTCTAGTTCTTAGTTTTACTGGTGATATACTTGGTCTTCTCTTTGCACTGTGTCCACTTGATGGACCTGCGATCTCTTCTGAGGAAGTTTGAACAGTTTCGTTCTGTTCTGCCTTGTCCCCTCCTTCTGGGGAGTCAATCAGGTTTTTCTTTTCTTTTTCTGTACCGTCTGCTTCTGGGAAAGCCCTCCTCTGATCAGGCTCTCCTGCTTCTTCACCTCTTTCGAGCCCTTTGTCACCGTTACTTTCTTCAGGCTCTTTGTTACCTTCAGCTGCTTCGTCGCTGTCTGAGGTTTCTCCTTGGTCTTCCCCAAGTGAATCGGTTGTTTCGTCCTCAGAGAATATTTCTCTCTCTTCTATTTCTGCCTGTTCGCTTCTAGTTCTGTTTTGCTCTGTCTCAGCGCTCGGCACTTTGTTATCAGGTACTGGCAGTTTCAGCGCTTCAACTTCCTCATCTGTGGGACACAACACTTTCTTTGTATGACTGGCGTGAATCCAGTTGGGAACTCCCGCACACTTCACAGCGGTAGTGGTCGTCAGGATCACTTGGAAAGGGCCTTTCCAACGGGGTTCCAGACACGACTTCCTCACGTGCTTCTTTATCACGACCCAGTCACCTGCTTTCAGTGTGTGTCCTGGACCTTGGATCGGTGACAAGGTGGTTGCTTCCACCTGGTGAGAGAAAGAGCGAAACACGTCAGCCAGACCTTTGCAGTAGTCTAACACCATATCATCTGTAATATTCAAAAGCGCGTTTGCGGGAACTGCAGGAAGTCTCATGGCCCTGCCCATGAGAATTTCGTGCGGGGACAATCCAGTCTTTCTGTCAGGGGTGTTTCTCATTGACATTAACACCAAAGGCAATGCGTCAGGCCATTTCAAATTTGTCGATGCACATATTTTCGCCATTCTTGATTTCAGTGTACCATTCATCTGTTCCACCAGTCCTGAGGCTTCAGGGAGATAGCTACAATGCAGTTTTTGCTCAATGTTCAGCGCTGCGCAAAGTAACTTTATCACCTCGTTATTGAAGTGACTTCCTCTATCTGATTCTAAAGAGATCGGGAATCCGAAACGTGGTATCAACTCCCTCAACAATAGTTTTGCAACTGTAAGGCTGTCATTTCTACGTGTGGGGTATGCCTCAATCCAGTGACTAAAAATGCACACAATCACCAACACATACTTCAGACCTCCATGCACAGGCATCTCAATAAAGTCCATCTGCATTCTGCTGAACGGGCCACCCGCCCTGCCAATGTGGCTCACGTTCACAACCGTTCCCTTTCCTGGGTTCATCTGCTGACAAATGACACAACAAAGGCAAACTGCTTCTGCAACTTGACGGAATCTGGGGTTAAACCAATCAGTTTTGAACAATCTTATCATGGCATCTCTCCCTAGGTGAGCCTGCCCATGATAGAACCGCGCTAGCTGCGATAAGAGACTATTTGGTAAAACAAATTTTCCTTCATTTGAAACCCATAACTCATCTGGTCTCCTTGTACATTGTGACTTAATCCAGGAAACTCTTTCATCCTCCCTGACGCTATTCTGTAATGCTTTTAGTTCATCCATTGTATCCACGACCTTCAAGGCAAATGCTTCAGCTGGTTCGAGTTCTGGTTCACTTATCAAATTCCATTCATCCCTGAGCAATATACAGTTCAAGGCACAAAATCTTGCGACTTGATCCGCATATGCATTTCCCAGGGAAACATAGTCCTGTCCTTTTGTATGAGCACTACACTTTACCACTGCAATTTCGGCTGGCATCTGAATGGCGTGTAACAATTCCCTTATTCTCTCCCCGTTTTTCACTGGGGACCCTGAAGAGGTCAGGAAACCTCTCTGTGACCATAATTGCCCAAAGTCGTGCACAATTCCAAACCCGTACTGACTGTCAGTGTAAATGGTAACCTTCATCAATGTAGACAGTTGGCATGCTCTTGTAAGGGCTACAAGCTCTGCTACTTGTGCGGAATAGACTCCTTGGAGCCAGGACGCTTCCAAGACACCTGTTACAGTACATACAGCATATCCTGCTTTCAATATTCCCAATGCATCTCTCAAACATGACCCATCAACAAAAACAATTTGGTCATTTTCATCAAGCTTAGTATCCTTAATGTCAGGTCGGGGTTTTGTGCAAAATTCAGTCACCTGAAGCCAGTCGTGCTCGACGTCTTCAGCGTTCTCAATTTCAGCATTTTCACCGGGAAGCAAGGTTGCTGGATTCAACGTAGTGCACCTTTTCAGCTGCACATTCGGTGAGCCCAGAATTATTGTTTCATACCTTGTGAGTCTTGCTCCAGTTATGTGTTGCGTTCGGGAGCGGGTCAAAAGTATCTCAACTGAGTGAGGGACCATGACTGTTAATGGGTGTCCCATCACTATTCCTTCACTCTGAGTGAGGCTGATACCAACTGCTGCTACGGCGCGCAAACACCCTGGCAGTGCTGCTGCGACCGGATCCAAAGTAGCTGAAAAATACGCTACTGGTCTGTTTATGCCACCATGGGCTTGGGTCAAGACAGACAAAGAACATGGATCACGTTCATGACAAAACAATGTGAAAGGCTTTGTGTAATCAGGCATACCTAAAGCTGGAGCCCTGCACATGCATTCCTTCAATTCAATAAAAGCATCCATCTCAACTCCTTTCAGCTCAATTTCATCCAAGGCATCCTTCTGGGTCAGTTTCAGTAAAGGCTTTGCTAGAGTTGAAAAGTTGGGAATCCACTGGCGACAGTAGCTCACCATCCCCAAAAACTTCCTCACCTCCCTCCTCGTCTTGGGTGGGCTCATTTGAAGTACACTTGTTATTCTTTCCTTCATTATTCTCCGTGACCCTTTCTCTATTTGATGACCCAAGTATTTCACTTTCTTCTGACAGAACTGGAACTTTGAAGGAGACACCTTGTGTCCATTCCTTCCCAAATGGTTCAGCAGAGCAATGGTGTCGGCTGTGCAGCCACTTTCTGTCTTAGATGCAATCAGTAAGTCATCGATGTACTGTACTAGGGTTGACTCGAATGGCAATTCTAACGCTTCCAAGTCTTTCTTTAGAATCTGATTGAAAATTGACGGTGACTCCGAAAACCCTTGAGGAATTCGACACCAACTGTAAACTCTGTCTAAGAATTTGAAACAAAAGAGAAATTGGCTGTCCTCATGAAGAGGCACCGAAAAGAATGCTTGTGACAAGTCAATGACTGAGAACCACTCGGCCTCGCAAGGAACTTGAAACATTATCACAGCTGGATTCGGTACTACAGGGCAGCATTTAATTATGATGTCATTTATTTTCCTCAAGTCCTGCATGATTCGGACCTTTCCACTCGGCTTTATTAGTCCCATGATTGGTGAATTACATGGACTGCTTAACACTTCTTTCAGTACTCCCTGTTTTACAAACTCGTCAATGAGTTGGGCGACTTTCATGAGGGTGTCTTGTGCCATGTGGTATTGTGGGGTCTGGGGAAAGGTTACATTGGGTTTTACGGTCACTTTCACTGGTTCCACTCCTTTCACCAATCCCACCTCTTTTCCTGTCATATCCCACACTTACTTTCCGACTGTTTCCCGTAATTCAGCTGGAATATCTGCTTCAGTTATCATCGGAAAAAGGTTAATCAGAGGATATTCTTCATCGACAGTTTCCATCTCATCCCCTTCTACACTGTCCTCTTCTTCCCCATCACTGCTCGTCTGAATTCTGATTCCATCGCTCGAACACATAATCGAACATCCCAATTTGCACAATAGGTCTCTCCCTAACAGTGCTATCGGGCTTGAGTCACATACCACAAAATTATGTAACCCTTGATAGTTACCAATTCTGACTTGTACTGGATCTGTGATTGGATTCGTCAGGTGCCTGTTTGCTACTCCCACTACTTGAACTGTTCTCCCTGAGAGTGGCAAATTTGGTACTTCAACGCTCCTAACAGTTGAACGTGTGGCTCCTGTGTCAACCAAGAATGAAACACGATGACCCATAACTCTTCCCTCCACATATGGACCCTTTTGATCAACTTCCAAGGATGCTGCAAGCACACAATTTCCCTCCTCATCTGAACTTTCACTCTCCCATACATTGTTTATTCCATTCTCACTGTGTAATGGGAACTGTTGTACTGTGCCATTTGTATTCATCACCTGACCCGAGACCTGTGGAGGAACCATCACTTGCTGCTGACTCACTGGTGCCAAAGGTATTTGCATTTGCTGATTAGGTACCATGGGAAACTTCTGTTGCATTGGCTGCATTTGCGTCATCTGCATACGGGGCATCTGCATCTGCTGCGGCTGCATGGGCTGTAATCCCTGCAGCTGATTTATGGTCTGAAAATTTGGGTTTGGACCTCTCATTTTCGGTCCCCTCATTGTCTGGAATGCATTGACATCATTGTTTTGCTGACCAACACCTGCACCTTCCTGCATCACCATCGGGCACTCGCGTTTCCAATGTCCGACGATTCCGCACACGTGACACGGCATCACCCTTTTCATTGCCTGCACACCATTCGGAATCGCAACAGTGTTCAAATCCGGACCATTACTCCCAAAGCCTCCTCTGCCTCTCGCCTGTGGCTGAAACACCATATTTCCCTGCGGCTGCGGCTGCGGTATCTGCTGTGGGAACCCTTGCAACCCTTGCAAACCTGTCTGAGCTGCTTTAAGTTGCATCATCATCACTTTCTCTTTCAACCTTTTCTGTTTCACTTCAATTTCGTCGCTACAGTATTTCGCATAATTCAACACCTCATCAATAGGTTTCGACTGCCAACAAATCAAATGCGTCTTTATCATCTGACTTATCTCTGGTCTCAGCCCTTCCACAAATCTAAACACAAAATGAAGCATGTCCTTCGCCTCTATTGTTTCCGTGCCACTGTAGTTCTTGAACGCCTTCAACAACCTCTCAAAGTAACCATGAATCGACTCTTTAGCCTCTTGGGCCGTTCGATCAATCTTCTGCCAATCCACATTTTTCGCGGCAACCTTCGTCTTCAAATGCTCAATCACCTTATAGTACAAGCTCATTACCATAGGTGATGGTGCACCCGAATCCCTGTCTCTCTCTGGTTCACTTGTCGGCCAACCTACAGCCCTTTTGCAGTCTTCCCACAAATCTGCCGGAACCACAATCTCAAAGAGGGTGTTCAGGTCTTCCCAAAGACATTTTGCAAGCTTCACAAACCTATCAGTCTGTTGATACCATTCAATCGGTTTCTCTCTCAGTTTGGGAAAATCATCCGTAAAAGACTGAATGTCGCTTCTGTGCCACGGTACATGTATTAATTTTCCCCCTGCTGTCTCCCTCATTGGTAACATGGTTACTGCATCACTACTCTGTGATCTTTTCTCGTTGTGCTCTGGGACACTGTCTTTCCTCTTTTCCTTTTTCTTTGCCCATCTGCTTTCCCATTTGTCTAAGCACCTCCACACTTGTGCACTCTGCAGCAATTCTCTAAGGTGCGTTTTCATGCCTGCTGACCTCATGTGTTCAAAGTCTGTGGTCCCGAAATCCAATCTATAGCTCCTGCTCAAGTGTTTTGTCTTGTCTATCTCAACCCCGTTCTTGTCAGCTATTTCTTGCAACCTTCTATGTACCTTGTTCACTTCTCTCGTAATCCTAGGACATAGATACCTCAGCTCTTCTTCCGAGTAGGACTCTAACCTATTCAAACCCATAGTCCCTTCCACCAATTCTTCTGCTTCCATGTTCAACCTGACCTTATTCAGATAGTCTTCTCCCTTCCCACTGGCTGAGCTTTGTGTGGAATTCAGACTGTTGAACCACTGTGTCAGCTGTTGCGCATTCAACCCCATCAGTGTAGCATTCACATCGACTGCCATTGATGGTTGCGGCAACTTTTCAGTGTTCGATGATAGCGGTATCATCAGTGGGGGACTCGACCTCACCATTGTTGACTGAGCACATATGGGACTAAACTCCATCAAGGACCCAGATCCAGTTGGCAGAGCCGCTATCGGAGTTGTCTCTGGAGTGTTTTCTATGCACCTCCTTTCCGTCCCACTCTGCACCATTGATCCTTGACCGCTCATACCTGAGTTAGGCTGAATGTACAAAGGTACCGGTGGACCTACAGTAATGGGTAGGGATATCGCATCTGGGTTCTGTCCATTCCCCAGGTTCTGAGGCATGTTCATTCCCACACTATGGGTCATCATTGCCGGCATGCCCGTCTGACTCCCCGTCATCTGAGCATGTGCGGTTCCCCCCTGCATCTGCTTTTGAGGCATCAAAAACTGGGTTGATTCAGCTTGTGCCAATGTTGGGTTGCGACCATTCTGTACTCCCATTACGGTTGGATCTAGAATCATTCCCGTACTGTTGTCACTGCTGTAGTACCTTGGGACCTGCGGCTGATAATTTTCTGCTGTTTTCAATATAGGCACATCTGGATATATTCTCCTAACCTGCGGTATCTGCGGGGTGAACAGTAAACTCGGGTCCTTAGATCCCGATGGCGTTTCTGAACTCGGAGTTTCATTATTCTGTACCGGTGCCGGAGGGGCAGAACTGGTACTTGGACCTTGTTCACTCTCTGCATAAGGTGGTGGACGGTCGTTCAGCAATTGCATGATGAACTCCTCATCCTCTGACTCTTCTTCTCTCCTTAACTTTTCCTCGTCCTCTCTATCTTTGGAACACCTCCTGTTTGTCTTACAGGTAGCTTTCTTGCCTGTCGCCTCTTCTTCCTTAGCAATTGCGGGAAACAATTTTATCCCCTGCAATATATCTGACCTCCACACCTTCTGTGCATTATCCCACCTAGCGTCCGCTAGTGTCTTTTCTACCTTTCTTATCCTGGCCTCGAACTTCTTTTGCTGTTGCTGTCTAGCCATTAGTTCCCAAATCGCTAGAGCCTCAAACTGTGCTGGCCTTGGAGGTACCTTCATGTCGTACATCGCGAATCTCAAATTCTCTAGGATCCTTATATTGAATGTCCCATGGATCGGGAACGCTACGCTCCCATGTTTCTCTGTCAGCTTGTGCCATTGCTTTAGCCAAAGGCACGGAGCTACCCCCCTTTCCTCCATTACAATGTAAGCTGGTGTACCTTTGGGTGGCGTCTCCTCTCCTACGCTCGCTTTAATGTAAGACTCCCCCTTCATCGCACTCTTTAATGCTTTAAAAAATTTCATTTTCTCGTCTTTTATTTCACAAAGTTTGTAATCAATAAGTGACTTTAATTCCCGGAATACTCTTCGCTTGCCTTTCCCCTTCCAATCGAGCCCCACGGACTGCGTCCAATCCGTGCGCGACCCTTCTCTGCAACCAACCTATCCCAGCGCGGCTCCTAGTGACGTCACACTCACACACACTGCGGCTGACAAAGCCTCGCGGCTTGTCCTCCTTCACTCCGCTCCTCTCGTAACAACTTCTAGCATGTATCGCGAGCAACCAAATAATAATAAAACAGATCTGTCGGTTTACTACAGGAAGGGTAACACAATCGCTTCAGGACCTTAGGGATTTTTCACTAGCCTCGGCAGTTATTCCATCTTTCTCGGTCCCCACTTTCGCAAGCAAATCCTGACCCGCAGATTCTGCTCTCAACTTGCCAATGATCTATTCTAGTGCACTTAGAATTTGTCAAAGCCCGAAGTTGAAGTTTTCTTTCACTCCCTTAACACACGTACCGACTCGTTGACCACGCCCGGTCAACCTATTAAACCGACCAGACCACAACATAAAACAAGTGTCTCATACACTTTTCAACATACTCCGGAGTCTCTTGACCTCGCAGGGCCCGTCTCAACAACAACAACCACGTGGACCTTTTTCTGCACAAAGCGTCACATGCACATGAAGTTCGACGACTTCCCTACTCTCACACTCGGAGTCGCACCTCCGCTATTCTCTAAAATCCTCGCAACCTTTTCAAACAATCTGCGGCAATAAGCTGTGCAAGCGCAAAACCCTGACTTCACTCATACCGTCACTAGTACCGCCAACGCCGATTTCACACCTCCATTCTCTCCATTCGCAAGCTCCGAGATCCCGGGAAAGTCGCGGGGGACTTAGGGCATCATCATTCTCTCAATCTGTTTTACCCAAGAAAAATCTAATTCAACACCATATACTTCTCGAGTGGGGTCTCAAAGAGCGAAACCGTTACCTCTCGAGCGGGGTCCCAAAGGGCGAAACCGTTACCTCTCGAGTGGGGTCCCAAAGGGCGAAACCGTTACCTCTCGAGTGGGGTCCCAAAGGGCGAAACCGTCCTCTGCTACCATCTACTGATAGAGCGTTCCCTCCTAATAAATTACCTGTATTTGGACGCTCTTGGGTCGATGAATCTTTTGACCAAGTGGGGCTCTCTTCACCCGAGATTAGTCAATTTAATCAAATCAATAATCAATAACGAACATAAGCAATGCCCTGATCAACATAACACTTCACAATTAATCCAGAAAACATTTCGGCGAACCATGACCTTCCGGCCATGAATAACCACACCAGTTTATTCAAAGTTAATAAAAGGTAAAAGGACAAGACTACTACATTATGCAAAGGGACGAATCAAAGTTAAAGTCTCTAGGGCGAGAATTACTTAAAGTCTCTTTCTCTCGATTAGAGAAAGCATCAAAGTCTCATTCAAAATGGCATCGAACATCAATTGGCATCGTAGAAGATGGCAAAATGACGAGGTCGGCAAGATGGGCCATAATGTCTGCAATGTCTAATGTCCTCAATGGGTGCAATGGGTAATGGCGCTTTCTTCTTGTGCACCAGGTTTAAATAAACAACAGTTCAAATCCAGTAGGGTCTTCCATTGGAGGGTTCATAGGTTGGCTTCAAATTGTCCAATCAAAAACAACAATTCACAAGCTTATACCTAGGCATACATTATCCTTGGAGTCGGGAACGTAAGTTGCAACATATTTTTCCAATTAACTCACTTTCAGAGCTTCCATTGTCTGCACCTGCAGATTGACCTTGGAGCAAAGAAGAAGATGCCAGGCTGGCACGAAACCTTAAAGATAAGCATGTGAACCGATCTCACTGGAAAAGTACAGCTTCAAGCAAGAATACACATTTTATTAGCACATTAGAAAGTTAAAACATTTCAAACAAGCAAATCATGGCACACGTTTACGGTTATGTCAGATTAGTACAATTCTAATACATCACGTTATATAAAGCACGCTTATAAATGTTGGCGAACTACTCTGACGGCACATTTGTCCCCGTACAATCTTTATTAGTTCGGTTAAAGTCACACTTGATTATTGCGGCACTACGTTTATGCACTAATAAATGTAAAACCTTCGTTTCTGCGTCATCAAAGGCAATGTGTAGAGTATTTGTGTAACACACACAGTAATTACAGGAAGTACACCACAAAAAGACCACACAGGTGTAGAAAAATAAGGTTTGTTTATCTGTAGAAATCAAGACCAACACAGTAAAAGTCTAATCAGTACATTATCAGGTATTCACTGGTTACAGTTGCGATGCGGTTTGCAGAAGCGAGGCATTCCACAAGATGCAGAGAACCCAACAATGTGAATGCGTCTCTCTTAGAGACAGTACAGTAATCACTCTAATTGTACTATCCTGGTGGAGCAGCCAGTGCGGTAGCAAAGAAAAAAGTCTCAATGGGCAAGGTAACTTTCACTCGATGCCAAATTCTTAGTGCAGGGAGCAGGGGCCACTGTCGCAGGCAACTGAAAAATCCCTCTAAAGTACCCCGAGCCCCCCGTATCTGTTGAGATGTTGTCCGTGAATGTGCAGAGCGGAGTGGTGCAGCACGAGTTCTTGGGAGCCTTCATTCCGGCAGGAGTCCATATGTATCGCACTGCAGTGCTAGTCAGCCAGAGTCCTCGGAGCGCTCCTGGGTGCCCAACAGCAGGGGCACCAGGTTTCGTGCGGGTCAGTCCTTGTCACAGAGCAACCTGCCACCAGAATTGCGGGGGAAGATGGTCGGGCCCGCGGCAGTCGGCATACACAGTAGTTCACAGCACCAAACACAGGGGTCACTTTGAGATGCTTGAGATGCTTGATGGAATGGGGTCTTTGATATCCAGGAGCTATGCAGTAGATCCAGAGGCAAGTCAGCTACCCCTTTGAGACACTCTGGGGCTTGGGTTGCAGGGCAGAGAACATCAAGCAGCAGGGCAGTCCAGCAAGGCAGGGCAGCAGGTCCTGGGATCAGTCAATCCTGGCAGAGTGTTGATCCTGGCACACAGCAGTCTTTACTCCAGCAGCATTTCCTTGAGTCCCGAACAGTACTCATTTTAGTGGGTCAGAGACCCAGTATTTATACTAACAAGTGCCTTTGATGTGGGGGATGACTTCAAAAGGTTTCTGTGAAGTGCACAGGTCACCCTTTCAGCTCAGCCCTGGATCCAGACTATCAGTGGGGGTAATCAGCCCCTTTGTGTGGGCTTTGGTGACTTCCCTTTGAGATGTATGTGTGAGCCTTTCCCAACCTCCTCCCCAGGAAGACCCATCAGTATGCACATGAAGGCAGATGCAGTTAAGAATTCTCTGTTGTAGGTATCTGAAGGGAATGCACAAGTGTAGCTGTCACCTAGCCCAGGCCAGATGTGTATGGGAGATAGGGTGTGGACACACAGGTAAAGTGAGAGCAGAGAAATGCCCACTTTCTAAAAGTGGAATTTCTCAAATAGTAATAATAAATCCGACTTTATCAGTAAAGATGATTTATCATTACCATTCCAATGATACTAACCATGATGCAGGTACTCCTCTCAGATCAGGAATTACAGTTTAAAGGTATTCTAAGGAATTCCTAGTTCTGGCCTATGAGAGGGGCAGACCTCACAGTAATGAAAATTGACGTTGGGAGTTTTTCATTGCCAGGACATAAAAAACCTAAAAGTACATGTCCTGCCTTTTACTTACATGGCACCCTGCCCTACGGGCTACCTTGGGGCTACCTTAGGGGTGACATATGTGAGAAAAGGGGAGTCTAAAGCTTGGCAAGGAGATTTGAATCCCAAGTCGGGGTGGCAGTGAGACTGTGCACAAAGGCTCTGCAGTGGCCGGCCTGAGACAGATTTACAGGGCTACTTGAGTGGGTGGAATAATCAGTGCTGCAGGCCCACCAGTAGCATTTAATTTGCAGGCCCTGGCTAAGACATACCACTTTACAAGGGACTTATAGGTGAACTAAATATGCCAATTGTGGCTATACCAATGTTACCACGTTTAGGAGAGAAGCACATGCACTTTAGCACTGCTTAGCAATGGTAAAGTGCTCAGAGTCCTAGGGCCAACAAAAAGATACAACAACAAAACAGGAGCTAAAAGCAAAATGTCTGGGGTAGGACCACCCTAAGGATGCCAGGTCTAACAATTTGCCTAGCCAAAAGAGATACATGTAAAAATATCCACCAGAGGAGAAAAAGAAAATAGGTAGGTATCTAATAGTGGAGCCTGTGACCTACCTGCATTTATAGGAGAGACTTTTGAAGAACAATATGCCTGCCAAAAACCTTGCAGGAATTACGAGGGCTTACCCCGTTCCTGGACTTCTCCCAAATTATTACACACACACAAAGGATAATATTAGTAAGAGTTTATTACACCCACATTTACTGTAGAAAACATTGATCAGAATCAACATGATTACAGATACTAGCGAAGGCAAATAAAATTAGTTAAAGAATATCCTAACCTATGTTCTCTCTCAAATATATATAACATTTCTTTCTATGCCTTGGCACTGCCCATGTGACTGTTCTTTTGGTTTATCAGTAGGAAAATGTCCTTGAGAGGTATCTGGCTCCCAGGCATGTAAAAGGTCCTTTTCTTCGCTCTCAGAGGCAGGGTTCTATAGTTTTTCCCTGGATACAACAGTTGCCTGGCAACCATGCTATCCCAATCCATTGGAGTGTATGAGTGCATCATAACCTGTTGGTGGGTTAACGCACCCAATAATCAAATTCTGGGTTCTGTTGCTTAGACCTATTGCCGAGCAAGGGGCCTGGCAACCACCTATTATTAATGAGCTTGTGTAGAAGTACAGAATCAAACCCAATATTGTCAGTGTTCTGCAGAAACACTTCTTCTGTGAGAAAGCTTTGTTTTGTCACAATGGGCCTGTTTCACAAACGTAGGTTACACTTTTGAGGAAGTTTAGACTTTTGAGTAAGTTTACTTTTCAGTATTCACAAACTGCACTTTTATAGTAACTTACACTTTTGCAGTAACTTTCACTTTTCTAGTAACTCCTGCACTACACATAGCTAGTCACCGGTACTGCAATGCCCTCTCATAGAAACTATTAGAAGTAGGGACTTACTACAAAAATGTAAATTGAAAGAAAAGTGTAAGTGACTACAAAAGTGTACTATGTGAAGACCGAAAAGTAGTAGACTTACTCAATAATGTAAGTTACCACCAAAGTGCAGTTTGTGAATACTATTTTGTAGTAAGTTTTGTAGTACTACTGTAGTATTACAAAACTTACTACAAAGCCCAGTTTGTGATTCAGGTCAAATGTGTGTACATATATATAAATAAATAAATAGATATATATAGATATATAGAAAATGCATAAAAAAAGCAGTGATAAATCTTACATGTTCATACCTCAATGGCAGTTGATATGAGTAGTTAGTGAGGTATTAAAACCCACATTGAAACTCTTGCATTGACTTCAAATAAAAAAGCGCTCCCTATTTAAACATCTTTGCCTTGTACACTAGTCCCTCTTCGGAAATGAGCCACATTATCTACAGAAGAAGTTACAGTTTTATGCACCCATGCTCATCCAGTGAACAATTTCATCCCGCCATGTTCGTACTGCCAGATACGGCGGAAGATCTTTTTATTACTTGGCTCCCAATCACTGGAACAAGCTACCTTTGCACATACAAGCCTGTTCGGGTTTTGATTGCTTCAAGACATTTCTAAAAACCTGGGTCTTTTCATTCCTTCTGGTAATGCTGTTTTGTTATAGAGTACTTAGCACTGAATCCCTCTTGCGGGTGATTTGTTTGCACTGTACAAATATAATTAACATAACATATTACCACAGGGGGACCAACATTAATGCAGATGTTTTAGGTGCTCTTATCATGATTCCTTTAGGCCTGAGTGAGCTGGTCTATCAGTAGAAGTTAGTCACTCAGTAAATGTTTATATTAGAAAATACAATTCCATTAACATACAGAAATAACATACAGACACGCAAAAAATAATAAAAACACTGTACAATATGGGGGTCATTCTGACCTCGGCGGTAAAAGGCCCTTACCGCCGGTCATAAGTCCGCCATTCTACCGCCGCGGCCGCGGTAAACCGCCACGGTCATTCTGACCCACAACGGCGGAACCGCCAAAATCCCGACATCCAAGGAAGGCCGCCACATCAGCGGGCCGTGGAAAACTGGAGATGACCAAACCTCCACCGTCACGCCAACACAAACACGCCCATGCCATTCTGACCCACGAATCCACGCGGCGGTCTTTCAACCGTGGTATTCCATTGGCGGGACACACCGCCGCGGTCAAAATACACACACAGCTCCAAAACACTGCCACATTGGACAATGTGAAATACACACACCTGACACACATACAAACAACACTCCCACACATCCAACCAACTATAAAACACACACCCACATCACCCACAAACCCCTACGACCGAAGATCAGAGACGAAGGAGAGAGAGACACATTACAGAATAGAGAGCTACATCACACAGAGGCACACTACACCATCACACACACCACATAGAAGCACAAAGCACCACACACCAACACACTCTTCACCATATACACCACCCCACACCTCATCCACACCACCCCATGGCACCCCAAAGGCACCCACGCTTTTCGGACCAAGAACTCCGGGTCATGGTGGAGGAGATCATAAGAGTTGAACCCCAGCTCTTCGGCTCACAGGTGCAGCACACCACTATAGCCAGGAAGGCGGAGCTATGGCAGCGGATCGTGGACAGGGTAAACGCGGTGGGACAGCATCCCAGAAATCGAGAGGACATCCGCAAACGTTGGAACGACTTACGGGGAAAGGTGCGCTCGATGGTCTCGCGACACAACATCGCAGTGCAGAAGACTGGCGGGGGACCCCCACCCACACCACCCGAATTCACAGCATGGGAGCAAGAGGTACTAAACATCCTGCATCCTGATGGCCTCGCTGGAGTACACGGAGGAATGGACTCTGGTAAGTACAATCTCAACTACTTCACCCCCCCCCAGCATGCCAACCCCCACCACCACCCTCACCCCCAACCCCCCATCACACATCCTCCCTGAGAATGTCTCCCCAGCACAACCCACCCAACACCAACCCCTGCATGCCACCACAAACTATGGACACCCATCACCTAAGCATGACCACTGCACATACCCCCCCCCCAACACCCCCACAACACCTCCCCCAAGGGAATGACAGCACTGGGGGACAAGGGCACCCATAAATCGCACACAATAGCACACACAGAAACAATAACCATACTCTCTTACCCCATGCAGGACCCGAACGCCAACACACCGGCCAGGAGGGTCCAGAAATGTCCATCCCCCCCCGGAAGAGGCACCCAGTGATGATAGCAGCTCTGTCGACCTGGAACCTGACGACCAGCCCGGACCATCGGGGACCTCTGGACAGTCGGTTCCCCACACACAGGCCACAGCAGACCCAACCCCCTCTGGGAACAACAGCACAGCTCCCACCCAGCGGGCCCATGGCTCTGTCTCTAGGACAGGTCAATCAGCGGTGTGTCTGCCACTACAGGGCCCCCAGGCTAACCCACCACCCCAACAACAACAGGGACCTGGGGGCAGTGGTAGTGGGCACACCGTCCAGGGGACAGAGTCCGGGGGAAACAGGGCAACTCGGAGGGCTGCTGTGCGACAGGGGGGGGAGGAGAGGCCCAGGTAACCCACTCTCCAAGAGGCCCTCACCACCATCATGGCAGCCTACCACCGCTCACAAGAGACGATGGCGACGGTACTGGCCAGGTTCCAGGAGATCCAGGCACAGCAGGAGGAACGCTACATGGGGTTCAACAATCATCTCACCAACATCTCTACCGCCATGGGAGCCTAGTCCAGGCCCTCCACCGGATAGAAGACACGTTGCGGGACCATGTGGCACCACACAGGGCCCCTGTCACTAGCCCGGACCAGGAACAGCCTACCACCTCCGCCGGCGCTAGTGGACAGGAGGCCCCACCACAACGACAGGCCACCAGAACCCCACCTCCTGCTGAAGAACAACCACCCCGCAAGAGGAGCCTGAGATCAAAAAAATCGACAGAGTAGGATGTCAAGACCCCCGCCAGCATGAGATACCCCCTGAAGTCATCCCACTGTCCCACATTGCCACCCTGTCCAACCTTGAACTGCCCCTGCTCCATCCTTCCACAGGCATATGGACAATGCACCTGTGAGACTGAGAACTGGACTCTGCCATGGCCATTACTCCACCCCCACCCATCACCGTGTTTATATCATGTACCATTATCTAGCACCAAAAATAAATCACTCAATGCACTGAAATCAGGCTGGAGTAAGGCTGTATTATTTACAAATGTAAAACACATTACCGATCAATTATGTTCTGTAAACTTTGTGCTGAACACATACCGAGATCAATAAGAATTAGTCCATGGGCTAACCAAGCAGAAGTCACGCAGTGGGTCATACAGCACTGAAAAGGGAAGGGAGAATCAAACATCAGTTTCAAATAACTGGGGGGTCATAGACAAAGTTGAGAAAAACGAGGCAGTCAGGAAAATTAAAATGGCGTGTGTGATTCTTACCTGTGTGCTACTGAAAATACTGTTGGATAACTCTGTCCCTGTTGTCTGGGTCGTCCTCTGAGTCTTCCTCCTCTTCACTCTCCACAGGCTCTACAGCTGCTTCAACACCACCATCTGGACCATCCTCCTGCAGGAAAGGCACCTGACGTCGCAATGCCAGATTGTGAAGCATACAGCAGGCCACGATGATCTGGCACACCTTCTTTGGTGAGTACATCAGGGATCCCCCTGTCATATGCAGGCACCTAAACCTGGCCTTCAGGAGGCCAAAGGTTCTTTCAATGACCCTCCTAGTTCGCCCATGGGCCTCATTGTACCGTTCCTCAGCCCTGGTCCGGGGATTCCTCACTGGGGTCAATAGCCAAGGCAGGTTGGGGTAACCAGAGTCACCTATTAGCCACACACGTTGTCTCTGTAGCTGTTCCATCACAAAAGGGATGCTGCTATTACGCATCACATACGCGTCATGCACTGACCCAGGGAACTTGGCATTCACATGGGAGATGTACTGGTCAGCCAAACAGACCACCTGGACGTTCATAGAATGGTAACTCTTCCTGTTTCTGTACATCTGCTCATCGTCTTTTGGGGGGACTAAGGCTACATGGGTCCCATCAATGGCACCAATTATGTTGGGGATATGTCCAAGGGCATAAAAATCACCCTTCACAGTGGGCAAATCAACCTCCTCTGGGAATATAATGTAACTCCGCATGTGTTTCGTCAGGGCAGACAACACTCTAGACAACACCTTAGAAAACATTGGCTGAGACATTCCAGATGACATGGCCACTGTTGTCTGGAATGAGCCACTTGCAAGAAAATGGAGGACTGACAGCACCTGCACCAGAGGGGGAATTCCTGTGGGTTGGCGGATGGGGGACATCAGGGCTGGCTCCAGCTGGGCACACAGTTCATGGATGGTGGCACGGTCAAGTCGGTATCGTAGTATGATGTGGCGTTCTTCCATTGTCGACAGGTCCACCAGCGGTCGGTACACGCGAGGATTCATCCTTCTCCTCGCAAATCCCAGCGGACGGTGCCTAGGAAGGACAACATGGGGCACAGAGTCAAGATAATCACTGGTACGTTACCACTGCTTGCATGGCACACGGTTATCTAGGTATTGAAAGGCGTGTATGTGTGGCAATGCCAGGCCTAGGCCTGTGTGTCGCAGTAGAGATTATGCCATGTGGGCCCTTGAAATGGCGGCTGCCTGACCTGTGAAGTGGGACAATGGGATGTGAGGTCACTGCGCTGGTGGAGCACACCGTGGTGGTAGGCGGTCGAAGACCGCTATACGGAGCCGCATTGGATAACATTGAAGCCTATGGGTTTCAGGAGCCAATGACGATGTGCGCCGGCGGTCGCGGTACGCACCGCCGCGGTACGCACCGCCGCGGGCGTGACCGCCATTTTCTATCTGCTTAATCACTCGAGACCTGATCATCCACAGGAGAGGACCTATACTGCAAGTGCTGCTGTGAACTCGGTCTGGAAGTGACAATGGCTGCTGCGACTGGGGAAAGGGCCCCTGCCTTCACGTCTGAAGAGTTGGAGAAGCTCGTGGATGGGGTCCTCCCCCAGTATGCGTTACTCTACGGTCCTCCAGACCAACAGGTGAGTACACCGGGTGCACATGGAATGGGCGATGCCTGTGTGGAGTGGGGTGGATGTAAGTTGGTGGGGTGGGGGGCGAATGAGGAGTGCAACGCACGACAGATGAGAGCATGTGCTATATTGCAAGGTTGGGTAGGGGGGGCCAATCACATCTAACATGCAGTAAGTTGATGATTGTTTCCTTCCCACCCTGTACATGTCACATAGGTCAGCGCCCATCAGAAAGTCGGGATTTGGCGTGCCATCGCCAAGGAAGTCCGGGCCCTGGGGGTCCACGTCAGACGGGGCACCCACTGCCGCAAGAGGTGGGAGGACATCCGCCGCGGAACCAGGAAGACCGCCGAGTCACTGCTGGGGATGGCCTCCCAACCTAGGAGGGGTGCCAGTCGTACCCTGACCCCCCTGATGTCCCGGATCCTGGCGGTGGCCTACCCGGAGTTGGATGGGCGCTTGAGAGCATCACAGCAGACACAGGGGGGTGAGTATCAGCACATTCAGCTATCTTTCTGCGCAGTGGAGGCGTCTGGGTGGGGGAGGAGGGTTGGGGGTGACATTAGGCCAGGGCGCTTTCTGTAGTGTAGTCCTCTCCCTTAGGCATGGCCCTGTGCTCCCGGCCCCCACCTCCGTAGGGTGACAAGTCCAGCTATTGATGGTCCAGCCTCACACATGTGCGCGCTTGTCGTCTCCTGACCTGTTGTCCGAGTCAGAAGTACTGAGTAGTGTGCCCCGAATGCGTGGCTTAGTGAATGCGGCTCCTGTGTCTGTTCTCTCCGCCAACGGTGTTGACATTGCATGCACTCAACCAGGTCTTCTCTTTCTCCCCCCACCCTTCTTCTTCATCTTCTTGTTCATGTGTGCATTAGCATCATCAGGCAGAGGAGATTTGGCATCGGAGCACGAGGGAGCTGCAAGCCACAAGGCCCCGGTGGGCACAGGAACAGACACCGAGGGCCCAAGTGAGCCGGAGGGCGAGGGGAGCACCACGACGGGGACCGCTGGTGAGAGCAGCGACAGCGACACGTCTTCGGATGGGAGCTCCCTAGCGGTGGCGGCAACATCCGGGCCCCCCGCCTCTACAGGTACAGCCGCCACCCAGCGCACCAGCCCCGCCCTCCCAGCAGCCCCTCAGCCTACGCTCCGTGCCCGCTCACCCAGGAAGGCGGGCGTCTCCTTCGCCCCCAGGCACCTCAGCCCCTGCCCCTGTTACCCCTGCTGCCCTCAGTGAGGAGGTCATTGATCTCCTCAGGACACTCATTGTTGGGCAGACTACCCTTTTGAATGCCATCCAGGGGGTAGAAAGGGAGGTGCATCGGAGCAATGCCTACCTGGAGGGCATTCATTCGGGTCAGGCTGCCCATCAACGATCGTTCAATGCTCTGGCCTCAGCACTGACGGCAGCCATTGTCCCTGTTTCCAGCCTCCCTCTTCTGACTGCCTCCACCCTGTCTCTGTCTCCTGTTCCTCAGCCTATCCCATCCACACCACCTGACCAGCCTGCACACACCTCAACACCCAAGGGCAGCTCATCCAGACACAAGCACCACAGATCCCACAAACACTCACCCAAGCAACACACAGATGCAGACATCCCAACAGTCACTACCACCCCTGTGTCCCCCTCCTCCTCGTCTCCCTCCTCCCTCCCTGTGACGTCTCCACTCACACCTGCATGCACACCAACATCAGCCAGTGCTTCCATCACCACCACACCCTCCTGTACAGTCGGCACGCGTGCAGTCACCACCCCCACTGCCATTTACACGTCCCCTGCGTCCTCTCCCACTGTGTCTGTCACCACCCCTTCCAAGACACACAAACGCAGGCAGACACCCACCCAACAGACATCCACCTCACAACAGCCTACAGCACCTGCACCTTCACCCAATGACAGCACACCTGACTCTCCTACAACCACATCCTCTTCCTCCACTTCCATCTCCACTTCTCCTACCTTTTACCTTGGCCCTAAAAAACTTTTCCTGGCTAATCTTGACCTCTTCCCCTCCGATGACCTACCCCCTCCATCTGCAAAGAGTCCCAAGAGCACCACAGCCACCACCAGCCCAACTTCGGGTGTCACTGTTGTGCATGGGTTCTGGAGCCCACCCTTTGCCAGCAGTGACACCTCCATCAGCAGCAAGGACACATCCAGCCCCCCCCCGGCAAGAGGACCAGGAAACACAAGGGCCGGCGTGCGAAGACTGACACGGCTGCCCCCAAGGAGCAGAGTTCGCCCACTTCACCAGCCACAACGTCTAGGGGAGGCAAGGGCCCGAGAGCCCCATCTAAGGAGCGTAAGGGCAGCAGGGCAGAGACGTCAGCCAGCAGGAGCGCGGAGCAGGTGGGCCCCACATGCCACATCCCAGCTGGAAAGGAGGACACCAAAGGGCCCAGGACTCCATCACCGAAGGGCCCAGGAACATCACGGCCGGAGGGCGTCTGAGCACGGAGTCCAGGCCAGGTCTGGCTCCCTTGAACCTACTGGATGTGGACCGCTGAACAGGGCCCGCCGTGCAGAAGAGCACCGCTGAACAGGGCCCGCCGTGCAGAAGAGCACCGCTGAACAGGGCCCGCCGTGTAGCAGGGCACCGCTGAACAGGGCCCGCCGTGAAGATAGGCACCGCTGAACAGGGCCCGCCGTGCAGAAGAGCACCGCTGAACAGGGCCCGCTGTGCAGGAGAGCACCGCTGAACAGGGCCCGCCGTGCAGAAGAGCACCGCTGAACAGGGCCCGCCGTGAAGATAGGCACCGCTGAACAGGGCCCGCCGTGCAGAAGAGCACCGCTGAACAGGGCCCGCCGTGAAGATAGGCACCGCTGAACAGGGCCCGCCGTGCAGAAGAGCACCGCTGAACAGGGCCCGCCGTGAAGATAGGCACCGCTGAACAGGGCCCGCCGTGCAGAAGAGCACCGCTGAACAGGGCCCGCCGTGCAGAAGAGCACCGCTGAACAGGGCCCGCCGTGAAGATAGGCACCGCTGAACTGGGCCCGCCGTGCAGAAGAGCACCGCTGAACAGGGCCCGCCGTGAAGATAGGCACCGCTGAACAGGGCCCGCCGTGCAGAAGAGCACCGCTGAACAGGGCCCGCCGTGCAGAAGAGCACCGCTGAACAGGGCCCGCCGTGAAGATAGGCACCGCTGAACAGGGCCCGCCGTGCAGAAGAGCACCGCTGAACAGGGCCCGCCGTGCAGAAGAGCACCGCTGAACAGG
Organism: Pleurodeles waltl; assembly: GCF_031143425.1. Taxonomy (NCBI): domain Eukaryota; kingdom Metazoa; phylum Chordata; class Amphibia; order Caudata; family Salamandridae; genus Pleurodeles; species Pleurodeles waltl. Next base: position 829,615,865 of record NC_090436.1, on the reverse strand, counting down.
GCCCGCCGTGAAGATAGGCACCGCTGAACTGGGCCCGCCGTGCAGAAGAGCACCGCTGAACAGGGCCCGCCGTGAAGATAGGCACCGCTGAACAGGGCCCGCCGTGCAGAAGAGCACCGCTGAACAGGGCCCGCCGTGCAGAAGAGCACCGCTGAACAGGGCCCGCCGTGAAGATAGGCACCGCTGAACAGGGCCCGCCGTGCAGAAGAGCACCGCTGAACAGGGCCCGCCATGCAGAAGAGCACCGCTGAACAGGGCCTGCCGTGCAGAAGAGCACCGCTGGACAGGGCCCGCCGTGAAGATAGGCACCGCTGAACAGGGCCCGCCGTGCAGAAGAGCACCGCTGAACAGGGCCCGCCGTGCAGAAGAGCACCGCTGAACAGGGCCCGCCGTGAAGATAGGCACCGCTGAACAGGGCCCGCCGTGCAGAAGAGCACCGCTGAACAGGGCCCGCCGTGCAGAAGAGCACCGCTGAACAGGGCCCGCCGTGAAGATAGGCACCGCTGAACTGGGCCCGCCGTGCAGAAGAGCACCGCTGAACAGGGCCCGCCGTGAAGATAGGCACCGCTGAACAGGGCCCGCCGTGCAGAAGAGCACCGCTGAACAGGGCCCGCCGTGCAGAAGAGCACCGCTGAACAGGGCCCGCCGTGAAGATAGGCACCGCTGAACTGGGCCCGCCGTGCAGAAGAGCACCGCTGAACAGGGCCCGCCGTGAAGATAGGCACCGCTGAACAGGGCCCGCCGTGCAGAAGAGCACCGCTGAACAGGGCCCGCCGTGCAGAAGAGCACCGCTGAACAGGGCCCGCCGTGAAGATAGGCACCGCTGAACAGGGCCCGCCGTGCAGAAGAGCACCGCTGAACAGGGCCCGCCATGCAGAAGAGCACCGCTGAACAGGGCCTGCCGTGCAGAAGAGCACCGCTGAACAGGGCCCGCCGTGCAGAAGAGCACCGCTGAACAGGGCCCGCCGTGAAGATAGGCACCGCTGAACAGGGCCCGCCGTGCAGAAGAGCACCGCTGAACAGGGCCCGCCGTGCAGAAGAGCACCGCTGAACAGGGCCCGCCGTGAAGATAGGCACCGCTGAACAGGGCCCGCCGTGCAGAAGAGCACCGCTGAACAGGGCCCGCCGTGCAGAAGAGCACCGCTGAACAGGGCCCGCCGTGAAGATAGGCACCGCTGAACTGGGCCCGCCGTGCAGAAGAGCACCGCTGAACAGGGCCCGCCGTGAAGATAGGCACCGCTGAACAGGGCCCGCCGTGCAGAAGAGCACCGCTGAACAGGGCCCGCCGTGCAGAAGAGCACCGCTGAACAGGGCCCGCCGTGAAGATAGGCACCGCTGAACAGGGCCCGCCGTGCAGAAGAGCACCGCTGAACAGGGCCCGCCGTACAGAAGAGCACCGCTGAACAGGGCCCGCCGTGAAGATAGGCACCGCTGAACTGGGCCCGCCGTGCAGAAGAGCACCGCTGAACAGGGCCCGCCGTGAAGATAGGCACCGCTGAACAGGGCCCGCCGTGCAGAAGAGCACCGCTGAACAGGGCCCGCCGTGCAGAAGAGCACCGCTGAACAGGGCCCGCCGTGAAGATAGGCACCGCTGAACAGGGCCCGCCGTGCAGAAGAGCACCGCTGAACAGGGCCCGCCATGCAGAAGAGCACCGCTGAACAGGGCCTGCCGTGCAGAAGAGCACCGCTGAACAGGGCCCGCCGTGAAGATAGGCACCGCTGAACAGGGCCCGCCGTGCAGAAGAGCACCGCTGAACAGGGCCCGCCGTGCAGAAGAGCACCGCTGAACAGGGCCCGCCGTGAAGATAGGCACCGCTGAACAGGGCCCGCCGTGCAGAAGAGCACCGCTGAACAGGGCCCGCCGTGCAGAAGAGCACCGCTGAACAGGGCCCGCCGTGAAGATAGGCACCGCTGAACTGGGCCCGCCGTGCAGAAGAGCACCGCTGAACAGGGCCCGCCGTGAAGATAGGCACCGCTGAACAGGGCCCGCCGTGCAGAAGAGCACCGCTGAACAGGGCCCGCCGTGCAGAAGAGCACCGCTGAACAGGGCCCGCCGTGAAGATAGGCACCGCTGAACAGGGCCCGCCGTGCAGAAGAGCACCGCTGAACAGGGCCCGCCATGCAGAAGAGCACCGCTGAACAGGGCCTGCCGTGCAGAAGAGCACCGCTGAACAGGGCCCGCCGTGAAGATAGGCACCGCTGAACAGGGCCCGCCATGCAGAAGAGCACCGCTGAACAGGGCCCGCCGTGCAGAAGAGCACCGCTGAACAGGGCCCGCCGTGAAGATAGGCACCGCTGAACTGGGCCCGCCGTGCAGAAGAGCACCGCTCCGCTGGGCCCCTTCATCTCAAGCACCGCTCCGCTGGGCCCCGCCGTCTCCAGCACCGCTCTGCTGGGCCCCGCCGTCTCAAGCACCGCTCCGCTGGGCCCCGCCATCTCAAGCACCGCTCCTCTGGGCCCCTTCATCTCAAGCACCGCTCCGCTGGGCCCCTTCATCTCAAGCACCGCTCCGCTGGGCCCCGCCGTCTCAAGCACCGCTCCGCTGGGCCCCTTCATCTCAAGCACCGCTCCGCTGGGCCCCGCCGTCTCAAGCACCGCTCCGCTGGGCCCCTTCATCTCAAGCACCGCTCCGCTGGGCCCCGCCGTCTCAAGCACCGCACCGCTGGGCCCAGCCATCTCCAGCACCGCTCCGCTGGGCCCCGCCGTCTCAAGCACCACTCCGCTGGGCCCTTTCATCTCAAGCACCGCTCCGCTGGGCCCCGCCGTCTCAAGCACCGCTCCGCTGGGCCCCGCCGGGCCCCGCCGTCTCAAGCACCGCTCCGCTGGGCCCCTTCATCTCAAGCACCGCTCCGCTGGGCCCCGCCGTCTCAAGCACCGCTCCGCTGGGCCCCTTCATCTCAAGCACCGCTCCGCTGGGCCCCTTCATCTCAAGCTCCGCGGAGCGCTGGGCCCCTTCATCTCAAGCACCGCTCCGCTGGGCCCCGCCGTCTCAAGCACCGCTCCGCTGGGCCCCTTCATCTCAAGCACCGCTCCGCTGGGCCCCTTCATCTCAAGCACCGCTCCGCTGGGCCCCTTCATCTCAAGCACCGCTCCGCTGGGCCCCGCCGTCTCAAGCACCGCTCCGCTGGGCCCCGCCGTCTCAAGCACCGCTCCGCTGGGCCCCTTCATCTCAAGCACCGCTCCGCTGGGCCCCGCCGTCTCAAGCACCGCTCCGCTGGGCCCCTTCATCTCAAGCACCGCTCCGCTGGGCCCCGCCGTCTCAAGCACCGCTCCGCTGGGCCCTGCCGTCTCAAGCAGCGCTCCGCTGGGCCCCTTCATCTCAAGCACCGCTCCGCTGGGCCCCGCCGTCTCAAGCACCGCTCCGCTGGGCCCCGCCGTCTCAAGCACCGCTCCGCTGGGCCCCTTCATCTCAAGCACCGCTCCGCTGGGCCCCGCCGTCTCAAGCACCGCTCCGCTGGGCCCCTTCATCTCAAGCACCGGTCCGCTGGGCCCCGCCGTCTCAAGCACCGCTCGGCTGGGCCCCGCCGGCTCCAGCACCGCTCCGCTGGGCCCTTCCTGTCAAGCACCGCTCCGCTGGGCCCCTTCATCTCAAGCACTGTTTATGGTTCACTGTGCCCACCATGCCTCCTCCTTGAGCAGTGGAGACTGTTATCCACTTGAGAGACTGTGGCTTTGCACTCCCCAGGATGGCAGAGTGGGCAACCCACCCACTGTAGAGACTTGAGAGACTGTGGCTTTGCACTCCCCAGGATGGTACAGTGGGCAAGCCACCCACTGTAGAGACTTGAGAGACTGTGGCTTTGCACTCCCCAGGATGGTACAGTGGGCAAGCCACCCACTGTAGAGACTTGAGAGACTGTGGCTTTGCACTCCCCAGGATGGCAGAGTGGGCAACCCACCCACTGTAGAGACTTGAGAGACTGTGGCTTTGCACTCCCCAGGATGGTACAGTGGGCAAGCCACCCACTGTAGAGACTTGAGAGACTGTGGCTTTGCACTCCCCAGGATGGTACAGTGGGCAACCCACCCACTGTAGAGACTTGAGAGACTGTGGCTTTGCACTCCCCAGGATGGCACAGTGGGCATGGTGGCCCCTTCGTGGATCTTGCGTCGTGGACTCATGTGGCTGCGGTGCCCCCCCCTTCCCTTCCCCCTGAGGTGCCTGTAGTATTTTCATCAGATGCCCCTGCAGTGTTCTCTCCAAAGGACTCAGGTCTCCTGTGTGGGCTTTGCCCTTGTGTCGCTACACTGTATCCCACGGACTGTTCCATTTGACTTGGATGTAGCGGACTAATTGCCTCGGCTCGCCATGGCAGTGTGTATAGTATTATTTTGTTATGGATATTTTGCATAGTTGCCGATACGTCTCAGAGTCTATTTTTTATATAAAAATTTGGTTCACAATTTAATTATGTCTTTGCATTTTTCAGGGGGGTTTGGGTGGTGTCACTGTGCATTGTTGCTCTGCATTTGTGTGTACATAGTTTGGGGGGGTGGGGGTCGCATATGTGTGTGCCCGTAACCTTTCGTCCTCCCCCCTCCCGTGTGTCGTAGGTGCAGTACTCACCGTTGTCGTCTGCGCAGGAGTTCGTACTCGTGGTAGATGAGCAGGTAGACGAGTGCAGGTAGGATGTTTAATTCGGGTTCCATGCTGTCCTCCGTACTCGTGGAGTGTGTTTTGGTGACCGTTTTCCCGTCCGTAGTCTGTTTCCGCCGTGTTTTTATCGGCGGGGCTCCCGCCCCGGAAAAGGTGGCGGATTGGTGAGTTGTGATAGTGTGGGCGGTACATTGTCTGCGCCTGCCTGTTGGCGGTGACCGCCGTGCTGTTTGTCTGTACCGCCGTGGCGGTCGGACTGTTAATGTGGCGGGCTGTGTTGGCGGTTCCCGCCAGGGTCAGAATTTAATTTTTTGGACTGCTGGCCTGTTGGCGGGTTGGCCGCCGCTTTATCACCGACCGCCAGGGTTAGAATGACCCCCTATATCTCTAAAAAACATAAGCAAAGGGCAGATTAATGTTAACATCCTCATTAAGTACAATGCTAATCCATTCTTGTTCAAGAGGTAAAAAGAAGCAGTATATTTCATTAATTAATAATGAGATAGTACACGTTGGTCCTGTCAATAAAGGTTAATTCAGAAAGTACAAACTCAGACCTATGCGATCTTCTTTCCGTGGTCATATCCCCTGAGTTTAAAATTTGCTGTACAAAATTGTAAGTATAAAATATCAGTTTTCTTACATAAGTTAGTGTGGCTCTTTTCTCTTTAAAACATTTCATTAAACCAGGAAAGATTTCAGCCAAATGTTAATATTTTGTTTAAAAAAAGGACAAATGAAAAAAAATTACATCTCACCTCCATGAATGCCAACAGCACAACAGCAGCTACCTGATATTTCTAATGACCATCTCAATCAATCAATCATTCAGGATTTATAAAGTGCGGCTAATCACCCAAAAGGGTATCCAAGCACTTGTAGATCCCAGAGGCTTATTTGAACAGCCAACTCTTGAGGGCCATTCAGAATTCTGGAAGAGAGGTGATAGTCTGTAGGTGTGTGGGGAGGTTGCTCCAGGATTTTGTGGCAATGTGAGCGAAGGGGCCTCCTCCACTTCTGCTTCAGTAGATGGAAGTATGGGCAAGTGAAAGGGAGGCAGAGCGTAGTCTTCTCAACGGATGGTGGAAGTTCAGGCGGTGGTTAATGTACGTGGGTCCTTGGTTGTGTAGCGTGGGTCAGCAGCCTGAATTGGAATCTCTTCTGTACAGGGAGCCACTGGAGTTGCCTAAGGTGGGGTGTGATGTGGATTTGTCGGGGAGAGGCCGGGGATGAGCCTGGCTGCCTCGTTCTGTAAGGTTTGAAGTCTTTGTAGGAGGTGTGTGGCGCTTCCTACATAGAGGGTGTTGCCATAGTCCAGTTGGCTGGTGATGAGGGCCTGTGTCACGATGTATCTTGTGAGTAGAGATAGCCACTTGAAGATCTTACATAGTATGGGCAAAGTGAGGAAGGAGAGGTAGGAGATGGCGTTGATCTGTGATTCTATGGTAAGCTTAATGTCAATAATGATTCTGAGGTTTCTGGGATGGTCAGAGGGAGTGGGTGTTGGTCCTAGGTCTGATGGCCACCTGGATGGAGTGATCGGTCCATATGAGTTCTGTAACACAGCTGTAGTTGACGCAGTTGCTGGAGGTGAAAATGGGGTACAGAGTCTGTCCTGCGGTGTGTGTAGCTTCATGGAGGATCTGGGACAATCTCAGGCTGATCATACCATTGAGGAGGTGAGCAGTGTTGTTGTCGTTGGGGTCATCGATGTGTAAATTAAGGTCATCAAGGAAAATATAATACTGCAATGGTGTTGGAGAAGCTGGAGCACGGACCTGGGGGTCGGTTTGCAAGAGTGCCCCTGATAGTTGTTTTGTCACCCATGTGGAGTTTGAAGTTAGGGGTTGTGTTGTCGGTGGTGCACGATGATCTCTATTCCTCCTCCCGGCTTGTTGGTGCAGTCCTGGTGAGTGATTTATATCAGTTGGCAATGTCTGGGGTGGATGTGGGGTTGAGCCAGGTCTCGGTGAGGAAGACGATGTTGGGCACAAGGGTGGTGATGAGGTCTCATAATTCAGTGGAATGCTTGGATGCTGCACGAGTCCACTGTGGGGTCACACTGCGGCGTGCATAAAATATGTCCTGGGGTGGGAGAGGCTTCTGTTGGCAGGAAGAATGGTGTGCGGGAAACAGACAGTGGGAGTAGGCACCGGGACACCTTGCCTGACGCTTGCCTTTGGCTTCCAGTTCCTGCTTTTCCATACTGATCCAATGACACCATCTAGATTCAAAACTCCATAGAAGTAGATAAACAAGACATGAGATAAGATGTAAGTTTTCCATAGGAACTTAAGTCATGCATATTTAAATCGTTCAACATGCAGTGCCCACAAAATTGTGTTGAAATTTATTGGGTCCTACCTTTAGTAGGGCCTGTTCAAAGCTCAAGCTAGTAAACAACAGCACCCTTCACAGCAGTGTAATTTGTAGGAGCTTGAAAGTGATGTCACAGTTCAAAAGCTCACTGAGTTGCTCCATGGATTAGCCCCACAATCACTGGTTTTGCTGAGGCAGAACATTTCACATAGCTCATACCTGCACCTAACTGCATTGAGGTGGTATTCAACAAAAGTCATAGCCCTTTACATGGGAATGGAAGCGCTGACATTTTGGGATAAGGATCCTGTAGAGAAGCCAGGAGTGAATGTATTTGTAAGTGTAGTTTCCCACTGTAAAAAAATTTTCAGGAGCCTTTAGTTCAGAAATATTTCCAAGGTTCCACCAAAGTGAGAGGTCACATATACGTTGTCAATACATATGAGATGGTCAATTGATTGCATTGTTGGCCTTCACTATCTAAAGAAGAGGCAGAAGCTGTAATTGCTGCACAGTTTTCAGGCATAACCTGCAGGGTGGCTTTCAGAAGCTTGAAATGGATAACTGTTATACCAAATGGCTTCCTTCTGGAGCTGTTTAAAGAACAAGCCAAGGAAACTAACCCCCATATATAAGGGATGACCTGCACATCTGCATAGGTGGGTACATCATTGTGAGACTTGAGATAAGCGTCAATACTGGTCGCCCCAAAAGCTTGGCACCCACTAGAGGTAGGTGCTTTGTGCATGCCCATTTTCATGATTAATATTGAGTCTAAAGCAGTGGTTCCCAAACTTTCGAGTTCTGTGGACCCCCACGTTATCATTACTGGAACCCAGGGACCCCCACTGAATCATTATTGGAATCCGGGGACCCCGCACTGAGTCATTACTGAAAGGTGGGCACCTAATCTGTCAATATTATTTAATTTTCTAAGTAGTTGCGGACCCCCTGAAGATGCTTTGCGGACCCCTAGGGATCCCCAGACCACAGGTTGGGAACCACTGGTCTAAAGGGTTCATAATAGAGTACTCCATGCGACTGAATCTCTAGTGCACATTGATCACAGTGACATTATGGCAGACAGGTAATTTCTCCTAATATTAGAAGATATCAGAAGACAGCACGATGCACTTACACTAGATCACTGGAAAGTTCACTGATAGTGGTTATTGTGGCCTTCAGGAACACCTTTAACATCTTTGATTAATAATGTATTATCGTTTCAGGTCTCTCCAGAAAATCAACATTGTCTCAATTTTTCTATTGTACACCATGATCTTTTTAATGAAAAATCGATGGACAGGGAAGGGAACAAGAGAGGGTTGGCCTCTATCACCATTGATTCTCATAATGGCAATAGAATCACTGGTCAAATAAATAATATTATGTTAAATGCATTTGTATAGGCGCAAAACAACAAGGTGTACCTCACCACTTGGCAACCAAAAAGGCAGGTGCAGGTAGACCAGTTAAAACAGCTACGTTTTTAGATATTTTTTTTTAATTTAATGGATCTTGGCAGATACAGATTTGCAAAGGAAGCTTGTTCTAGTGAAAGGGGGCAACATATGATAAAGATCTGCTACCAGATCTGGAAGTGCAGATTCAATGTGTCTTCAGTAAAGCTAGTTTCAACAATCCAAGCAATTGAGGAGGCTGATATTGATTGAGGCTATTGTGCAAGTAAATAGGAAGCCATTTGGTCAGTGTCTTGTGGGTCAAGCAGCACAGTCTGAAAATGGCACGTTTCCTAACTGTTAGCCAGTAGAGAGCTTTTAGAATGGGAGCCAAAGATGAGCGAGAATGGAGGTTGCAAATTAATCGGGCTGCTGTATTCTGCACAACTTGAAGCCTAGCCAGCAATTAATCTTTTGATGATACTCGTAGAGCATTGTCATAGTCCAGACAACTCATAATCAGTGCTTGGACTTGGATTTTTCTTGATGAAGTGGGGAGCCATGCAAAGACTTTCCTAAGTAAACCCATAGTGGCAAAACAGGTGCCACAGATTGCGATGACTTGGTCTTTCATAGAAGGTGTCTGATCCAACTTGACACCAAGATTTCTAACCACCTGTTTTGGGCAAGGGGTACAGCCTAATAAAGCAGGACACCGGTCAGCTGACCAAGACACGTGAGCCTTGCCAAACCAACCTTTCTTTATGTTCATCATTTAATTGGAGGCTGTTGTTGGTCATCCAATCATCAATTTTCCTCATGCAGCCCTCAAACCATGTTTTAGCCATACATAGAGACTGCCCAAAGGAGATGACTAATTGGGTGTCATCGGCATAAAACATGATCTCAAACACACAAGATCTAACAGTCTGCACAAGTAGGGCCACGTAGACATTGAATAATGTCAGGCTCAGGGAGGAACCCAGATGGACTCCTTTATTGTCCCACATACTGGAGGAACTAAAGGAGTATATGAAGATGGTTTGGGTCTGGATGCTGAGAACATTCCTGAGGCAGTGTAGTGCTCTACCATGTATACCCGCATTGTGTAGTCTGTGGATTAAGACTGTGTCAAAAGCTGCTGGCAGAATAAAGAGGGACATCCTTGTGTAGGGCCTTTCACTGGGCTCCACAGCTTGTGCATCATGTGCTCATATATGCTGATGACATGCTCATGTGTCTAAGATTCCCTCAGTAGTTAGGACCTACTTTAGTTGATAGTCTCAATTTGTTCAGGGAATTTTCTGGTTAGCAAGTAACTTGATCTAACTTTATTACATATTGGCTCAGGAGAAGAGCATGTCACAGTATATCATTCCAAACATACAGTTCAGTCATTGGGTTTTAATACATGTAGATAGCCTCAGAAAACTAAAAAGGTATGGTACCTCTCCCTTATTTCACATGAAAGTTGAAGATGGTACGAAATAGAGCTGCAATTGCTTGGTTTGGATGGCGGAAGGAATGTGCAGAACTCCAGGAGCTTGCCTTGAGATGTAAAAGTCTTTTGAGATCCATTAGTGTGAATTTTGCAGTGAACCATGCTATGGGGAAGAAACTGGGAGTGTTACACCAATGTAATGCGGGAAGGCTCTGGCAGAGATCATGCAGTTTGAGGGTCTGGTGTGAAATCGAATCTTGTAGAACTGAAAATCTCCACACATCTTCATGACCTGCGTCCAACTTCGTGATTAGAAGTATGTATGGCTCCTGCTACTTCATTGAACCTAGGTGATGGCTCTCCCAGGGTCATAGTAGCATTTGTAGGGCAACCTCTCTAATATCACATTGCTAAAGAGATGACGCTCAGGGTAACAAGTGAAAACAATACTTCTTCACTTCATAAACAAGTATGTGATCCTACACATGGAAGTGCAGGATCATGAGTCGGCATTAAAGGGCCAGTTGAAGTTTAAGAATTGTGCAGTGACTTCTATGCTGTGCTTAAAGCAACATGTGGAGATCTGGAAAATATAGTGCTGGCTACGAGGCTCAGAGTCATGGGAGCTCCACCCACTGCTCCAACAGAGAAGATTGGGATGCTGTTGCTTACAATTTTGAAAACTGAGATAGTGGGGACCAACAGTTCAGTTGAGCTAAAACCTACAGTGTACAAGGTAGCCCATGAGAAGATCTGGAATGAAAGCTCTGGGTGGGGTGAGCAATCTTTCTTGAGATGGCCAGTCCTGTCCAGAGATAAGCAGTCACATGGAAGGCCATGAACAACAGAAGGGTAGGATTCAGTGGAAGCCTGGTTTGGTTGTTCCCCAGTTTGAGCAATTTGACCCAAGAAAGGAAATGTTCCCTGTGCAATTTCAGGTGTCTTCTAAGGGCAAGTAATACTCCTTCACGCAACTTTAGGCAGCTAGTGCCTTTTTGTGGTACAGCAAGAAACACAAGGATGAAGACAATGTGGTGGAAACGCCACAAATGTGAATTTCACTGAACCAGATATGGGCTGCTGAGTTGTACTTTCTCTGATGGACGGCTGGAGTTGAGTAGATTAGCAAAAGTGTGATTGTTTTTTAAGTCTGGCGTTGGACAAGAGCTTTTGATTTTTACTAAGGTATGTATAAAATACTTACATAAGGGGGCATTAAGCCACCTCTCTTCAGCAACAGGTCTTCACATTTTGCTTCCGCCCATTATAGCATAAAGAATGGGGCAGTGGACAAGTCACTGTCTAACTCCACTGTGAGGACTGCATTTCGCCCTCACACAATGAGCACATCTGCACACAAACTAGCTCCCTTCAGTGCCAGTGTTTTTTTGCTTTTACTTTATAATTACTTTAGTGTTGCCTTTATGTTTAGAAACAGATGTTATAGCATAATGTTTCTGATGCACATTCCATTTTCATCAGATCTCATCTTCTGTCAATGCTGTTTGGAGTGTACTGCTTTTCTAACTGCTGCTATTTCACAGAATACCAGATCAGATTTTGTCCATTTGAAACTGTTCTGTATTGTTATCCTCATTTTACATTTTCCTTTCTCTTCTTATTTTCTTTGTCTTTCTTTCCATCTTTCTTTACTTTGTTTCTTTTATTCCTTCTTTCTTTTTCTTTCATCCTTATTTTCTTTTTCTTTCTCTTTCCTTTTTTCTTTCTTGCCTTCTTTCATTTTTTCTTTCTCGCCTTTCTTTCACTTTTCTTCTTTCTTCCTATCTTTCTTTCACACATTCCTTCTTTTTCTTTTTTTTCCATTCTTTCCTTCTTTTTCTTTCCTTCAGTTTCTTCCCCTCACGAATTCCTTCTTTGTTTCCTTTGCTCTTTCCTGATTTTTTCTTTCTTTCTTACCTCCCTTTCTTCTCTCTTTCCCTTTCTCTTACTTTCCTGCTCCATTTCCCTTGCTTATTCTTTACAAACCTCTTTCCTACGCTTTCTTTTATTTCTTTCTTTCTTTCTTTTCTTCTCTCTTTCTTCGATTTATTTATTTTCTTCTATTTCTTCCTTCTTCTCTCTTTCTTTCCCTCTCTTCTCTTCTCTCTTCCCTTCTTTTGTTTCCTCTTCTTTCTTGCTTTCTTTTAATTTCCATGTTGTGCTTTCTCTTACTTTTTTCTTTTGTCTTTCACTTTCCTTCATTCTTTCATTTGTTTGTTTCTTTCTTTCTTTCTTTCTTTCTTTCTTTCTTTCTTTCTTTCTTTCTTTCCTTCTTTCTCAAAGGCAAGAGGTATGCAGCCAATGCCAGACTGACAGACATTTTTAGCACTGAGATAGTAAAGACCTTTTGATTTTACTAAAATTATGGGGCATATTTACAAAGATGTGGTGCAAAGCAGCACAGAAAGTGACTCTGATGTTCTGCAGTGCGCCACAGGGAAAGGGCAAAAATGCACCCTATTTACAAGATACGACTCAATTCTGTCCTTTCCCCCTGCGCCAGCACACAATTTGCTGCAGTGAGCAAACTCAGGCACCCTTGCACCATGGTGCAAGGATGACTGTGTTGCATGCAGGGTTGTTTTAGTGCAGGAAGGGGCACCATCCTGCACAAAAACAGTCCATGGAGGCGTTTTCCTCTTTCAATGTGCAGTGCTTAATGCAGCACACATAGAAAGAGGAAAAATAGGAGGAGAAATAAACATATTTTTCCTTGTTGCGCCTGCCCTGGGATGAGTAACATTTTGACTCATTCCCAGCTTTAGAGAGCCTTGTAAATCTGAGAATGCGTCAGATTGCATGTGGAAAACCCACTGCAACACCAGTGGAATGCCCCCCACCAAAATAGTGTAAGGCAACAGAGCGAATTGTGGAGTTTTCCCTTGCACCATATCTACAAGACCATGAAAAGCCACACATAGTGGCTTTATGTGGCCTCCTAGTTATGGGTCTTCACAATGTCATGCCAGATCATCAAAAAAAGTGACGCATCAGCGGAACAAGAGGCTTGTAAATATGCCCCTGTACGTATAACATAGTTACTTATAGGGGTTCCAACCAGACATTATGCATCAATCTGTGGTTGGTGTCATTCATATTTTTCTTCCACCCACCCCAGCATGCACTAAGGGACACTGTACCAGTCCACTACAACCATTGGCTGGCTGCACTATAACTTACGCATGCCCCCTTCCACAAGGAACACATCCACAAGCAAAGTAGTTCCCTTCACTGCCAGGGAGTACTATGGTAATGATACATTTTTTAAGGCCAAAAACAAGTTGTTGCCTATAGCAAAATATTTTTTGGGATGGATTAGGGCCTGACATGTTTCCAACCAATGACGTTTTTTGAAAACCAGGACAAAAAAAGACTAGAATTGTCCGATGGCTGGCAGCCATGCCAGATCTATTGGATTTGCCAGTGCTTGCTATCTTCAAAGTTATACAATAATTTCTTTTTTTTCCCCTTTTGGTTCTCAAGTTCCATTTGGAGGTTATAGACTAATTCAGTTATGAGACTGAAGAATAATAAGATAGTGATGTAGAATACTGAATTCATGAGCTAATGTCTGTGAGATTAACTGCTTTATGGGTGGCTGCAAACAATTCAACAAAACATCAGATTTATAAAATGAGTCACCATGTGATGGTAGCTTGGAAATAGCAAAGATATATTGGTTCTCTTGGGCCATATCACACTGAGGGGCTGATTTAAGAGCTCTTAGTGCCTCCTTGGGCCACATTAGCGTCCTTTTTTTATGCTAATGTGGCCCAACAAGGCCAAAATCGTAGCACCAAATTTACAAAGTGGCGCAATGCATGCATTGCGCCACTTTGTTGCATTGCGCCACTTTGTAACTCTTTGCGCTACATTACGACTGTGTCAGGCATAATGTATGCAAAGGGGCCATTCATCCGTTAGGGGGACCAAAAAAATGGCTCAAAGAAATCTAAGAGATTTTTTGTGTAATTATTTTCGCCACTTTCAATGCCTGCTCAGAGCGGACGTTAAAAGGAGGCACACCATTGCTTATAATGGGCTTCAACAGGCTTTGCAGTATTAAAGTCAACATTTTTTAGGCTAGTCCTGCAAAGCTCTGAACTAGCCTAAAAAATGTTGACGCTAGTTTCCCTAACTACCGCCATAGTGCGCCCTATCTTAGGTATGGCGCACACCTATTGGCGTTAGGAGTCGATAAGGGATGCCAGAAAAGTGTTGCTGTACTGGGTGCAGCTCCACTTTTCTTAAATCAGGCACTTAATGTGTGATTGTTCAAGTCAAGACAAGATCCTGCAGCTCAGCTGGAACGCTGCATGCTTAAGGGTAAGAATCTGATACACATTCTTTAAAGTGATTGGAGGTTGGTTCCATTCCACCCGACCCACGCTCTTCCCTCCACCGCCAAGGAGTGTAAACAGTGTTCTGCACCAAGTAAAAGCCTTGATTGCTCTGATTATGAGTATGTGAACTGGCCAGTAACTAAAAGGCTGGCAAGGGGTATGACCATCACTACACAGTGCCACATAAACCAGCTCAGCTACCTTCGTCAAACATACCTCAAATCTGTGAGACATATGAAGCATGACTCATCTGTCAGTTGTTTATGCGTGAAAGATCTCCATTATCAGTGAGTTAGTTGGTTTCTTCAGTCTTTCTCCAAAAGAGTAGTTGATGCACAGTTGTTGGTTGGCACTTGAACATCATGCACAAATTTCTGTCCTCAGTCTAGTGGAGTACCTTGATGATTGCCAAAACTGGTCCACTGATGCACTTCCAGTAGATGAAAGGTTACATGCATGCTTTTAGACTTATAATTACTATGCAAAGATTTGCCTCAAAAACATGAGTGAATCTGGGGCTTTTGGAGGACCCAATTTATACTGATCCCGTATCAACCCTAATGCTTAACTGTTTCTAACACAATGTAGTTTTTCTGCATTGTATGCATACAGTGACCCAAACTCGAATTATCATATATGGTTGTTTACTGTGAAAATGAGCTTTGAATTAATCCGAAAGCCAAAATGTCACGGTGGCTGCTTCCATGATTTTGAATGCCATTATTATAGAGAAATTGAAGATGCCAAGAAACTTTGGGCCAGATGGAGCAACCGTTTTGCATGGCGCAAACTGTGAAATTCGCTATTTGCGCCCTGCAAAACGGGCATCGCGATGCATATTCCCATTTTGCGAGTCGGTACCGACTCGCAAAATGGGAATGCGACTCGCAAATAGGAAGGGGTGTTCCCTTCCTATTTGCGATTCGCACCGCGATGCAGAATAGTTTGTGACCGCGAACGCGGTCGCAAAGCAATTCGCAGTTAGCACCCATGTCAAGTGGGTGCTAACTCATTCATAAAAGGGAAGGGTTCCCCAGGGGACCCCTTCCCCTTTGTGAATGTCACCCAAAATATTTTTTCAGAGCAGGCAGGGGTCCAATGGACCACTTCCTACTCTGAAAAAATTAAACCAAATGGTTTCATTTTTTCTTTTGTATTGCAACTCGTTTTCCTTTAAGGAAAATGGGCTGCAATAAAAAAAAAACTGCTTTATTAAAAAAGCAGTCACAGACATGGAGGTCTGCTGTCTCCAGCAGGCCACCATCCCTGTGGGTGCAGGGAATCGCAAGGGGGTCGCAAATTGCGACCCATCTCATTAATATTAATGAGGTGGGTCTTTGCGACCCCCTTGCGATTCGCAGATGGTGTCATGGACACCATTCTGCATATGATTTTGCGACTCGCAGATTGCGAGTCGCTCCGACTCGCAATTTCCGAGTCGCAAAATCATATATACCTACATCTGGCCCTTTGTTTTAATCCTTTTAAACCATGTATGTAATTCAGGATGTTCGCTTCCAAAGTATTTGGCCATGGCACCTTGTGTGCAAAGATTTGCTGTCACTGGCCTGACATCAAATACATTTAGAATATCACTATAAATGTGATCCATTGCACTTCATATGCCCAAGTATAAACAGGTCTGGTGCATGTCAAAGAAGTTAAACAGCAGCTAGAGGGGACCTGTAATCACCACTCCCCGGCAAACAGGAAGGAGCAGAGTGCCAAAGGAAGGTACGAGTGGCCAAAGAATAATTATTTTTTCCAAGAGACCGAGTGGCTTATTTAGCTATTGGCAGGATGAACTCTTTTCCACCAGGACAATGGAGGTATATACTCTGCTGATATAGCAGGCCACAGCCGTCCAAATTCAGAGGCCTCTGACTGCTTGTGGAGATTTTTCTACAAACATGGCGGCTCCTGTTATGTAATTATGAATGTTTGTACTGTTCTGGTAGAATGCTCTTAGGTAAAAGAATAAGGAATGTGGGGAATGGAATGTGACGGGAATGGAGTGTGAAGGGCCGGCAGTTGGAGGAGAACTGGGTAGAAGGCACAGGTGTTGGCATATTGGTTATGACTTAAAATAAATACATGTTGTATTACTCTACTTCTGGTCTCCGACCTTACTACAAGAATTTTGGCGACGAACATGCCTCGATGACCCAAGCTGGAACCCCTGCATAACTCACTACCCAGAATCTCCGAAACAAAGTGAGTACGCTAAGAATGAGCACCTCCACCCACCCTTAAAGGGCAGAATTGTCTCTTCAGACAATTTTACAGACGGACCTCCGCTCCCCCACCGCCATTATTACGGATTTTGACAGAGGAACGGGCCGCAGACGAAACAAAGTAGAAAGGTGGCGCGAGTCACCATAACGAAACGTTGCACTCGTGCTTACAGCACTGTGCACGAGCCATCTCAAAGGACTTCGACACACGTGCCTGTGCCACATCGTGCACGAGGAATCCAGAGCACACTGTTATGGAGACATTCTACGGCATTACGGCATAGCGCTTGCACGCGCATAGTTACCTGTTGCGGTAGCTGTGGACCATACGCTGACGGTGTTTACTCTGGGTGCTCTCCGCAATCATCGTCTGTGCGCCGTTAGAAACGCATGGTTGTTGAGGCACAGGGACAACTTCCTGTAGGAAGCCGGACAACTTCCTGTAGAAACGCTGGTGTGGATACAGTAAATCTATTTTGGCGGCCATCTTAGAAGTACTACTAAAACACTGGCAAGGCAGGCAAGGTAAACTTCACCACTTTGGAATCCTATTCGGCAGCCATCTTGGGAGTATCACATTTGTTTTTTTAGAGCACTTCAGAATTCAGTACAATTTTTTGGGGAGTGTTAATTTTTTTTTCTCAGGGTAAAATGTGTGCTGCTCAAACTTTTACCCTCACTCCTTCACAACCGTTTTTGAGCTCTACAGGTGATCAACAAGTAAAATGGCAAGAGTGGAAAGAATATTTTTTGAATTGCTTGGACACAATTGATGAGGAAGATTTAACCCCGGTTAAGAAGAAGAAGATCTTGTTACACTGTTTTGGACCTATAGGTCTTAAAGAGTATAACTCATTGGAAAAAAAGATTCAGCAAGATGGCGACTCTAATGTTTTTGCACATGCCCTGGAAGATCTAGACAGATATTATTCTACTTCTGTGTGTATTGCTATTGATAGATTTAATTTCTTTAGCAGAAAGCAAGAAAAGGCAGAATCTATAGAAGAATTTGTCTCTGAGCTCAAATAACTGGCGATTACTTGTAGGTTTGGTGTGTTACATGATGAACTCCTCAGGGATCAGATTATTATGCATGTAAACAATTCCCATATCCAAGAGAGATTGTGGGTGCATGGTGAGTCGCCACTAGAAGAGGTTTTGGCCCTAGTTAAAAAAGCTGAAATTTCTAATAAATGTGCTAGGGCTATTTCACTTGACAAAAAAGAAACACAGAATTAAGTTGTCAGTAAAATTAAATACAAGAAAAATAGAGAGGAGAAACAAGAAAAGCAACAAATTGAGAAAAAGAATAATGATAAAAAGTGTTATCGGTGTGGGAGTAAGGAGCACTTAGCGTTCTACAAAAAATGCCCTGCATGTGACCAATTGTGTGCTAAGTGTGGCATTAGAGGTCATTTTGCCAAAGTGTGCAGAAGAGGTAAAAAAGTTGCAGCAGTTATCAATAAATCTGATTCAGAATGTAATTCTGACTCTAGCCAAGACTCAAAAGGACATTAATTTGTTCTAGGTATCAACAGTGCCATTGATTTCTGGGCGTTAGAAGAAATCGAAGAAGTAAATCTTATGGAAGGTTCTTGTGTTTCACACTTGAGTGTACAATCCAGGAAAAGACCCGTGTGTGAGATTCTCTTGGGTGGTGTGCAAGTATTGATTGTAGCTGACTCTGGTTCCCCATTCACGATAATAAATAGGAATTTTTGGGAGAATTGTTTTTAAAAAAGTTCTTGGGCCCACCCTGTTTCCTCCGGATGTCTCCCCTGAGAGTTTCACAGGAGAATCTATACCTATGATCGGGTTTAGAGAGGTAGTCTTTGAGTTTAAAGGCAGGAAAACAGTGGGTAAAGTGTACATTGCTGAAGAAGGTATACAAAATATATATATATATAGGCCGGGGCTTTCTCAAGGAAACTGTGGTGGAAGAAGGACATTGATTCAGAGAGACACGAAAAGGACTATTTCAGTTTGTAATTGATACGTCTGCCTCATTTCGCGTGCCTTGAGAAAGCCCCGGCCTATATATAGCCAGAGGGGGCGAAACACGTGTTGGCTGATCTTCTCTTCTCCTTTGGTTATCATATATGGACCTTGGACCTTGTATTCTGTCCTATTAACCAGTGTTTGATTACATAACTGGGACTATAATGTTTGTACAACAATAAAATCAAGAATTTTCAGAGTGGGACTTCACTTTTTTTTGTATACTGTTTTGCCTTAGAGGACGTGGGTCCCTGTCCTCTGGTCAAGTCCCCCATTCTATAAAATAGGCATCCATACAGGAGACTAATGGTTTTTGGGCCCATCCGTTTTGGAGCTGCTGTTTCTAATTGCTGAAGAAGGCCCAGCAGTTTTGGGTTGGTTGGATCAAAGAGCCTTGAACATTGTGTTGGACCCCAATAGTACAGAACAAGTAAAGGTAGTAAGTGACAACAGAGATTACGGGGTCACATTGAAAAACAGATTTCCAGAGGTGTTTTCAGAAAGAATTGGTGCACTTGAGGATTTTACACATAACATTTTATTAAAGGAAAATGCTGCACCGAAAATTCATAAATCTTGTAACATTCCTTGGGTGATAAGGGAGGAGGTTAATAAAGAATTAGAGTCTCTCTTAAGGAAAGGTATAATCGAAGAAGTTGATGCATCTGAATGGATTTCCCCATTGGTGGCAGTACGTAAGGCCAATGGGAAAATTTGTTTGTGCATCGACTTGAGGGAGTTAAATAACAACATTGTGGTGGAGAGACTTCCATTGCCAAGGATATGTGAAATGCTAGCCTTGGCAAAGGACATTAAATGGTTCACCTCCTTTGACTTGTCATCGGCTTATCATCAAGTCAGATTACATGAGGATAGCAAGAACTTAACTGCTTTCATGACTCTTCAGGAATGTTATCGATATGCCCATATGCTATTCGGACTGGCCTCTGCTGCAGCAGTTTTACAGAAACTAATGCACAAACTTTTCAAAGATGTAGAAGGTGTTGTTTTTTTTTCAGGACGACATTTTAATTATGGGTAAGAATAGGAAGCAACATGATGCTACAGTAGATAGTGTACTTGGTATTTTGAGGGATAAGGGCTTAACAGCTGAATTCTCGAAGTGTAAATTTGGTGTACAACAATTTAACTATTTGGGACATGAAATCACAGCAAGTGGAATTAAACCAAAAAAAGAGTTACTGTCCGCTATTAAAGATGCACCGGTACCTAGTAACAAGGATGACTTAAGATCATTCCTTGGCTTAGCAGGAATTTTATGCAAGATTTGTTAAGAATTTCCCAGAAAAAACTTTTGGTTTAAGAAAACTATTATAAGAAAAATGTAAATTTGTATGAACAGACAAGTTGCAGGAAGACTTTGACAGCATAAAACAGGAGATTTGTTTGGGAAAAACATTGTCAGGCCTCGATCCTAAACTTTTTTCCATTCTTACCACGGATGCGTGTAATAAAGGTATCGGTGATGTGCTAAGTTAGAAAAGCGCCAAAGGTGAAGAGGTGACTATAGCATTTGCCGCTAGAGCTTTGTCCCCCACAGAAGAAAGGTACTCTGTTACAGAGTGGGAAGCTCTTGCTGTTGTTTGGGGCTTAAAGCACTTCAGGAATTTCTTGTGGGGTTTTGACATTGAAATTAGATGTGATCATAAACCCTTGATTAAGGTGTTAACCACTGAGGGACTTCTTAAGGCCACGGCAAGAATTGCTAGGATGTCCATAAGACTGTTGGACTTCAGGTATAAATTGGTATATGTTCCAGGTGCAAAGAACAAAGTGGCAGATTGTTTGAGTAGATTGCCCCTACCCCTCCAAGAATCTGTGGATGAGACTGAAGGGATTAATGTTGCATAGTCCGGCACTACTGAATGGAATGCCATTAGTTGTGAAGTTTGGGATGAAACAAGTTCAAATGATCCAATATTATCCACCTTAAAGAAATACATCCAGTGCGGTTGGCCAGGAAAAAAGGATATTGAACCTGAACTTAAAGTTTTTTGAGTTACGTGATGAGTTATCAGTGGTCCATGACAAGGTTATGAGGGGTGATAGGATGGTTCCACCTGAAAAATTGAGGGATTCTATCATCAAGATAAATCATGAGGGGCATTTGGGCATCGTCAAAACTAAACTGAAAATTAAAGAGAATTACTGGTGGGCAGGTCTGGATATTAATATTGAGAGAATTGTTAGGAATTGTGATTTATGTATGAATGCAGACAAATCCCTGGTAACCTTAAAACCAACTTTGCATCCTGTTCCGTGTCCTGAAATGGCTTGGGAAGTTATTGGTATGGATTTAATGGGGCCTATCGTTGAGGAGAACATGGAATGGCACATTATAGTGGTGGTCGATTACTTTTCAAAATGGCCAGAAATTAAATTTGTAACTAAAGCTAATTCAGGGAACATTTTGATGTTCTTGGATGAACTTTTTCAGAGGGAAGGTTTACCAAGGAAAATCATTAATGATAATGGTGTTCAATTTAAAAGTGAGGAAATTAAAGAATTTCAGAATAGGAATGGTATAGAACACAAGTTAGTCTTGGGCTATCATCCTAGTGGGAATGGCGAAGTGGAGAGATTTAATCGAGTCATTAAAGACTCTTTGCAATTAGCTAGATATAAAAATGTTAACTGGAAAACCTGTGTTAAAAAAATGATTTGGATGTATAGAACCACCCCGACTGTGACGGGATACACCCCATTTACTGTCATGAGAGGAAGAATTCCTTTTATGAAGGATAATCAGGGTTGGCTAAGCAAGTCTATGATGAAAGAATGGTCACCTGCTGAGATTAAAGAAAACATTCAAAAAGCTCAAGGACTTTATAAAAGCTATGTGGACCTGAAGAGGGGTGCCAAAGAAATAAGCTTAAAGAAGGTTGATGTAGTTCGTGTCAAATTACCAGGCAAGGTAAAAAAAGGAGATAGCAAATTTTCTGGACCTAAAACAGTTCTGGAGGTTTACAAAAATTCGGCCAAATTGAGTGATGGGCGAGTCTGGCATATGAGCCGTTTTGCAAAGTTTACAGGAGAATCTACTGTTATGGATGAAAATATTTCTACCGGATCTACAAAAAATTATTTTTGGCTGGATACTGAGCATGATGACTTTCCCACCGAGAGTGAGGATGCTATTGGAACAGAAGAAGATAATTCTGCATATGAAGATACCAGAGTTAACAAGGACAGTTCAGCACAAGTTGACAGGAACGAAACATATTGTCAAGAAACCTGTTTACTTAAGAGATTATGTTGTAAATTAGTAGTCCCTCCCTTGTGAACCTATATATTTTTTTTGTTTATTTGTTTGTTTATCTTTATTCATGTTTTATTATTATATAAAGGGGGAAGATGTGTTATGTAATTAAGAATGTTCGTACTGTTCTGGTAGAATGCTCTTAGGTAAAAGAATAAGGAATGTGGGGAATGGAATGTGAAGGGCCGGCAGTTGGAGGAGAACTGGGTGGAAGGCACAGGTGTTGGCGTATTGGTTATGACTTAAAATAAATACACGTTGTATTACTCTACTTCTGGTCTCCGACCTCACTACAGCTCCTCTGAAGGCACTGAAACTTTGCCGTGTGGGAGCCATGTTCAGTGCGCCAACACAACAAAGGGTTTTGTGTTACAAAAAGAAACTCACAAAGCTGGAGTTAGTTTTTGAAAAATACAAAATAAATCTCAACGACACTCAAGAGTGCTCTTCCAGTGTATGGTGCTCATTAAATGAGTCTCCTTTTCTGAATGGCCAGGCTTTTCTTGCCGGTCCCAAACAGGAAAAAAATATTACACACTATTTACCCTACATAGGGCAGATATTCTGAGGTACTTTGCCAGATGGCCCAAAGTCACTCAGGCAAAGTTCTCCCCTAGTGTAAGTATGCCAGTTCATTTGACTCTAAATAGAGCAGACGAACCAGGAGTTTTATGAACAGGTTACTCTGACTCATCTGAAGAGACAAGAGAACATTCCTCAAGGTCTTTCAACTAGTTGCTGAGTCACTATTTATTACTGTAGAGTATCACCAAATTTAAATTCTGAGGATGATGTTTATTTATTCTATAGCAGCAAACATTCACTGTGCCAAGCTAGCATTGTCTAAATGGAAAGCAAACAATATGTTGATCATCCTTAGCCTCTCAGAACAAGAAGTATTGATGGACAGTTGGCCAAGGTCACCAGTACTGCCTGCACAAATCACAGCTGTAAACCAATCAGGGCTATGTTCTCCACTTGTTTCGCACTCACATTCTAAGAGATCAGAAAGGGGCAACTATCCCAGTGTTGGGATATGTTAGTAATAAAGTTTTTGACCTGAGAGGGTTGCGAAATATTCGCCCAGTGCACACTGAAACTTGTTTCATGGTCTACGTGTGTTTGAAGAGGGAATTTACGGAGCATAGAAAATAATTGTTTAAATCAGCAGTGGATTTAGAGATCCCTTTTCTTCAATCTCTACATAGCAAATATTCCTCATGCTTCATGGTTAGCTAGCTCGTATTCTCTACCACGCAAATTTATTTTGATCTTTACCAACACTCGCTTTCTCTCATGATAGGCCATTGGCACACATCAACTCTGGACAGAGCTAGTGAGGTTATATTTGTGCAAATTGTCTCCCTACTAGGAACAACAGAGTGCCACTCATTGGAAGTAATGCTAAACAACCAACGTGGTGCTATACGGAATTGACCGCTGTTGAAGCACCAAGGGAGCGCTGTGTGGAGTCTATATAGGAGCGACGGTTTGCCAACCAATTGACATTGCTGTAAACCATCAAAGGAGAGCCATGCTGAGCCCACCCAGTAGTGACAAAGGGGGCACCCAATGGTGTGTGCTTTTAAACCACCAAGGGAATGCTATATATAGCTCACACAAGTGCAAGAGAAGGCCAACCCAATGAAGGTCCTGCTAAAACATCCACAGAGTGCTTCATGGAATATATCAAGTAGTAACTGACAACCAACCCAATGGAAGCACTGTTAAACTACCAACTAAGAGATATATGAAGTTCACCAAGAAGCAACTGAGTGCCCAACCCTTGAAAGTGCTGACAAACCACCAAAGGGGCCCTATATGGAGTCAACCTAAGAGTGTCACAGGGTCCACCCATGGTAGTGCAGTTAAATCACCAATGGAGTGGGGTAATAAGAAGTCGTCTCATGAGTGACAGAGGACCCACTCATTGGAGACATTGTTAAACCAACAAGGAAGTGCCTTATGTAACCCCCACATAAGTAAAAGAGTATTCTTTGGAAGCCATTCTAAACCATCTATGGAGTGCTAAGTGAAGTCCACCTGGAACCACACAGGACTAACTTATATATTGCATATGACATAACGATATAATGCTAAATACCTCTCCAATGCTTCTTTATGTTTGGGATTCTGATATCTTATTTGTGAAGTGTAGTGCCTAGTACCAAGGTCTTATTCTGTGTTTAATACCAAATGTGTGTGTGTTTTTTTATTTACATTTCTCAGCACTATGCAGATTTTCTTTTTGAGTGTTTTGAACTACGTGCTGATGAACGTTGTTCCTCCTTCCGCCCAAAAGGGATTGGTGAATTCTATAAGGACCAAAGGAAAGCATGAATCAACGAGTGACATGGGAAGTAGCTGGATTCTGGGAGAAGAAGAGAAGATAGTAGCCTTACGCTGGTTACGCTGATCAGTTTCTCTGAATCAACACACGCCACGCCAACATAGAACGCAGGAGGAAGGAGAAGCGAGGCAAGGAGAGGCTGCACCAAGGGAGGCTGCCACTGCCACGGGCTGCAGTGAGGAGAGGCTGTTAGCCCGGGACGGGTTGCTACCATCCGGCCTTCCAGATGCCTGTGGCAACTGTGCCCCCTGCCACTGCTGCCCCCGTCATCTGCTGAGAAAACACCAATGCCATAGGTGTAAGTAGAGCTGCAAGGCGGTAAGGCAAGGGAGACACATAAGGCTCAAAGCCTTGCCCTGCCACGCTGAAGCAGTCGCGGAAGCAGTCGCGGAAGCGACCGGCAGCAGGCCCTTGCAGCTTGCACCAATAGCAGGCCTATTCTTGCTGCCTTTTCCCTCCATCTCGCTGCACATTGCCTAGCTGCTTCCATTGTTCACCATCCTCTTGGGGCATTGCTCTCACTGACTATCGATTCCATGATGGCATAACTGGCTGGAGTGTCCTCTTTCCTTCAGTTGGGCCTGGCCCTGCCCATTGACTCATCCTGCCCTGCTACTGGAAGCAGGGAAAAGGAGGAAGTCTCCCTGACAGCATTTGCCGCAGGCCCTGACAACGTAACCCGCCAGCCCTACTGCTGTCTAGCTGTCCTGCAGGCCTGGTTCACTGTGCTGCCGCTAGAAGCAGGGAGAAGAAGGGGTGAGTCTCCCGGTCTGCATCCCCGGCTGTCTGACGTTCGGCTCCTGGCATCCCCTTCCCACAGCTGCCAGCCACTGCATTAACTTTTGGACTGACCTGGGTCTTTTTATCAAGCTACCTGCCCCCTCCGCCCTCTGCAGCACAGGGCTGCAGAGTGAGGGTTATCAGACTTGCGGCATTGCGGATCATCCCAGTCAGCCCCATAGTGTGCCTCCACTGGTGTCCAGCCCTCATCATTGGACCAAGGAGTTGGCTGGAATTTCAGCGGGAAAACAGCAAAACGTTCCCCGTAGTGTGCTCCAGGTGAAAGGTGCTGTGTGTGGAGCTCCTGGAGAGCCTGGTGTTTGGAGTGCCTTTAGCGAGCGGGATGCACTAGGCCGCAGTAAGCCTGCTAGGAGCAGAAGCAGCTGGCATAAGGCCAGTGTGGCTTGCCATGCATTGCTGTCCTGCTCTGCTTGCCCCTGGCTGATGACAGACATGAAGCTAATGAGCGCCCTGGAAGTGCGTTGGACATGGTTTGCCCCGCTTCCTAGGGAACAGCAAATTCGGACCAGTCTGGAGTGGAGAAGAGAGGGGAAGACCCTCAAATCTGGGGAGACAGGCCTCTAAGACCATATTGGATATTGCTCCTGAATAAGGTGAGAGACTTCTTCATCACCCCTCTGCTTTAACTTGGTCCTGGTGGTTTGGAGGAGAGGCAAAATTATGACCCTAAAGAAACTACGCTCAGTGGGCTTGCTCCCAGGAAGGACTTGTACAAAAACTAAATCCAATCCTCTTCAGAATGGTCAACCAGCCTTGCGGGTGAAGGTCCAGAATCAAATTTTCACTTTATGGGAAAAAGAAAGAATCCCTCAGGAGGAGACAAAGCGTGACATTCCCCTTGGCATGATAGCTGGCATGGAGCTAAGTAGAACCCTGTTCAAGGGGGTTTCAAAAGAGTCCCACTCCACTGATAGTAGACTGAAGGGAGGAGTGGAGGACATAGCCCCCCAGGATGCGGTTCTTCAGAGCATTCAGAACTCGCCCAGGGCCCCACCGCATTCCTCTTCTACCTCCCCCGCCAGTTAGCCCACCCCCTGCCTCTAGAGACCTTCGGAGGACTAGTTAAGCCTGCTGAAGTTCTCCAGGAATCCGTTTTCCATTTGAGGGCTACTGGGACTACTGTCACTGGGCTTCAAGACTTCACCCTGCCTGATTTGGACTTAGACCACTGTAGGAGATATGAGTTTCAGGTCAAGAACTATTCCCCTCTTCCTGGGGATCCTGTGCCTATGCTTCCACCGACAGGTCTCAATTTGTTTAGCAGTACTCTGTCCATCCAAGACTCTGTGTACTCTCACCTATCTGTGACCCCAGTTCTGGAAGTAAGCAGTAATTGGCCTAGTCAACCTCCAGACCAGGACGTTAGGTTCTCTACTTCCCTGATTAGCGTGGAAAACCTGCTTTCCTCAATTTTAAAACTTTTGGAGAAATTTGTAGGGGGGGTCTGACTGTATTCTCAATTCTGTGACAGCCATCTTGAAGGAATTGTATAAATATAAAAAAGTTAGGAGTTTGAATCAAGGCCTCTCGGGGTCATTGCTGGCCCCTGTTGCTACCAAATAAGCAGAGATTCCCAGGGTGCGTTCCTGCTTGAAGATGAGCATGCAGGCAGTAAAACCCCAGTGTAAAGAGACTTTCGATAAAAGGTCACTGCTTGAGTTCATACGATTTATTTTTTACCCCTCCCCGGTTAATAGCAAATGGTCGGCAAAGTCTAATCAGACCCAACAGGAGGTATTCCCAATGTTTAAAGCCTTCTCTAGTAAGAGGAATTGTTCTCCGGAGTCGCCAGCTCCTCTGCCAATAGTGGGAGAGAAAAACAAGAGGAAAAAAATCTGAATGTTTGAAAAGACCATTTCGAAGGGTCACTAAGAAAGACAGAAGGAAAGTACATTTCTCTGAGACGACAGATTCAACACAAAAATGCATGGAGGTATCTAGAATGATTTCTCCCTCCTCTCTGGCGACAGGGATCACATCTGGGATTATTGGAGCAGCCGCAGGGGAGGAAGCCTGAGAGTGAGCCTTTTTTTGTCCACCACCTGGTCAGCCTCTCGAATTGAATCCAACAGCTCTGATATTTTTGTTCCCCAGGCTGAAGGGAGACTCTAATGGCCCTGTATCTTTGGACGGCCTTATAGCAACTGGATGCACTGAGGACAAATGAGGACACATATATAGCAGACTTTATTCCAATCTTTGATGCAGATTTAGGCCCTCATTACAACCCTGGCGGTCGGTGTTAAAGCGGTGGTAATACCGCCAACAGGCCAGGGGAAAATAAAATGGGATTGCGACCGTGGCGGAAACCGCCAACATAGACAGCCACTTTAACACTCTGACCGCCACAAACAAACAGTGCAGCGGTTACCGCCAACAGACAGGCGGAAGACAATGTACCGCCCACACTATTATGAGAGGCCAATCCACCACCTTTTCCGGGGCGGAACCAACGTGAACAAAAACACACCGGAAACAGGACTTGGAAGGGAAAACACTCACCTCTCCACACCCCACGAGGAACCAGGACACCATGGAGCCAGAACTCCATATACTCCCTGCGATGGTATTCCTGCTCTTTTATCAGGAGCACCAAAGACAGCAGCGACAACCACGGTGAGTACTGCACCTACAGCACAGGGGAGGGGGAGGGAAAAGAGAGTGACACACACACGCAACACGCAACACCCCCCACCCTCACACACAACAACATACACACAAATACATGTTGCAACATTACATTTACACCCCCTGACACCCACCCCCCCCCCCTCCCCCCGGAAGAACGCAAGGACAAAAGGAAATGAGTTGAACGATTGTAATCATGAAAAATCCAGTAGTCAAAACTCGAAATACAGTATATACAATTATGTACACCAACTACACAAGTCCGGATAGTGCACCAATTATTGTCCGTGGACCACTGGGCCCAAAATGCATGGGCGAGGCCCACACATGATACCAGACTTCAAACGGAGAGAACAATGCAGGGGCATCAGATCGAAATGAAACAGTCACCTCAGGGGGAAGGGAGGGGGGGGCACCTACACCGGATGAGTGCACAACGCCACTGCTGCACGAGGGGGCTCCATGCCCACTGCTTTATCCTGGGGAGTGCAAAGCCACAGTCAATCAAGTCTCTCCAGTGGGTGGTTTGCCCACTGCATTATCCTGGGGAGTGCAAAGCCACAGTCTCTCAAGTCTCTCCAGTGGGTGGGTTGCCCACTGCATTATCCTGGGGAGTGCAAAGCCACAGTCTCTCAAGTCTCTCCAGTGGGTGGTTTGCCCACTGCATTATCCTGGGGAGTGCAAAGCCACAGTCCCTCAAGTGGACCATTGTGCCCAGAGTGCTTTACCCTGCCAAGGACTGAGGTAGTGGATGTGATACTCCACTGGTTCTGGAGGGGGCTTTGTGCCCAGAGTGCTTCATCCTGCAAAGGACTGAGGTAGTGGATGTGATACTCCACTGGTTCTGGAGGGGGCTTTGTGCCCAGAGTGCTTCATCCTGCCAAGGACTGAGGTAGTGGATGTCTTTCTCCACTGGTTCTGGAGGGGGCTTTGTGCCCAAAGTGCTTCATCCTGCCAAGGACTGAGGTAGTGGATGTGATACTCCACTGGTTCTGGAGGGGGCTTTGTGCCCAGAGTGCTTCATCCTGCCAAGGACTGAGGTAGTGGATGTGATACTCCACTGGTTCTGGAGGGGGCTTTGTGCCCAGAGTGCTTCATCCTGCCAAGGACTGAGGTAGTGGATGTATTTCTCCACTAGTTCTGGAGGAGGCTTTGTGCCCAGAGTGCTTCATCCTGCCAAGGACTGCGGTAGTGGATGCCTTTCTCCACTGAAGGTGGTGCATCATGGAAGCTGCCCAGGCTCCTGGAACTGACCACCAGTCTCGGCCGACTGACCACTGGGGATGGCAGCCATGTCTGCGGTGGTGCCACTGGCTCAGGATGTCGCTGGGCAGCTGGCGGTGCTTGCGTTGGTATCAGTCGTGGCGGTGCTTGCAGGGGGCTCTGTGGTAGCGGTGCTTGCGGCGGGCTCTGTGGCATCGGTGCTGGTGGCGGACACTGTGGCAGCGGTGCTTGCGGCAGACTCTGTGGCATCGGTGCTGGCGGCATACTCTGTGGCATCGGTGCTGGCGGCGGACTCTGTGGCAGCGGTGCTTGCGGCAGACTCTGTGGCATTGGTGCTGGCGGCTGGCTCTGTGGCGGCAGTGCTGGCCGGGGCTCTGTGGCGGCGCGGCTGGTGGCGGGCTCTGTGGCGGTGGTGCGGGTGGCGGGCTCAGTGACTGCGGTGCTGGTGGCGGGCTCAATGACAGCGGTGCAGGTGGCGGTCTTCTCCGCCGTACACGTTGGCGTCGACGTGGACAGAAGGTGTGACACTGGTCCCATTGTCGGTGCCACCATGCCCTCTCCTGACCTGCCCTTTATTTTCTGGCCCTTCCCCACCTTGGATGGTGGCGCAGCTGTCTTGCCACTATCCCCTTTCGTTTTCCCTGAGCCCTTGGTGGCAGGTATCTTCAGCTTCTCCCTCCGTGATATGGGCAACTTTTTTACTTTTGCAGGTGGCGGAATGTCCTTGCCCTCGCTCCGTGGCACACTGGCAGCCCTGATGCTTGGCGCACTCCAATAGCTCGCAGTTGCTGCCACCACTGTGCCCCGTGATGTGGTGGCTGAGGTGCTGGGTTGGGACCTGGAAAGCCTGGCCCTAGGAGATGGACAGGGGGGGGGTGTAGGGAAGAGGTCAATATTAGCCAGGAAAAGTTTTTTAGACACACTGGGACAGGTAGATGGAGGGGGTTTGGGAGTGGAGGAAGAGGTAGTGGTTGTAGGAGGTGTACGTTTGCTGAATTTGGCTGAAGGTGCATGGGCTGGAGGCTGTTGTGAGGTGGATGGCTGTTGGGTGGGTGTGTGCCTGTGTTTGTGTACTTTGGGAGGAGGGCTCACAGACACACTGGGAGAGGACACTGGGGATGTGTGAATGGTAGTGGGGGTGGTGAGTGCACGTGAGCGGTGTGTGGTGATGGGTGTGCTGGTGATGGAGGTAGTGGCTGAAGATGTAGTGCATGCAGTTGTGAGTGGAGACGAGACAGGGAGGGAGGAGGATGTCGTGGAGGAGGGGGACACAGTGGAGGCAGTGGATGTTGGTATGTGTGCATGGGTATGATGCTTGTGTAAGTGCCTGTGGGATGTGTGGTGCTTATGTTTGCCAGAGCCACCCTTGTGTGTTGAGGTGTGTGCATGCTGGTCTGATGGTGTGCTTGAGATAGACTGAGGTACAGGGGATTGGGTCTGGGTGGAGGAAGTTAGAGGGGGAGGCTGGACACAGGGACAATGGCTGCCATCAGTGCTGAGGCCAGAGCCTGAAATGCTCTCTTTTGGCCTGCCTGGCCAGAATGAATGCCCTCCAGGTATACATTTGTTTGTTGCAAATGCCTCTCAACACCAAGGATGGCATTCACAATGGTAGATTGCCCAACAGTGAGGGATCTCAGGAGGTCAATAGCCTCCTCACTGAGGGCAGCAGGGCTGACTGGGGCAGGGCCTGAGGTGCCTTGGGCGAAGGAGATGCCCACCCTCCTGGATGAGAGGCCACGGGACACACGCTGAGGGGCTTCTGGGAGGGTGGTGCTGGTAGGGGGGGTGGCAGCTGTACCTGTTGATGCGGGGGGCACAGAGGGGCCTGCCACCGCAAGGGAGCTCCCATCAGAGGAGGAGTCGCTGTCGCTGCTGTCACCTCCTGTCCCCACCGTGGAGCTCCCCTCGCCCTCCGTCCCACTGGTGGCTTCAGACTCGTTTGTCTCGCACTCCAGGGCCAAGTGGGATGCAGCTCCCTCCTGCTCCGGTGCCACTGCTCCTCCGCCTGATGATGCTATTGTACACAAGAACAGGGAGACCACAGAAAGGGGGGGGAGTCAAAAGAAAGACATGTTCAGTGCATGCACTACCACTACCATTGGCAGACACTACAGACACAGCAGCCCTCTGCACTACACCATGCACATATGGTTCCTAGATTAATCACATGCCCATGGGGTGCAAGGCCTATGCCCGATTGCTGCACACAAGGAAGTCACAGGAACCTGACTAGGTGTAGATGGCTCTTACCACTGGTGGGTTTGGGGTGCCACATAGCCTGCCTCACAGAGGGTCCTTGCCTACAAAGCTCGCCCTGGCCTAGCGTAACCCACTGTCCACCTCCCCCACCCAGACACCTCGTAATGCGCGCAGAGTCAGATGGATGTGACGGTACTCACCCCCTTGTGGCTGCTGTGATGCCCTCAAGCGCCCATCCAACTCCGGATACGCCACCGCCAGGACCCGGAACATCAGGGGGGTCATGGTGCGACAGGCACCCCTCCCACGTTCGGAGACTATCCCCAGCTGGGCCTCCGCTGTCTTTTTGCTCCAGCGGCGAATGTCCTCCTATCTTTTCCGGCAGTGGGTGCTCCGTCTGTGGTGGACCCCGAGGGTCCGGACGTCCTTGGCGATGGCACGCCAAATATCCTTCTTCTGGTGGTCGCTGACCTAGAGGAATAGTACAGGGGAAAAGGAAAAACTTTAACCGACCGGACCATCACAGTCATTGGCCCACGTTCCCACCCTTGCCCTGACGCACATACACTCACTGTCTGCTCATGCAGGGCTCAGTCCCCCCCTCCCATGTCTCTTCCATCCACACCACTCCAAACAAGCATTGCCCATGCAGCATGCTCACAGTGTGCTCACCTGTTTGTCTGAAGAACCATAAAGTATTGTGTACTGGGGGAGGACCCCATCCACTAACTTCTCCAACTCCTCCGAAGTGAAGGCAGGGGCCCTTTCCCCAGACACATGAGCCATGGTCGCTTCCAGACTGAGGTCACAGCAGCACTTGCAGTGTAGGTCCTCTCCTGTCGAAGGTCAGGTATCAAGTGAGTGAACAGACAGAAAATGGCAGTCACGTCCGCAGCGGAAAGTACCGTCACCGCCGGCGTACATTGTCATTGGCTCCTCAGACCCATAGGGTCCAATGTTAACCAATGCAGGATTGCGCTGCGGTCTTCGACGGTGTAGAACACCAGTGCAGTTACCTCATATCCCCTTGTCCCACCTTACAGGTTAGGCAGCCGCTATTTCAGGAGGCCACATGGCATTAATTTTAACTGTATCTAGGCCTTGCATACACACAGTAACAGGCACATTGCGGATTAACAAATGTGTGCTAATGACATTTTGTAATACCTCAGTGTTGGCTGACTCTCTGCTCGCTGTTCTCGTCCATAGGGCACGTCCGCTGGGGCAGGTGATGAGATGGCGCCATCCTCCGGTGTACAGACCGCTGGTGGACCTGTCGACAATGGAAGAGAGACACGTAATAGTCACCTACAGACTTGATCGTGCAACAATCCATTAACTGTGTGCCCAGTTGGAGCCAGACCTGATGTCAGCAATCCGCCATCCCACAGGGATCCCGCCCTCGAGTGCAGGTCCTGTCAGTACTCCATTTCCTGGCAAGTGGGTCTTTTCAAACTACAGTGGCCCTTGCATCAGGGATGTCCCAGACAATGTTCTCAAACGTGTTGTCCACAGTGTTGTCTGCCCTGCTGAAACACATGCGTAGCTACATCATGTTCCCACAGGTGGAGGATTTGCCTACAGTGAAAGGTGACTTCTCTGCCCTGGGACATATCCCCAACATCATAGGTGCCACTGATGGGACACATGTGGCCTTGGTACCCCCCGCAGGAGTGAACAGGTGTACAGAAACCAGAAGAGCCACCATTCTATGAATGTGCAGATGGTGTGTTTGGCCGACCAGTACATCTCCCATGTGAATGCCAAGTTTCCTGGATCAGTGCATGACGCTTACATTCTGAGGAATAGCAGCATCCCTTATGTGATGGGGCAACTCCAGAGGCACCGTGTGTGGCTAATAGGTGAGTACAAGGGCCCTATACCCTGTGAATAGTTCTCTGGGTCTGGGGTTGTCCCTAAAGGTTAGTGCGTGTCTGACAGTTGTCCCTCGACATTTGCAGGTGACTCTGGGTACCCAACCTGTCATAGCTACTGACCCCAGTGAGAAATCCCAGGACAAGGGCAGAGGAACGCTACAATAAGGCACATTTGCGAACTAGGAGGGTGATTGAACGGACCTTCGGCCTCCTGAAGGCCAGGTTCCGGTGCCTCCATATGACAGATGGATCTCTCTACTACTCACCAAAGAAGGTTTGCCATATCATCGTGGCCTGCTGTATGCTGCACAACTTGGCTTTGCGACGCCAGGTGCCTTTTCTGCAGGAGGATGGTCCAGATGGAGGTCTTGTGGCAGCTGTGGAGTCTGTGGACAGTGAAGAAGAGGAGGCAGAAGAAGAGGATATCGACAACAGAAACAACGTTATCCAGCAATACTTCCAGTGAGACACAGGTAAGAAGATGTCACTGCCTCAAACATCTCATATAATTGTTAGACCCATCATAAGTTTGTCACTTTCACCCAGTGTATGGACCCTGACTTGTCACTTTGCCTTTCCATTTAACAGATGTGGGCCCCACTGTGTGACCTCTGCTATATTACATCATGGACTAGAGCTGTGTTACATCGGTATGTTTGACAATACAAATTACATTGCTATATTCCATAGTTATTGCAAATACACATTTGTGAAAGCACAGACTGACTCCAGATTGTTTTGTGATTCAAGGGTGTTTATTTCAGTGCTAATTAGTGAAGGGGTTGTAAAATGGGCATGGGTGATGGTGGAGAAATGTCCATGGCAGAGTCCAGTCTATTTGTTTTACAGGTGCATTGTTCAAAGGGGCATAGGAAGTGGAGCTAGGGCAGTTGATGGATGGACAGGGTGACAAAGTGGGACAGAAGGATGACATTCAGGGGGGTCTCATTTCCTGGTGGGGGTCTTGGCATTGTTCTCTGTCTTGTTCCTGGATCTCAGGGACCGTTTGTGGGGTGGTTTTCCATCTGCAGGGGGTGGGGTGCTGGTGTCGTGGTCCTGTGGCGGTGCCTCCTGTCCACTAGCGCCGGCGGAGGTGGTGGGCTGTTCATCATCCAGGCTAGTGTCAGGGGCCCCTGTTGTGCCACAGTGTCCCTCCTGGTGTTCACAAGGTCCTTCACACCCCTACAATGGTGACCAGGGTGGTGTTGATGGACTTGAGTTCCTCCCTGATCCCCAGATACTGTTCCTCCTGCAGCCGCTGGGTCTCCTGAAACTTGGCCAGTACCGTTGCCATTGTCTCCTGGGAATGATGGTACGCTCCCATGATGTTGCAGAGGGCCTCGTGGAGAGTGGGTTCCCTGGGCCTGTCCTCCCCCTGTCGCACAGCAGTCCTCCCAGTTCCCCTGTTTTCCTGTGCCTCTGTCCCCTGAACCGTGTGCCCACTGCCACTGCCCCCAGGTCCTTGATTTTCTTGGGGTGGTGGGTTTGCCAGGGTTCCCTGTAGTGGTGGACACACTGCTGCTTGACGCGTCCTGGGGACAGAGGGATGGGCCAGCTGGGTGGGTGCTGTGCTGGTGTTTCCTGAGGGGGGAGGCTCTGTGGTGGCATGTGCCAGTGTCAGGGGAACCGACTGTCCCGAGGTCCCAGATGGGCCGGGCTGGTCATCTTGATCCAGTTGGACAGAGCTTCTGTCATCACTGTGGGCCTCTTCTGTGGGGGGAGTGGACATGTCTGGAACCTCCTGTCCGGTGACGTTGGGTAGTGGTCCTGCAGGGGTGTAAAGGCATGAATATTGCATCTGTGTGTGCCATTGTGTGCAATGGGTGGGTGACCCTGTACTCCAGTGCTTGCATTCTTGTCTAGGACCTTGTGTGATAATTGGTTTGGGGTCTGTGTGGGTATCTGTAGTGGACATGCTTTGGTGATGTGTGTCCATGCTTTGGTGTTGCATGCAGGGCTTGGTGTTGGGATGGGTGGGTTGTGATAGTGGGACATTTGTGAGGTGTTGGGGTGATGGGGGTGAGGGTGAGGGTGGGGCATGTGATAGCACGCAGGTAGGGTGGGGATGTAATAGTTAAGATTTGACTTACCAGAGTCCATTCCTCCCGCTACTCCTGCGAGGCCCTCAGGATGCAGTATAGCCAAGACTTGCTCCTCCCATGTTGTTAGTTGTGGGGGAGGAGGTGGGGGTCTGCCGCCAGTCCTCTGTACTGTAATCTGGTATCTTGAGACCACGGAACGCACCTTCCCCCGTAGGTCCTTCCACCTCTTCCTGATGTCATCCCATGTTCTTGGATGCTGTCCCACTGCGTTGACCCTGTCTACGATTCTGCGCCATAGCTCCA
Organism: Pleurodeles waltl; assembly: GCF_031143425.1. Taxonomy (NCBI): domain Eukaryota; kingdom Metazoa; phylum Chordata; class Amphibia; order Caudata; family Salamandridae; genus Pleurodeles; species Pleurodeles waltl. The sequence goes on along the minus strand of NC_090436.1, from coordinate 829,580,826 downwards.
TCTTCATAGCGATGGAGGTGTGCTGCACCTGTGATCCGAATAGCTGTGGCTCTACCCGGACGATTTCCTCCACCATGACCCTGAGCTCCTCCTCAGAGAACCTGGGGTGTCTTTGAGGTGCCATGATGTGGTGTGGGTGATGTGTGAGGTGGTGTCGGTTGTGATGTGTGAGGGGATGTGTTTGTGTGTGTTGTCTGAGATGCGTGGATGTTGTGTGAGTGATGGTGTTGTGTGCCTGTGGATGCTAGTGTTGTTTCTGGTGGTGTCTCTCTCTGGGCTTCTTTCTCAATTTTGGTCGTAAGGGTTTGTGGGTGATGTGGGTGTGTGTTTTATATTGGATTGGGTATGTGGGAGTGGTGTGTGTATGTGTATCAGGTGTGTGTATTTCGATTTGTCCAATGTGGTTGTGTTTTGTAAATGTGTGTGTATTTTGAGCGCGGCGGTGTGTACTGCCAATGGTTTACCTTGGTTGAAAGACCACCGCGTGGATTTGTGGGTTGTGATAGTGTGGGCGTATTCCTGTTGGCGTGATGGTGGAGGTTTTGTTATCGCCAGTTTATCACTGACCTTTGGTGTGGCGGACTTGTGTGGATCATAATAGCTTTAGCAGAATTCCGCCGTCGCATCGGTGTGTTGGTGGTCTTCTGCACAGCGGTAAGTGGGATTTACCGCCAATGTTGTAATGAGGGCCTTAGTCTTAAATAGATCTACTTTGTTAAACTGCTTCTCGGAGTCTGGCCCACTGAGGTCAATTGAAAGCCGTGACATTGACCTTGTTTCTCTATCGTATTCTAATATAGGCTTTAAGTCAAGGATTTCCTTTCTCTTTAAGCGCTTGGCTAAGCTGGTCCTTCGAAATGCAGATTTTTTGCAGTGTCGCAGGATTGATGTGAACCCCTTTTTTAAGTTTGAATCAGGCTGGCACTAGTGGGGGGGTTGGTAGTGGAAAAGAACAAAGATTGTTATTTGTCACAGGAGTCACTCAACTCTAAGGACCAGTATGAGTTTAGGCCCAGGGTAGATTTGCAGAACCTGACAGTTTCCTTTGCATGGAATGGTAGGCAAGTGTCACTGCGGGAAGCTCCAATCACCCCGAGCAAAAAGGCGTTAATGGTCTGGATCGGTGGGGTTGACTCCCGAGAGCCTTAAACCAGGCGCGGTGTCTAGGTTCCTGTTTCAACCCCCGCAACTAGAGTTGGCCTAAAAATTGTCTCATGGAATGCTGCACGGGTAAAATATAGTAGGGACTAGATACTTAGGGGGTCATTCTGTCAACGACCGCGGAAGCACCGCCAACAGGCTGGCGGTGCTTCCATGGGCATTCTGACCGCGGCGGTACAGCCGCGGTCAGAAACTGGAAACCGGCGGTGTCCCGCTGGTTTCCCGCTGCCCCAGGGAATCCTCCACGGCGGCGCTGCTTGCAGCGGCGCCATGGGGATTCCGACCCCCTTACCGCCATCCTGTTCCTGGCATGGGCACTGCAGGGGCCCCCTAACAGGGCCCCACATTGATTTTCAGTGTCTGCTAAGCAGACACTGAAAATCGCGACGGGTGCCACTGCACCCGTCGCACGCCTTCAACTCCGCCGGCTCTTTCCCGCTGGGCCGGCGGGCGGCCTTCCGGCGGTCGCCCGCCAGCCCAGCGGGAAAGCCAGAATGGCCGCCGCGGTCATTTGACCGCGGTGCGGTCATTCGGCGGCTCCCGCCGGGCGTGCGGTTACCGCCGCCGGCGGGAGTCGGAATGACCCCCTTAGTCTCACTTCTTTAAGTCCTGATTTGATTTACCTCCAGGAAACATGGTCTGATAGGGATTTATTGTGGATCGGTTATTATGTTATAGACTGGACGGTCCCCCCCTTCTAGAATGGGGTATGCTAAAGGGGGAGTCACCTGCTTGCTGTCAACTAAACTTAAGTGGAATTATGTTTGTTATAAAGATCCTAGCAACCTTTTTATGGCCTTAACCCTTCAGGTTCATAATCCGACTAATGGGTCTACCCCCCCCCGTTACTGGTCAACGCCTACATCCTCCCTGAAGCAGTCTATGACGCCTCGCTGCAGAAGATTTTTGTCTATATAAAAAATGCTCTAGATAGTGAGTATCCTACCTATGTAGTGCTAGTTGGAGACTTAAACCGCAACATTTCCAATCACGCTTTGTGCAAAGTCTGCGAGGTCAAGCGAGAGGAAGCCCTGCGAATTCCATCCTGTGCCCCACCCCCGAATAAGAATAAATAAGAGAGGGAGACTTCTACTTGATCTCCTTAGGAGAACTAATTGTATCATAGCTACTGGTAGGCCCCCGTTGGATTCCCCAGCTTCCTTTACACATGTTTCTCCAGGGGGAATGGCAATATTAGATTACCTGGTGCTAAGTTATACCTCTTTTTCTCTATTAAATGACTTAAAGATTATAAATACTTCTGTTAGTGACCACGATTTGCTTTTCTTCTCATTGGAATTGAACATGCTAATGATGGGGACCTGGGAGTTGGGTGGGTCAATCCCCAGTTTTGATAAAAAGACAAGGAGGACTCATTGGGATCACAGAAGGATCTCAGGTGTGTTAGAGATCTTAGAACTTGCTGTTGCAGAACTGGATAACTCGGAGGGGAATGAATTGCAAAACTTTGTGAATCTTATGAAGTAGCTGTTAATTAGCTCCTCTCAACGATCTCCCAAAAGTAGACACAAGGTGATTCCCCATCCATTACTTCAGTACTTAGAGTATTCATCTGAAAGGAACTCCAGGGAGGCCCTGCTAAAAAGGAGAAGGAGGGGCTTGAAGGCCTGTCTCACAAGAGACTCCTGGGACAGGCTTTGGATCTACCTCAGGGAAGCAGAGGTAATGGGTCAGGCTTGACTTTTTTGGTCATTGGTTGGTGAAGGCTGTGGGTCAAGAATGCGTTCTTCCCCTGTAGCCATATTTGAAGCTCGCTGGACTGAATTCATTGCTACCCTTTATGTATCAAATGGGGTTGAATTGTTCTGGCTTCCTGAAAGTGATGGGTCACAATCCATTGATCCTCCGACAGTAAGGGAGATAGAGCTGGCCATTCGAGCTATGTGCCTCTCCACCGCAATGGGTCCTGACGAATCACCCATTTCAGTAATAAAACAGTATATTTGCACATGGAGAAAGATTTTATTTGTTGTTTTCAGAAAGTGTTTCCTTTCCAGAAGTATACCACCCTCCTGGGTCGGTAGTATTGTGCCTTTATTTACGAAGGGCGATCGGAACTGTCCAGCCAACTACAGGCAGATCGCCTTCCTGGCCGCAGTGGGGAAAATCTTTGCTAAATGTCTGCTTTCCAGACTATCTATTTGGGCTGAGGAGAACAATATCATTCCCCTGGAGCAAACAGGGTTTAGGCATAGTCATAGCACTTTGTATAATATTGCAGCGTTACAAGTTATCACCGAAAACTACGTGAAGGAAGAAGTGGAGTGGTCTATGCCGCATTTATCGACTTTTCAATGGCTTTTGATAAAGTGGATAGAGACTTGTTATGGGGAAAACTGGCCAACTTGGGTATGCCTAATATGCTTCTTGAGCTAGTGATAGTGCTTCACTCCTCTACTTGGTATAGAATACTTTTGGGGGGGGCGGGACAAAGGTGTATCCCAAGAGATACCCATTCTCAATGGATTAAAACAAGGATGCCTCTTGGCGCCTTTGCTCTTCTCTTTTTATATTTCAGATTTCAGATCTCCCCTCTTACCTCTCCCAGAGCAAGGGGTTTCCCCCGCAAATCGGCATAAATTTTGTTTGCTGCCTATTATATGCTGATGATATCATAATTTTCAACTTAACCCCCAAAGGCCTAAATAACTGTCTTCAGTCTTTGTCACAGTATATTGATGTCCACTTTTTTAAAGGTTAATGCATTGAAAAGCAAAGTTATATGCTTTCATCGAAACAAAAAAATGAAGTCCCCTAATTTCCACTGGTCCATAGGCACTCATAAGCTGGAAATTGTGAATTCTCACACTTTTTGGGGGAAAATAGTCTGTGGGAATCTTAGCATCGAAACGCACATAGAAAATAATAAATCCAAAGCAGGCTGTCAGGCAACAGGTTTAGGGTCCTAATATATGGCCACTGAGAGGAGGCACTTTGCACACCTTTTAGGGTCTATCGAGCAAAAATTCCAGCATCCCTCCTATATGGCTTGGAATTGATTGATTTCTCTAGATGGGGGGGTTTCAATCTGTTGGAAGGCAAAACCCTTAGAAAACTCTTGTCTGTCAATTCAGCTACTTCTGTGGCGGCCTTACGGCTGGAACTGGGTTTAAGAAGTGCGCTTGTTCAGGGCTTAGCAAGGGTTATACCATCAGCCGCTTGCCTTGCAAGTAGTGAGGATGATACTTTAAGGTCCTTGCTAAGGAAAGAAATTCTGGTGAACAATAATTTCAGGTATACTAGCTGTAAGAAGTTCTCCTGCTCTTTAGAAAGGCTGGAGTTATATTGCAATCAGATCCTGGCTATTACCACCTCTCAAATGAAAATCGGCTTAAAACAGGCTACGTGGTCTTTAAGCTTTCGATTGGACATAGAAAGTTGTGCAAAAAAAAGTTTTTTTCTGAATTTAGCAGGCACCTTTATAGTAAAAAAAAGCACAACCTTGTATCACATGGAATCTACCATATAGGGCGTGGCGCTTTTGTATGCTGCTTCGCCAGGGATTGCTACCTTTGAATGTTCTTTTGACAAAATGGCATGGCTCGGCCTATTTGTCTCCAGCTTTCTATACTATCTGTACCAGAGTTTCTTCGAGCCTTCTATGATCCTCTCAATGAATTGTTCTGTTTTAGAATTTTCCATTTTTTTAAACGCTTGTTACATTTATTTTAAGCACATGAAATCTAAAGATGATGTTTTATGGTGCGCAGTCTCTTAAGGTAGTAGGGTGGGGGCTGTTTTGGGATTTCTTTCAATGTGAGGGGTTAGGGAGTTTTATCATGATGCACTTTATGGGTGTAGTCCTTGTTTGCGGAGTAAGTTATTTGATTGCTTTTTTATATATTTAATCCTTATGTCTTTTTTTTATGTGGACCTCGAATAGAGTTCCTAATTATATATAAATATATATATTTCAGGGCTCTAACCCTGAACTCCTGCCCACCAAAATGTAAATCAGGAAAAACAAAGAGAATTTTGGTTTATTTCCATATAAGAACACCTGTACCCAGGTGTGGCAGGAGGAGAACAGGTATTACATGTTAATCCTTGAATCACTCTGTCTTCACTACCTAGTCCATGCACCAATTGTAAACACTTTCCCTAATAAAATTATCTTTTGCATGCCAACATATATTTACATATGTCTTTATAAAAAAAGGTGATTATTAAGAGATTGATACATTAGCCAATATACTCAAGTTGTTATGATAAAATGCCAACCCTAGCACATAACTCTATATTAAATGTAAAGATTTCTTTCTTATCAAAACAATCTTTTGGAATATACCATCAAGAATTCTTCTTCGGAAAAATTGAAAGCTACTTAACGCCGTAATCACTTCGGTCCAAGCGGAGGCTAAGGAAATCAATGATTCATGTTCCTCTATATGTTCATCCATACAACTATTCCAAACGTATTTTGTGGATGATTTTAGAGAAGTATTACATGAAGCACAAAAAATACTAAGCTCCTCTCAAACTCATATGTAAGAACCTTTGTTGCTTACAAGTGATCTGAAAACCATCACTGTGAGAGCAGAAATCCACCACTTTCCATCAATCTTAATGCATTCACTTGTAAAACACCTGTTTATAGTTTTGAGTAAGAGCCCTATGGCACAAATTATTATGGGATCAAAAAGTGTACTGATTCAAAACAAAGTTCCTAGTTTGTCACCTATTTATCAAAAAAAAATAAGAGTTGACTAAGGAAACTAAACAAACTGTATGGATTAGCTCAAGGAGTTGCAGATTTAAAATCAACACTAAATCAGATGCCTTTATACCCAGACTTCAAGATATATGGTGCAAACCCCAAAAAAGCAGGAAAGTGTGAGCCAAGTGAAACCTAAGAAAACAAGCTGGATTGAATTTGACTGAGTGATGTGAATTGAATTTGACTGAGTGCCTCTGCATATGCAGCACCCACTTGAACGGTGCGTTGCTCTGTTCATGGTCACGCTTTCCAGTTGCGGGACTCACAGTGAGCAAAAGTTGCCAAGATTTGATAGAAAATAGAACTGCAAAATGCAAACCTTTATTAATCCTCTTTCCTCTTGATAGCGGTATGGGGGCAATTATGAAAAATGACGCAGTAATCAGAATAGGACCCAAGCTTGAATAAGGCAACATACATTTCCAAGAAAAAAAGGTCGACATACCTCTACAAAAATTGGTTTATCAGAACCTACACTGAAGGGGAATCAGCCATGTGGGAAGCATAAAATATCTGAAACACACATAAAAGTAACAATTTCAAAGAGACACCTCTCTGATTCAATATACTATTGATAGCTAGGATGGAACCCATTTCCATCCCTCTCAATAATTATAAAACACAAAACATGCACATGGAGACAAAATGTTCACAGGCCCAACGTAGTAGACCTTTCAGACCTGAAAACACAATTCAGGGCACACTAGATGAAGGGAGCTGTAAGAACGTAAAGCAGCACACAGGAGATATCACAGCATATAGCAGGCATATTAATAAAAATGTGTGTCTTATTTATCATCCTTTATTCAAGGGAAACGCTACAGCTCCAACTGAAAATTCTCCTGTGAATGGCACTTCAATTTATTTAATACCACAATACTCTTCAATAGGTCCTTCTGACACTGTAAAGAAAGGTATTAGTATGAAACTTGTACCAGCTATTCCCCAATTAAGGGAAATGAAGAATGCCTTTCTTAACAGTGTAGCATTTGTCAAGGCATTGTCTGGTGATAAGCAGCAATGCACAAAATTGGCAATAGCCACTAAACAGCAGTCTCCCCTTTTCTTAGACTATAAAAACTGGTTTGCAGGTTGAGGTGTATCAGTATTGTATCAATAGCCTGGGTGTTACCGTACACTCCTAATCCTGGAATATCCTCTGAAGTCGCCAAATGTGGCTGAATGCCTTGTGGTTTTGAGAACAGCATCAGGATTGTAACAATCCAATCCTGTTAAAAATAAAAATAGCTATTACCAAATCCAAGGAGTGCCTGACCCCTGGAAACTAACAAATGAGTTGGACATTCTAAGTTTCAGTTAATTCCCTTCTTGACTCTGGTTCTGTGAGTCAATCCCCACTTGATTCTTGTACTGCTAAAGAGTTCCCCACCTTGCTCTTATTCTGTTAACTTGTTCCCCTCGATGTTTCACGCTTTCCATGTGCAGCCCGTGTTCTGCACTTTCCCCCGATAATGTTTTCAACTGACTTTGGTGAAAACGTAATGTTCTGCTGGCGAATCTGAATTGTATGCTGATCTCAGGAGAGATATATTCAAATGGAATGCTAATTGTTTCCCCTTGCCTTGTTCTATTTTTAATAGGAAGATAGCATTTTGACACCTGTCTTCTTTATTTTTTAGTTAGACCAACCTAGCCCGAGCTAGATGGCTTTTCCAAATTATTTTTGTCCTTATTTTTTTGCATTTGCCCGCAAATGTTAGCCCGTTCCCACGTATGCTTTTCTTAATTTGGTCATCAGTATGGAGAACCTATGTCTCAATCCCTGTAATTTGAATTTGAGTTGACTAAAGTCTTTAAATACTGAATTGGAATATTTTTCTGTTTCACAAGTGATTGGTTTATTAATATGTATTATTCTTCTTGAATGTCTTATGGTGTTAATGTTGAGTAGATTAAATTTGTTTCATACATTTGGTCAGGCTATGGTGTTCATTTATCTCTATAATCTGATCCTGTTCACAATTTACGTTATTTTGGCTTAGTGGTTATAATAAACCTTTGAAACTTTTCACAGATTGGAGTTTTGTTTCCAAGACCACATTGCTCATGGTGTTTAAATTTGTTATTTTATTGATTGAGATTGAAATGATTGTATGCAGTTAACCACACTCCTCACTGGGTGCAAAGATCGCATCAACCTCCGGGAAAGAGTTTTCAAATCCTTTCAAGGAGGAGAAAACATGTTAGCAAAGGAATACTAATGAAAAAAGATTGATCTCAATACAAGTTCATGATCATATGCAAAAGAGCCAAGGAATTTGTTCACCATATTTCAATTCTTCACAAACAAAACAAAAAACACCGCCTTTATTATTACAGGTGACCTCAATTTAAATCTGAGGGGAAGACAGATAAAGCGAATCTGGATTAAAAAGGAGGACAATTGTGGAACGTGTTATAAGTCTTAACAGTGAAGCTATGCAAGTGAGACTCTCTTAGAAATTTTACACACTATGACACTAGAAGCTTTAAATGACAGGTTTCCTCCCAACAATCTGATAGTTTTCATACATATCACAAAAACCAGGCTTGCTGTTCTGGATTACAAGACGTTCACATCTATAAAGCTAATTTGTAAATTCCACAATTTTAAGATTCAACAATGAGTAGAGAGAGCAATCATTCTTTACTTTTAAGTTTTACTTTGTATTTAGCCTCAGAGGTAATGACAGTTGGGCATCAGGCACACTGTCAAAAATGGATTGTTGCAGTATGAACAAGTTTTAGAACTGGATAAACAACACAATACTCAATTTATCTGCATACCTACAAGGTCTTGCAAACAGAGGGCTTGCCCATCAACAAAACTGGAATTTTGTTACTTATACAATCACAAATACCCTGTAGTAAAAACCTTGTAATCATATCAGGGGGCTTATTAAGAGCACATGGTTCACTGCTGATCTTAGATTTAAAAAAAGGGAACTAAGTAGGGTGTTAAGAAAATTTTGATTTAAACTGGTTAGGTCTGTTCGAAAAGCATATAAGTATATGATTTGTAATGTAAAGCAACAGACAAAAGGAAAACAGTTAAGAGACCTGCACAAGTGCAGCACTGCTAGAAAACAACGAACATTCTGGAATTATATCAACCAAATTCAATGTTCAAACCAAATATTTCCAAAAACAACATAAATGCATTAGAAAGGGCAACACATATTAAATTCCTGTATCACAAAAACTTAATTAACAATAAATTCCCAGGCTAGGAGAGCATATCAACTCCCTGGAAACCCCACACAACATTTAGGCTGGCTAGATTAGGGAAGAAATATTAGCAATCATCAATTCCACACAGGAAAGATTCTGCTCCAGGCCCAAATTTGTGTTGTACATCCTCTTTGCAGACTGCCATATAAAAATGTTGACCCATGATTCACAGAGAGAGTTATTATTGCATACTACTCAAAAGAGCGGTTCAAATTAAAACCCAGAAAATTACAGGCTGATTGTGCAACTAGGCATTGGTTCAAAATGTTGTGCTCGTGCATTGCTCAGGGAACTCAGCCAATGGGCTGAAACAAAGAAATCCCCTGGTGTCAGACAGGATTAGAACAAATGTCATTGTGATAGATATTAGTTACTTCTTTGCATATCCAAGAAAAAAGGAAGAGTTTATTTAGCTATTTCATTAATTTTAGGAAGGCTTTTGACACATAGATAGAGGTCACCTATGGAGAAAACTGTAAAACATGGGAATGTCACCAATTCTTCTTAAAGTCATCATGTCATTATACACAAATAATTGGATTCAGGTGAGAAGAGGAGAAAATGTATCACTACCCAACAGGATTACTGTCAATACCAGCCTAAATTAAGGTTGCCCCTAAGCCTGCTCTATTTTTCTGTGATTTAGTCAACCAGCACACTTTCCTACTCAGATTAGACAACCATTCACTGATGCAGTAAACAGATACAGTTTTATTGGAACACAAGAAGACAGAGCTTCAACACACAATAAGCACTCTTGAGGAATGTTGCAGTCAACAAGCTAGAAATTAATGAGAGTCAGATGAAAGTGGCTTCAGCAGTAAAATACAGGAGTTCCATTTTTTCTAGGAGTTAGGAAGGAAACAAACTGGAACAAGCAAAAGCTTATAAGTACATGAGTCCATTTTCAAGCCAAACGCACCATTAATAAACATTTGAGTTTTATGGAAAGCAAGATCCCTGTTTTAAAACTTGCTTTTAGGAACCTCTCAAGCAATCTTTCTGGCCCATCTATAATTTATTATTAGAAGTAATTGAGCTAATTTTCTGCAGAATTGACAAATGGCCTTGAAGTGTATCCCCAATTATTTGGTGCCAGGTTGAACAGCTTCCAATGTAACTTATTCAGATCACTGTCCCCTCTTCCAAGCAGCCAGATGAGAACACACTTGCATATAATTCAATCTGCAGGAGCACTCTTCTATGCAGATTGCTTCAATCCTTTGATTTTAGATTGGGTTACAACAAGCCGAAGATGGTTCATTTAGAGAGATACTAAGACAGGGACTGGATTCTCCATGGCTTTCAAGCCACATCTTGAAAAAGAAAAATACAATTTCTTCAGCTTCATTTTGGGTTGTTTGTTGTAAGCAACTTACATCAAACCAGGAAGTATAAGAGAAGCAACATTAAGGGTCTCATTTACAAGCCCCTTATGCCACCATAGTGTAATTTTTTTTACGCTACGGTGGTGAAGAGCAGTCCCCACCTCATGCCATATTTAATTGTAAACTCTTGCGCCACATTATACCTGCGCCAGGTATAGTGAATGCAAGGGAGGTGTTTAACTGCTAGGAGGCCTGCAGGAATGACGCAGTGAAATCTACAAGATTTCACTGTATCATTCTAGTGTCAATTTTTAACGTTTGCTCAGGGCAGGTGGTAAAGTGACGTTAGGCTGTTTTCAATGGGCCTCCCCAAGGTTTACTGGACTAGCAGCAACATTTTTAAAGCTAGTCCAGAAAAACGCCACAACTGCCTCAGAAATTCTGACGCAGCTGTGCTTGAACATGCCATGGTGTGTTCTATTGTAAATGCATTGCTACCATGGTGTTGTTAGTGGGGCCCAGGGGAATGCAGGGTGGCCCAAGCAAACTGGCACATCATTATTGATAAACCAGTTTGTTGTGAATGAGTGTTTCTTTTGTGGATATAAACTTGAAAGCGTTGCATATGTGATTTATCATTACCTGGCTTTTGCAGAAATGATTATTTCTATCAAGACACACACTTGACCTCCAGTCTTGCAAAAAGCAACTGAGATGTGCTTTAACAATAATGAAGGTTGTTTATGAAACGGTTTTGAAAATGTATAAATATAATTTCTTCTGATTAGAATTAGAAGAATGAACAGATTAGGACACCCATGAATTGAAATAAATTTGTTCGTATCTTTAGACGATTGCATATGTTTAGTAGTTTAATTTTGTTCTATAATAATTGATATGGTTTTAATTAGCCCTCAATAAAGATTATTTATTACTATTATTACAGAAAGAAACAATTTAACACGTGCATTCCTGAGAAATCAAGAAATCTATCAAATTAAAAGTTGGAAGGGAAAATGGATATCACCTGCTTGTTTACCCATCCCCACCTCACCTTGAAATTCCATTGTTATGCTGTAATGTATTTATGTGAGCATGTGAGCAACCTGGCTCTCCCAATTCTTGGCATCATTGTAGTACTCTTTTAGAAATAAATTAATTAAAATAACTAAACTTGTCAAACAAGTGCACTGAAGTTTTGGCAGAAAGTCATATCGGCAGTTAAATGGAGATTTGGTACTTCCAAACGAGTGATCAACATTTTTAGGTTAAAACAAATACAGGCTTTTAAACCAAGTAAATATTCTCCAGTGAAATCTTTCTTAATAAAGGTAGTGAGGGGTGTAGCAGACATGTTAATATTTTAACATATTTTAGTAGACTGTGAAAAAAATGGAACGGCCTTACCTTAACCCTGCAGCTATGCATTTTGGCTGCCTGAGATATATTTTAGTAAGCGCTGATATCGTCAAGGATTATTATATTTAAATGGACAGTAGTTTGTTAAACATTAACACCATTAAATTAATTTCATACCAAACTAGCACATATGGGCCCATATTTATACTTTTTTAGCGCCGCATTTGCGCGTCTTTTTGGACGCAAAAGCAACGCAAAGTTACAAAATACAATTGTATTTTGTAAGTTTGCGCCGCTTTTGTGTAAAAAAGCGACACAAATGCAGCATTAAAAAAGTATAAATATGGGCCATAGAATTTAGAAAAGCATTGTATGTTTAACCAAAAGGTGATATAGCAACATGTAGTTATTAGCAATATTACAGTGAATAATAAGAAATAATGGGAGGAGCATATCCAATAAAATTATATCACATTTGCTATTTTTTAGCCAATTTTGCCTACCAACAGGAGACACATTAGGTGCATTCAATGGCCTGTAGATCATGGAGCTCTTTTAGTGAAACACTGTTAAAAGAATGGAGCTCCTTCAGTGGACTCAGATATATAAATTCATGGGCTTATTCCAGAAAATATCAAATGTGCAGTAAAGATTTCCTTGATATATGAGGACTTGCCTCTAAAATATCATTTTTATGGGTTGGCGGGCTATTCAAATGTAATATGTCTCAGGTGCCCTGCCCATCATTTGATGTGGTATTAACTGATGCCTTTCCAGATCCATGCCCACTTGTATGCCAAGTCCAGATAAAGGCATATTCTACAGATTTGAATTATTGTCTGGTAAAGTTAGGCGGTTGAAGAGCATTATGCGAGGGGGGTTGTCTGTGTAAAAATCATGACTTTCACAATTCTTTTTATCATAAGACCCCATTTTCATTATCTGCTCACCATGAAAAATTCCTTGCTTTCAGGAAACTTTCCCTGGCTATAGTCCATGTCCATTCAGTCAGGAAAAAAACAAATCAAAGGTATGCACTTAAGTACAAAAAAGCTTGGGAAAACACCCATGTCCTGCAAGTTCCCACAAGAAATTTTCTGCCCAAACCAAGGGCCTGATTTAGATATTGGTGGATGAGTTAGTCTGTCACAACGGTGACAGACATCCCATTCACCAAAATCTAAATCTAAATCCCAGAGGATTTAGAGTTCGTCGGGCGTGATATCCGTCACCATTGTGACAGAGTAACCCATTCACTAACATTAAAATCAGGCACGAAATCTCCTTCAAAACATACTGACAAATGAATACACACAGCCCTACTTTAAAAGTGTTTACTCGACAGATTCAAACAGATGACACAATCAGATTCCATGTCCAATGGATGACATGTTGTTTAGATGCTTTGTGTTCAGACACTGTGCTCTTCAGGCGCTTTGCCCCCTGTATATTCAGCTTTGCTGTACCCATTCAGATGCAGCACTCCTATAGGGATGTCTTTGTAAGATAATATACTTATTTGACACAAATCACCTAAAAAGAACACAAGGAGAGGAAATAGTGTTTTTCCACAGTGGAAGAAAGATTTCAGAACTATTCCAGACTAAGGGCCTGATTTAGATATTGCTGGACGGGTTACTCCATCACAACAGTGCAGGATATCTTGTCTGCCGAAATCTAAATCCCTTAGGATTTAATGGGATTTCGGTGGACGAGATGTCTGTCACCGTTGAAATGGAGTAACCCCCCTGCCAATATCTAAATCAGCTCCTCAGTGAAGTACATGGCAATTATTGCAGTATTCTCATTTTTTGCCATGACCGCTACCCTCAGGGCAGCACTTCCCAACAAGAAAATTTACAGTTTTCTCCTCTTTGTTACATGCTCCAGGAACTTTTTTACTTTTTCGAAAATATTCCAGGATCTTGGTTAGAATAGTAAATATGCCCCTGGACTATTTTATTAAGAGTTGCACTTTCTCCCATCATTCTAGGGCTGGAGTTAGAATACAAAATTTAGCTTCCTAGTATCAAATCCTTGGCAAGCAAGATATGGAAGTGATAGTCCTCCTAGCAGTTCTTGACATAGTGCCCCCTCAACCTTCATTTTGATCACTAACATGCTCAAGTTAAAAATATAGTAGCTAAAGCGTAGGGGAAGTATACCTGTAAAGAGTTTTTCGATTGTGTTAAAGCAGTGAAAACTAATATGAATGGCTAAAATATTTTGCTGCAACATGGGGTCTCCTGAATAGGGACTGAAAGGTGATCAATATGTTCGAAAAATAAGGCAATCAAATAGGCATTGAAAGTATGAATAGTTTCTTTGAAACAACCAACAAAAGAGCAATATTTTTCCATAATGATTATCCTTTTTTGCTTCCTGATTAGAAATATTAATGTAGAGAGTAAAAATAGTCACAAGTTTCAATTTTAAATATTTAAGTGTAGTAGAGCTGCATGCCAATCCTCCCAATGGGGTTTGCATATTCCTTCAAAAAGACTCCCAGAAGACACAGAATGGGGGACAATTGCACAAAAGATTTTCTGAACCTACTCAATATTTCAACAACACAACACTAGTTTTTGTATTCTCTGAAATTCTCATTCCACATCCTGTATTATGCATCAGACTGTTGCACTTCTAGGCCATTTGTCAGGAACGTTAACAAAATGTATTGCATCTGTTATTATCTTGAGATCACTCGTTATAGAGGCCAATAAAAATAGATAAGTCACAATGCAATATTAGGGCAAGGGCATGAAATCATACGTCTCACTATTATGTTTTCCCAAAAAGTTTCCATTTTTGATGTATTTCTAAACTAACCTTTCCAATACTGAATGCAGCGAGAGTAACATTCTCTGTTTCCAATGAAGATGGAGGATGGTGTCTTCTTACTTCTTGTAGAACTAGAGATACTGAAACTGCAAGATAGGAAAAGAACCCATACCAGCTTCAGACAAGGGCACTACACAGCATGTGTCTTCTCCCAATCGTACTCCACCTGTGTCTTCAAGAATGACTTATTTTACCCTGCTCAGCGAACAGGGTGGTTGAGACAGAGCAGCATCAGAGTCATGAGACCCCAGAGGCTGGAACTGTTAGTCTATTAGACTGGGAAGCCCACCCTGACTCACTGTTCAGGTGTCACAAATCCTAATGCTTACTCCTTAAATGGAACAGGCTGTTATATGCAGTTGCGGCTTGTGGGGATTCCTGGGGGGCGAGCGGGGCTGCGCAGAGGGATTGGGGGGAGTGGGGAATTAATAAAATTGAACAAAATAAAATAAAAAAACTTACCTCCACTCCCGCTCCTCTGCTGCACGCAGGCACAGGCTCACAGCCTGCGGTCAATCCTGCTGCGCTCAAAGCAGCGTCAGGATTGACTGGAGCAGCCAGCCAGGGCGCTCCCAGGCAGACTAGGAGCCTGTGCAGGCTCTCTCCTGCCCAGCAACTGTGTTGCTGGGCCGGAGAGAGCCCTGTGGGCATTTGGGTTTGACATGTGCTTTGTGCACTCCCCTCTGCTCATCACCCCCAATACCCCTCCCCTTTCACAAGGAAAGGATAATAAACAGAGTTTATTATCCTTTCCTTGTTAAAGGATTTGCAGCGGATGTTGCTGGCAAGGGGGCGAAGGGGGTGACACTCTCCCTTGTGGAGGAACCGCCCCTGGTTATATGTATAATTTACATGCATGCATTCCATTATGGAATTGTTGTTCTTTGTAATGTGTTCCTTATAGAATGTGAGTCATGCAGATGCATGGAGTGTTCGCTGATTGAAGACTCCAAGCATCATCTGTGCAGGACGTGCCTTCCGTTACAGGAATACACCTTCTTAAATTCACTGCATTGGCATGGTTATTTGCACATAACAAATTGGCAACTGGTAGTGGTGCCTACCCAGTGAAACTACATCACGCTGCTTCTTTTTTTGCAGTATGTTTTTTTTATTCTTGTTTTGCCAGTGGAAAAGGCCTTAAAGTATACAAAGGATTTAAACTCTACAATCTCAAAATGAACAAGAGCACATGTGTGGAACCGCCGTCTGCTTTTGCTGCAGCAATAACTGTAAGGTATTTATTGAAAAAGCTATTGCGGCTTACCTAAAAGGCAATGATGCACGCTGCTTACATTTGACCCAGCTGCACGTGCAGCATCAGCGCATGTCAAAGACGCATGCAGACTCTGTACGCTCAGCAGCTCCAGCATCTGCCTTTGGAGCTCTTCTGCATGGAACAGCAAAAGTTGCGCTCAAACGGTGCCCAACGCATGTGGACAAGGTGACATCGCATGCACGCATGCACATTATTACTGCTAGACAATTAAGCCTAGGGATTCAAATAGCAGATAGGATACCTTTGAGACGCATTTTAAGGGACATTGCTGACTTTGAACATTAGAAGTAATGTTTTTTTTAATTATGGGACTATGGGTCCCTGTGCAGCGTCCAGTGCTCCAAATGACAACAGGGCATCCTGCGCCACAGGTTACTGCAAGGCGTTTTATAGGGCGTCAGCGGTGCAGGAATTTCAGGTAGCTCCTCCTCTCCGGGGTCAAATGAATTATGGGACTATGAGTCCCTGTGCAGCTTCCAGTGCCCCAAATGACAACAGGGCGTGCTGCGGGTTCCTGCACGGCGCTTTATAGTGCATTGGCGGCATGGAATTCAGGAAGCTCTTCCTCTCCGGGGTCAAGTGAATTATGGGACTACGACTTCCTGTGCAGCTGTGCAGTATCCAATACCCCAAATGACAAAAAGGAGTCCTGTCCTGCAGTTTCCTGCAAGGCGCTTTAGAGCGTGGCACAGGAATTCAGGCAGCTCCTCCTCTGAGGGGTGAAATGAATTAAGGGACTACGAGACCCTGTGTAGTGTCCAGTGTCCCAAGTGACAACAGGGCATCCACATAACTTCAATTATTTTTTGTTGTTGTTGCTGCTGGTCCTTCAAGCAAGTATATTTATGTGGAACTGATGCAAGACTGTACTTTTTATGGTATCCAGGTTCTTCTAACTTTCCACTTTGAGGCATTTTAGAAAAAAATAATAATAATAATTGCACGTTCAAATGGTGCGACAAAATATTACCATAAGTCATCCACATCTGTTTTTGGGCATCTAGATCAGAACCTTCTACACCAATGGTGGAGTGGAAGGAGTATTTTATAAATGACATTGAGGCTGTTGGCAATGTAGATATATGACAGCAGAACAGAGGAGGATTTTACTTCACTCGTTAGGCCCAATGGGTAAATAATTTATAATCGCATGCCCAAAGCAGTTATTTTTGGGGAGGCAAATGCATTTGTTGCAGCAATCAAGGATCTAGATAATTATTATGCACCAAACGTTTGCATAGAAATAACAAAGTACAGGTTTTTCCAGAGCAAACACAGGAAGATGAATCAATGGATGATTTAATAGCTGATTCCAAAAAATCAGCACTTGACTGTAAATTTGGAGTTTTACATGAGGACTTCATGAGAGATCAATTATTGGTGCATGCTAGTAATCCAGCATTATAGGAGCGTTTGTGGGTTAACGGAGATTCAACTTTGGACGATGTTTTGGCTATTGAAAGGAAAGCTGGAAGGTGTGCAAGTGTTTTAAAACAAATAGAGAAAGAGCATGACACTGTTAATAAGATATCTATTCATGGGAAGGACAAATACTTCGGAAAACAAGACAAACCACCAGTCAAAGATAGGTACAGGTGTTTTAGATGTGATAGCAAGGAGCATCTGGAGTACAGTCATCTTGCCCTGCCATTACGATAAAATGCAGTAACTGTGGTATTACTGGGCACTGTGCAAGAGTTTGTAGCAAAAAGAAAAAGAGCATCAAATGAGTGGCTGAGGAAAACAGGAGTTCAGATGATGAAGGTCAAGTTACAGACTCAAACAAGCCATCCTCCAGTGTAGTAAGTTTAAGAGAGAATTGTGTTCTAAATATCAATGATAAAATGAAAAAAACAAACGTGAATGTAACATGGCAATTGGGGGTGTTAAGATCAAAATATACGCAGATTCACGCTCAACATATACGATTGTAAGTGAGGAGGGTTGGAAAGATACATTTGTCAGGAAGATTGGAAAAAGTTGTTGAAAGCCTGATAGACAACCTGAAGGGTTACAGTGGAGAGATGATTGATATACTGGGTTACCAATGGTTACATTTCAATTACAAAATAGAACAGCCGGAGGGAATCTTTATGTAGCAAAGAAAGATCCATCCGTGTTAGGATGGATAGACCAAGGAAATCTTCATATTATTTTGCATCCTAACAGCGAAGAAAAAGTAGTAGTGTTGGATGACGGAGCTATCATTGGATCAGCAATGCTGAGGACATTTCCAAAAGTGTTAAGTAAGACCTTGGGTAATCTACAGGATTTTGCACACATGATTAGCCTAAAAAAGGGTCCTGTTCCTAAGGATCACAAAGTTCAGAATGTATCTATAACAGCAAGGGAGGAAGTCTCCAGAGAATTGAACAAATTGGTATTTATGGGTGCGATAGGGCCCATAAAATCCTCTGAATGAATTTCTCACTTGGTGGTGGTAAACCTCAGCAATGGTAAGGCCAGCTTATGGGTGGCCCTCCGCCATTTAAATGAGAGCATTGCGGTGGACAGTTTTCCAAATACCAAAATAAATGAAATGGTGGTATGCCTCAATGATGCTAAATGGTTCTTCCCTATTGACTTTTCATCGGCATACCACCAGAATTCTTTAGCCTCTTCATCACGGCATTTGATGGCATTCATTTTGACAGTAGGATGTTTCCAATTCAAAAGGATGACTTTTGAACTGGCATCTGCTTCCGGGGCGTCCCAGGCGCTAATGCACAAGCTATTCTGCAAAGAATTTGGAGTTAAGTTCTTTCAGGGTAAAGTTCGGGTTTTTGGAGAAAACAAGGAGATTCATGACAAAAAGTTACAAAAAGTGCAACATATCCTAGAGAAACACCACCTAACTTTAGAATATTCGAAATGTAAATTTGCATAATGATCAGTGACTTATCTTGGCCACGTGAGTGGGGAAGGTGGAATCAGGCCCAACCCGTCTCTGATTGTTGTTATTGAGAAATTCTCTGCACCAAGCAATAAAGAAGTCGGATCTTTCTTGGGCATGGCAGAGTACTGTGCAAAGTTCATACCTAGATTTGCAGAGTTTAGTTATAATATCAGACAATTACTGAAGAATAAAACATTCAAGCGGACATTAAACTGTGAGAAGGATTTTCAGAAAGATAAATCTAGTATTTCAAAAGTAGCAAGTTTAAGCAGTTTTTATCCAGAAGAAAATAACTTTGTCACAGCAGATGCCAGCAAAATAAGGAGGGTGTAGAAACTGTGATCTCCTTTGCTTCCAGGACCTTATCTCCAGCAGAAGAAAAATATCCTATAATTGAAATGGACGCTTTGGCATGCACATGGGCATTGGACCATTTCAGGAGTTTTCAGCTCAGGTAAATTGCTAATCATACAGTGTAACCATAAGCCATTGGTGATATTGCTGACAACAGAAGAAATGAATAATGCTTCAGTGAGACTAGCCATACTATCCATGAGAATGTAATACTACGTATATGAGGTTGTTTATGTATAAGGAAAATACAACGTAGGTGCTGACTGCTTGTCACGTTTGCTTGCTTCCTTGGAAGAGTGTGTAACTGATGCACGGGATGACTTTCAAATCGCACTTGTTCATGACTGTGGCTTGGCAGCAATGAAAAATGAACTTTGTCATGTAGAATACCAGAAGGATTCTGTTTTGCTAGAAGTAGCTAATTTTATCCAGAATGTTGGCCTAGGAAAGATCAACTCAGTAAAGATGCAAAACAATTTTGGAAGGTCAGAGTTGAACTATCCATGGATAAGATGTAATTTTACGAGTGGACATTATTTTTTTTCCTCTTGGCATATCAAGAGATATAATAAATCTGTGTCATGAGGGTCACTTTGGGGCAGTCAGGACAAAAGCTGATGGGCAGAAACATTTCTGGTGGCCAGGTATAGATTCCACTGTGGAAACATTTGTCAGGGAACGTCCTAGGTGTGCTATTGCTGACAAATCACTATGCACTCTAAGACCTCCGATGAGTATTTCTGACATTCCGAAACAGCCCTGGGAGTCTGTAGCCACAGATTCCGTGAGACCAGTGGGGAGTTCACAAAAATACATCGCTGTATTGATGGACTTTTTTACTAGATGGCCTGTGTGTAGCATTTGTTGGCAGGGCAGACGCAGATTCTGTAATAAAGGTTTTAGATGCACTTTTCGAATCAGAAGGCAGTCCGTCCACTATTCTTAGTGATAATGGAGGAGAACGAGCCCCAAGACAAAATTCAACCCAGGATAGTTGAGTAGTACAGTTGTGGAAAACTGGTCTTGTGAACAAATACGGAGCAGGTTGGTTGAAATGCACAAGAAGAGCAAGTCAGACTATGACTGCAAGCACAGAAGGTAGCATGTTGAAGTTAAACCAGGCAAGGTGGCTAATGACCTTGGCCCTTTATGCAGGGTTACCCCCAAACGTTTTGCTTTCTTCCTCCTATTTATTCTGACCTGTTTCTTTTGGCTGCTAACCAGTATTAAACTGCATATCCGCTCTGTCTAAAATGTATTGCTGATTGGTTTCTCCCTGATTGGCATAATTAATTTACAAGTAAGTTCCTAGTACAATGCACGGCGAGTGACCAGGGCCTGTAAATCAAATGCTACAAGGGGGCCTTCAGCACTGATTATGCCACCCACATGAATAGCCCTGCAAACAAGTCTCAGGACTGACATTGCAGTGTCTGTGTGTGCAATGTTAAACTGCCATTTCGACCTGTCAAGTGCACTCACTTGCCAGGAAAACCTTCCCTTTTATTACATGTAAGATACCCCTAAGGTAGGCCAAAGGCATCCCCATGGGCAAAGTACAGGGTATTTAAAAGGTAGGACATGTAACAGTGTGTTCTACGTGTCCTCATAGTGAAATACTGCTCTTTTCAGTTTTTACTATTGCAAGGCTTATCTCTCCTATAGGGTAACATGGAGATTGCATTAAAATATATTTTATGTTTAATGTCCCATTGGGAGCAGATAGAGATGTGGAGTCTGGGGTCTCTTAACTCACAATTTTAAAATACAACTTTTGGTGAAATTGTTTTTGAATTGTAAGTTTGAAAATGTCACTTTTAGAAAGTGGGCATTTTCTTGCTTAGCCAATCTGTGTCTCTGCCTGTCTGCTGAATACAAGTCTGGGTCAGGATGACATTTGGGCTGTTTGTGTATTCACTCTAGAAAGTCATTTTTTATGATCAGGAAATGGTAGTAGACATTTTAAAGAACGCTGTTAAAGTTACCAGTGGTAAGGTAAGGAACCTTAAAAGGTGGCTTTAGGTTGGCACGATTCATGGAAGGATTCCATTGACAATCCAGGAAGAAAATTTCAATGGACGAATGAGGGGTTGGATGCTGAAACCTCTAAACGTATAAATTCTGGTCCGGGTACACATGTAGATGACGTTCCTAAAGAAGTTGTGACAACAGAGAATGTGATGGGGAACACTAATTCTGATGCAGAATTTTGCAATGAAACTGGTGTAAGCAAGGATGTCAGTGAGGTGACAGAATGTTCTGGTGGTGATGATGGACAGATGATAATAACCAGAAGAGAAGGAAGCAACCAGCATGGCTCAAAGATTATATTATAGAGGGAAATGGTGGTGAGTGATGATTTACATGGCAATATACATGTCTATAGTATAATACCTTTTTGCTAAATAATTGATTTGAATGAGAAAAACTATAAGTTGTTATTAACATCATTTTACTTATTCACTTTGCAAAAAATAATTTCATTATTTATAATTTGCTCAGCATCTAGTTTGTTGTTAAGTTTCCTTTGTTTTTTTCACTTTCTATTAAAAAGGAGGTATGTGCTATATGTATTATTTACATGCATGCATTCCGTTATGGAACTATTGTTCTTCGTAATTTGTTATTTATAGAATGTGGGTCATGCGGATTCATGGAGTGTTCACAGATTGAAGACTCCAGGCATCAGCTGTGCATGATCTGCCTTCCGTTATAGGAATAAACATTCTTAAATTCATGCATTGCCGTGGTTATTAGCACACAACACAGGCTTAGCAATAAATAATGAGGGCCAAATGTATGTACCATTTTTCTTGACGCAAATGACCTAATTCGCAGAATTGGGCCGTTTGAGACAGGAAAAAAACATTTTGGTATGTACAGACCCTATTTTGCAATTCAGTATTCTATTTACCGAATCGCAAAATAGGTTTGCGAGTCGCAATTGGGAAGGGACATTCCCTTCCTAATTGCGAGTCGCAGTGCGATGTAGGATTGTTTTGTGACCGTGAATGCAGTCACAAAACAATCACAGTTAGTACTAGTTTCAAATTGGTGCTAACCCATTCGCAAATGGGAAGGAGTACCCATGGGACCCCTTTCCCATTGTGAATGGTAGAAAAATTGAAAAGAAAAGTTTAAATTTTTCTTTTTGAAATGCGTCCCATTTTCCTTTAAGGAAAACGGGCTGCATTTTTTTAAAAAACTGCTTTATTTAAAAGCAGTCACAGACATGGTGGTCTGTGTCCCCAGCAGACCACCATCCCTGTGAGGGTGGCCGTTCCCAATGGGGTCGCAAATTGAGGCGTACCTCATGAATATTTAATGAGCTAGGTCATTTGCGATCCCATTGGGAATCGCAAATAGTATCATTGACACTGTTGTAAATCAGGTTTTGCGACTCTCAAATTGTGAGTCGCTATGACTCGCAATTTGCAGGTCGCAAAACCTAACATTCGTACACGTGGCCCTGAAAGATTTGTCTGAAACTCAACAGAAAATCAAACCTTCAACAATTTATAGATCTATTTCATTGATTAGATCAATTACAAGGAGTTACAAATCCATTATCAGAGGAAGCTCAGGTGCATCAGTCAGAAACCTCGGCCTCAATGTCAGCATGTACTTTTCAAGGACCTAATATGACACTAATGGCTACATTAGCAGTACCATCGCACATTCAAATGCCACTTGAAGCTCCTGGGTGTTTTTCCAGAGAACCTCAAAAACAAGGGCAATTCATAACTCTCTGTAGTTTACACTTCTTGTGCTGCCTGAAGGCTTTTGAATACATTAGGCAAAAGTAGACTTTTATTTAATTTGGGTTGCCACGTCTTGATCTTTAACCCTGGATTAAGAGGACAGTCCCTTATTCTATAGCACTGAACAATTTAAGACTGAACTCCAATTAATTTTTGATCAGAGGTTATTCCAGTCATTTAGAGTTGATGAAATTAAAGCAGAGCAAAAGAGACTTTTTCAGTTACTTAATTCCAGCAGTTGGTGATAGAGGATGGATTGACTAAGAAACAAAGAGGTATTCTCTTATATTAAGGGCTCAGTGGCATATTAAAGGATATGCTATGTCAATACAGACTGCATTGAACTAATGGATCTAGTTTTACAGGTAGGTCATAGATTGGCAGAACAAAAAGGTGAAAGAAGGTGCTATGAGCTCAGGTATAGATTTTGGGATCATCCAGGTTCAGATACACCATCTGAGAAAGTGAGACAGCATTACTAAGAGGGAATGTAAATTGCATCTGTATATCAACAGTTGTCAAAGGGTGAACAAGAGTATTGTAGAATTAATAATTTATGTTTGTATTGTGGGTCTGACACACATTTTTATTAAGGTATGTCCTAAGAAATCCAGCCACCAGTGCCAGCCAAAACAGCAAAGCTCTGAGGAAACCAGGGTCTTCCCTTTCAGCTTTTCTCCAGACTTGACCCAAGAAAAGGCTAAATCAAACACAGTACATTGCAGACATAGTCCACCTTATTTTAGATTTAACTTAGAAAGCTCATCAGAGTGCATAACCATTTATCAATCTTAACTGATTCAGGCACTGCAGAAACTTTTCATTGATTGGAAGTTAGAATAAGTTAGGGTCACCCATGCTCAAAACCTGAGCAACTTAAAGCCGTGTATAGTACACTGCGTCCCCGGTACCAACCACAGTTAGCATGTCAGAATTAACAGTGCTCTGTTTTCAGTCACATAAGGAAAGGTTGCGTTTTGATTTGATAGATGTTCCTCAATTTCAACTCATTTTGGGTCTTCCACTCACAATCCAGTAATACATTGGGAACAGGGTATTTTACAACTGCTAAAAGATGTGACTCAGAATGTTGGGCAAAACCTCAAGACTGAATTGGAGATCTTTGCATCAGGCAGGTGTTAAGTTCTAGTTGCAACTTCTGACATTGATTGAAAGCTGGAGCAGCTGTACCATGCTGTAGAATCTTTGCATGAACACAACAAAAGATTGAAAAATGGTGCAAATATTTAGATAACTATGCAGAAGAAAGTTGATTAGAGTGCAGTTGTCTGGTAACATCCCCTCTATTCTTCATTCCTAAGGAAGGAGGAGACTTATGCACACCCATGTGCTTTGGACCACTGAATCGAATAACTACCAAGAAAAGATATGTTTTGCCTTTAATACCTTTGAAGCTTGATCAAATCAAGGAAGCAAATATTTTAACTAAAATTGATCTGTGAGGGCCTTACTTTTTGATTAGATTGGGAGAAGGAGATGAATGGAAGATGACCTTCTGTACAAAATCTGGGCTTTTCTTATACAAAGTCACGCCATTCGGATTATGCAGTGCTCCTGCTCCATTTCAATATTTTGACAGTGAAATCCTTTGCAAATACATCAACATTTTTGTAATAGTATATATTGATGGCATCATTATATTGTCTGATAATGAGTAAGATCACAACTATCATGACTGAGTAGTTACAAAACTGAGATAAAAGTTTAGGTTTTATCACCCCACCACAAGGGCTTCAAATGGAAAATAAAAAAACATAAGTCAAAACCATCTTGGATTGGCTAGCACCTCAAAATGTGTGGGACATTCAGTGGTTCTTGAGCTCTAACAATTTCTATTGTTAATTTACCCATTTCTCATCTAAGATTACAACTTAAATACCAGTGTATTAAAGAAAGGAATTCCAATTCAATACTCCTAAGAGGCCAACAAGGTATTTCAGACTCTTAAGTCCAAAGACATGTCAATTATACCGTGGGCCTTTAGTCCAGAAAAATAACAGTAGGAGAAATCATTTACACAACTGAAGACAAGAAACTCCTAGATATCAATTGAGATTTTGAGGATTGTAGACGTTACCTGCAAGGAACTGTTTTGTTTTTGCAGTACTCCCCACTTTTTGCCTGGTATTTGATGCAAATTTGCCTGAAGTGCACTGGGTCCCTGCCAATCAGGTCTCCAGTGCCATTGTGTTCTTTCCCTAAACACTATCCAATTGGCAAATCCTTTAGCACCCTCTGTAAGTCCCTAGTAAATGGTACCCCTGGTACCTAGGCCCTAGGGTACCAGAGAAGGTCCCTAAGGGCTGCAGTATGAATTGTATCACCCTAGGGGACCCCTCACCAAGCACCTGGCAGACTACCACTGCAGGCTGCGTGTCTTGATGTTTACAAAAGTGAAAACATAACTTTGTCACACATTTCTGTGTGCCATATCCCCTTTCACTGCATGTAGTATTTGTAAGCCGCCCATACAACAGGCCTGAAAGCCTTAGGAAGGGTGCTTAATATTACATGTGAGGGAACACCTACATGAGCAGCTATGCCCCTGTGCTGGTCAGTTCCATTACTGTCAGTGCAAGTGACCAGAGAAGCCATTTTAAACCACGTACTGGATAGTGGTGAAAACGAGTTCCCCTGCGACATGATAGCTTCATTGAAGATAGGGATGTTTGGTATCAAACATTTCGTATTGGTGAACCCACACTGATGCCAGTGTCAAATTTTCCAATACATGCACCCAGAAAGGCACCTTAAAGGTGCAACCGGAACGCCTAACAGCCTCTAGTGTGCTCCCTGACTGGTTTCTACCAGCCTGCCACCCAAGACAAGGTTCTGGCCCCATAAGGTGAAAGCCTTCTGCTCTCAGGAGGCCCAGAACAAAAGCCTGACTGGGAAGAGTGGTGTAACGCCCCCTCCCAGAGGATGACCTGCTGATTAGCCTTCCCAAGGCGGCAAGCCTCAAAGGGCTGCCACCTTTGAAGTGCAAATCTGGCTCCCTTCACAGGAGAGGAAGCCATCTCCCCTGCCCAGAGCCCATTTGGCACCTAGACAGGTGGGAGAATTGGCTAGTCATGTAGATGTGCCACTCCAAGGCTAGTACCACTCCTAAGGTGGGCTTCTGGGAGGGGGACATGATTTTTCAGAGGTAGCCACCTTTGTGATGGCATACGTAGGAATTCCAGGACAGGGTTAAGCCCACTTCCCACAGGAAGTGGTCATATAGGGGGCATAGTGACCCCAGGGGTCAGCAGCCCATTGGCTACTGCCCTACACACCCCTAACACCCCTAAATTCAGTATTTAGGGGAGCCCCTGGAATCGGAGAAGCAGATCCTGATGACCTAGGAAGACAAAGGACACTGAAGAGCCACAGCAGCAGAATAGGAGACAAGAAGCTGCTGACCGGGTACCAACCCAGCTGGTCTTTCTGCATCCCTCGAGAAAATCTGCACCAAAAGTCTACTCGTCCTGCAGCTGTGATTCCAGAAACCCGGGAGGACTGCCTGCCTCCAACAAAGACTCAAGACTTCCTGTGAAGAGAGGACCTGTTCTCCAGAAACCTCCAGAGAAAGGATTCTGAAGACTCTGGAACTGCGAAAATCCTACACCTGAAGTCACCACTGCATCTGCCGTCTCTAACCCAAGCTGTAGTGGACCACCAGTGCGAACAAGGTTCCTCAGCTCCCCAGACTCCTAGTCCATCATGAGTTCATCCCTCCTGGACTCCCCCAAGACTCATGCAGTATCTGCAAGCAGCCCCCCTCTCTCGTGGCTTCTGTGGGGAGAGAAACCCAATGTCTAAAACAACCACTTTACCTGTCGCCTCTGCCCCGAGTTGAAGTCAACCTCTGGTGTCAACAAAGTCCCCCACTTCTCCTGAGCTTGAGTCCACTGTGGTTTCACCTCTCCTGACTCCCTCCCTCCCGATGACACCTGCAGACTCAGACCGCAGGACCCTCAAACACGCCTGCTCCCAAACACAGAAACCTGACACCAAAGGACACCTCTGTACCCGTCGCCCCTGACCCATGAAGAAGAGGACCAAAGGTGCACCTATGTCACTGAGCACCCCACATTTGTAACCTACCTGTTGGTTGACCTCGACTGGTCTCCTGGCTAGAGCCTGCAGCCTTTTTCCATGGAGACTGATCTACTTTGAAAGACAATGGGCAACCAATGCCGTACTGCACAGCTGCACCTGGCCACCCCAGTGCCGCCCGGAGTGACCTGTTGGTGTGGCCCTGACCCTTGCCCAGGACTCACCTTAAATCTTGGAGATTGGTCCCATAAGTCGTCAAACAGTATCTGATTGCAGAACTTGTTTTTCCTCTCATAGGATAACATTGCAGAACTCAGAAATTGCAGTGTCCTCTTTTTAAAGTGAAAAGAATTCCTATTTGAAAACGTACTTACTTGAACGATTTTTCTTTGATGCCTAAAAATATATAAAGAAACCTGCGGTTTTTATAAATTGGTGTGGATCTGTTTCTTGAGTCGTGTGTCTCATTTATTAACTATTGTGTGTATTTGTAGATGTATTGCAGTCTACTGTGTTAAGCCAAAGCATGCTCGACAACACTACCCCTAAATAGAGCACTTTAGGATTGCATAGCATGTCCTGTCCACTCACTGGGGAACACCTGGACCCTTTTCACGGTACTCACATACCACATAAAGGGCCAGCTTCCTACCTTACTTTTTAGGGGCAACAGCTCAAGTCACAGTGTGTACAGACTCTCTAAATCATATATTTCTTAAAACTGCTAAAGTGTTAACTGCTTTATAGTTAAGACAACCTTTGTTCTTTGCAGCACACGATCTTGTTATAACCTTCAAACTATGTCATAAAGGGATATCTGCATTATCAAAACAAACAGGCTCTTGCTGCTTCCATAAAGGTTGAACCTTCTGTCTCCAACAGCCAGGATAACTGGAGCAAATACTAAAGGCAGAAGTTAAGGGGAGGTGGAGCTTGGCCTGGCAACAAGATGTCCACTTCCTAATACTTCTCTGTATGGGGTGCCTATCCTCAGTCGTTTGCTGTAAGTTGGGCCCCATTCTCAGCACTACAACTCAGATTCCAGTGGCAGAGGTGAAGGTGAAAACTTCCAAGACCATGACTCTGATGGGAGCGACTTGTTTCCAGGGCTCCCATAGGGTCCTCACCTGCAGCCTGAGCCAAATCGGTGTGCTGGGACAAAGTTCTCAGAGTTTGCGGGCAAACTCAGGTGGCTGCAATGTACAGATACAGACATTACTTGTACCAGCCTATTACCAAACATATGCTATGACTCTCAGGTACGTCGAGGTAAGCTCTCAATGTGGATGGAGTCAGATCGAGGATGGAGCTTGGAGCAAAAGAGAGCATTGAGGAGACAAGGGATAGTTGAAGTTGTTGGGGACCTTAAGTGATATAAGACATTACTGAGACTTGTCCATGTTCATGTGTTCTTGAATTTACAGTGAAACTACAGCTTTGTTTGGTCTTAAGGGAGCTCATTTGGAGACATTGTGATGGGTCTTAAAAAGAGGAAAAATGCTACCTGCTGCATAGTACTTACTAAATCCAATACACCCTGGCCCAGTCACATTGATCTTCCTTAGGAATATTGTGGTCAGATTGCCTAAAACACACACTCGCCGATCGACATATGGCACTGCAATGAATGTGCTCTTTGACAAAACACTACCATCTGTAGATCAGAGATACCTCTTTAATAGACTTCCGAGCAATTGAATTCTTGTCTCAGACTTTGAATCTTTCCACTGCTGATTCTCAACTACAAACTTAAGAACAAGGGTTGGACCACAATCATGCCGAATTATATTGGAGCAACTTATACACATCCTGACAAGAAAGAGCAATACCAATACACAAGACTCACAGTGCTTAACTCATCCCACCCATCAATATGGTGCACAGTAGAAACTCTAGACAACTGCTGTTCAAGTAAGCGGTATAGGGGGAATCAAAACACCCATTATTGGAAATAGCACTGGAAAATGTGTGTACAGATATAATTGGAAATTGTACTGGAAAATGTCTGTACAGATATAAGGTCCATGCACACAGGCCTCGTAAATGTCTGTGCCCATATTGATGAGGTGAAGAAAATATGAGCTAGGGTACAATCCACACTGGACAACATCCTGGACTGGAAGCGCAAATCACGGTGTGTGTGACAAAAGCTAATGGACATAGAAAACAGATCCCGAAGAGACAATATCGGCTTTCCCGGCATTTCTGAAGGATTAAAACAAGCCAAACGGAGGATGTCCTGGCCTCATTCCTACCTCAACTTCTACGATGACCATTTCGTCAAGCCTGAAATTGCAAAGGCAATTTAAACCTGGTTTTATTGTACAATTATCCATTATAAAAGTAAGAAATACAGTAGAAGTGAAATTGGTGTTACTTTTAGAGATGAAGATTCATCCAGTTTTTCATGGGGTTCTTTTAAAACCACTGACAGGCAATACTTGTATGGTGCATCCACCTATTGGCATTATTTCAGATGAAGAGTTTGAACGAAAAGGACCAGAAATGATTCAACAACATTTGAAAGGAAATGCGGTGGTGATATTGTGTTTCTGAATGCTGACTATTTAAATTCTTGTTAAGCTGATCTGTGTCAGGTTAATCTGCAAGAGGCACTTGTAGCAGCAGAGGGTTGTCTGACACCAAAAGATATATCATAAAGGAATTTCCTAAATGTAGGTAATTACATGATTGCTGAGTAAACGTTGCCTTTTTTGCTCCTTATAGGACCAGCGATATTTAAACCACAGAATATGAGAAGAATCCATACCAGATCCACATGAGGGTGATATGCAGCACATGTGTTTTTCTCAATCCCCTTTCCTCTTTTGTGCTCAGGTGTGACTTATATTAGCCTCTAGGAGAAAAGGGGGTGCCAGATGGAGCAACGTAGACTTTGGGAATTATTTAAAGTTTGGCATACAGGGTACTCCACCACCAGTACCCTCAGCATGGTACCCTACCATGTTATGGTCAAACTGTTAGTTTGCCCACTCTATTTGGAGTCACATGAAACATCCTTCTTCAAACAGCAGAGACCCACTGGTTCCATTAGTGGAAATTTTGGACTGATAGCCCCACAAACATGTGGCCAGCAGGCTAAGTAACTCTGAGTATTTGTTCTATTTAGGGTGATTGATCTGATGTATCCTTTCCTGTTCTGGGCCACGAGGAAGAGCCTGACAGTCCAGAACAGAAAAAAATAAATGAACCCCCTTCCCACATCCTGGGAGAAAGCTCCACTGTGTCTGTTGCACTTTGACCTCTCTGCAGGGTCATCCTCAAACTTTATACCTTCACCTTCCTATTTTCTGAATCTACTTTTGTTGGCTTTTAGGACTCTCCACACTTTACCA
Organism: Pleurodeles waltl; assembly: GCF_031143425.1. Taxonomy (NCBI): domain Eukaryota; kingdom Metazoa; phylum Chordata; class Amphibia; order Caudata; family Salamandridae; genus Pleurodeles; species Pleurodeles waltl. The sequence goes on along the minus strand of NC_090436.1, from coordinate 829,550,463 downwards.
CTGATAACTATTGCTTAAGTACTTGTGCTCCCTCCTTTAAATATGGTTAAATTGACTTACACCCAATTGCACAATTAATTTACTTGTCCGTCCCTAGTGAAGGGGTACTGCATGTACCAAGGGCCTAAATGTTGCTAGCGTAACTGCAGCACTGATTGTGCCACTCACTTAAGTAGCCCTGGGGGTGCAGTTTAAGCCCATATGGCAGGGTATAGTGTATTTAAAAATGTAGACTTGTCCTTTTAAATTTTACATGTCCTAGTAGTAAACAATGTTTCCATTTTTCACTACTGCAAGGCCTGCCTCTCCAATTGGATAACAAAATGTTCACTTATTACATTTATCAAGTGCTAACATTCAATTGGGAGGAGGTAAGAGTGTTGAGTTTGGTTTCTAAAGAATTGTAATTTAGAACCATTTTAATGGTGGAGTTGCAATTTAAGTCACAATTTTTAAAAAACTACCAATTTAATAAAGTGTCCTAACCATTTGGTGCCTGCAGCCTATATCCTGGGTCATATGTCTATGTGTAGCTGGCAGATGGCCTTTGTGCGTTGCTCCCAGACAGGGAGACATAGGGGGAAAGGTGCTGGTAGGATGGGCCATCTCTGACTGGATAAGGTCAGAACTGCCACCTACCACACTTGCACATCACAAAGGCTCTGCCTTAGCACACTCACCAAGGATTTGACTCTAGTCTTTTGTGCCCCCAGACAAGCTGGGGCCAGGGCAGGAGGAAGGAAATTCTAAACACCTCTTGGTTTGGAATCCTTTGGACCCTTTTCTCACTTCAAACCTGACACCAGGTATAAATATTGGGTTCTCAGACAGAAAAGGTTCAGTACACCTCTGGCCCTGTGGGTGCAACAGAAGAAGTGATGCTGTGCTGCTCTGCTGCCAGAAGGACTGATACCCTCCTGCCTTGGTACTCTGCTGCCCTACTGGCTGAGGAGGAAGATTGGACCTGTACTCTTAACCCAGGCTGAAGTGACTCTGCAGATTCAGCTAACTGTCCTCCTGTTCTGAACTACAGGGGCATAACAAGCTTGAGAGGCCTCCCTACATCTGCCCAGCTGACCTTCTGGCTGGACCTACTGCTTGGACCTGCAGCTGGAACTGCTTAAGCCTTGTTGGAGTCTGCTGATTTGAGTTCCAGACCCCAAACACCTGACTGACTTCTTGTTCTGAACTACAGGGACATAACAAGCTCCAGCGGCCTCCCTACAACTGCTCAGCTGACCTGCTGGCTGGACCTAGTGCTAGGACCTGCAATTAGAACTGCTTGAGCCCTGTTGAGGTCTGCTGAATTGAGCTTCAGACCCCCAACAGGTGCCCCTCAGGTCCTAGGGCTTTGGCATCTGTTGAGGTCTGTCTCCAAGAAAGGGAGAAATCCTAAAGTTCGGGGCTCTTCGGAAACACAAATGGGCCTGTTTGTACCAAGATCTTGATGCACGCGCAGGCTATCAAAGCGAAACTCTGGTGAAACCAATTCTTTGCCCAACAGCAACTGGCAGCAAGATCTGCACTTCGTGGTAAAGAATTAACAGCCCACGTTGAAGCCAACACAAATCTACTGCAACGACCATCCACAATACCCGACATGAACTTCGCACTACAACAACAACTGTCCTCGATGCTAGAGCAACTGCCATGTGCAATGCTCTCCCTGCTCGTTGCGCCCCCCCCTCAAAGGGAATTCTTTGCTCTGGACATACAAAGGTAACTCAGGTACAGTGGGACTAACCTGGTCCCTGTATCCAGCCTGTGCCCCAACTCGGTTGTGACTTTCACCTGGTATTACAAGACCAGACAATTGCAAATGGCACCTTGTGCTTTTGGGAGCTGTACTTACTTTAAATCTTTGAAATTGCATATCTCTGGTTCTACTGATTGGATTTTTATTGTTTTGATATCACAAAATGTGTTAAGGTGTGTAATTTTCTAAATTGGTGTGGGCTTTTTCTTGTTGTATGTTTTTACTTTATTACTATTTGAAGTGTTGCATAAATACTTTACACATTGCCTGGAAGTTAAGCCTGACTGATTTTGTGCCAAGCTACCAGAGTTAAACACAGATTTATTTGTGGTTTGTTTGTGTTTCATTCTGACAAGAAATGCTTGAGTAGCTTGACAGTTTCCTACAGTGTCACTATCATTAGTTTGCTGTTTTTCAAAAACAAAGTTCTGCTTTGGGAGATTTTTTTTTAAACATAAAAACTATTTCTGAGATGCCACTCTAAACATGGTGGCCATAAAGAAAACGTACAATGCCTTCAGAGTAGTTGTTGTGGCCCATCCTGGTCACAAGATATGTTTTGGACCTTACATTGCAGGAACAGACCAAGGCCTCTGAGCTTACAGTTGATTAGTGTGACACCTGAGCCTAAAACAAAGCCGTAACACTAGTTTCAATGTAGTTTGGCATTGGGCGAAGGGGAACACGCCTATATACCATAAAGAGATAACAACCTGCCCCCCAAAAAATACAAATAAATAACAGAATAAAATAGTCCTTTTACTTTAAACATCTCAGACACCAATATACGCCACATTGTACAAATGTAAAAAAGTGTTAACAAAATAAATAAAACAAAATTAAAATAATGTATAAAAAGTCACATGAATTCTGTCATTGCATACACAGAGGTACACTAAAATTCCTAAGTATTTAAAAATAATAAAAATCAAATTAATCTAACAAAAAGTAGGCAGAATGATCATGTAACTGTAAACTCTGCAGACAACTACAGAAATCACATTATAAAATGTAATTTTAACCGGTACACATGATTAAAAAAATAAAAATACTTAAATTCTAATGGATTAAAAAACTGACTAATCTCACATTTGGCACTACACTTCACACACTCAGAGGCGGATCAAAATACATTGCATGTCCCAAACACACACACAGGCACACAACACAAATGTAAGGGATATCTGGCTCCGCAACAACTTGCAGCACCAGAGGAAGAATTCAGGTGGTCATTATGAACATGGCGGTAAACACCGTCGGCGGCCGTGGCGACGGTGAACAGATGCCGCCATTGGCGGTGAACAGAAACCTTATAAAGATACCAAAAACAGAAACCGCCAAAATATCTGCAACCACCAGCCACCGCCAGGGCCTTGTCAGCGGAAAGGCTGCACATCCCACCCCCCCCACCTCCAAGCACACAAATACCCCGCCCACCAAATAATGATGCACTAATCACTGTGGCGGTTAGCGGAAGCCGAACGACCATTGGCGGTACAGACCGCCACGGCCAGCAATGGGACCCAAGAGCAAGAAATGCACACATTGGCAAGTTTGAAACCCACACACCTGACACACATCCACAACACCATAAAACACGCACAGACACACCCCACAAACCTTTGCATCGCCAATAGGATAAGCCTGACTGACACTAGACGCAGACACTGAAGGCCACATCACACAACCCACACACCCAACCACACAACAGCACCCTCACAATATCCGCACAACACAGCATCCACGACACACACCATGGCACCCCCTAAGCACCCACACCTCACAGAAAGGGAGCTAAGAACAATGGTGGATGAGATACTCAAGGTGGGACCACAAATCTTCGGGCACAGGTCCAGCACAGACCCATCGCCAGGAAGATGGAGTTATGCCAGACTATAATGAACAAGGTCAACACAGTGGGAAACCATCCACGCACGAGGGACGACATCCACAAGAGATGGAACGACCTGCGCAGGAAGGTGAGGTCCATGGCATCCAGGCAACACTCTAGTGAGTCCAGTGAGGCCCTCAGGGTGCAGGATGGCCAGTACCTTTTCCTCCCAGTCGGTGTATTCGGGGGGCATAGATGGTCCAGAAGACTGGGGGAGGACCCCCATCTATGCCCCCCGAATACACCGACTGGGAGGAAAAGGTACTGGCCATCCTGCACCCTGAGGGCCTCACTGGACTCACTAGAGGAATGGACTCGGGTAAGTCATCTACAATTACCCCATATACACCACTCCTGTAATGCATACACAACCCCACCCCTCCAGCTAACACCAGGACCACTACCCCACCCAGGCTACAATCACCAAGTTCAGTCACCTTGCATGCCCACAAACCCACCAACAGGCCCACATCCCTCCCCCTGTGCACAGCCACCCACCCCTGCAAGGTATCACAATGGCACTACACCACCCACAATGCACCACCACATCCCTTGCAAAATGCAATGGCAACCCCACAAAAGGTCCCTTCATGGCCCAACAGGGGATAAACTGCACAAAATAGGCCTGACCTGTGCACCCTCACCCGAATTAGTAGATGTAACATACATGTCCAATCCCCCCCACAGGCACCAACACCCATGCCACCCTTAAGGAAAGGACAAGGAGTGGCAGCGCCCCACATGGAGACAGAGGTACCACTCAGGACACTGGAGAGGGAACTGTGGACACTGAAGAATACCCTGGTCTGTCACACAGTCCTGGATTGTCACCCTCCAGCAGCCCCACCCAGGACACCACTGACACCCCTACCACTCAGACAACAACATCTTCACATGCCAATCGACCCTACACCACTGTATCCAGGCCACAGACTGGTGGAACACAGGTACAGAGGCCACAGTCTCCACCTCCCAACAGGCAGGATGAAGATGGCCCCAGTACATGTGGTCCCTCCAGACCTGTGCAGGGGACACAGGCACAGGGGGCTAGGCCCAGTGGGAGGAAATCAGTGGCTTAGGGGGAGGCCAAAGGATGGATGTTGCAGCCCAGGAGGTGATCTCCGAGGTCCTGGGACCATACCCAAGACAGGGTGGGCCACATCCTGGCCACCCTGGAGCAGAGTCAAAGGCTGCAGATAGCCCAACATCAAGAGACCATGGAGCAGTGGAAACAACTGAATGCCACCATAGCCACTATTGCAGGGGTGCTGCAGCACCATTACCCAACCCAGACTGAGACCCCCACAAACCAGGAAGCCCCTACCACTGCCCAGGACACAGACCAGCCATCAACATCAGCAGCAGCAACTGGACTGGTGTCACTGTCTAATACACACAGGAGACCAGCACCCTTACCTGTACAGCCCAGCACCAGACACTCAAACGGTCCCTCAGACCCAGATATGGCACTGGAACACCTGCCAAGACCAAGGCACCCTCAAAGAAGTGACTTTGACGCAAACCGTCTCCCAAGTGTGCCACTGTGGTACCATCCTCACCGGTCAATTTCAAATCAACAACTTGCAAGGGTCAGATGGACATATACCCACTGCCACCAATCGCTGAGACCATGTAGTCAGTATGGACATCCACCATCATCTCACTCCCTATCACTGTAGAGCGCACCAATGCATCCCTGACAACTATTAAAACACATGTACACCAATTTCTATGCCCCCTGTCATTATGTTGAATCAATTGTAAGTGTGAATGCATTTGCCAGTTAAATTAAAAATCAGACCTTTATTGCAGGAATGGCACCCCACGCACAACATTGTGTGGAGTAAACAGATATGTCCACAATGTTGGTTATCATGTCACATGGCACCTGAAATTCAGGTAACAGTGTCAATGACTACAGACCCTACATCCTCATAGAGAGTAAGTCAGACAGACATTATGCAGTGCAGACAACATCATCAGTGAACAGTACCTCATAGTCACTGGAAGTATAGTTGGATCCGTTGGTTCCTGGAGTGAACATCTTCCCCCTCTTCATCATCACCATCACTCTCATCCCCTCTCAGAAGAAGCTGTCTGGATATACAGCACCCACCTCCTCCAGTAGGGGGATAGATTTCCTCACAGCCAAGTTGTGTAGCATGCAGCAGGCCACCACTATTCTACACACTTTCTCAGGGCCATAGCACTAAGATCCCCCAGAGATATGGAGGCAACCGAATCAAGCCTTCAGGAGACCTGCGCTCTATCACCCTTCTAGTACATCCATGGGCCTCATTGAAATTCCTCTCAGCATCTGTCCTAGGATTTCTCACTGGTGTCAGGAGCCAAAGCATGTTGGGGTAGCCAGAATCACCTGCAAAAGTGGGCGAAACAGGACTGTAACAAACTACCCTCAGTTGCAGACAGCCTGGCTGTCAGCTGTGTAGAGAAAGAGTGTAAAACACACTCACCTACGATCCATCCTCTGTCCCCTTGTAGTAGTTCCATCATGTGTGTCACACTGCTGTTCCACAGGACAAATAAATCATGGACTGATCCAGGGAACATGGCATTCACATGTGAAATGTACTGGTCTGCAGTACACACCAATTGTATGTTCATGGAGAGGAAGTTCTTCCTGTTTCTGTACACCTGTTCATTTACCCTTGGGGGGATGAGAGATAAGTGGGTGCCATCTATGGCACATATCACATGGGGAATGTTGGCAAAGGTGTAAAAGTCTGACTTGATGGCAGGCAGTTAAGTACTTTGAGGAAACTTCACATATGTCTGCAGGTGTTGTGCAAATGCATCCAGGAATTTGGACAGGATGAGGCTAAACATTGGCTGTGAGAACCCTGCACCCATAACCATTGTCACCTGAAATGAGCCCGTAGCCAAAAAATGGAGTACAGAGAGCACTTGCACTTCAGTAGGGATGGCATGCTGATTCTGATTTGCCAATCTCAGTACAGGATCGAGTAATTCACAAAGTTCATGGATAGTACCACAAGTGAGTCTGTAACTGATAATGATGTGGTCTCCAAATCAACAAGAGGTCTGTACACTGATGGGGCCCTCCCTCGTCACATGGGTCTGTACCTAGGAGGAGTGGAGAACACATGTGAGGGACACACATTCATTTGTACAACCTGTTGGGTATAAAAAATTGATGTCCAACATGTAGGTTACACATAAGCACTGTAGGATGTACAACTGGAGTGACATGTTTTAACTGATGCGTCTGGACTGTTGTGGTGAGTAAATAGTAATCTGGGCATGCGAATGAGGGCTGGGGTTGATAGGGCCTTCATGGGGCCTATGACCAGAAATTATCTGCGTAGTACTTGCAAAATGGCAGCCCCCTGTCATCTAGATATGTAGCAGTGGAAGTGACCTCATACCGCTAGCACCCATTCATTGGTTAACATGGATGTCAATGGAGAATATGGCCCTATCATGATCGCCGCCGCCGGTGACGGTGCACACCGCAGCGGAGCGTACGCGATTTCGTCACCACAGGTTCACTTGACTCCCGTGCATGCAAGTACTCCGCTGAGTGTGCTGCTGTGTCCTGACTCTGGTTACTCAAATGGCACGAGTCACAGGGGAGAGGGCCCTGGCCTGCACCACGGAGGAGCTGGAGAAGCTGGTAGACAGGGTCCTACCCTTGTATGCTAAGTTATATGGGCGACCAGAGGTGCAGGTGAGTAGGCGGATGGGGTGCATGGATGTGTATGTGATGGTGGTGGATGCCTGTATGCATGTGTGCACGGTTTGTAATTGCACAGGCGTTAAATGTTTGACAATCAGTGTGAGTGAGGTGGTGGAATTATGTTGTTAAGTGTCCGTCTCATAGGGGACGTATAGCCAGTGGTATCAAATGGACAGTGTCTGACCTCTATGTTACTTTTCTATGTGTCCCCTACAGATCAGCGCCCATCAGAAGAGGGGACTCTGGCAGGCCATCACCAGGGAGGTGCGGACCCTTTGGGTCTACAACCGGCGGAGCACCCACCGCAGGAAGCGGTGGGAGGACCTGCGTCGCTGGGCCAGGAAGACCTGTGAGGCCCAGTTAGGGAAGTCTTCCCAACGAGGAAGGGGTGCCCGTCGGACCCTGACCCACCTAATGCGCTGCATTCTAGCGGTGGCATATCCAGACTTGGATGGGCGCTTGAAGGTTGCACAGCAGACACAAGGGGGTGAGTACCGAGACCAGTTTCTGCTTCCTTCATGGATGTCTGAGGGTGCTGTAGTATGTATGCTGTCTAGTGGCAGGGACTCTGACTGGTGTATAATGGCAATACGGCCCCCATGGGCAATTAGATGATAAGGGGCAGGTCTGCAGTTCCTAAGGTCCTTCGGTAATGTGGGAGACGATTGTATGCTAGGGTTGTGGCCACTAGTCAAGGGCATAGGCATGACTATAGCTGTAGGTGCTGCATGTTGGTGTATTAGCTGGGTGGGAGTATGATTGAACCAAATATGTACATCCATTCAGATATTAACATATTTCTCTCCTGTTTTGTCTCCCCACCACTGTACTCTTGTGTTGTCTGTGTATATCAGCATCATCTGGCGAGGAAGCAGTGGCACCAGAGAGTGGGGTTGCAGCTGCCCACAGTTCCAAGGAGGCAGAGTCTACTGACGCCAAGGGGACCAGTGGGTTGGAGGGTGAGGGGAGTACCACGGGGGAGGCTACTACCACTGGAGGTAGTGACTCTGATACCTCCTGTGAAGGGAGCTCCCTAGTGGTGGCAGACCCTAGTGGGCCCACCCAATCTTTGACATCTACCGCCACCCCCCATACCATCACCACCCTCCCAGTTGCGCCCCACCTAGTTGCCCGTGCCCACTCACCCAGAAGGGTGGGCGTCTCCTTTGCCGCAGGCACCTCATCCTCTGCCCTAGTTAGCCCTGCTGCCTTCACGGAGGAGGGTATTGACCTCCTGAGGACCATCTCTGTAGGGCAGACAACCATTGTGAATACCATCCAAGGGCTAGCATCTCAGATGCAGCAGTGCAATGCATACCTGGAAGGCATTCACGGTGCCATGTCTGGCCTACAGAGATCTTTTCAGGCTCTGGCCTCCTCTTTGACGGCAGCCAGTGTCCCTGGTCTTTCTGTCCCCCCTCCAACCACCTCTACCCCTTCCAGCACCCAACTCCCTTCACCCATCCCAAGCACACGTTCAGAAAGCCATCCACACACCTCAACACACAAAAAAAATACAGAGAAACACAAGCACCACACTTCCCATCACAGGTATACACACAGCCAACATACAAAGGCACACACGACAACATCCACTTCCCCTAGTGTGTCCACCTCTCCCGAATCCCTGTCTGCCACCTCTACATGCACACTCACAAGCACTGCACCCTCATTCACTGTTGCTGGCCCCATTCTTGCAGTCACCACAACATCAGACATCCTGTCATGCATCCCAGACACCACACCTGCACTCACCACAACTTTGAGTAACACTTGCAGCACACTCACCAAACTTGCAGACATCCATACAACATCCATTTACACTGGCAGCCTGTCTTGCCCTACTGTGTCCACGCCTCCTCCCAAGACACTCAAACGTTCCCAGACACCCATTCAAAAGGCCAGGGCACTCGTATGAAATAAGATAAGAGTCTGTACAGTTAGGTTCTTGGTCTTCGGAAAATCAATATATAATCCAAACAGAGTTAAAGTTCAGTGTCTTTATTCTTGTGCGAGGTTTTCATACATGTTCATCACATCAGAAAAATTTCATATGTGGTCATCACAACAACATCCAACAGCCAACACGTGTTTCGTCTCCGAGAAATTAATCTCATTGACTTCCTCAGGGCAAAATATAAGTAAGGTGTTAACATGAATAGATGGCTTATCATAATCAAGTAAAACTCTTCAAGATAATGTACGATCAATAGAGAAAGAGTAGTGGGAATCACGTGACGGGGCAAAGCACTATTATCCCTGAGTCTTCGTGAGGGAGTACTCATAAGTCAACACGTATGGATCCAAAATCTTTTACGGTGCGATCTATAAACAAAACAGTTCTTTTGGGTAAATTCTTGTGTTAGGGGCGCTGTGTCTTGCTCCCCGATAATTAAGCTGACGTGTATGTAGAGAAAAAGGACATGTAAGCCCTCCGTCTCATCTAGAGGTATAAGGTATAGAAGAGACACAGAGTAAGGTCTCAGGAGTGTGTGTGAAACTCCTCGGCATGACGGGCTAAGACACCCACCCAACACACATTCACCACACCTCAGCATACTGTACAGGCACCTGCATCCACATCACACACACCTACACCTCTTACCACCACTCCCTCTACCTCCACTCCCACACCTTCCTCCATGTCCACCCCGAGTGCCCCTAAAAACAATTTCCTGTCCCATGTTAACCTTTTTGAACCCACTGGCCCACCCTGTCTCATCCCTAAATGTGCACACCTCCTTGCCCTGTCCACTCCTTCCTCGTCCAAGTCCGCCCCTGTCCACCCTTCCCATTCCCGTGCCCCTTCCCCATTGAGCAAGAAGCCCTGTGCTGGCCCTGGTCCATCTGCCACCCCCTGGTCCAAGCCCGCTCCACCACCTTCCAAGGCTAAGCCCAAACCCCCTGCACCTCCCAAACGAAAGCCCAAGCCCCCCCTCCCAGACGTATGCCCCCATACCCCACCACCCCCTGCCTGACAGCCCCATTGATGTCTCATTATGGTGGAGTACCATGTGCACCTGTAGGAGTCAAGTTCGGGCAATTGGGCTCATTAGCCTTTTTGAGTTGGTCTGGCGAATGGCCTCATTTGGACAATCTGATGTTACTTCAAATTTAATAAAGTTTGTGTGCCCAGTGTTGGTGTTGGCAACTCTGGATACGTGGTTCATCGTTTCATTGTGGGGGGTGTGTTGTGCACATGTGTGTACTTTGGGCAGGTTGTCTTGGTCTTGTGTCGGGTAAGTACCTCTTGCTCAGGTGTGTATGGCTTGTAATGTTGTGAGGGGTTGTGGGTGCATTGCGGGGTGGGTGGAGTTGGTGGGTATGTAACTGTGCCCTTTCTTTCCATGTTTGGTAGGTTGCGGTACTTACCATCTTCTTCTTTGCCGGCGGTCACGGACACGGAGGTATATGACAAGGACCAGCACTGGCATGATTTCCAATTCTCTCTCCATGTCTGCTTTGACGTGTTGTGTGTGCCTACGGTGAGTGTTTCTTTTTATTATGTTCGTTTCCGCCAGGCTGTGGGTGGCGGTGGGTCCCGCCCCGGAACTGCCGGCGGTCTTGTGCTTCATTATTTGTTGGGTGGGTGGGGCCTTTCTGTCGGCCTGTGGGTGGCCTCTTCCGTCGTTGTCGGCACTCCTCTGCTGGTGGTGGGTGTTTTTCTGGCTGCGTGTTTTTCATGTGCTTCATTATTTGGCGGGGCAGATCGCCAGCCTGTTTGCGGTAGTTACCGCCACTGCCGGCGGTGCTGTCTTTTCCGCTGTGTTCATAATGACCCCCTCAGTGTCCTGGGTGTGGGCTTTATTTATGTGTTTCGACCATAATATTTGTCAGGTGTGTATTTATTCTTCAGCGATGCCTGTCACACTATTCTTTTTAATTTATAACGTTGCATAGTGTAGGTGAAATCTCCACCAATGCAATCTCTAGGTGTTGTGCACTTAATATATGCCTAAAATGATACTAGTAGCAGATGTACTCTCATATTTTGATTTGCACATGTTCCCTCCCCCTCAAGCAAGCAGGATCAGGTTGGATAACATACTAATACTATTGAACATATATCTCTGCCCACAGTTAGTAAATTGAACCTAGGCAGAGATTAACTCCAAGGCACAGGGAGATTGCTGCACACAGATTTACCTTTGAGAATTGGGCCTAAAGCAAGTCAGGAGTAAGCAAGGCGTATATCTGATATTCGTTAAAAAAAACTAGGAGTTCTACATCTTCTGACAACAAAATGCATGTGATTAGGGCCCAATATATTTTAAAAAGGGGGAAACTAGCCTATCTTCTGAGCCCCCAGATGCGTTCGTTTTAAAAATATGATGCAAAAAGGGTAGTATAATTGGCAGTAAGAAATACGTTTTAACGTATGCTTACATGATCAAGGGTGTCCTCTAGTTTATTGACATACTGTTTTAATCAATTGTCCAACATTTTGGCAGCTCCCGCATGGCAATTTTTACTTTTCTCCCTCGTTTTAGCCAACAGTGGCCCAGTGGTTGCAGTCTACCGTGTTCAATACATCAATTCAGCGCACTTTATTTTAAGATATGCCTCATCCCCAATTTTTCTGACTTCTCCTTCACGTTTTGAAGTCCAAATGCCTTCATATTCTCAGTTGCAAAGCAGTCTCCTGAGCTATGAGCAAGTGGGGAGTCAATAGCCAGTACCTACCACCCACTGTTGATTACAGATTACAGCCACCTCCAGCTGCCATGTAACTGTGATCCTGCACAGGAAGCCTTCAGGAATCAGTAGAGCATCTTTTAGAAGGCAGATCACCAGCAGAAGGTAAACCACCATATAGTCTTCAGTGAACCACTGTGTAGTGGCTGGAACCAACTGCGCAAGAGAAGATACGCTCTTCTTTTAGTACACTCCTATTACTCAGGAGCCAAACAGGAGAACCTGACTTTGCTGCCCAGCTAAAACATGGCCTTGATCCGCATTGCTGATGTAATATCAAGTCCAATGCTAACTATTGGTAGCACCGACTTGGTTCAACAACTTTTACACAAATTACACATCTCCAGGGTTTGTGGCCAGATGATTTTGACAGGTGAATTATGACGAACTGGGAAGGCAAATAGTCCACAGGTGCGGTATGTATATATCTCAGATTTGGGGATATCGACGTTATCGACCATTCTATGACACACAAAGAGGAATTGGGAACGAATTCTGCGTTTTGTAATTACTGAACCTCACACAGTTGGTATTTAGCAGGTGCCATTTGAGCCAATGAGGCACCGGAATTTGAGTCCTGTATCAGATCAGGGTTTAAGTGGTGGATACCATTCCATTACATAAGGCTTAAATGGCATTTTTGTTACTCTTAAAAGAACAGGCCGAGAACCTAAACCTTTTCACTAAGCTAATCACAACAGAAAATGTAAACTTGCAAGCACTCACACCAATTGTTGCGATGTGCAGCTGGGCCACACAGGAAATGGTTGCGAACCTCAGATATATTCTGGTGATATGAGTTACCCTTGTAAAATGGTTAAAGGCAGAAGGACCTCGTTATTAGGATTATTCTGCCAGGTAGCCCGATTTTCTGCAAACAGAAGTGTGGGGTGAGTGCTGGAAAAATTGTTTTACCTGGGAATGTGTGGTCAGGTGGCACGCAGTGATGTGATTATTCACAAACATGAACAATGGCTATTTTCACACACATTAGACTTCTACACATATGCATAACTACGGTAGGCATAACTTGTGTAATGGGTATGAGAAACTGAACCAAACACCCGCCCATGGCACTAGATGTCTTTTGATTGAAAATGTCTTTATTCAATGCACCAGGTATGTATGCATATAGCGTATTTTCCCAAGGGACTAGCACAATACTTGGAACGAACCTCAATCCAAAGTATAAAGACTGCCAATTAGGTCCTTTATCAAAGTTAATTTGAGTACTTACAATTACTCAAGGCTCAGATTCCACATCTCGTCACTCTTCCATCAACTTGCATGAATCCAGGTGTTACCCCTAGTTTCTCTCTCCCCAAGCGAGCAGGGAATTCCTTTACAAAGAGTTCCCAGGTAACGGTTGGTCCTGCTCCCATTTTGCTTCTTCCCTGTATGTTTCCATTCATCACAATTGTCTGAAATAGAGAAGGTTCCCAAGTAAGGGAAGGTCCTGCCTCCATTCTGCATCCTCAGCAGGCTAACCTCTACCTGCCTGAAAGTCCTCGTTTTGGGTCAATGGTGCATGATCTGTAATTACCTTAACGCAATATCCTAACTATTTTAGAGCTTCTACGGCCCATAATACAGCCAAACACTTCTTCCTAATGGCCACATATTCCATCTTATGAGCCAACAGTTTTTGACTAATGTATAACACGCAGTGTTATCCATCTTTCAACTCTTTTAACCTGACGTCCCCAAGTTCACTGTTAATAAGTCTATCTTCAATGGGGCAAACACCTGTTCCTGCTCTTGGCTCAAGTGGACTTAAATGGAAAATGCTGTTTTAATCAAAGATGTAAGTAGCTCTATGTGGTTGGGAAGTGTGGGACAAGCCGTCTTTAATATCCTACAAACACCAGGAAGGAGGAGACTTTTTTTCTTATTCCTATGCTTAAGGATCACATTTAGTGCCTCAATGTTTTTGAATTGTGGGCGATACACCGCTTTCTCAATTCAATACTCCAAATATTGCACACAGATGGTGGTTATTGGGCTTTTGGCTGGATTAGCTATTAATCGAACTTTCCTTAGAGCTTTCAACATTATCTCTACATGTTCTAAATGAGACTGAATTAGGACTAATGATGAAAATGTCAACTAACTGCATAGATTTAAACTCCTGATATAGTAAAACATCTTGAGCCATGATGTGATAGAAGGTTGTAGAAGCCCTGAATATAAGCATCTTAAACTGAAAAGCTCAAAGGGTGTTGAGAACGTTCTTTTATGTCTATTTGAGTGTCTTACAGTGATCCGCCATTAGCTTTTGGTAAGGTCCAATGTATTGATATATTGGGCGGCCACATGCACTAAATGAGTTCATTCTCTTTCTCCATGTGGTAGATGTCAAAAGTAGATACCTCATTGATCTTTCAGAAATCTATGCAAAAATTAATCAATGCATCTGTATTTTAGACTATCACAATGGATGACTTCCAATTACTTCCAGATGGTTCTACATTGTACAATGACTTTATGGTCTCAACTTCTTTTTAATGCTACTTTTCTGGCTTCCAGAATTATTTATGGTTTGGCTCTAACTTTAACCCAAGGTTTTGTAGGAATGGTAAGTTTTATTAGTGCTGTTCGCCTCTGGAGTGGAGAAAACACATTCTATCTTTCTCCAACATTTTTCTGTAACTCAGTTTCTTCTTCTGCTAATACTGAGATCCTCGCTAACATCTTTTATTAAGAACCTGTGTCTTTTACTGGATACATATCAGACTCTTCTCTACTTCGAAGTTCCACAATGTCCACAAGACTTGGCTCTCCAGGCACCTCCCATTCTTTAGCAAATTAATATGATAGATTTTTTTTTTTTTTACTGAGGATGGGTTCTTCACGCAAAACTGTCAAGACCACCCACAGATTGGTCATCATCAAACTCCAGCTCTTCTCTATCCAGATGATGCCATGCTCATGGCCTGCAGCCCCATGAGTGTACACTTGCTACTTACTTGCTTTGCCAACCACATTTACGGCCTGGGTCTAACAGTCAACTTGGGCAAAACATTTAGATGCTGAATCTGCTCTGACGTTGTGCTGGTGGGGGCAGACTACAACATCCACACTGCGCCTGGGCCGCAGGAAGCGGCACTCACAACAAGTGGCACCTGGTGAGAGAAGCTCTATAAAGCGTGACTGTGCACACCACTGTGTGGGAGACTGGAGCTGCCCTGACATTGTGCTGGTGGGGCAGACTACAACATCCACACTGCCCCAGGAGGTGACACTTGCACAGCACTCGCAACAAGCAGAACCTGGTGAGAGAAGCGCTATAAGGCATGACTGTGCATATTGCTGCGTGGGAGGCTTGATTTGCTCTGACGTTGTGCTGGTAGGCTACAAGATCCACACTGCCCCAGGGCTCCAGAAGGCGGCACTTGCAACAAGCGGCACCTGGTGAGAGAAGCACTATAAAGCATGACTGTGCACACTGCTGCATGCGAGGCTGGAGCTGCTCTTATGTTGTGCTTGTGGAGGTGGACTACAACATCCACAGTGCTCCAGTGCCCCAGAAGGTGGCACTTGCAACAAGCGGCACCTGGTGAGAGAAGCACTATAAGTCACGACTGTGCACACCACTGCGCGGGAGGCTAAACTTGCTCTGACATGCTGGTGGAGACAGGTTACAACATCCACACTGCTCTAGGGCCCCAGGAGGTGACACTCCCAACAAGTGGCACTTGGTGACAGAAGCGCTAGAAAGCGCGACTGTGCACACTGCTGTACAGGAGGCTGGAGGTGCTCTGACTTTGTGCTGGTGGGGGCAGGCAACAACATTCACACTGTCCCAGGGCCCCAGAAGGTGGCACTCGCAACAAGAGGCACCTGGTGAGAGAAGCCCTATAAAGAGCAACTGTGCACACTGTTGCACGGGACGTTGCCTGGGGCGCACGCAGTCCCGGGCCAAGACCCGGCCAAGAGCGGGCCCGTCTGCGACCGTCCGTGGCCGGACAAGGCAGGGCTGGGCCTGATTTCTTGGTCATAGCGAATCAGCTTGATGATGTAGACCAGGTCGTGGGACCGGAAACACTGGAGAGGTCTAGCTTCACTGCGGCACCGGGCGAGTCTCCTTTTGGGCACTCTCCTTCTATGTCAGCTGC
The DNA here is from genome assembly GCF_031143425.1 of Pleurodeles waltl. Lineage (NCBI taxonomy): Eukaryota > Metazoa > Chordata > Amphibia > Caudata > Salamandridae > Pleurodeles > Pleurodeles waltl. The sequence goes on along the minus strand of NC_090436.1, from coordinate 829,534,288 downwards.
AGTGCTTTCACCCATGGTTCCTCCTTTCTTGGCACGTTCACTTGCTGCAAAACGTAATCGGAAAAACGAATGGCCTTAGAAGTCATCCCAAGTTTATTTGGCTCACCTGGCTTGGAAAATGGTGTTATAAGTGCTGCTACTGCTCCTCCTTCGAGCAACATTGTTTGGTCTCCCATTCGGCAGAAACTGATGGACTCTTTTAAAGAATTACTGCCACCATTTTGGGAAAAGCTGGACGAGCTAGAAGGAGACATTGGGAAAATTATTGCTTTTTGCCAGAATTCACAGACTCCTAATGCTAGAGAACTCCTTCTTTGGTTTCAGGTGATGCTAAGCCTCCTTCATATTCTGGTTGTGCCCAATTACCATTAAAGGCCTGTGTAGCCTCAAGGACAGGTTCTGACGGCCCGAGCTCCGCTGCGGCTGCCTCTACTTTGGTCTCGTGGGAAAAGAGCCTAGCTTAGCTCATCCTTATTTATTAAATCTACCCTGTATGCATCTCACGCGCCCTCTATCACATCATCATTGCCGACTATTGACCTTCCCCCTTCTTGCTGTCTCTATATTGTTGTTTTGGCTGGTGTGTCCCTGGTGAAGGACTCCACCTTAGAGGCTTTTGATCAGCTTCATAATAAGGGGTGTAATTGTCTCGCTAGTCAGTCTTGAATTGATCTTCAGGACCACCAGAACATTATGATGGTGCGACATGTGGCATGGATTTGGTCTTCTAGTAAGGACTGCATGGGGATTGTGTTATTATTAATTTTACTTCAGCACCCCAGAGTCATAGTGCAGCTAGGAATATTAATATTTTTCTGCTTGTTATAGAACCCCTCATGTGTCTTACAATCGTCTCCTAGTATTGGGCCAGACAATAGTATACCTCTGATAGATCAACGAATCCCATGTTAGGTTTGCAACTTTGTCAAATTTTAATGAGCTGGATTGATTCTGTTTGAGTTTTAGGAGCCCACTAAGGTTTTTTTATATGAGTTACTTCAGGTGGTGTGGACGGAGTGGGTCTACTGCCAGCTGTAATGCCCTCACTTTGTCACGGACTACTTCACCTGCTACATCTGTAGCCTTGTGGGGTTCCCTTAGAAAATATGTGTATTCAGAAATCTTATCTGGGTAGTAATGGTTATAAAGAAGGCTATGTGATGGGGATTGACCCCTGTTGCAGTACCTCCCATCAATCAAGTTTCTCTCATTAGCTGGAATGTGGCAGATCTCAAAGTTACGAATCCTGATTGGGTTGCTTTTATTGACAAATTTGATCTGGTAGTCATGCAGGAGACTCTTGTGTACCTCGAATATTGTAGGTATTGGCTTCTCATGCTACTCAACCCCTGCGGTGGCTTTCACGCAAGGGAGGGCTTGGGGTAGCCTTGCTATCTGGGTTAATTTGAACCTCAGTGTGGAGGTTTCAAGAATTGATACAGATAGCCCATCCTTTCCAGATCTGGTTATTAAAGACGCATAGAGCTTTTAATTTTTATTTGGTTAATTTTTATAATAATTATTTTTTTAGTTCTTTTAACAGTTTTTTGTAGGGCCTTTTTGATTTCATTCTGGGTTTAGTATCGGGGAGCAAGGTTCCCAGATGTGGCTCCTTCTATGTGGGGATTTTAATGCTAAATTGGGAGGTTGGACTAGAGGGGATGGCTTTTATGAGCTTTGCTGCCTGTGCTTCAGGGGAAGTGAGGGGTCATGTGCTGAGGAGATTGATTGCTATGCTGGACTAATGATGCTGCGTTCAATAAAGAGGTTATACGTGACTGTCTCGGTCAGGACAAGGGGCTATCTATTCCGTGGCTGTGTTACATTATAAAGTCCTTTGCTGACTTTGGACACGAAACTCTGTTTCTTGTGCCAGAGTCTTGTGCCTGAGTCCATCTGCAAGGTAGACAAGAGACAGATAAAGTCCCTTTTTGAAGAGATGGTTCTATCCCAAAGAATAGTAGATGCTCTGCAATCAAATTCTGTATGCAATTATTTAGTTACTCTTTCGTAAGGAGTACCTGCATTATATCTAACCTTGGAGCTCATATGTTGACAGAGGCCGCTCTTTTTCTGCTTCAGGTCAGGCGCGATATGGAGCTTACTGTGCTTCCCTGAAGAGGATAAGGTGTGGGGCTCTAAGCTTCCCCCTTGTCCCTGGAATGGGATGGCAGTACAGATGTTGCTGCATTTTACTTTTTTTCTGTAAATTTTACAGCAAATTATTTAACCTCCACCTTAACTAAATTGTGAAACTTTTGGCTTTTAAAAGGTGCAGGATCGTCTTACCATATTTACAGTCACTAGGTAACCAGCAGGTTTGTTTCAGTGCCTCTTCCATTAAAAAAAAATCAATTTGGAGTAGGAAGTCCATGGAGGAGTAGTTGTATTCAAATATTTAGAGTGCTGTGCTCCTTTGAATGGCCGTTAAGGATACTGTTTGATAGCTGTTCTGAGATTTTATGCCAGCTAAATTGTATGTAATATGATGACTTGTTTTATTTGTTTAATCATAATTTTGTATCCGTTTTGATGATGTTTTGTACTGTTTTATTGTTTTTTTAAGGTCTTTTACAAAAATTGACTAAAGATTCATTGTAATTTAAATTGTAATGATATGTGGAAGGAGATTCTCAAAGTGCCATGACTTCTTGGTTGATGGCAAAAAGTTAAGTGTTACTTGTTTCTTCTCCTATCTGGGAATCTAGTTTGAGGAGTAAGGTTCATGGAAACAGGCTATTAGCTCCAGGAAGTTAAACTTCATAAAAGCCACCAATGCACTGTCAGATTTTGCTATTAAACTTGGCCATAAACCCCTAAAGGAAATGTTCACTATTTATAAGGCCAAGTGCGCATGCACAACTCTGTACGGTACAGGAATTTGGGGAGCTAGTAATATCCACCCCCTCCAATTGGTGGAGAATGCTCTTTTCAGGAATCTGCTCTCAGTCCCCAGGAGCTGTTCCTCCTTTGTTTGTCATTCCAAACTTGTGGCTTCTTTCATAGCTGATACAACCAGAATATAGCTTATTATTTTATGGCATAAGGTTTGTTCTTGTGGCAACACTTAAAGATCGTCTCAAAATGTCTGCACCTCTACAAATTCCTTGGCTGAATTATATTAAACAGACCTGTCTGGAACTGAGAGAGGCTGAATACTTTGAAAGTCCCAACACATTATAGTGTATTGGTAGGAAGGAACTAAAAAATGCATGTTTCTCCTTGTTTGAGGAACATAGACTGAATACAGAACTTAAAACACCTGATTCTGGTTACCTATGATATACAACCTTATCTTGAATGTGTACATTATTGCCTTCACAGGTTTGTTCTGGCCCACTTCAGTCCTACAACAAATGTTTCCTACAACAAATGACTGATCTGAAGTTTTAACGAAATGCCTATGTGACAATTTATCTAACCAACGTACTTTGCATATTTTGTTCTTCTGCTTATTTTATATGGATTTAAAGACGCATTTTATATCGCAAATTTTATGAGATTCCAAGTTCAAACAATGCAGCACTGCCTTGCTGTTTCTGCATCCCACTCTATTAATTTGCTGTGTTGTATCAAGATATTTATGGTGTGCAATACACCTTATGAAATCTCTGGACATTCCAAATGGTTTCAGTGTACTGCCTGAACCTCTTCATATTTCGCCATTTGCACCAGATATTATAGTCTATTTTTCACCTGGCTTTTTCTTTTTCTTTTTCTTTTAACCCAGATAAATCTGTTTTTAACTACAATGTGCTATAATGTTTTATCTTATATCCTTTTAATTTTTTTAGTTTTTTTAATTTTTTTAATATGAAAATGGAATAAAGTTGATTCTGGCAAGAATAAGTTATAGGAATCCTATTTTCTTGGTTACTATATAGGGCCTATGCCGTTTTGTAATCTATGTTTGGTTGCAAGGCTAAAATCTGATCCCCAATTTCTAGTGGTAAATGTGCCTATTTATTATACTGGTCTTCCTGGATCTTTAGAGCATCTCTTACATATTTTGCAGCTATCTGACTAAGGCCCATATTTAAGAAAAAGTGGCACATCAGTTATGATACTCCACTTTCCTTGCGCCCTGTGAGAAAGTAGCCTCTTTCTAGCCTTGTTACCCCCACTTTTGGCCTGTTTGTGAGTGTATGTCAGGGTGTTTGTCACTGTTTTCACTGTCTCACTGGGATCCTGATAGCCAGGCCCCAGTGCTCATAGTGAAAACACTATGTTTTCAGTATGGTTGTTATGTGTCACTGGGATCCTGCTGGTCAGGACCCCAGTGCTCATAGGTTTGTGGCCTATATGTATGTGTCACTGGGACCCTGTCACACAGGGCCCCAGTGCTCATAGGTGTGCATGTATGTGTTCCCTGTGTGGTGCCTAACTGTCTCACTGAGGCTCTGCTAACCAGAACCTCAGTGGTTATGCTCTCTCATTACTTTTAAATTGTCACTAACAGGCTAGTGACCAATTTTACCAATTTACATTGGCTTACTGGAACACCCTTATAATTCCCTAGTATATGGTACTGAGGTACCCAGGGTATTGGGGTTCCAGGAGATCCCTATGGGCTGCAGCATTTCTTTTGCCACCCATAGGGAGCTCTGACAATTCTTACACAGGCCTGCCACTGCAGCCTGAGTGAAATAACGTCCACGTTATTTCACAGCCATTTTACACTGCACTTAAGTAACTTATAAGTCACCTATATGTCTAACCTTTACCTGGTAAAGGTTAGGTGCAAAGTTACTTAGTGTGAGGGCACCCTGGCACTAGCCAAGGTGCCCCCACATTGTTCAGAGCCAATTCCCTGAACTTTGTGAGTGCGGGGACACCATTACACGCGTGCACTACATATAGGTCACTACCTATATGTAGCTTCACAATGGTAACTCCGAATATGGCCATGTAACATGTCTATGATCATGGAATTGCCCCCTCTATGCCATCCTGGCATAGTTGGCACAATCCCATGATCCCAGTGGTCTGTAGCACAGACCCTGGTACTGCCAAACTGCCCTTCCTGGGGTTTCACTGCAGCTGCTGCTGCTGCCAACCCCTCAGACAGGCAGCTGCCCTCCTGGGGTCCAGCCAGGCCTGGCCCAGGATGGCAGAACAAAGAACTTCCTCTGAGAGAGGGTGTGACACCCTCTCCCTTTGGAAAATGGTGTGAAGGCAGGGGAGGAGTAGCCTCCCCCAGCCTCTGGAAATGCTTTGTTGGGCACAGATGTGCCCAATTCTGCATAAGCCAGTCTACACCGGTTCAGGGACCCCTTAGCCCCTGCTCTGGCGCGAAACTGGACAAAGGAAAGGGGAGTGACCACTCCCCTGACCTGCACCTCCCCTGGGAGGTGTCCAGAGCTCCTCCAGTGTGCTCCAGACCTCTGCCATCTTGGAAACAGAGGTGCTGCTGGCACACTGGACTGCTCTGAGTGGCCAGTGCCACCAGGTGACGTCAGAGACTCCTGCTGATAGGCTCCTTCAGGTGTTAGTAGCCTTTCCTCTCTCCTAGGTAGCCAAACCCTCTTTTCTGGCTATTTAGGGTTTCTGTCTCTGGGGAAACTTTAGATAACGAATGCATGAGCTCAGCCGAGTTCCTCTGCATCTCCCTCTTCACCTTCTGATAAGGAAACGACCGCTGACCGCGCTGGAAGCCTGCAAACCTGCAACATAGTAGCAAAGACGACTACTGCAACTCTGTAACGCTGATCCTGCCGCCTTCTCGACTGTTTTCCTGCTTGTGCATGCTGTGGGGGTAGTCTGCCTCCTCTCTGCACCAGAAGCTCCGAAGAAATCTCCCGTGGGTCGACGGAATCTTCCCCCTGCAACCGCAGGCACCAAAAAGCTGCATTACCGGTCCCTTGGGTCTCCTCCCAGCACGACGAGCGAGGTCCCTCGAATCCAGCGACACCGTTACAGTGATCCCCACAGTCCAGTGACTCTTCAGCCCAAGTTTGGTGGAGGTAAGTCCTTGCCTCACCTCGCTGGGCTGCATTGCTGGGAACCGCGACTTTGCAAGCTACTCCGGCCCCTGTGCACTTCCGGCGGAAATCCTTCGTGCACAGCCAAGCCTGGGTCCACGGCACTCTAACCTGCATTGCACGACTTTCTAAGTTGGTCTCCGGCGACGTGGGACTCCTTTGTGCAACTTCGGCGAGCACCGTTTCACGCATCCTCGTAGTGCCTGTTTCTGGCACTTCTCCGGGTGCTACCTGCTTCAGTGAGGGCTCTTTGTCTTGCTCGACGTCCCCTCTCTCTGCAGGTCCAATTTGCGACCTCCTGGTCCCTCCTGGGCCCCAGCAGCGTCCAAAAACGCCAAACGCACGATTTGCGTGTAGCAAGGCTTGTTGGCGTCCATCCGGCGGGAAAACACTTCTGCACGACTCTCCAAGGCGTGGGGGATCCATCCTCCAAAGGGAAAGTCTCTAGCCCTTGTCGTTCCTGCAGTATTCACAGTTCTTCAGCCTAGTAAGAGCTTCTTTGCACCAACCGCTGGCATTTCTTGGGCATCTGCCCATCTCCGAGCTGCTTGTGACTTTTGGACTTGGTCCCCTTGTTCCACAGGTACCTTCAGACAGGAATCCATCGTTGTTGCATTGTTGATTTGTGTTTTCCTTGCATTCTCCCTCTAACACGACTCTTTTGTCCTTAGGGGAACTTTAGTGCACTTTGCACTCACTTTTCAGGGTCTTGGGGAGGGTTATTTTTCTAACTCTCACTATTTTCTGATAGTCCCAGCGACCCTCTACAAGGTCACATAGGTTTGGGGTCCATTCGTGGTTCGCATTCCACTTCTGGAGTATATGGTTTGTGTTGCCCCTATCCCTATGTTTCCCCATGGCATCCTATTGTAACTATACATTGTTTGCACTGTTTTCTAAGACTATACTGCATATTTTTGCTATTGTGTATATATATCTTGTGTATATTTCCTATCCTCTCACTGAGGGTACACTCTAAGATACTTTGGCATATTGTCATAAAAATAAAGTACCTTTATTTTTAGTATAACTGTGTATTGTGTTTTCTTATGATATTGTGCATATGACACTAAGTGGTACTGTAGTAGCTTCACACGTCTCCTAGTTCAGCCTGAGCTGCTTTGCTAAGCTACCATTATCTATCAGCCTAAGCTGCTAGACACCCTATACACTAATAAGGGATAACTGGGCCTGGTGCAAGGTGCAAGTACCCCTTGGTACTCACTACAAGCCAGTCCAGCCTCCTACACGCCCCCCCCACCGGCACCTAACAATACCATGGCTGTGTCATATTTATAATACAGCACACCATGACACCATGACGGTCATTAGCACAACAGTATCAACATTTTTGCTGCTATTGTGGCGCTTTGCTACACTAGCATCAAAAATGTTGACTCTAGTGCAGCAAAGAGCAAGGAGGCCATATGTTGCTATGGGCGTGTCATATTAACGTCTATTCTGAGCAGGCTTTAAAAATGATGTAAAAAATGGCGCTGTGAAATCTTTTAAATTTTACTGTGCTATTTTTGCAGGTCTCCCAGCGCCGGAACGCCCCCCTTGCATTCAATATGCCGGACGCAAGCATGATGTAGCACAGGAGTTACAAAGTAGCGCAATGCATGCATTGCGCCACTTTATAAATATGGTGCGTCAGAAAAGTCACTTTAGCGCAGCCTTAGCATTAAACAAATTAGGCTGTGGCAGCGGTAAGGTGGAGTTAGGGGCTCTTAAATATGCCCCAAAGAGTTTACAGGTGGGGTTCTGATGGTGCTACATATTCTGCCAATGGGACAGTTCTTTCATAAGGTTCCACCCACTCTACTAAGGCCATGTCCAGTATTGACCTTGGCTGTTGACCAAACAGAAGTTTGAAATGCGAAGAAAACTGCAAATCACTGGAGAACAATTCTTAATAACAACAACAGGGATAATACCTTATTCAAATCTTTCCTGCCAGGGCCATTCAAAGTATCTATTTCAAAATGTTCTTAAATAGTTCCACCAGCCTGTCAGTGGGTGCATGGTCGATTGAAATTTGTATCAGGTGAATTATCACTCTTTCACAGAATTGAGCCATGAACTTGGACATAAATTTGGTACCGTGGTCTGTTAATATCTCTTTTGACAGTCCCATCCAAGAGAAATACGCAAAGACATCACAAATAGGAGCAGCAGAAGTGCCCCTTAAGATAAACGCCACAAGATATCTTAGGGCATAATTAACTAATACTAGGACATACTTATACTCTCTTCTTGAGGGTGCCATCTAGACACTCTTTACAAAATGTTGTGGTCTCTGGGTATACTTGGCTAGTAAAAATTGTTGTAGAAATGCCTGTTGATTTTTCTCGCCCCTGGTGCCATTCACTGAGGTGACTATGTGCTAGTTTTCATATTGTTCCTTGAAAAGAGAAAGGTATTTGTATCTGTTTATTGGCTGATCCCTGCACTTGGGACACTTTTCAATATACCAATCCCTTTTCCTAATGGAACTATACGTATAATAGTGTGGGAAAGGTGTCCCCTTCCTTTCAGGCTCTTTGGATGGATTAGGCTAAGGTATGGCCCGGATGGTGTTATTATCACATTGTCTGAGTTTCACAATACCAGTTTATTCTCTGGTTCTCTGCCTGAGAAATCAGAATTCTGGCTTGCGGTTCCCTTTTCCACTCTCCTCCTGTTTTCTTCTTCTTCGGTAAATCACTCTCTAAATCAGTGGGAGGAAAAGCAGTCTTTTCACACCAGTCAACAAACCCTTCTTGTTAACAGTATAAGTACCATATTTTGGACAAATGTTCTGTTTTTTCTGTAACTTTTTTCAAAATATTCTGGCCGTGCGGCAGTCTAATTTTGCGAAAATGACCATCCCATTCTGAGTAGAATTTGGATATTCAAAGTCAATATTCGTTTTATTATGGCATTACTTAGAAATTCCTCATAAATATGATATTTTTCAGATTCTGACAATCATTTGTCTATGTGTATTAAAAACATACTTTTTGCTGATTAAAAAAACGAAAAAGCATTTTGTCTGGGGGTGAGAGTGCAAGATAGCCACTTGCGAGTAGGTCTGTGCCACAGAGGTTTTGACAGTGGCATATGTAAAAGGGAACATGTGACCACATGGTCTCGCACAGAAAAAGGAAGCTTTCAGTTTGATTGTGATACATGGTTATACAGAGTCACAATAAATATTTGCCATTCGTGTTCTGCTGACAAGTAAAAAAGAAAACTTCCATCTCTCTATTGCTGGTATGCACAGCCCAGGGTTTCCAACACATTGGTCTGTAGCTGCGAAAACAAACCATTAGAGATTTGTAGTGTCTTTGCTGATGGAACCACTGACATGGTGTGGAAAAGGCAGGAAAGGTGATAACCTATGGTGATCAACCCAGGAAACAAAAGGGCAGAAGTTCAGAGGTTTTGGGGCAACCCAGACTGGCGTTTGCACCGATGACTTAACCAGCTGATGGTGACAAGTTTTTTCTGACACAATATAACATAAATCTAAGCGCTGTGATATTACTCATATGACTAAAATGACTTACTATCTTTGCAGGAGCCGGCAAACCACTAACTCTCGATACGGCCCTCAAAACAATGGAACTGCTGCACAGTTCAGCTTCATTGTTATACAATCAGCGTTTTATTATCTAGCAGCAAAATGGCCCACGTCCCGTGCCTGCACATCCGGCACGGAAGGCGACAGAGCCTGTTCTTTCCGCTCTGTAACAAGTCTGATGAGCCAGACTGCAATCCTGAGACAAGCAGCAGTTAAATGAGGTGATAGGGAAGTGGTATTGCTAGGCAGAGTGTGAAAAGGGTAAACAGAATGCGGAAAGGAATGAGAAGTCGTTCAAGGTCTGAGAGAAAAGAAGGCGGACCGATTACAAAATAAATCTGTCACTCAGTCTGCTAGACGTGCTGGAGCAGTGCCAATGAAAGCAAGTGGAGCCAGGTGAAGGGAGGTGAAATAAGGTCGCAGATGCTGTGCGACAAAGCACAGGAGGGATCCTTTAGCTGAGAAAGTAAGAAACTCTCCTCATGTTTAAAGCATATACATTTCCAAAGGAAATAGAAACAGAATTGTTTACAAGACACACGCACACACAATCCCACACCTATGACCTAAAGGCTAGTGACCAGGAGCCATCAGGTATGTGTTTAGTGATCTGAAGCTGGGGCTTCTGAATGAAAGTGCCTTTTGTGTCATTCATTGGGATGGGTTAGGCACTCATTAAGTCATCTCATACACTCTGTCACTCATCTTTGCACTCATGCATCATTTATCCATTCATCCACTGACTCGTTCTTGCATTATCCTCTGACACAACCGTAATAAAACATCCAAACTCAATAACATACGCAAGGTTAAATAAAAGAATACAAGTACAAAAAATAAAACATGCTGCCATATACACACGACTGGCGTATACTTGTAATACCAAAGCTAGGCATAGCAGTGGGTGTCCACTTTGCAAATGTATTCCAAATAGTCTACCGCTGTTCAAGTATTTCCATCACATTCAGAACCAACATGTAGGCCATCTTACAATGAAAAAAAATGATACACAGTGGACAACAGCATTCCATAGCAGTGTCCTGGTTTAAAAGAAGTGGCCATGTGGGAAGCAGCACACTGCAGATTAAATGGGTACCAAGCAAGCCACCTGATAGCACTGCATAGAGAGATCTAGTTTTAATAAAACATTGCAATATGAACAGGAATAGCAAATAAATGAAAGGGAAACTACAAGAGAAAATTCAAAACTAAAGGACGGGTCAACCAGTCGTAACACTGAAGTGCACTCTTTTTCAATTGGATGTAGACATTTGATCAGCCACTGGGCAAGAGAACCAATGACTGATGTAGACTGGACCATTACTTCCTGCAGTTTGCCACCATCTGCATGGGGTAAGGGTCCAATTAAACAGATCAGACCTATGGCAACATCAATATGTTTCCCTAGTGAACCAATCAAGCCTGTAGCTGTTATGATTGGCTTATCACCATAATCAGCTGAGGCCTCCTGTACTTAGCTTAAGCTATCCGACAAGGCAACCATCGGGCAACCATCGGGCATGCAGTCATAAAATGACATACTGTCTCTATACCCACAGTTTCTCAGAAGGCGCAACCAGCACCAAAACCCTTGCCCACTATAGTAATGTATGAGATTCAGTGTAACAAAATACCCATCTGTAGGCTTTAATACAGAGTATTATCAATGTACCCTTACATGTCTATTGACATTAACATATGCTTTTCAAAATAAATGTGGCAGACCTACTGCCTTAATCGTAATTTTTCATTATAAACACTCAAGTCTACAATCTTTTTCATTGACTTGCCACCATAACCAACTCAGGCCTACTGTGTTGGTTCATAAGCCTTCTCACAAAACAACCATCAGTTATACCATAATAAAATTACAAATATGTACAAAATACTGTTGTCAAAACAATATAAAAGCCATACTAATAGAGCCTTTTAAGGAGTACCACAGTGCAAATCATTTATTCCTATGGCTTATTCAGGGGGGTCACTAACACCGCAACCCTTGCCTACTACAGTGATCTGTGACATTCCATGCAACAAAATACCTGCCTACACGCTTTAGCATGGTGTAATAACAGTCCTCCTTTAAAGACGTATTGTGTTTCACACATGATTTTCACAAAATTAGAGCTTAAGGTCTACTTCCTTTGTCTTAGCGTTTCATTATAAACAGATCACACCGAAGGAATCTGGCAATAACATTTCCCAATGAACCAATAAGGACTCTAGCCTTTATCATTGGCTTGTCACCATCACCATCTTAAGCCCATTATAATGAGTGTAAACGTTCCACAAGGCAACCATCAAGCAAACCCTCATCAAAGTAAAAAAGTACACAAAGTTACAGTCTGCTGGACGTGCTGGAGTAGTGCCAGCGAAAGCAAGGAAAGACAGGTGAAGGGAGGTGAAATAAGGTTGCAAATGGTCTTTGACAAGGTACAAGAGGGATCCTGCAACTAAGAAAGTAAGGAATTATCTTAAAGTCTAAAGGGTGTTGTTAGACCTAACAGCCTTAAGGTGGTCATCCCCCAACTGTTTGCCTTCCTCCCTCCATTTTTCTGACCCTGTTTTTGCTGGTTTTAGGACTCTGCACACTTTACCACTGCTGTCCAGTGCTAAAGTGCATATGCTCCCTCCCTAGATTGGTTCCTACCCAATTGGCATATTTAATTTACCTTTACCTGTACGTCCCTAGTAAAGTGCACTACATGTGCCTAGGGCCTGTAAATTAAATGCTACTAGTGGGCCTGCAGCACTGATTGTGCCACCCACATAAGTAGCCCTTTAACCATGTCTCAGGCCTGTCATTGCAAGGCCTGTGTGTGCAGTTTCAATTACACTTCGACTTGGCATTTAAAATTACATGCCAAGCCTTAAACTCCCCTTTTTCTACATAGAAGGCACCCCTATGTAAGCCATAGGGCAGGGTGCTATGAAGGGAAAAGGCAGGACGTGTACTTATGTGTTTTACTTGTCCTGGTAGTGAAAAACTTACAAATTTGTTTTCCACTATCTTGAGGTCTGCTCCCCTCATAGACTAGCATAAGAACTGCCGTCATATACATTTAAATGGTAGATTCTGATCTGGAAGGAGTAGCCCTGTCATATTTAGTATTGTCAGAATGGTAAGAGAAAGTCCTGCTTAGTAGTGAAGTTTGATTTAATTTTACTATTTTAAAAATGCTACTTTTAGAAAGTGGGCATTTCTCTGTACTTACTGCCATCTGTGCCTTACAGCCTGTCTCCAATCCACGTTTGGTCTGTGCTGGTTGACAGCTCTTCTTGTGCATTCCACAAAGACAACCACAAATGCAGGACACTCATTTACATCTGCATTCATCTGCATACTGAATGGGTCTTCCTGGGAAGGAAGGGTGGAGGGGTTCACAATTGCATTTCAAAGGCCAGTGGCCTGCCCCCACACAAAGGACTGATAACCCCCCTCAGGGACCCTGGCAGACAGGCCTGGGCTGAAAGGGGAACGTTTGCACTTCAAAACCACTCTTTGAAGATTCCCCCACTTCAAAGGCACTTTTGGGTATATAAAACAGGTCTGACCCCACTAAATCAGACACTTCTGGACCTACACCTGCACTCTGTCAAAGGAACTTCCTGGCTTCCCAAAGGACTCATCTAGACTGCTTTGCTGAGAAGGACTGCTGCCCTGCTTGTTGCCTTGTTGGCCTCTGATTCTGCTGGAAGGGCTCTGCCTTCCTCCTGAAGTGCTCTCCAAGGGCCTGGATTGAGCTTGCCTCTTGTTTTTGAAGTCTCAGGGCCAACAAAGACTTCACCTCTTCAAGAAAATCCTCGTACATCGAAAATCGACGCAACGCCTGCAGAAATCAAAGCAAAGCCTGCAGAGAGGCTGGTAAAATCGCCGCACCTCTGACCGGAACGACGAAGCACCGACTTACCAACTGGAAATTCAACACAGCGGTACTGTGTGTTACAAAGAAACAACTATTGATTTCTAAGGATTGAGACTCTTAAATCTTTTAAAAGTGACATTTCAACTTGCGCTTATTGGATCTTTGTTGTTTTGACCTTATTTTATTCACATAAATAGAATCTATTTTTCTAAACCTGTGTGGTGTATTTGTGTGTTGTTTTCACTGTGTTACTCTATGATTTATTGCACAAAGACTTTACACATTGCCTTCTAAGTTAAGTCTGACTGCTCAGCGCAAAGCAACCACAGGGTGGCCAAAAAATCATTTGGATTGTGTTGTACTTACCCTGACTAGAACTGGTATATATTTACAAAGGAAAAAGAGACTGAATTACTTACAAGACATGCACACACACAATCCCATGCACATGAGCTAAAGGCTACTGACTAGGAGCTGTCAGGTTTGCATATAGTGATCTGAAGTGGGTCACAAGCAATGCTAGTGCCTTAATCAGAACTTTTTATTATAAACACTCAGGCCTATAATCTTTATCATTGGCTTGCCACCATAATCAACTCAGACCTACTGTGTTGGTTCATAAGCCTTCCCACAAGACAGCCATCAAGCAAACCGTAATACAATTGCAAACATGTACAAAATGCGCTTGTCAAAACAATATAAAATTCATACTAATAGAGCCTAATATGGGTTACCACACTGTAAATCATCTAGTCCTGTGGTTTATTCAGGTGGGTCACCAACACCAAAACTCTTATCTACTACAGTAATCTTTGAGAGTCCACGTAACAAAATATATGCCTATTGGCATTAGCAAGGTGTAATAACAATCCACCCTTAAATGCCTATTCCCTTTCACACATGCTTTTCACAATAAGAAAGTAAGGCCTACTTGGTGTGTCATAACTTTTCATTATAGACAGATCACACCTAAGGAATCTGTCATAACATTTACCCAGTGAACCAATAATGACTCTAGCATTTATCAATGGTTTGTCATCATCACCAACTTAAGTACATTATACTGACTGTAAGCTTTCCTCAAGTTAACCATCTAGCATACACTCATAGAAGTAAAAATGTACACAAAGTTACAGTTGGCAAAGAAAAATACTATAGATACTAAAAATGATGATTGTAGTTCTATCCCCAGAGGATCACCAACACCAAAATACTTGCCTAATATAGTAATCTGTTAAATTCCACGTAACAAAATACATGTCTAAAGGCTTTAGCATAGTGTTATAGCAATCCATCCTTAAACGCCTATTGTCTTTAACACATTTTCACAAAAAGTAGGTCAGGACTACTGCTTTGTCACAATATTTCATAATAAAGATAAGATAAAACGTAAGAATCTAGCATGATGTTCCTCAATGAGCACATAAAGCTGTTGCCCTTTAACATTGGCTTTATAAAACACCACCTTATTTAAGTCTACATAGTTATAACATTACACTTATGTGGAAATATACAGTTTGCAAAAAAATAAAAAAAAACTCTCAACAGGGCCTAAGAAGAGCCATCACAGAGAAAAACCCTGAGAGTCATAGTGGGTTGCCAACGCCAAAATCTTTGCCTACTACTGTAACCTACAAGATTACATGTAACAAAATACCTGTCTATAGACTGTTACACTGCTTGATAACAACCAACTGTTGGAAGTTTACTGGCTTTAACACATGCTTTTCACAATTATTAAGCTAGGCTAACTGTCTTTGTTTGTTTGTAAATATTTCAGAGTAAGCACACCACACCTATTGTATCGGACAGAACGTTTTCAGTGTTCCAATCAGACCTATCGCTTGTCACCATAGCCATCCTAGGCCTGCAGTGTTGAGCATAAGCTTTTCAACAAGGCAGACATCAGACACAAAGTTATAAAGTAACAAATGTATACAAAATTACAGTTGGCTATGCAAAATACTATATTTCCCAAAACGGCCTAAAAAGGATTCTTTCAGAGCGAACCTTCTATATCCATGGTTTCTCACACCGGGTGACCAACACCAAAACCACTGTCTACTGTGAGATTCCATGTAACAAAATAGCTATCTGTAGGCTTTAATATAGAGTAATAACAGCCCACACTTAAATGTTTTCATAATAAATATGTCAGGTCTAGTGCCTTTTATCATAACATTTCATAATAAACCACCCAAACCGGTAGACATGATCTTTGGCTTGACAACTTCACCAACTCAGACCTGCCATATCTAGTATAAGCTTTGCCACAGGCGACAAGTAGTATTTTTAGTGGGAGCACACAAATTTGGCCCAGTCAAATCCTGTGGTCAGGGAATCAACATATGGGTGGAGTCTAAGGACTCTGAAAGCTCTTTTTTGTGGATTACCTAAGGTCAGGGGACAGTTGTGCTGTCAAGCTAGATCTAACAATGATGTAGATTAGTGTAGCCCTGTGCTCTCAAATGCAACCCTGCACTCTAAAGTCTGAAGTTAATGGATGTCCTCCTCCCATCTGTGCTGATGCCAGAGAAAAACAAACACTGTAAATGATCTAGTTACCTAAGACACTTTATTAGCCTAACAATGTAGCGTGTGTGACACTGAAAGTTCAAGCTCAGGCATAACGCTGCTGATTCTCAGGCATACTGCTGCTGTCTCAGGCAGCTAGACACAAACAAAAAGATCACAGCTACGTTGTGGAAAGCAAGCACTTTTTTTGTGGAAGCACACAACTTCTGCACAATAAAAAATACCCTCCTAGCTACCAACATGTGGGGAGAGCCAAAGCCCCTCTTCTGGTGCTCCTTCTTAAAGTCTTTCTTTAGGCTAATCAAATAATATCTGGGGACAGCTGTGCTATCAAGACAGACCTGAAAAGGTCAGCAAAATGCCTGAAATAGATAGTACTTTGTCTGCTATGATGACTGGCGTGGAATGAATTTGCAGGCTCACAGCAGTACTTAACAAAGATTGGTCTGAGATATGCCAGCAATGAGGTACACGCCTTACCATTTCAACATCAATGAACTAATTATGTCAAGTCAAAGCTAGGAAAGTACTAATAGAATCCAGTGAATATTGTGGTGTGATGAGACATTATTCTAGAGCTTTTTGATTACAAGACATTCACACTGTTTTTGTTCCCTAGGAACCGACAGCGGATGGGTGATTTCCTAGTAAAATCTACCCCATAGGGGTGCTGTATGTCTGTTTTAAAACAATTCCATATACACTGAAAAATAATACCAGCATGTCAAGGCTCATTTTACATTTTTTGGTGACCTGGAATAGTCCAAATTGTTACATTTGTAGTGGTGTGATAGTTAGCAGGGAGCATCAGTGCTGGCATTTGGCAGCACTGGCTGGAACAATGGCTGGAACAAGCTGCAGTGGCCTCTTTAAAAACATCTTGGATTCCAACATTTATTTTACAAATAACGCACTATCATGATCCTCCTTTTACTCTCCAATCAGACAACAAAGTTAATCACTTTACATCTGATTCCCTGAGGTTAGCACAGGTGAGAAGTCTGGGCTTATTCCAAATGGTGATAGTAGAATTAGAACATGGATAAGCGATAACAAAGCAATCCCACACAAATTCATCTTTCGGTCAAAGGTAAATCCTTTACAATTGGACGGCTGTTAAGTACAGAGTAACACACCCATGAGTCAGACCCTTGCACTATTTTTTAAGCACAAGGCACAAAGGTCCCATTTGGCAAATAAAACTAGCACCTATAGACAATGATATCCTATGGGGAAAGATTAGCTGTTCTCAGAACCCTTTGAGTCTCAGTACTCTTTATGTGGCATTGTTTAACGTTCCCAGACAATCACACAAAGATGCCAGACCGAATATTACAGTGTATCAAGTCTACTATGATATGTCTGCTCACCTTACAAGCTTCGTTATAGACCTGCGCATAAGTGATGATAACTGATTGCTTTTAATCCCAGGCAGGTGAGAATCTCCCATCAATGTCAATGAGCAGAAAAACATTTTAGACATTCAAACATGATGGTTTAATGGTGCCAAAGAACTGGTCTAAAATCTCAGCTCCGGCGTTCAGGGTCCGTTTTTTTTATTTAACAGGAAAATTGGATTATATGAATTGTTTTTCGAATTCCAGCAGTTCAATTGGCATCACTAAATAGTGAATTCACAATTTAGGATTTCGAAGACATACAAATGCTTACTTACCTTAAAAGCAGTGACATTGAAGAAACAGGCATCGATGCATTCCACCAAATGGTAGCACAGCTCATGACAAAGCCCACCTTCACCCACTTGTATCCTCCCATAGCACTATTGACCCTTTCCAGGTCATCTAGAATAAATGCACAAAAAAACAGAGCTGTTTGCAAAAATGCATATCGGCCATTGGAAATTTGGCATACAAGCATATGAAGATCAACCTAGAATTTATAATAAAGGAACAGACAAGGGAAGCTGTATTTGCCTCCCCCATCCAAATGATAATTCCATAGGTGAAGCAGAACGCCATCTCAGCATACTTGCTGTAAAAGGCTGAACAAGGATTCAACCCAATAAACCTTCATACAGCTCAGACAGAAACTGGAGCTCTAGAAAGAAAAAATCCAACTAACAACAGAAGAAATAACATACCTACTTAATGAATTACTAAAAAGTGTGCTTTTTTGTGATTGCCTAGGTACATAAGGGTTGCTACCTATCACTCGGGAGACCGTTTATTTCCGATATGAATTTGATTTACTCGGGGATTGCTCCAGCTTCTTTTATCCAAGGTATTAACAAATGTGTTAAGAAAACGTGGGAATAAATTGGAAGAAAGACTGGATAATTGCAGCTATCAATGTCGTGGGCCTGTATTCCTCCATAAGACAAGATAATGTCAAAAGAGCAGTACAACTATTTCCCCACACAGGATAGCAAAAGGTAACAGTATTAGACCTGCTCCATTTTAGTCTCACAAATACTTTGATTACCTTCAATAAAGCATATTTCTACAGCATTAAAATACAGAAATAGGTCTAAATCATGGCTAATGGTATTATGGTCTATTAGTGGAAAAATTAAAAAGATTTAGGATATGTGGTGAGGGCTTTCCAGACCACACATTATGGGGGTCATTTTGACCCCGGCGGGCGGCGGGCGCCGCCCGCCTGGAGGGAACCGCCATATGGCCGCTCCGCGGTCGAAAGACCGCGGAGCCCATTCTGGCTTTCCCGCTGGGCTGGCGGGCGACCGCCAGAAGGCCGCCAGCCAGCCCAGCGGGAAACCCCTCCCCACGAGGAAGCCGGCTCCGAATGGAGTGGGCATGTGCGACGGGTGCAGTTTGCACCCGTCGCGTATTTCAGTGTCTGCTAGGCAGACACTGAAATACCCAGTGGGGCCCTCTTACGGGGGCCCCTGCCGTGCCCATGCCATTGGCATGGGCACGGCAGGGGCCCCCAGGGGCCCCACGGCACCCCCTACCGCCATCCTGTTCCTGGCGGGCGAACCGCCAGGAACAGGATGGCGGTAGGGGGTGTCAGAATCCCCCATGGCGGCGCAGCAAGCTGCGCCGCCATGGGGGATTCCCAGGGCAGCGGAAAACCGGCGGGAGACCGCCGGTTTTCCCTTTCTGACCGCGGCCAAACCGCCGCGGTCAGAATGCCCTGCAGGGCACCGCCAGCCTGTTGGCGGTGCTCCCGCCGACCCTGGCCCCGGCGGTACTGAACCGCCGGGGTCAGAATCACCCCCTATGTGTCATTGGTGGTATATAAGTGATATCCTCATTTGGAAAACACAGCATCACTTTAAAAAACTGAATCAAAACAAGACAAACATCATGGACAACTCTCCTTCCCAACTCATTGTATGAGTTTCTGGTCTTGGTTCTATATGTACATGACAACTAACTCTAAATGCGACTATACTGTTAAACAAGTGTGTGCAACTCAATCTGCCATGCCACTGTAACACCACACACATAATTATCCCAATGGAGGACGAGTTGAAACTGCACTGATGATGCAGACTTTGAGGAAGTAGCAGCTCAAACACTAATAAAGTTCCTGGAATGGGGCTACAAGCCAAGTACAATTCAGAACACACTTTCATTTGTCCTGAATAAAAAGAGAACACACCCTTTTTTATCCACCCTAGAAGAAGTAAGGCAAGCCAAAACATATCGGATCCATGACGACATTCCATGAGTTCACCACCACATGAATAAATCTCCGAAATTAAAGGTTTTTTTTAAAGATAAACAACACCTGATTGAGACTAGCTGACAGTCTGATAATGACTTTCAAAAGGGCTATGAATCTACGAAATCTACCATGTACATCTAACCCAGCTTGTTTTGGAAAAACAAAAGGATTCTATGGACATTTCACAATTCAAGCAACGCACATTTGGCCTAATGAAAACTAGACATTTCAGATAGAGTGATAAACAGTTTTCAAGTGAGATTAGTTCAACTGCTAAAGCACCTTTGTTGTTCATTGGTTATCTGCCTTAGTAAACTGGCAGGAGTTCTAAATTGAAATTCCTTTTTGTTTAACACTAGTAAGAAAGAAAGTACATTATTCACAGGCCACAAAAGGACTGTGGTGATGACCCTGCTCTGCGACTAAGACAAAGGACAAGCAACTGGGTACAGTCCAACATGGCTTACTGAAAGATACAGAGATCCAATTTAGGCTCTCATAACCAAACTTGCTGAGCTCCAATCTTGCAATCTATCAAAACATGTCCACATTTACATATGTAAATGTTCTTTTTTCTAATACATCTTTTTCAAATACATACTGACTGATAACACAGATATCATATAAATGCACACTAGTGCAGCAAATGGAACCTTGTTATGTTTACCATGTCTAGACACTTTTTGTACACCTTTCCAACTCCTAAACTAGAAAGCATTTTTTATTGACAGTAGGATTAGGTAGTATGTCTTTGATCCATGTTCAGAGACGTTTCCTTCATCTGCTCAGACATTAGTAACATAACATATCCCAATACACAATGAAATCTATGGAGACCATGCACCTAAGTTGTGATCTTACAATTAAAGACGAGGTGCTTCCCAGTTCAGTGATGTTTTCAAAAACTATCTGGTTCCTGTGTTTCCACGGACATCCCTGAGTCATATATCTCTGAGGCGCTGCCCCAGAGCCTGCCCCAAGGACAAAGAAGCCAAAATTATGTCAACTTGCATGTGGCACCCCATTTTGCAAAAATACAATATATCATCACCAAAGGTACCATCCGTACAATACAACTTTCTTACGATTCACAAAGCTATTTGCATGCGTTAATGTAGCTTATACATGCAAATCATGGAAACGCATTTTTTTCACATTAGGTGGAGTTGTACTCACAAAACGATTTACTCAAAGAAGTCTTTTGTGTGAGAAACTCTACTCCTAACGATGGGAGTGGCTCCCGAAGGGCAGAATCGCCCGGAAGATTGTGAATATAAACATATGAGCCTGGTTTTAGATATTCAAAAACATTTTCCTGACCCAGCCTAGCTTTTTTATGGGTTAAAATTCTCTGTAATTAAAAAAAAAAACTGAAAAAAGAAATGCGTGTGCAATTGCTCACAGATTTTCAGATAAGAAAATCTACGTGTGGATTTGCCATTCGAAAATGTCATTTCCGTTAGGATTTCAGAAGCGTTTCTGGGAAACTAAGGATAGTGACAGCTTCCGAGGGTCACTCCTGGACACCATTCTGAATTACTAAACGAACACTGACCCCAGAAGAAGGCACATACTGCATGCAAGCGGGAGCAAAGCGAAGCACCACAGGGAATGGCGATTACATGGATTTTAGGCAAAGCAGATAAGCAGACTACTCTTCCAGGTGCACTGGGGAAGACGCCTGAATATAATGTTCTACTTCTGGCCTGTCTTTTGATCTACGAAAGCATTAGCAGTGACAAAAAGTGAACCGGGTTTCAACACACATGCTTCCCTACAATTGTTTCCACTCCCTGTCCTTTCCCTGGCCCTTTATCGGAAATTAGGAGGTTTAAGGAAGATCACGACTGGGAAAAAAGATTAACCTTGTTGGGTCATTGGCAGCAAAGACAGATAACGATAGTATTTTAATGAATTGGCATCCATGGTACTTTTCCAGTGAGTTTATAAATCTAGGCCATTATGCAAAGAGCTATTTTTTCATTTGAGCTACTGTCTATTGTTCATTAGTGACTGACTCGCACACCATCATCTTTGCTGATGACAAAGACCAAGATGGCTTAGGGTCATTTAGAGTTTGCTGAGTGCACTGTTCCACATACCTGTGGTTCTCCCAGTCCATTTAGAAGTAGGGCAGCCACTGGGTTTAGGACAAGTGAGCATCAGTCTACTGTGCTACCTGCCGAAAGCTCTTGACCCAGTGGCGCACCCACAACAGGAGTACTGGATTATAGTGGTGATTGCTGATGACAATTTGTCTATGTCAGGGGCCCTAGTTTACCAAACACCAAAATACCATTTTAAATTCTCGGAAGCTTCAGCGAACTCCAGCAAACCTTTTAATCTGCAGTACTCTAATTTCTTTTTGGGGGGGAACTGTAACCTATACATTGATGACCTCAAATGCAAGGTTACCACTCAACTTGCTGAAACCATGTCTGATTTTAATTTATGACAAATGGTTGTAAAGGTGTTCACACACTGGAAGTCTTTTTAGTAATGTTCCTTCACTACTCACTAAAAAATCCCTTCTGCTCGTATGGACAGATCAATTGCCAGTTCCATTTAATTTGACAATCGTGGACACTCAACAAGATATTGATAGACAATTTAAGGCCTCCCACCCTGGGCATCATACATCTGATGCTAATCTAGAAGTCATCTGCTCGCATATTAACACTGATTTGTGTAAACGAATTGACAAAACTGTCCATTCCTTGAATAGGGCACTAGAGGAAGGCCTTGACAAATTGGCACCACTTAGAAGAGGTGTGAAAAATGGAAGTACTGTATAGCAGCATGGTTTTCAGCCTCCTTGTAGCTTGAAAAACGTAGATTTAAACAGCTGGAAAGAGCATGAAGCCGCAAATATAAATTTGATGATAAGGTAATTTACAAAGAAAGCATTAAAGGTCCTCTGAAAAAAAAAAAGCAAAAGCAGACTTGTTTACAAAAGAAATTGCTGAAGCAGAGAATTCATCAAGAGCTATCTTTGAGATAGTGAAATCATGTTTAAATAAAAAAAATAGCTAAAAAAGAGATTCCTGCTTCCCAGTCCCTTGTTGATAATCTATGTCTATCCTTCCATGAGAAAGTAGAAAAGATCTATTCAAGCTTTGAAAGGTCAAGAGCACAGATCCAAACCTTTTCCACTCAAGAATCTGCTATGAAAAGCACTGGATCATCACAGACAACATTTAAATGTACATATTTAGAAGAATCAAAAGTAGCTGTTCAAAAACTTAAATCAAGTTCTCCACTAATTGGCTGCCCCTCTTACATTTTGTCCACGACAGCATACTCTTTCAATGGCTTGGTCAACTGTTTATGTACTATGTCACTCTTGCAAGGAAAATGTCCAAATGCATGCAAGAAAGCCCTAGCTGGCCTTTATTGAAATAGGCAAATGCTGATCCATCAGTTTTGAGTGTAGACCCATTTCCTTATTGCCAGCAATGGTGAAAATGCTGGATGCCATGGTGAATGATCGGATTAATAACCATTTAGAAAGGAGTGGTATCCATCACAGTTTTCAGTCTGGCTTTTGGGCAGGCTTCTGTACTGAATCCGAACTCTTGGAGGTTACAGAATTGATTAAAAAATACCTCAACGCTGGGAAAAAAGTGGTAGTTGTTCTCCTTGATCTATCTGCTGCATTTGATATGGTGTCTCATGACACTTTGATGCTGAGATAAAAAAAATGGGGGCATTTTGGACATTCCTCCACAATGGATTAGCTCTTTTCTGACAAATAGACAACAAGCAATATTTTTTACCACTTTTTCCTTCCAGTTTCAGAGAAATGAGATTTGGTGTCTATATATACATGGCTCATTTGGCTTCTATAGTGCTTCAATATAATATCATATACAGATGACAGGGATGGCTGTGGGCAGAAGCAGGCTGAGTACATAGTAGTTGCCTTCAGCTAAATTCAGATAAATCTGAAATCCTAGACTTTGGAAACGTATCTCCTTTGGACATTTAAAGAATTTGGCCATTAGTCCCGGTGGAAGCCCCAATGCCAATATCAGTGGTCAGAAATCTGAGGTTGAAATTGGATACAAAACTATCATTCCAACCGCAGGTGAAAGCAACTATGGCAGTCAATTTCACTTTATTAAAGACTTTAGGAAAGATGTTAAATTTTTTGACAGTTGCCCCAAGGAAGATTATCTAATATGCTTTACTTCACCCGTTGGTTAGGATTTGGAAACGTTCTGCATTTGGGAAAATTAATGAGATTGTTAACTAGGCTACAAAGAGTGCAAAATGCGACAGCAAGGCTGGTTTTAAATATTCTTAAAGCCAGGGCAGTCTTTCCGAAAAGGTCTAAATCAACTTCATTAGCTACCAGTTAAAAAAAGAATAACATTTAAAGCCTTAATGATTGTGTATAGAGTCATGAGGAAAAGGGCCCCATTTATGTTCAGGAAACAGTCAATAGATATGCTCTACAGAGGGCCTTATGCTCAGCAGCACAAAATCTATTTAGAATTTCCAGGATACACCAGAGCAAGGAAAGATCATTTACCTTCCAAGCAGCTAGGTTATGGAATGCCTTGCTGGACCAACTTCAAGGTATAGAATTGGAGCCAGAGTTCAAGGCCAATTTGAAATCATGATTGTTTAAAGAAATGTAGTCCTTTCGGGGGCCTTAGAGTGCATACTGTGACATTCGTTGTTTATCTGCTTAGCGCTGGTGTGCTTTCTTTTGTACTTTAGAAATACTTTTTCGTTCATTCATTCATTTTTCCACTCTTCATAAGGTGGAGCCCCCTTCACTCAATTCTCCAGCCCAGGAACAACATAACAGTCCCTTGTGTTGAAATTGCACAATGGCCCCATAGAACAGGAAGAAAATTCCCTGTACACTAGGCTATTGTTATTTTACTCTGCATGAACAAACTTACACTTTGGGACTATGTTCTTGCAAAACAAAACACTTTGTAGAACATGCACATCAAACATGGTGCCTGCTCAGCAAAGGATCAGGGCTTTCAATAGGTAGGCGAGGATCTCTAAATCTGACAAGGGTCCTCCGCTTTTGGAGAGTTGATGCATAGTGAAGCCTAGTCCTGTCCATGATAACACTGAGTTCCAGATCCTCTTCTGTAACCTAGAGGGGTGCACCAAAGGTAACCTCTACCTCTATATGGGACAACTGCTCATGTCCTGGGTTATTGAAATAAAGTGGTGGTGGCAGAGGTAGATTAGATTACATGGCTTTTTCTGTGGTTCATAAGCAGTGCAGTCCCACTAATTTAACTTTCTGCCTATGTGTGGCACCCAGACCCTTTCCCTGACATCCTGTGCCCATGTAAAATATGTGTGTGTGTGTGTGTGTGTGTGTTTGTGCATGGGCACATATGTGTGGTATAGATGGTAGCAGGGTTTGTTGTTTTGAGGGTATGGTTGCTGAGACTAGAGTGACCCATTCAGGATTCCCTGTGGTTTAACATGGCAGAAGATTATGGTTGGAGTAAAGCTTCTCCACACAGTGGATGTTTATTGCCTGCATTCCTGAAGCTGAAGGGAGGCCCTCTAGACACTGAAGTGCAGGTAGATGGATACAGTGCTTCCTTTAGAAATGTTCTGGTGACCTTTTAGCTATTGAGGACTCCCACAGGAATTGTCGTAGTTTGAACTCTTGCTCTGGGCAAGACTGCTGGTTCAAGGATAACAGTACCTATGTTTGTGGGTGACTATGCCTATCCTACAACAAGTCGCAACTGTAGTCCCAACCCTTCCAGCTCACTAGTAGTACCTCACCAAAAACCCAAACAGTTAAAGGTGATTTGTGGCAGCCTTTATGCATGGACTCAGAAGTATGACATCTCAGGGAATGTTGTGGTTAAATGGAGATTACCCCTTTCTCACAGATATAGCATGTCTCAACCAAACACAGGCAATAACGAAGATGCAGTAATGTTTCAATAGTTTTTATTTAATACAATCTGCAATCTGCGGTAAATCGCATGGGCTGCAATGATTAGGATAATGAACAGTGCAAGAAACAGAATTGTAAAGACAAGGGTCATGATTTTAAAGACCCCCACCATCTTGCAATAGCATAAAGAGACATTGAGTGTGTGATATGTCCTACCATAAGAGGCCTAACCTTCTACCTAGAAGAGAAATGGGTATGTTAAACCTAATCTGCCAATGCCATGTCCCTGGAAGGAGCTCCTAACCCTTGTTACCTTGGAATGATGTCTCGTGCTCAGACTCCGAAGGAACACGAAGACCGGGTCAGCATCAAGGTGACGTGCAGCATCAATAGCAGCAATGGTATCTGGTCGGAATCCTTCTGATTAGCTGTCTAAAGTGTGATGTATTTATACAGATCTACTTGGACCCCTGACGTAGGTTGTTCCAAAACAATAGATAACAAAGCATGCTTGGGATGGTAATTTCTAATGTGAGCACCTACAGTTTGTTTGTCTTTGTCGCAGGAGTTGAAGCCTTAGCGCAGTGACACTGATAACATACATCTAAACAAAATGGCCTAACTATAAACAAGGCAGCCATCTTAGAAAAATTAATTAAATAAATGGTCTAAGACAAAGCATGCTAAGCAGGTTAAAAGTCACTACGTGACGGGGCATGAATCTGCAAGCCAAAAGCTAAGCTAACTCCTGTTATCCCATTAAAACAAACCAGGATTCACTACACCCTCCCCATTGCCATAGCAAGTATGATGCCAGTACTGGACGCCACCAAAGGTGAGGGAACCCAAAAGCTAAAAAACTGCTCTGGACTAAAAGCGAAGCATAAAAACAAAGTTAAAAACATAGCTTAAAAATAACTGTTAAAAAACATACAAAAGAGACAAAGTCAACCATGACAAGCACAGCAGGCCAAAGAAAGAATCATATATTTGGAAGTCAGTATGGCAAAAAAAAAAAAATCAATGATTGTGGCGTGGAACTATTATCGTGATCATGAAGACTAGCTCCGAAGTCACCTGCTAAAAAATCATCAAAAATGAAGCCAAATTGTCTGATGTAAGATCGATCACTTGGGCGGATGGATTCACAGAGCAAAGGTTTGCAGTAGTCTCTTGTGCATGTCCACCTGCATCAGTGCCATTCTTCGTAGAAGGTAGAGCCAACTCAGTCAACACAGAGTGTTCATAAGTGGCCTCGCGGATCAGCCTTAGCCTCATGGGGCACGATCATGAATGAACCCTCAGCTGGGACATCAGCAGTTCTTGGTCCACAGGAGATACTGGCAAGATGGCAAGACACACAGTTGGCAAATGTTCGAAGGAGCACCATACCCAGCGAAAGACAGGCTGCATGCACCAGAGGAGTGGTCGAAATGACAATGACCAATTCCACTCTAGTTCCAAGGAAGCATTGAAGATCTGAACCATGCGTTCATGGCACTGTTGTGCTGGTGGCAGCGGCTCCATTGCTCCATGTAGCTGTAAAGAAACAAACACTGCGAATCAGAAAAAATAGCAGTAGTATTCTGCCAAATAATGCAAAAATTACAGGAAAGCCACCAAACACACTTGAAAATAGTGAATGGATGGCAGACGGGATGACTTCGTAGATAGTCTTGGAGACAGACCCAAATCCAGACCCGACAGCCTTAAAGAAACGGACAATCCCAGTAGTGCTCGAGGCATTGAAAAGTTTGGATACCAGCTCACCAAAGTGCTTGGGGAAGTTGGTATTTAATAGGGATTGTATCTCGGCTAATGATCTTGCAATCTGGAGAACATACGTCTCTCTAGCGGATGTCAACGCGACCTGTTTTTGAAACAGCAGTGCCTTTAGCCTACTCAGCTTGTCATAATTTACATTAATATTATCAATGTGAGGCCACATTTCTGATACTTTTATCTCTTGTGTGGGGGGGAATAAAACATGTCCACAACACGTAACGACCTTAGAGACCGAAGTTGTGTAGGCAATGCCCGGTCGCATACCGCAACAGCTTTGATCGCTCAGCACCACATAACTGCCATTGGAAAGTACATGAAATGCTAGTCGAATCAAAGAGACGGGAGCACCCTTCAGGAAACAGGCCAAATTTGCGACCCTCGCATTGCAGTGGCCGTGAAGGGACACCTGCTTGCAGATCACTGAATGACTAATAGTAGTTTCATATTCGCTTCCGCTAAGAAAGACCTCTGTTTCACCGTTCAGATGTTTGTAATCAAAGGGCAACTCCCACTCTTCTTTAATATAGCTATCGCCCAGACGCTCATTCCTGCCCACGGCAAGATGTTTCAGACATTTCAAAAAACGAAAGGTGGACATGGGCAGATTAATAATGCCATGTATGAGCCAGACAGTCGACGGACTCTCTGCTATTGTAAAAGGCAATTTTTCCAACTTTTCTATATGAAGCATGTTGAAACTCGCTTCCCTTTTAGCCATTGTCTTGTTTCTCTGATAAATTAAAAGCAGCAAACAATTCACTACCGTTAATGTATCTCCATGGAATACGGCCATTTTTCAGTGTCTGTAATGTCCAACCAAGCTGCATTATAGAACGCAGTTGACTTTGTCCATGGTATAACGTGACATGTCTGACTGAATGATATCAATCGTAGACAACATTATGGCCCTCATTATGACATTGGCGGTAAGTGCTGCTTACCACCATGCTGACTGCCACCAACATACCGTGACCGTGGCAGTATACCGCTCCACGTATTATGACACACACATAGAAATCCGCCACTATACAGACACACACACAAGTCCACCAGCCCAAAGGTCAGTGATAAAATGGCGGTACCAAAACCCACACTGTTACGCCAACAGAAATACTCCCACAGCATCATGACCCATTAATCACCGCGGCGGACATTCAACCGCGGTAAACCATTGGCGGTACATACCGCCGCACTCAAAATACACACACACTAACAAAACAACACCACATTGGACAATTCAAACTACACACACCTGACACACATACACACACCACACCCACACCAATATAAAACACACACCCACTACCCACAACCCTTTACGACAAAAAATAAATTAACAACTGAGAGAGAGAGACAAGCCAGGAGCACCCACTGAATCGGAGCCACAAAACACCATCACCCATACACCATCCAGGCACCTCACAGCACATACCCCAACACATCACCCCACACACCCTCACAAACACCACTCACACTACACCCATGGCACCACAAAGACACCCCAGGTTCTCAGAGGAGGAGCTAAGGGTCATGGTGGAGGAAATCATCCGGGTAGAGCCACAGCTATTCGGATCACAGGTGCAGCAGACGTCCATTCCTAGGAAGATGGAGCTATGGCGGAGAGTCGTGGACAGGGTCAACGCCGTGGGACAGCACCGCAGAACAAGGGATGACATCAGGAAGAGGTGGAACGACCTGCGGAGGAAGGTGCGTTCCGTGGTAGCAAGACACCAGGTAGCTGTACAGAGGACTGGCGGTGGACCCCAACCTCCTCCCCCACAACTAGCAACATGGGAGGAGCAAGTCTTGGCTATCATGCATCCTGAGGGTCTGGCAGGAGTAGCAGGAGGAACGGACTCTGGTAAGTCAAATCTTTACTACTTTATCCCCCCCTACCTGCATGCCATCACAAACTCCTACCCCTACCCTCACCCCCATCACTCCACCCCCTCACATACACACCACCATCACAACCCACCTATCCCAATACCAAGCCCTGCATGCTAAACCAATGCATGGACCGCCATCACAGACCTGCATGGATACCCATCACCACAGCATGCACACTAGTGACAGTCACTTAGTCAACCAAATCACAACTCACACAAGCCAAAGCTGCCTTGGTAATAACAACCATAGAGGGGAACATACCCATGCACAAGATGTCACACGCTGAAACAATAACACTGCATTAACATCCCCACAGGACCCCCACCCAACGTCACCGGAGAGGAGGTGCCAGCAACATCCAGTCCCCCCCCAGAAGAGGCCCACAGTGATGACAGCAGCTCTGCATGCCTGGATTGGGATGACCAACCTGGCCCATCAAGGACCTCCAGACAGTCGGTGACCCAGCCACAGTCCCAAACCACCACAGAGCCTCCCCCCTCAGGAAACACCAGCTCAGCACCCACTCAGGTGGCCCATACCTCTGTCCCCAGGACACGTCAATCAGCAGTGGGTCCACCACTACAGGGAAGCCAGGCAACCCCACAAACACATGACAATCAGGGACCTGGGGTTAGTGGCAGTGGACACACAGTTCAGGGGACAGAGGCACAGGACAACAGGGAAGCTGGGAGGACTGCTGTGCGACAGGGGGAGGACAGGCCAAGGGAACCGACTATCCACGAGGCACTCACCAACATCCTGGGAGCATACCACCACTCCCAGGAGATGATGGGCCAGATACTGGCCAAGCTGCAGGAGACCCAGTGGCTGCAAAAGGGACAGTACCTGGGGATCAGGTAGGACCTGAGAGACATCCACACCACTCTGGTCACCATTGCAGGGGTGCTGGCAGACATGGCCAACACCATGAGGGAGGCAGTGGCACACCAATGGGCCCCCTACACTAGCCACACTGAAGAACAGACCTCCACCTCCGCCGACGCTAGTGGACAGGAGGCCCTGCCACAGGAACAACAGGCCACCAGCACCCCTCCCCCTGCAGAAGGAGAACCACCACGCAAAAGGTCCCTGCGATCCAGGCAGAAACCAGAGAACATTGCCAAGACCCCCACCAGGAAAACCACCTTGAACTGCCATTGCCCTACTCCCTATGCCCCCTTGGACAATGCATCAGTGATACCAATAGATTGGACTCTTTCCTGGACATTTCTCCACCATCAACCCGGCCCATTGCAATACCCCTTACACTTATTATCACAGAAATAAACACCCTTGGAACTAATACAAGTGTGAAGTCTGTCAATTGATTGAAATATGTATTTGTTTAACAAGCTGTAAACATTGCAATTCAAATGTACAGTTATATGTACAAAGGTATGACCTGTAGTGGGCAGCAGTAAACACACCAGGAGCCAGAGTGGGGCACAGATATCTAAAAACGGAGATGCCAAAGGGTACAGTGGGTAACCATAGAAATAGGAAAATCAGGCTGCCATGTACAATGTCCAACACAAAACTGCAATGGAAGGTGAAATTACAGTGTCTTACCTGTGTGTCACTGGAAGTACTGTTGAATTATAGTAGTTCTGTTGTCCACATCTTCTTCCTCTGCCTCCTCTTCGTCACTGTCCACAGGCTCCACTGCTGCCACACGACCATCTCCAGGCTAATCCTCCTGCAGAAAAGGCACTTGGCGTCTCAAGGCCAGGTTGTGCAACATGCAACATGCAACGATGATCTGACAGACCTTCTTGGGTGAGTAGTACAGGGATCCACCTGTCAGACGGAGGCACCGAAATCTGGCCTTCAGGAGACCAAAGGTGCGCTCAATGATCCTCCTTGTTCGCCCATGTGCCTCATTGTAACGTTCCTCTGCCCTTGTACTGGCATTCCTCACTGGGGTCAGTAGCCATGAGAGGTTGGGGTAACCAGAGTCACCTGTAAATATCGAGGGATATCTGTTAGACATACACTCACCCTTAAGGCCAACCCCACACCCATATACCTACATCAATTGGGTGGAGACCATGGGCTCACCTATCAGCCACACCCTATGCCTCTGGAGTTGAGACATCACATATGGGATGCAGCTGTTCCTCAAGATAAAGGCATCATGCACAGAGCCAGGATACTTTTCATTGGCATGGGAGACGTACTGGTCCGCCAAACACACCATCTGCACAATCAGAGAGTGAAAGCTTTTTCTATTTCTGAACACTTGTTCATTTCTCCGGGGGGAGGGGGCAAAGGCAATATGTGTACCATCAATGGCACCAATGATGTTGAGGATATGTCTCATTCCATAGAAGTCAGCCTTCACTGTGGCCAAATCCTCCACCTGGGGGAATACGATGTAGCTGCGCATGTGTTTTATCAGGGCAGAGAACGCTCTGGTCAGCACAGCACGTTTGAGAACATAGGCTGTGACATCCCTAATGCCATGGCCACTGTCGCTTGGAAGGAACCACTTGCCAAGAAATGGAGCACTGACAGGACTTGCACTAGAGGGGTGATACCTATGGGGTGGCGGATAGCTGAAATCAGGTCTGGCTCCAATTGGGCACACAGCTCTTGGATTGTGACCCTATCAAGTCTGTAGGTTAGGATAATGTGCCTGTCCTCCATTGTCGCCAGGTCTACCAGGGGTCTGTACACGAGGGTATGTCTCCATCTCCTATCCATCCTCATTGGTTGAACTCTAGGGTGAAAAACGGTGAGCAGAAGGTCATATTCAAACATATACTCAGATTAATATGCTATTTTTGTTTTACAGAAACAGTATGTGAACTTGTAAGTCCGTTGATGTGCCTATGTCTGCAGTGACGCAGTTAGGTGCCACGGCCTCTGCCCCCCTGAAATGGCAGCCGTCTGACCTGTGAGGAGGGACAGGTGGAAATGAGGTAATTCCGCTGGCATTGTGTGCCGTTGAAGACGGTGGTCAACGACCACCGTGCAACACCGCATTTGTTATCATTCAGGCCTATGGGTTCCAGGAGCCAATGGTGATGGGACGGAATGCACCGCCACGGACATATCCGCCATTTTCTATCTGTTCACTCACTTGCTACCTGACCTTCAACAGGAGAGGACCTACACTGCAAGTTCTGCTGTGACCTGTGTCTGAAAGCGACCATGGCTCGAGTGTCTGGGGAAAGGGCCCCTGCCTTCACTTTGGAGGAGTTGGAGAGACTGGTAGATGGGGTCCTTCCCCAGTACCGTTTACTTTATGGTCCTCCAGACCAACAGGGGAGTACACTGTGAGCATGATGCGTGGGGCATGAATGTATGGAGTGCTGTGTGTGTGTAAGCCTCATGTAGGGGGTGGGCTGAGGGATCCTGGGCAGAGTGCTGTTGGTCAATGTATGTGCGTAAGGGGATGGGAGGGATATGTTGGGCATGAGTATGACAGTCCGAACGGTATGAATAATACCTTTTCTGCAGGTCAGCGCCCATCAGAAAAAGGTATTTGGCTGCGATCGCCAAGGAGGTGCGGAACCTGGGGGTCTTTGACAGGCAGAGCACCCACTGCTGCAAATGGTGGGAGGACCTGCGCCGCTGGGCAAGAAAGACGGCGGAGGCCCAGCTGGGGCTGGCCTCCCAACAAGGAAGGGGTGCCTGTTGTACCCTGACCCCCCTGATGTTCCGCATCCTGGCGGTTGCCTATCCAGAGTTGGATGGGCGATTGAAGGCATCACAGCAGCTACAAGGGGGTGAGTACAGATTCAGAATCATGACTGTGCGTGCGTTAAGGTGTTACCTGGGTAGGGGATGTGGGCTGTGGGTGCCCCTCGGCCAGGGCGAACATGGCAGGGTAGCTTCCACGATGGGCAAGCTCAGATGCACTCCAACCCCAATTATGTTAGTGGGCATCTACTACTGGGCAGGGTCCTGTGGGTTTCAGGTGTGCAGCTAATGGTGTTAGGCATTGTACCCCACGGCCTGGTGACTAGCATTGCAACTGGTCGTGTATGGCCTAGTGCATAGGGCTGTTCCCTGTGAGCTGTGTCGCCAACGGTAGTGTTGTTGCTGGCATTGACCAAGTGAATCCTCTATCTCTTCCCCCTTTTTTGTTTTGTCACCCTGTCCTTGTGTGCATCAGCATCATCTGGGGGAGGAGCAGAGGCACCGGCGACGGAGGGAGCTGCATCCCACATGGGCCTGGAGGCCGAATCCAGTGGGACGAAGGGCAAGGGGAGCACCACGACAGAGACAGGAGGGGACAGTACCGACAGCGACTCCTCCTCCGATGGAAGCTCCCTGGCGGCGGCAGACACTTCTGTGCCCACCTCAACTACAGGTACAGCTGCCACCCCGTACCAGCACCTCCCTCCCAGCAGCCCCTCAGAGTGTTTCCTGTGCCCGCTCACCCAGGAGGGTGGGCATCTCCTTCGCCCCAGGCACCTCAGGCCCTGCCCCAGTCAGCCCTGCTGCCTTCAGTGAGGAGTCTATTGACCTCCTGAGATCCCTCACTGTTGGGCAGTCAACCATACTGAATGTCATCCAGGGTCTAGCAGGGCATTTGCAACAAACAAATGCATACCTGGAGGGCATTCATTCTGGTGTGGCGTCCCAAAAGAGAGCATTCCAGGCTCACCATTGTCCCTGTCTCCAGCCTCCCCCCTCCAACTTCCTCTACCCAGTCCCAATCCCCTCAACCCCAGCCTATCCCAAGCACACCTTCAGACCTGCATTCACCCAAATCAACACACAGAAGTGGCTCAGGCAAACACAAGCACCACACTTCATCCCACAGGCACTCACACAAGCACCATCCAGATGCAGACACAGTAACATCCACTGCGTCCACTGTGTCCCCCTCCTCCTCCTCGTCCACCGCCCTCCCAGTAGCGTCTCCACTCACACCTGCATGCACTACATCCTTATCCACTGCCTCCATCACCAGCACACCTATCACTACACGCCCCTCTCTGGCAGTCACCGTCCCCACATCCATGCACACGTCCCCTGTGTCCTCTCTTACTGTGTCTGTGACCTCTCTTCCCAAAGTACACAAACGCAAGCACTCAGACACCCAACAGCCATCCACCTCACAACAGCATCCAGCCCATGCACCTGCACCCAAACACACCCGGCACCTCCTACAACCACTCCCTCTTCCTCCACTCCCAAACCTTCACCTCTTCCCACCCCAGTGTCCCTAAGAAGCTTTTCCTCGCCACCGTTGACCTATTCCCTGCCCCTCCCCCCGTCCTTCACTTCGGACCAGGATGGCCAGAACCCAGCCCAGCACCTTCCGCCACCCAGTCCATGGCCATTGTAGGTTCTGCAGCTACTGCAGGTGTGAGAGGCTCAAAGGAGGCACCCATCAGCACAGCCAGTGTGCCTGCACCACCTGCCAAGGGCAAGAAGGGGCCGCCACCTAGCAAGGGCAAGAAGGGGACACCAGCCAGCAAGGGGAAGGAGGCACCACCAGCCAGCAAGGGCAGGAAGGGAACACCAGCTGGCAGAAGCAAGGAAGGGAACACCAGCTGGCCGAAGCAAGGAGGCACCACCATCTGCCAAGGGCAGGAAGGGGCAAACAACACCAGCCATGGTACTTCAGCTGTCTGAGGCTGCGGGGAAGGGCTGGAGCCTCCCCCCACCACTGACAGCATCACCACCTGCACCATGGCCAGCACCGCCACCTGCACCGCAACCAGCACCACTGCCAGCAGCAGCAGCCCCAGTGGGCAGCTGTCTGAGGCTGCAGGGGAAGGGCTGGAGCCTCCCCCCAGCACTGACAGCACTGCCACCTGTACCGTGGCCAGCCCCGCCACCTGCACCATGGCCAGCACCGCCACCTGCACCACCACCAGCACCACTGCCAGCAGCAGTAGCCCCAGTGGGCAGCTGTCCGAGGCTGCAGGGGAAGGGCTGGAGCCTCCACCCAGCAGTGGCAGCACTGCCACCTGTAACGCGGCCAGCACCGCGACCTGCACCATGGCCAGCACCGCCACCTGCACCGTCACCAGCACCACTGCCAGCAGCAGTAGCCCCAGTGGGCAGCTGTCAGAGGCTGCAGGGGAAGAGCTGGAGCCTCCACCCACCACTGACAGCACCACCACCTGCACCGCAACTGCCATCCCTTCAGCAGCCGTCACTGCCGGCGAGCAGTGTGTAGTCGTGACTACATGGGTTGCAGTGAATCCTGGCCCCTGCAACACCTGTAGGTTTGACACCCAGGTGACAGACTGTGACCTTGCACCATCCAAGATGAAGCACACTGGGCACAAAGCCCCCTACAGAACCAGTGGAAGAAGGCATCCACTCACTCCCTCCGTGCCAGGATGAAGCACACTGGGCACAAAGCCCCCCTCTAGAACCAGTGGAAGAAGGGATCCCCTCACCCCCTCCTTGCCAGGATGAAGCACACTGGGCACAAAGCCCCCTCCAGAACCAGTGGAAGAAGGCATCCACTACAGAGACTGTGGCTTTGCACTCCCCAGGACTAAGCAGTGGGCATACCACCCACTGGAGAGACTGTGGCTTTGCACTCCCCAGGACCAAGCAGTGGACAAACCACCCACTAGAGAGACTGTGGCTTTGCAATCCCCAGGACCAAGCAGTTGGCAAACCACCCACTAGAGAGACTGCGGCCTTGCACTTCCCAGGACCAAGCAGTGGGCAAGCCACCCACTAGAGAGACTGTGGCTTTGCACTCCCCGGGACCAAGCAGTGGGCAAACAACCCACTTGAGAGACTGTGACTTTGCACTCCCCAGGGAACAAGCATTGGGCAAACCACACCCTAGAGAGACTGTGGCCTTGCACTCCCCGGGACCAAGCAGTGGACAAACCACCCACTAGAGAGACTGTGGCTTTGCACTCCCCAGGACCAAGCAGTGGGCAAACCACCCACTTGAGAGACTGTGGCTTTGCACTCCCCACGACCAAGCAGTGGGCAAACCACCCACTAGAGAGACTGTGGCTTTGCACTCCCCAAGACCAAGCAGTGGGCATGTAGCCCCCTCCAGGAGCAGTGGCGTTGTACCAGCTTCCGGCTGAGGTGCTCCCCCATTCCCCGTCCCACTGAGGTGCCTGTGTGTTTTCGACCTGATGCCCCTGCAGTGTTCTCTCCGTATTGAGGCAGGAGTCAGTGTGGCCTTGGCCTATGTGTTATGGCCCCGTGGGCCACAGACATTTTGGAGTGGGCATTGTTCCTCCATTTGTATATATTGTACATACTGTTTATTGCTTTAAGGACATATTTATCTAATATTGTACTATTACACTCAATTTAATCAATTCCTTTTGTCCTTGCATTATTCCTGAGGGTTACAGGTGTATATGTAATGTTGTTGCATCTGTTTGTGTGTATGATGTTGGGGGTGGGGTTGGGGGTGTTTGGTGTGTGTGTCATTCTCTTTTTCCTCCTCCACTCCCTTGTGTGCTAGGTGTGGTACTCACCGTGGTCATCTTCGCCACCGTTCGTATTCCTGGTGTATGAGGAGGTAGACCAGCATTGGAAAAATGTGCATCTTGGGCACAATGGCTTTGTGGTGCTTCCCTGAATGTCGAGAGGTGAGTCGTTTCCCTTCTGTGTACTGTTTCCACCATGCTTTTGATGGCGTTGCTACTGCCCCGGAAAAGCTGGCAGATTGGCCTCTCATATTACTGTGGCCAGTACATTGTCTTCCGTCTGGCTGTTGGCGGTTACCGCCGTGGTGTTTGTTGCTACCGCCGTGGAGGTCAGAGTGTTAAAGTGACTGTCTGCATTGGCGATTTCCGCTGTGGTCATAATTCCATTTTTTCTTACCGCTGGCCTATTGGCGGTAATACCGCCGCTTTATCACTGACCGCCAGGGTTGTAATGAGGGCCTATGTTTGTTAGTGAAAAAATTCTGTTGGACAGGGTGTTCATGCCGTTATCGACAACTGCCAAAGCCTTTCCTTATCTATCTGCCTTAGGCGTGCAGTAGCTTCTATCTGAGAAAGTTTCCATATCTCATTATACATAACAAATATAAATCTTTTAGAGCACTTTTTCATAGGACCCAACAAGAAGTCCTGCAAGAGTATGGGGGTCATTCTGACCCTGGCGGCCGGTGACCGCCAGGGTCACCGACCACGGGAGCACCGCCAACAGGCTGGCGGTGCTCCCGAGGGCATTCTGACCGCGGCGGTTCAGCCGCGGCCAGAAAGGGTAAACCGGCGGTCTCCCGCCGGTTTACCACTGCCCCTGTGAATCCTCCATGGCTGCGGAGCGCGCTCCGCAGCCATGGGGATTCTGACACCCCCTACCGCCATCCTGTTCCTGGCGGGTCTCCCGCCAGGAACAGGATGGCGGTAGGGGGTGCCGCGGGGCCCCCGTAAGAGGGCCCCGCAAAGTATTTCAGTGTCTGCTAAGCAGACACTGAAATACGCGACGGGTGCAACTGCACTCGTCGCACCCCTGCAACTACGCCGGCTCAATTCTGAGCCGGCGTCCTCGTTGCAGGGGCATTTCCTCTGGGCCGGCGGGCGCTCTTTTGGAGAGCGCCCGCCGGCCCAGAGGAAATGTCTGAATGGCCGCCGCGGTCTTTTGACCGCAGTGCGGTCATTCAGCGGCGGTACCTTGGCGGACGGCCTCCGCCGTCCACCAAGGTCAAAATGACCCCCTATATATCTTAAGAAAGTGTGTTAAGGTGTTCTTTAACTGCGGCTAACATGTTAGACCGTACCCATTGTTGCCACAGTTTACCCACACTGTGTGTAGTAACTTTCCCTGTGTGTTGACCTGAGATGATGCGAGAATCTGGCTGGCTAATCCTACAACCCCCTGAGGAATTTAAAAAACACGCCTGACATCCATTGGTGTCTGTTGGCTAAACTGACCACCCGCCGGGACTGGAAAGTGAAGAGTTATAGGTACCAGCCTGCACCTTTGCATCTAGTTCTTCTTCAGTGTTATTGACGAGAACTGCCAATCGTTAAACTTAGCCGGTGTGGGGATACTGGGCGTGTTAATTTCTTTTATTTTTGCAAACCCAAGGCAGGACGTCTGTTGAACTATGTCATTTAAAAAAATCATTGCTACAGGAATCAGGCATGCTCTGAACAAGGCTTCCCTACCCTGTATTTGCCAATCTTGTGTCTCCCATACACTCTTTAAATCAATATTGTTCTTCCAGTGATCGTAACCTTCAATGGTAAGACAGGAAACAAAGGCATCTGAATATATCAGTTCCGCATCTGTTAGCAAAATGTTCCAAATTTTTGATGGAGGCAATTTGAAAAAATATGACTCGGAATTTCTTGTGTCATGCCTGGAAAAATAAGTGAATTTTTCTAAATAACTTTTTGGCTCCCCACTGGTGGCTTTGAACATTGTTCCCATTGTGTGTAATTAAGTACCAGTCTATGTCTAGTTGCACGGTGCTGGTAGTAATGTCCCCAATTATTGTAGCAGAACATTTCCCCATAATTCATTGTATTTACATATACATCATGACTTTCAAATACTGAATAGTCCTTCATTTCAGTTAACATATAATCAACTGTCTGGACATCCCAGTCATCAGATACAACACTGGGTGTGATAACATCTGTAATGGATATTTTGAATACATATGGAATTTGAATAACTTCAGTAGGCCTGTATATTTCAAAAGGAACCTTGTCCCACACAATCCCATCAGAAATGGGTACAGCTGAAATGCTCACCGGGGGCAAGTCTCTGTGGACCTTGTGTGAGGAATGATGTGGAGTTAACACTTCATCTACTGGCGCTACAGTGGCGCGTTCAGGAATGTAATGACCATTTATAAGTAAGAAAAACACAGTCACAAAACCAATCCACAAAAATAATGGCGAGAATGTTAGGCAGAACCATACATAGTTCCAAAGATATATTGAGTAGTTCTTTTTAAGCCATAGATAATGCTTGTGTGTCTTCGAATCATTTTCAATTGCTTG
Organism: Pleurodeles waltl; assembly: GCF_031143425.1. NCBI lineage: Eukaryota > Metazoa > Chordata > Amphibia > Caudata > Salamandridae > Pleurodeles > Pleurodeles waltl. The sequence goes on along the minus strand of NC_090436.1, from coordinate 829,495,211 downwards.
AGTGGATGAGTCTGAAGAGAAGTCATCAATGTTGATGAAGTAACCAGAGCCAGTCTCTGCAAAAACAGGAGCAAGGTCAGTACTTGTAGATGTGTTCACTTCACATGGAGGCTCACAGTAAATAGTGCCAACAGTCTGTGTTGTATTGGTGTATAAGACGGCCAATTCTTGACCAGGTGGTGAAGTGGTGACTGGAACCAGCAAGAGCTCATTCTTCGCCCTCCTTATGGTCGAGAAGGAATCTATAGCATTGTTGGACATTGTAGCATAATCCATGGTAGCGTTGGTCACTCTATTCTGAAGAGGAATGTCCTGTTGGGTAGTGAGAGGGTATCGGGAACTACCCAAGGGACCTCTGGTTCTACCGTTCAGGATCAGCTACATGGTGTAGTTTGACATTGTCAATCAAAACAAATCTGTTTCCTCGGTGTAGGAGGCTGGCCTGGCTTGTAGTGGGTACCAAAGGTGCTTACCCCTTGTGCCAGGTCCAGTTATCCCTTGTTAGTAGAATAGAGGTGTTTCTAGCAGCTTAGGCTGATAGAAGGTAGCTATGGCAAAGCAGCTTAGGCATGCAAAGCTCCTACTATACCACTTATAGCATATGCACAATATCATACGAAAACACAATATACAGAGTTACTAAAAGTAAAGGTACTTTATTTTCATGACAATATGCCACAAGTATCTCAGTGAGTACCCTCAGTAAGAAGGTAAGTAATATACACAAGTTATATGTACACAAACACAAAATAGGTAAGTAAGAGTCAGAAAAGTCATGCAAACAATGTAGAATTACAATAGGTTGCAATAGGCAAGCATAGGTCTAGGGGCAACACAAACCATATACTCCAAAAGTGGAATGTGAATCACAAATGGACCCCAGACCTATGGGAGCTTGTAGAGGGTCGCTGGGACTGTAAGAAAACAGCCAGGGTGTCCAAGATACCCCACCCCAAGACCCTGAAAAGTAGGAGTAAAATACACCTACTACCCCAAAAGAGCACAATAGTTGTGATAGGGGGATTCTGCAAGAACAACAAACACCAGAAGTGCACTGAAAACGGATTCCTGGACCTGAGGACCTGCAAAGCAAGGGGACCAAGTCCAATAGTCGCGACAGTGTCCGGGGGGGGCAGGAGCCCAGAAAACCCTGGATGAAGGTGCAAGGAAGCTGCCTCTGGATGGAAGAAGCTTAGAGTTCTGCAAGAAAGAAGAGGACTAGGAACTTTTCCTTTGGATGGAAGATGTCCCACGTCACGATAAAGCTTGCAGAGGTGTTCCCACGCAGAAATACTGCAAACAAGCCTTGCTAGCTGCAAGGATTGCGGTAGAGGTTTTTGGGTGCTGCTGAGGACCATGAAGAACCAGGATGTCGCCTTTTGGAGGAGGAGACAGAGGGGGCGCTCAGCAACTAGGAGAGCCCTCACAGAAGCAGGCAATACCCACAGAAGTACCCCAACAGGCACTTAGAAGATTAGTGAACTGGAGTCCATGTGAAGTTACAAAGGAGGGTCCCACGACGTCAGAGGCCAACTTAGCGGGTTGTGCACTGCAGGACGGAGTGCTGGGGACCCGGGCTAGGCTGCGCACAAAGGAAGTCTTGGAAGAGTGCACAGGAGCCGGAGCAGCTGCAAATCATGCAGTACACAGGTTTGCAGCCCAGCGTGGAGAGGCAAGGACTTACCTCCACCAAACTTGGACTGAAGAGTCACTGGACTGTAGGAGTCACTTGGACAGAGTTGCTGTGTTCCAGGGACCACACTCGTCAGGATGAGAGGGGACCCAGAGGACAGGTGATGCAGTCTTTTGGTGCCTGCGTTAGCAGGGGGAAGATTCCGTTGACCCACATGAGATTTCTTCTGAGCTTCTGGTGCAGGGTGAAGGCAGGCTACCCCCAGAGCATGCACCACCAGGGAACAGTCGAGAAAGCTGGCAGGATTAGGCGCTACAATGTTGCTGGTAGTCGTCTTGCTAGTTTGTTGCGGTTTTGCAGGCGTCCTGGAGCAGTCAGCAGTCGATCCTTGGTAGAAGTCGAAGAGGGAGATGCAGAGGAACTCTGGTGAGCTCTTGCATTCGTTCTCTGAAGAATTCCCCAAAGCAGAGACCCAAAATAGCCAGAAAAGGAGGTTTGGCTACCAAGAAAGGAGGATTGGCTACCAAGAAAGGTAAGAGCCTATCAGAGGGGGTCTCTGACGTCACCTGCTGGCACTGGCCACTCAGAGCAGTCCAGTGTGCCCCCAACACCTCTGTTTCCAAGATGGCAGAGGTCTGGGACACACTGGAGGAGCTCTGGGCACCTCCCCTGGGAGGTACTGGTCAGGGGAGCGGTCACTCCCCTTTCCTTTGTCCAGTTTCGCGCCAGAGCAGGGCTGGGGGATTCCTGAACCGGTGTAGACTGGCTTATGCAGAGATGGGCACCATCTGTGCCCATAAAAGCATTTCCAGAGGCTGGGGGAGGCTACTGCTCCCCAGCCCTTCACACCTATTTCCAAAGTGAGAGGGTGTAATACCCTCTCTCAGAGGAAATCCTTTGTTCTGCCTTCCTGGGCCACGGCTGCCTGGACCCCAGGAGGGCAGAATCCTGTCTGAGGGGTTGGCAGCAGCTGCAGTGGAAACCCCGGAAAGGCAGTTTGGCAGTACCCGGGTTCTGTGCTAGAGACCGGGGGAATCATGGAATTGTCACCCCAATACCAGAATGGTATTGGGGTGACAATTCCATGATCTTAGACATGTTACATGGCCATGTTCGGAGTTACCATTGTGACGCTATACATAGGTAGTGACCTATGTATAGTGCACATGTGTAATGGTGTCCCCGCACTCACAAAGTCTGGGGAATTTGCCCTGAACGATGTGGGGGCACCTTGGCTAGTGCCAGGGTGCCCACACACTAAGTAACGGTACACCCAACCTTCACTAAGTGAAGGTTAGACATATAGGTGACTTATAAGTTACTTATGTGCAGTGAAAAATGGCTGTGAAATAACATGCACATTATTTCACTCAGGCTGCAGTGGCAGGCCTGTGTAAGAATTGTCAGAGCTCCCTATGGATGGCAAAAGAAATGCTGCAGCCCATAGGGATCTCCTGGAACACCAATACCCTGGCACAAGGGCTAAAACAACATACATACAGTGAAATATGGGGGTAGCATGCCAGGCAAGATGGTACTTTCCTACACTCGGGAACCAGGCAATGGTGGCAAGATTACAGTTCTGATACCTTGTATTCCCAAGGCTGGGAGTGGTGCTTTGTAGGATGGACCGAATTCCTTCTTTACAGCAATCTTTTCGCAAACCAGATCCCCAACTTTAGGAATCCAGCCAGTGGAAGTTGTTGGAATATCCCTTATTCCTAAGGTGGCAGCACTGGTGGATGATTTATCATCTTGAAATTGTTGAAGGTCCTGTAAGACAGTGAGACGTTCATTTATGTCAAACAGTGTTTCTGAGGCCACCATACCAGAACCATCAAGATCTGGGACATACATAGGTATCCCAAAGAGAACCTCATAGGGAGTTCGTCTTCCCAAGGACCGTCTTGGCAGATTATTCAGTGCTCTCTGGACCCCATATAGGTGATGAAGTCAGCTGAAGCCGAACCTAATACTCCAGCTGTTAAGAACTGCTTTAGATCACGGTTCCGCCTCTCCCCGACTGAATTTCCCTCGGGATGGTATGGTGAGGAGTAATGGAGTTCAACACCCATCGTCCCCATGGTGTCCCTGAATGCCTTAGAGGCAAATGCAGGGCCCTGGTCAGAGTGGAATGCTGCAACCGCATATGTACCGATAAAGATCAACAAATCTTTTGTAACAGTTCGAGCGTCAGCCGACCGCTGCGGCCATACCCACAGGAATCTAGAACTAGAATCTACAGCGACTAGGATGTATTTGTATGCACCATCCGGTTGGAGTGGACCACAATGGTCCAGGTACACACATTGGAATGGCCTGCTGGACACTATGAGGGATGTCTGTGGTGGGTGTTTGATATTAGAGCCCTTTATTTGCTGTCAGATGTCACAACAAAGGACATATTGCTTTGTCTGTTTGTATAGACCGGGCCACCAGAATCTTTTCTGTAAGAGTGTAAATACCAGCATGAGCAGAAGCGACACCCTCATGCGCTGCTTTCACTAGATCTAATCTCTGGTCTTCATTGGGGATTGCTCGATCTCCAACCCCAGGAAGTGTTGCATAAGCAACATTCTGTGCACTGATGTGGTAAGAATATTTTGAAGGGTATCCTTTCGGGAGAGACTTGCCTTCAGCCGAAGCTTTTACGGCGTTCACTATTTCATTATCCAATCTCGTAAGGGAACGAGTCACTGCAGCTACAGAAGCCATAGTTACTGCGGATATGGCTGCTTCGTCAGCCAAAGTATTACCGATAACGTGTACTCCTACATGTTGGTGGCCCAATGTATGTACTACATGGATGCACAGTAGCTTATCCTTAAGATCAGCCACTCTCCCCCACAATGTCCTGTGTTTTATGGTGTTCCCTTTAGAATCGTTAAACCCGTTCAGTTTCCAATGATTAAGATAATCATTGTAAGACTGAACACAGTAATATGAATCACAGACTATCAAAGTCAGTCTTCCTGTCTCTGTTTTTTTCTAGTGCTAAAATAAGGGCTTTGAGTTCAGCTAACTGAGCTGTGCCGTCCCCTAGGGTCTGCATGTAGGTGTTATGAGGGTGGAAGACTCCATCCTTCATCACTCCACTCACGGCTGCACAAGCGGCTGAGTATTGATGTTTGGTACCTATAGATGGTTGAGCTGAACCATCAGTATAAATGATAGTATGGTAGTTGTTTAAAGGTAAAAGATGTAAGAGAGCGGGGCACTCTTGTTCATAATGGAGAAATTCTTGTTTTCTGAAGTTTCGGATCAAAAATATAATCCACATCAGTAGCTGTCAGAGAAGTTGCCACCTGAATCCAGCGTGGATGTAGTGCTTTAGCGTTAGGAACATTCGCTTTGGTGACAGCCTCCAAATCTGGCACCGGGGTAACGACAATGATGCGTTTCCCCTGGGCAAGTGGCCTCTCTTTTATGACAGCCATCTGAACTGCAGTTAGAATGTTTTCTATGGGTGCAAAGCGTTGCTCTGCATTTGAGTAGAAATGTGATTTATATGCTATGGGCACCGTCTCATTCTCATTGAAGGTGACATACGTAAACCCAAGGGCACTAACAATTATTCTGATGACCAAATTATTTTTATTATCACGGGTGTGTAAGTGTTTAGCTTCCAGCATGTCCTGTTGCAAATCCCTTAGGATGCGTGTGTGTTCAACTGTCCAGTGTCTGCTAGAAAAATCAGGACGTATTAAGTCGTATAGTGGCTTGATACGTTGTGCATAGTCAGGAATGTTCTGCCAAAATTAGAGAAACCAAGTAAAGACTGTAGTTTCCTTAGCTTATTTGGTGGGTGCAATTGTGCACACTTCTCTAGGAAGTGCGGGCCAGGCTCTTTCCTTCATTTGATGGCTTGTATCCCAGAAACAATACACTGAGAAAGGTGATCTTGCTTTTCTTAAAGTTTAATTTATAACCAACTTCTGCAAACCCCAAAATTATTCGATTGACCCTCACAAGATGAATGTTCAGGTCGTCGTCTGTGAGATAAATGTCGTCCACATAGGATAACGCCTCAGGATCAATATCATGTAATATTGATGTTACTCGGGCGGAGAACAGCCCTGGACTGTTCTTATAGACCTGGGGTAAACAGCAAAAGCATTTTTGTGAGCCAAATGAAAATGCACTCAGGTCCTGACTTTCTTCCGCTAAATTCTGGCAGAAGAATCCATTAGAGATATTCAAAGTCGTTTTATATTTTTTTGCGCACTATGTTGTTTATCAGTGCCGTGCTATGTGAATTTTGTATTGCATATGTACGTGTATGACTGTTTAAGTGTCTGTAATCTAAGACAATTCTAAAGGAATGGTCTGGCTTTGCAACCGGGAACAATGCATTATACATTGCAGAGGCGCAGGGCTCGATTACCCCCTGATATTCTAGCTGAGTGAGGATCTCCCTCACTGGAGCTTTAGCCTCGTGTTTGACTGGATATTGTGTCTGAGGCTGGGGTACAGACCTGATAGGTATTATATGACATAGAGGATCCCTGTCCCAACCGACATGATTGCGGTATAATGCAGGTGCCTGCGCTAGAGCCCATTTGACAGCGTACTGTACTTTTTCTGCCTCTGGAACAAGATTAAAGAAAGAAGACAAAATGACATTTTCCCTATGTGGGAGCTTACGGATGTATTCGGGCGGCCAATCTCTTTCAGCCAATAGGATGTCACAATTAAGTTTGTCCCAAAATATCACCCCGATGGTGCATTCCACGTCTCCCTCAATTTGGATCTTTAGATCATAAAGTCTATCCTGTGGGAGTACATGCCCATCCGCCGTTTCAACTGCAACAAAATTGCTAGTTGCTGTCGCATCCAGATGATCTTTCAGACTCTGGGGACATATCGTGACCTCTGCTGCGCTGTCTAGCAGTGTCACTGCCCACATCTTGTTCTTCAGCAATGTTCTCAAGTGTATTCGGATTTTTGACCTATAGTGCCGCCACTTTTTTCCTTTTAAACTGTGGCTTTTGTTGCTAAGTCTTCTCTTCTTTTTTGACTGTAGACTGCAGTGAGTCTTTCTTTTGTTTCACGTATGCTGGACGTCGGCCAGGACAGCCCCTTCTCTCGCTACGCCTATCCACAGTGTCCTGAAAGGAACGAGAGGGACGTGATTCAGTATATCTATCAGGAGTTCTAATATTCTCCCTATTTCTGAGAGTATATCTCAGAGTTCTCCAGATGGGGAGAATCTGCTCTCTGCTTCTGTCTGTCTTTAAATTGTTTTGGCTTCTCCCAGCACTTTTTCGAACCCTGTTGTGTCTGTTTCGTACCTTCCTTAGGGGTGGTACTCTGTACTTCCAATTTCTTTGGCTTGGCTCACAGACTATCCTGTCCTATACTACTATAGGTATCGGAAATAATTTTTGGCAGCTATCTCTCTTGATCCAAATTTGAAGTTTCTCGGAGACGCTGATGTATAGCCAATGCTACCGCTTCCCCTTTAATGTTACTGAGTGTTATCGAGGATACAGCGTCAAAATTATGCATTAATTTCATCCCCAAATCTAGGGCAGGTGCTGCGCCATGCTAATTCTGTATTTGTTTTAACACTTCCGGTAAATTGACAAGTGTTGGGGTACCATGTGTGGTAGTATATATTGTAGCGAAGACTGTACTCCATGTGGCACAGTCATCCACCGAGGGAACCTTTCCAAAGGGCAGGCACATTGTTATAATTCTATGTCTCTCCTGTGGTCCCGTATGGGGAAACACAGCTTCCAGCTGATTTGTTTTCCGGGCTATCCAATAAGGTATTTTCTCCCGCTCTGTGGGTAATTCACCCATAATAGTATGCACTGTTTGTGGATTAATCCCAGAAGCCAATTGGTATCCAGAAGGTGCTGGTGGTGCTGGATGCGCTGGTGTTGTGTTCAGAGTCCGCATTACAAACTGAACAAGCCGCCTATATAATGTTACTATTTCATTGTATAAGTTTCGCAGATCTGCTACTTGCAAATTTTGGTTGTCTGGGTGAGGTGTGTATGTGGCAAACATAGGCCACGTAGGTCCGTCGTTACTTAAAGGACCTAATCTCACTCATTGTATTACATGTGGTAGGGTGCCTTCAAACCAGTTCTGATGCTCTTGATAGGTGAGCTGTATTTCATGGTACTGGTATGCTTAGTACCGTTGAGGTACATTAGCAATTGTATATGTGTGAAATGTAAGTGTTCTGCGGTCTTCCTCCGTTAAGGTGACCCAAGAATAAAATGTTTCTGTTTGGTAAGCTTCATGAGCTTCTACTATGAAAGTCACTTCCCCGCCATCTTCTCTAATCCCATTCACAACCAGGTGTAATATTAATGCTTGTCTAGCATTCTCAGGAATCTCTATGGGGTTAGCCATATTTGTGAAAATGGGTGAAGAGATGGAACACCAATTGAGGAGTAAAGTCTTTTTTTTATAAGTTCGAGCTCGAACAACCTACAGCCTTATTAGGTGTACCCTGTTCAGCTGAGGAGGATATTCCCAAAGACCACTGACGTCTCCGTATAATGGTACTTAAGGTACCTGATGTCTGTGAGACAGTGATAGTCGGGGTATCCGTAAATTAGTGCCTAAACACCATCGTTGGTGGTGCCACATCATAGTTCGGACTGTTGCTCTGGGCAAGACTGCTGGTTCGAGGATGACAGTACTTATGTTTGTAGGTGACTATGCCTATCCTACAACAAGTCGCAACTGTAGTCCCAACCCTTCCGGCTCACTAGCAGTACCTCACCAAAAACCCAAACAGTTAAAGGTGATTTGTGGCAGCCTTTACGCATGGACTCAGAAGTATGACATCTCAGGGAATGTCGTGGTTAAACAGAGATTACCCTTTCTCACAGATATATCATGTGTGGTTAAACAGAGATTACCCCTTTCTCACAGATATATCATGTCTCAACCAAACACAGGCAATAACGAAGATGCAGTAATGTTTCAATAGTTTTTATTTAATACAATCTGCAATCTGCGGTAAATCGCATGGGCTGCAATGATTAGGATAATGATCAGTGCAAGAAAACAGAGCTGTAAAGACAAGGGTCATGATTATAAAGACCCCCACCATCTTGCAATAGCATAAACAGACATCGAGTGTGTGATATGTCCTAATACCCTACAATAAGAGGCCTAACCTTCTACCTAGGAGAGAGCTGGGTATGTTAAACCAAATTTCCCTATGCCATGTCCCTGGAAGGAGCCCCCAAACCTTGTTACCTTGGAACGAGGTCTCGTGCTCAGACTCCGAAGGAACATGAAGTCCGGGTCAGCGTCAAGGCGACATGCAGCATCGATAGCAGCAATGGTATCTGGTCGGAATCCCTCTGGTTATCTGTCTAAAGTGTGATGAATTTATACAGATCTACTTGGACCCATGACGTAGGTTGTTCCAAAACAATAGATAACACATCATGTTTGGGAGCGTAATTTCTAATGTGAGCACCTACAGTTTGTTTGTCTTTGTCGCAGTAGTTGACGCCTTAGCTTGGTGACACTGATAACATACATCTAAACAAAATAGCCTAACTATAAACAAGGCAACCATCTTAGAAGAATTAATTAAATAAATGGTTTAAGACAGAGCAAGCTCAGTAGGTTAAAAGTCACTAGGAGACAGGGGCACGAGTCTGCAAGCCAAAAGCTAAGCCAACTCCTGTTATCCCATTAAAACAAACTAGGATTCACTACAGCATTGAGGCCACAAGTGCTATAGAAGAATGAACGCTGTAGAGGACTGCAGTGCTGCTCTGCATCCAGAGTCTAGATGCAAGACCTGGGACGTCCGCCTGGTATACTCCACCTCCTGACTCTAGCTCTGACTGTGCAACCACAAAGGGTTCAACACCAACCGCTGGTACAGAGAGCATCCAAACAAATAGGTAACAGGAGACCTTATTCTAGAAACATAGAGATTGTATCATAGACTCATAAAGATAATTCTACATGTTAGAAAGGCTAACAATTATTACTAAAAGAGCTCTTTTTGAATCCAGATATTATACAAAGTGACCCACAGTTTACTGAGCAGAGTAGTTGCTCACGCAACCCAATTGTGAGCTTGCATCTGTGCCAGATTCTTGCCTATGATCTTTTAATTGCTTCTAGAACTCTAGGGTCTGGTGTGAGACTCCTGTAGATCTTTGCTAGAGCACCATAGTTGTGTTTTGTAGACCCTCTATCTGAACTCCCATTAATGTGTGTAGTATTCCATTTTGCTGTTTTTAGTAATACAGGACTGGACTGGAGTGTGAATTAGTGCGTCACATGTATGGGACTGGAGTGTGAATTATTATGTCTGTTGTTTGGCTGCTTGAATTTTGAGTCCCTACCCTCCTGCAATACCATTTTGAGAAGCCTCTGTCTACCTATCCTTGTTACCATGAGAGCCAAGGGCAGAAGGAGTGTACTTTGTGCCATTATGCACATTGGTATAACATGACACAGGAATCCTTTTACATGTAAATCAACTCCACTATCATAAACAGGAGATACTTCAAGTTAATGAGCGCTGAAACAATTCTCTCACCTTAGTCTTGTTTTATGACATCCAGAGTCCAGAGAGCCTGAGTATGATTAGCTGTAGTGAGTTGGAGAGATGAAGGTGAAAGTTTAGAAGCACAACCTTGAATCTCTTGACTTGTGTGGTGATCATTCTCCCAAAGCATGCATATGTGTAAAAACAAGTTGCATTCATTTCTGAATGCAGAATGAAAAACATATAGCCAAAAGTAGATAAACAGAGCTGTGTTTTCATCAGATCATCAATCCTTCTGCCCCATTATTAACTCACTCTATCGTCTCCTTTTCTCTCCAGAGTTGTTGCTTCCTTAACCTGCAAGCATCAGTAATCTTTGCAAGAGTGGCTGATTTTTCTTGACTGAAAACCAGTAAACCAGTAAACAATCAGTACATACCCTGCCAACACTAAAGCTTTTCTTTGACATTCTTAGGGCATAAATGATCCTTTAGGAAAATGCTTTACTGCATATACCATTCATTTCCCTCAAACCTACAAATGTGTGCAATGAAACAGCATCAGGTTAATGATGAAACAACAAACAAGTTACATATCTTCAGTAACTTATGGGGAGGAGGGAGAGAGTTGGTGAGTAATCTGTGGTTATATAGAGTATTCACCAGAAAGATGGTTCCCAAAGGCAAGTAACATGTTCTTCTCATGGATACTTCTAACTGTAGATTCCTCACCTTGTTAATATACACCACAGCAGTACCTCTCAAAGTGATGGGTCTGTGAACTGGCTCATATCAAATGTCCTGAAATTTCAGAGTGCACAAAATTCCAATCTTGACGGACCTGACTGTTGAAGCAGTAGTGCTTTGTGAATGTGTGCACCAATGCCCACGTATCCGCCTGATAAATGTCCAAGACAGGTAACAACTTTGGTCTTCGTGGAATGAGCCTGTAAACTTTCTTGGGGATGCTCTTTAGCCATTGTATAGCAGATCTATATGAAGGGAACCATCCATCAAGAGATGGTCCTTTTTGCGTAGACTTGTCCCTCTGTTCTGGAAAACCTTATAAAGAGCTGATCCTCCATCCGATGTTCTTTAGTGCAATTGGTATAAAAGGGTAGTGCCCACATAGGGTCCGAATAATGGACTCTCTCTTACTCCTTGAAGGGATGATGTGGAGCAAAGAATGCTGGAAGGGTGATACCTTGCCCGATATGAAACGGAGTGACCACTTTTGGTAGAAGCTCGGCTCCCCAACACAAACCTATCCAGAAAGAACATTGTATAAGGTGGTTTAACAGAAAGAGTCTGCAGTTTCCTCACACAGCCGCTGATATTATGGTGATGAGAAAGACTGTTATTAATGTCAGAAGTCTCAATGGACAACTGTGTGGTGGCTCAAAAGGACTGTACATCAAAAAAGTGAGGACTAAGGCCCTCATTATGACTTTGCCAGTGTGGTGATCTTCCTGCGGCCCCTATCACGAGTTTCCCACTGGGTCAACGGGTTTGAACAGAGTTTCTGCCAGCTGGCCCAGCAGGAAACAGCTCACAACATTGATGCCAGCTCGTAATCGAGCTGGTGGCAATGTTGTGGTGCGTAGGGTGCAACAGCACCCGTCGTGCTTTTCACTGTCTGCTTAGCAGTGAAAAGCACAATGGGCCTGTCCATGGGGGCCCCTGCACTGCCCATGCAAAGTGCATGGGCATTGCAGGGGCCCCCATGGGCCCCCCTTGAACCACATCTCCTCCAGCTTTTACATGGTGGTGCAACCGGCATGTAAAAGTTTGTGCAACCGCCATGTAAAAGCTGGCGGAGAGGGGGGTTGTAATCCCCAGGTCAGCGCTGCCCTGGTGGATAAGGACCGCCAGCACCGCCAGTCCCTCCAGTGAAGAAAAACTGGTGGTGCTGGCGGTCCAACCGTGGGCGAACCGCCACGGTCATAATATGGCAGTCTGACCACCGCTTTGGTGGCGGTCAGACTGCCACCACAAGTCTGGCGGTCCTAGGACCTCCAGACTCATAACGAGAGCCTAAGTTCAAGCCACACTTTGGCGCCACAAAGGGTTATACATCTCATGACAAGAGGTGACTTGAATAAAGATGGCTGAGCTGGCAAATGCAAATAGGCCAAAACTGCTGTTAAGAAGCACTTATCAGTGTCCCAAGCAAGTCCTTGCTGGGCCAGGGACAAAACAAAGAAGAAAACTCTGCTGATGCATTTTCCCTTCACCCTTTGCAGTGTTTGAAAAATGCTTCCTTTCCCTCAGGTCGACAGATCTTTATGCTCAGTGAAGAGTGTGGTAACCATCCACAATTAATTCAAACCCCAACAACAAATTTTAAATGCCATGATGTGGCCACCGAAGAATACTCCAATCAAAGGAAAGTTTCAAAGCTTTATTTTATAACCACAATGCCAAAGTCACGTAAATAGTGCGTAGAATCAAATTGTAATGCTAAATGAACATCAAAGCTGACCAAATCTATGAAATAAATTGAATCTACTCAACCTCAACACCATTGGGCATTCAAGAAGAACAATACATATTAATAAAGCAATCACTTGTGAGACAGAAAGATATTTCAGTTCAGTGACTTCATTATTCAAGACAAATTGCACAGATTCAGAATTCAGGAGTTGGGAGATAGGTTCTCCCGACTACTAACCAAATCAGGACAAGCATGTGTGGGAGCGGGCTACACATGCGGGCAAAAGTCAAAAAGAAAGGACAAAAATTATTTGAAAAAGCAATTAACTCTGGCTAAGTTAGGCTAACTATAAAAAATAAAAGGCAGGTGTCAGCATGCTAATTTCTATTCAGGAAAGCAAGTCAAGGGAAGAAAAATTTGCATTGGAATATACTTCTCCTAGGAACAGCATTCAATTCAGTTTCGTCAGCAAAGCATGTAGATCATCAGCAAATTTCATTAGAAGCACCATCAGGGAAAAATGCAGAACACAGGCTGCAAATGGAAATCAGGAAACGTCCAAGGGGACAAGTTAACAGAACAAGATTCAAGAGGGGACTGCCACTAATTTGGAAAGTCCGTCCCTACTTGGGAATACTCAAAATAGTTCTTTTGGTCTGTTCAATGAGTCCACATTATGCAAAAAGGGGTAATATCCAGTCAGTCCCTTGGCAAAAATCAAGTTTGCAGCATCACAGCAGTTTCACACTTTTGGTCTGGTGTCATCTCCTGTTTCCGTGTGACTCCAGTAAATTTAACAATTTGTACATCACTTGTTACAATCCACGTTCCTTCCCATGCCACAAGATTTTCTCCTTTCTACTAGGAACAGTCTTTAAAACAATGTACTATTCTCCTTTCAGTCATCATTTTTCTAAGTTGAAACAACCAAGGACGATGCAAAATGAAACTTGCCCATTATACAATAGGACTCTTTCCTAATTGTGTGAAACAACCTAATGGAAAAATTCATGTTAGAGGAAAATAAATGACTTGACATTTTATGCTGTTGCAACCCAAGAAATATAATGCAATAATATCATCATGAATAAAACACATATAATATGCAGACAAATTAATTCAGCATTAATAATATATCATCAGGATATGCAAAAGCATTTAATCAATAATGGCAATATTTTTTAAGGTATCTCATTAAATATTACAGAGATGTGCATTCAGGTTTCTGTACACACATGTAACTTTAAACTAATAAATCATTAAACATTATAAATCATATTAATTTCTCTAACAATAATTCATTCTAATGATTGAAATTTTTCAACATTACTTTAAGTCATGTTAGCATCTTGTCAGTCTTGGTAGGCACAATGTCTGCCATGGTATGACAATGTCCACCATGAAGTATAAATGTGTACACTTTTAAAATAAGTGTCAGGCTTTTAAATGTGAATATAAATGATGGCAAATGTTGACTTCTGATACACTGAAAACATTACTAAAATTTACTCTCCAACAACTTCAGACAACTTTGTTTGTAATGGGTCAGTTTGTTGGGTGTACACCAATCCACAAATTTGTCCTAACAATAGGCATACATTGATTTTGTAGAAGGACACCTTGTAGCCAAGATGACATCAATGACATTAGGGGAAAGTCGATGGTCGTCAACTGCCACGAGTGTCCAAGCATAGAGATGTAAATGGTCCAGGCCTACTGCACTACACTGCTCTGCTGTCGCAGAAGGTGGTCCTCCAGAAGCTGCAGCTTTATCAGAGGATAGATGCTCATGTCCAGGAGTTCCAGATACCATATTCTTCTTGTCCAGCCCAATCCAGTGCTACTAGGATGACCTGGGTGTAGGAGGCTGGCCCTATATGTAGTGTGCAAAGCTAGGCACACTGTGCAGGGGGTCCAGGCAACCACACAGTGGTTTACAGAGGTAAAAACTAGATCACCTAATGCTCTAATTTTTATGGTAGCTTGGTAGAGCAGCTAGGCCAATCTAAGAGAAATGCAAAGTATTTTTGTACTCACAGTATCAATCATACAACTAAGACATTCGAAGGAATAACGTGAGACCAATTTATAAAAATACTTATTTGTTTTATATAAACTTTAAGACCAAGATTATCAAAATTGGTTAAGTACTTTTGGAGATATTAATTTTTTAAGTTTAAAGAAAATAGTCTTTCAGTGCGTAATTATATACCATAGGAATCAATGGAAAGTCACCTTTAAAAATACATCTAAAATCGTACAGTTGAGTTAGCAAGTTCTCCTTTTGCAGGTTGTTTGAGGTCATCAGTGGGGACACTGTCCCAGCTGGAGAAGTTCAGGCAGCTTCCGGATCCGGCAGGAGCAGCTGGGAAATGTTTCTGGAGCTGGTGCAGGGCCACTGTGGGGGATCACTTGAAAAAGCACGCACAGGTAAGTTTAGAGGTGGTTCCTTGGGGCCTCCTTGGAGTGTTGAGGTCAGAAGGGGTGAGGGACCCTTAGGGCACAGCAGTTTCTTTGTTACAGGGCACAGGACGGGCGGGTGCAGTGCAAATTGGTGATCCAGGATCTGTGTGCAAAGATGCCCTTTAGATCTGGAGGTAAGTCTCTTTAAGGGTTGCTTGCAGGACAAAGGGGGCACTGTGGCAGGAGGTCCAGGGTGTTCCTTAAGTCCCTCAACTGGGGCTTCCTACATGTCCTTTTTCAGCCACGGGCGGGCTGGTTTTCCTGGTGTCTGACATTAGCTGACCAGTACTCAGGGTACGGTACAGCCACTGGAGGGCACAGTGCCACCAAACTTGGCACACTTGCAGTGTTTTTTCTTGTGGTCATTGGTGTGTTGTCAGGTCAAGCTGCGACTTCCAATTTGGATGTTAGCAGCTGGTCAGTGAAGTGACCCTCACTGGATTGCTGGTTCTTTGGATGTTTCAGAGTGGTACCTCCACTCTGTAGGTAGTTCTTGGGTGATTGGTGAAGCCTGGAGGTTCTCTGGGTTTCAGGAGGTCAGTCCAGTCGTCCAGCAGTCCTCAGCAGCAATTGTTGGGTTCTGGGTGCAGTAGGCAGGGCTTAGCGCCTTTTTTTTGTGCAGCAGGTCCACAGTTCTCTTGCCTTGGATCTTTTTTGTGCTGGTCTTCTTTGTGTCCTTTGAATCTAATTTCTTGGTCTAGGGATGCACACTAAATACTGAGTGGTTGTTTTAGGGGGTACCTGGTAGTGTTCAATGGGACACTTACTTTTGGGTGGCTACACACACTATAGTGACCACTTCCTGTGGGAAGGATCACTTACCTAAATCTGAGTGGCTATTTTCCTTCTATCTGAGATTGAGGAAAATGAAATGGATTTTCCACCTCGCAGGCATCACCTTAGGGGTGGTGCATGCCAGCTGGGTCCACTCCTCCTGTCCTTTGTGTGGTTTCCAGCCTTTGCTCCAGCCAAAAGTGGGGGTTTGCAAAGGGGCTGATCATCTGCTGCTAGCAGCAGGCCTGGGTGTCGAGTTTCAAAGGCAGTAAGCCCTTTGAAGCTCATTTCCAGGGCAGTGCACATTCCTGAGGGACGGGGTGTTAGCTCCTCCACAGAGAAGGGCATTGTTTTACAAACCAGAGAGACATGGCTATCCCCCAAGGTTTGTATATTGGGGGTCTGGAGGTGGCAGGCTGGATAGAATCAGTCAGCAACCATGCCAGGGTAGTTAGCTTTTGCAGGGGGTACCTCTAACATGACCCCTGGGTACATTAAGGGATAAATCCAATACTGGTACCAGTTTGAATTTATCATTCTGGGTTGTTTGATACCAAATAACACAGGGTTCAAAGTGGCCATCATGTAGCTGGGAAACTCGTGTTGACCAGTGTCCAGCACATGTATTAAAATGTGGGGGCATATTACTCATGCAGTTATGCCCTCACATATAATATGGTGCATCCTAACTTAGGGCTGTAAGGCCTGCCAGAGGGGTGTCTTACCCATAGTAAATGCAGTGTATGGTTGACAGGGCACACAGGCAGTGTGCCATGTTGAGTTTGTGTTTTATGGTCGCACCAAGGCACTCAACCTGTAATGGCAGTGTTGGGTGCATCTGGATGCATGGCCCTAGAGAGTGGCACAATCAGTGCTGCTGTTCTCAGGGGCCTACCCATAGTACCCCAGGCACCTGGGTACCTAAGTACCCTTTTACTAGGGCCTTATAGTGGTAGTTAAGGGTGCACCCAATTGTGCCAATGCATCGCAACAGTTTTGGGGAAAGAGCTCTGGCCCAGGGAACCTGGTTAGCAGGGGCACTGGGCACTACAACGTTTAGGCTACATCAAACATCAGGCAAAAGGTGGGAGCTAACCATGTCAAAAAGAGGCCTTTTCTCACACTGGACCTGATTGTTCCTCACCTTTTTCAAGACTTGGGACAGGAGAGGCAGCAGCAGGAAGGCAACGAGGAGACAGCTGCCTTGAAAACTTCAACAACCAAAAGGTCTGACATTGTGCATTCTTGATGATGAAAAAAGATCGAGCCAGTGTTCCCCTAATTGCTGGAAGACACTCTGTGCCACCACCTGGTGCAACTGCCTTTAATGACCTGCTAAGCATTAGTGGCTGCGGTTGTCCGCCCTGGTGGTCTTGCTATTTCCAAAGGTACAGAGCCTCCGGAGACAGGGCCCAACATCCCACCTCATCCTGCTTTACTACAAGATTGTGGTGTTGTCTGTGAGCACCGGCCCTAGCCTTCTTCTAATAGGGGGTAGTAAGCCTTTTTAATGCTAAGCGAATTGCTCTCAGCTCCAACAAATTGATATGGAGTTGAGAGGTATCTGATCTCCAATTTTCCTCCAGATGGCCTCCCCAACTCAGTAGTGATGCATCTGCAGCCACTGTGAACACTAAGTGGGGCAAGGAGAGGGGTCCAGTAGCCACCACTGCAGTTCGTTTGAAGTCTTCACCAAAATCAGGAAACAATCTGACAGATTTCCCCTAATTCTGTACCCACTGGGATTTGAGGTCCCACTGCAGAGCCCAAACGTGCCACTGGATATGTTTGGCCAGAAGGTTGTAGGAAGCCAGCAACCCCAAGAGCCTCTGAGTCATATGCACTGAAGTCCAACACTGAGATCATAGCAGAAATGTCATGTAATCGCCACTCCAAGGGAAAGGAATGAAAGTGTACCATAACTAGAATAGCTCAGATGAACTGAGGCGTCTGTGGAAGAGTGAGGTTTGACTTTGGGCCACTGGTAGTGAACTTCAATGTTAGGGGGTTCTCTGTTCTCAGGAGATAGCTAATGACTGCCTTAGGCAAGCTCACCTTCAACAGCCAGTTGACAAGGTAGGGGAAGACTGGTACCCTCAACCTTTGAAGGTGTGCTGCAACCACCACCAAAGTGCTAGTGAGCACCAAGGACACTGGTGAGGACAAAGGACAGCACTGTAAAATGAAAATACTGCTGACCCATTGTGAGCTGCCATTAGCACCTCTGAACCTGCAAGAAGGATATGGAAATATCATCCTGCAGGTTTACAACTACCATCCCGTCTCCAGGATTAGGGGTAGATAGGACATATGCTAGCATGACCATCTTGAATTCGTCCTTTCACAGGAAGGCGTTGAGAGTGCAAAGATCCAAAATAGGATGAAGGGCTTCGTCATTGTTTGGCACAAGGACACAAGGAAGTTAGTGGAAGTAATTCATAGTTCCTACTTCTAATGCTAGAATACTTTCGATGGCTCCTTTGGCCAAAGAAGCCAGCAATTTCTCCCACAAGATGGACAGGTTGTCCTCTATCAGCTGCCCTGATAGTGATGAAAGGTGCAGTGATGTAGAAAGAAGCAGGAGAGCGTAACCCCAATGGACAATTTTGAAGGACCCACTTGTTTGAAGTGATGGGCTGTCACTCTTGAAGTAAATATCCTGCCTCCTACACAGTGGCTGTGTGCTAGCAAGGGCACACTAGAGCAGTTTTGCAGCAGTGAATGCTGTTTTGGGGTGCACTAAGCTAGATGTTTTCCCTGATGTCCTGCTGGGCATTGTGTTTGCGAACCTCAACCTTGGCCATGAAAGGGTTGAAAGACCTGTTGGGTTGGTGGAGGGGTCTGAGGTTAGCAAAACTGGTTGAAGCCACAGTGTTTCTGGAATTTCCTGGTGGGAACAGAAATACCCAAAGAATGTTTAGTGCCTTATTCTCATTAAACTGTTTCAGCCAGAATCCACTTTTTCTGCCAAAGAGGTGAGAGATGTCAATCAGCATATCCATTAAGGACGCTTGGACAGCTCTGGAGAATCCCATAGACCTCATCCATGTATGGCAAGTGCCTATCACTCGACCTACACAGTCAGTTGTGTCCAAGCCAGAACGTATGATAATTTTACAGATTTCCAACTATCTTGAATAGCCTGCATAAGGGGTGCAGAAAGGTCATCCAGAATGGCCTGTAAAACTTGTACCACAACAGTAGTGGCCTAGAAGGCAACTAGCAATCATTGGCTTCAGGACAAGGCATATAGAAGAGAAAATCAATTTTCCTGTCTCAGTTCTTTTGGACTCATGCTCAAGGGGAGTTTAAAGAAAATCACTGGGATTTACTTTGCTGTGGACCATGTACCACCAAGTTCTCTGGCATCAGATTTTGTGTCAATAAGGCTGGGTCACCTGGTGCTGGACAGTGGTGGCAAGAGACCTGCCTATTAACAGGCAGACCTAAACATGGGTTTAACCATCTGAGAGCATCATTAAATGGTAACAGAGGCTCAGTAGGGTCCTAACCTGGTTGAAGTACCTCAGTTAACACATTCCTCTTATAATGGGTAGCTATAAGCACAGAACTCCTGCTGCCCTTTGCAGAACAACTGCAAATGAGGGCTTTCCCCCATGGCAGGACCAAGGAAAGACACAAGGCCAGTGTCTGAAGAAGTATCCACATCACTGGCATCTTGAAGTATTTCATGCCAGTTTTCCTTATCATATTGGGGAAGAAAAAATAGTATAAAGTTTGGGCTCTAGCACGTGGTAAGGGCAGAGTATGAGAATCTAAAGGATTTAGGGGGTCATTCTGACCCTGGCGGCCGGTGACCGCCAGGGTCACCGACCACGGGAGCACCGCCAACAGGCTGGCGGTGCTCCCGAGGGCATTCTGACCGCGGCGGTTCAGCCGCGGCCAGAAAGGGTAAACCGGCGGTCTCCCGCCGGTTTACCACTGCCCTTGTGAATCCTCCATGGCTGCGGAGCGCGCTCCGCAGCCATGGGGATTCTGACACCCCCTACCACCATCCTGTTCCTGGCGGGTCTCCCGCCAGGAACAGGATGGCGGTAGGGGGTGCCGCGGGGCCCCTGGGGGCCCCTGCAGTGCCCATGCCCATGGCATGGGCACTGCAGGGGCCCCCGTAAGAGGGCCCCGCAAAGTATTTCAGTGTCTGCTAAGCAGACACTGAAATACGCGACGGGTGCAACTGCACCCGTCGCACCCCTGCAACTACGCCGGCTCAATTCTGAGCCGGCGTCCTCGTTGCAGGGGCATTTCCTCTGGGCCGGCGGGCGCTCTTTTGGAGAGCGCCCGCCGGCCCAGAGGAAATGTCTGAATGGCCGCCGTGGTCTTTTGACCGCGGTGCGGTCATTCAGCGGCGGTACCTTGGCGGACGGCCTCCGCCGTCCGCCAAGGTCAAAATGACCCCCTTAATCTTGGCAGTGTGGGTGTCTGAGCCAGGTGTGATCTCGATTGAGGGTGTGGTGGATTCTGCTTGAAGTCAGATAGCATGATGGCCTCAACATTCTCCTCCAGTGTCAATTTCTTCAGCACTGACATTGATGCAAAGAGGTCCGGTGCATGGCATGGTGCCGGGACAATCATCAGCACCGGAGTAAATGCTGAACCTGATTTGGGATCAAGGGGTACAGACGTGCTGAAGGTTATACCGCTGACAGAAGTCCGACTGGAAACCTCTACAGATCTCCTTAGGGTCCAAAATCAGGAGGAACACTGCAATTCAAACACCATCTCTGGAGTCCAGAAGGGTGGGAAGGGTCAGATTTCTGCTTCAACGTCTTATGGTTTTTCTCAGAGTTACCCGAAGACTTTGACTGTGATGATGATCTGCCAGAAGAATGGCTTCAGGTGTGGGAACAGGACTTTCCTTTGGACTGTTGCATCATGGAGTCTTCTTTTGTTTGGCATCACAGTCTCATATGGCCTTCCAGTTTATTTGGGAACAGTTGTTTCAGGCCTTGAAGTCATCCCTGGCATCATAAGCATACTTTAAGATCGTCTGTCACAGAAATATGTTTGACAGTCCCTACACATTCTAAAACCTGTTGCTGTTGAGGCTGATATTTTCTTTTGCGCAGAGATATATCTTGATTTAAAATTTGTGATTTGAAAAACCAAGATGAAGTTCCAGCTCCCTGTCTGATGGCGCAGAAAGAAAGGAGCTGACTTCAGCGCACATAAGTGACACTTATATGTGGCTCCGCTTGTCACCATGTGTGCAGAACGATGTTGGTGCATAGCCAGACAACATCACCTACCTGCATGCAGGAGTACTATTTTAAAGTTTCTGAATCCACACTGATGCCTGAGAAGTATATACAGGCTGAGGAATCTGCTGTTAGAAATATTCATCAGAAAACCTACACACAAGCTTGACAAAGTCAAGATTTAACATCTTTGAGTGAAAGTTTTTGGTATAGTCAGGTCCTAGGTGTGACTCCTGAAGATCAAGTCCAGGATTTCATGGGGCACTAATGTCATGGGCAAAATATTTAGGGATGAAACACTGAAAGAAATGTATAGATTTTCTGTACTTAACTCCACATCTATCTACTTTGACAGTATATATATGTGTGTGTGTATACATACATATAAGTGCATATATATCTCTCTAGATAAATATTTATATATCTTTACATATATTGTTAGAAATCGGTTCTCTGATCAGTTTGCACTCTGTCCAAACAGGGACCCTCACTCTAGTCAGGGCAATGGAGATACACACTTAAGATAACCCCTACTCACCCCCTTGGTAGCTTGGCACAAGCGGTCAGGCTTATCTCAAAGGCAATGTGTAAAGTGTTTGTACCAACACACACAGTAATACAGTGAAAACACTACAAAATGGACACCATACCAGTTTGGAACAATAGCCAATATTTATCTAAATCAAACAAGACCAAAATGACAAAATCCAACATACACAAGTAAAGTTATGAAATTTTAAGACAGAAAGATTCTTACTCCATAGGAAACAATGGATGAGTTGATTTTACACAAAGTACCTGGTTTGCATCAAAAATAAAGCTGCACGGGCGAGTGTGCATCGGAAAAGTCAGCGATGCATCGATTCCTTACTCGCAAGTGAGGCCATGTGTTGATTCTTCTCCGATTGGGTAGGCGATGCGTTGTTTTTCTCTCCAAGAGAGCGATGCGTTGATTTCCAGATGGGCTCCTCGGGTCTGGGTAGGTTCACATCAAATTTGACACCCAGCAACGATGCATTCGAAATCCAGTCGCACAATGACGAGGAACTATGCTGCGTGGGGTTTGCGTCAATTTCAGCAGCTATAAACGGGTGTTGAGTCCTTTATCCAGCTGCAATGCAGGTGATGCATTGATTTCCCAGCCGCAATGTAGGTAGTGCATCGATTTTTCAGCCCCAATGCAAGTGGTGCATTGTTTTTACAGCCATGTTGTAGGTGGTGCGTCAAAGTTTTCCCAGCATGGCTCCTGTGCATGGATTTCAGTTTTTGTTACACCAGCTTCACCTCTCAAGGGCCCAGGGACTGGGTAGGGCATCACTTGGCAGGGTAGGAGTCTCAGTAGAGAGTCCAAGTGCTGGTAGAGGAAGTTGTTGATGGCCCTGAGACTTCAAAACAATTTCAAGCTCAATCAAAGCCCTTGGAGACACTTCACAAACAGGAATATACCACAAAGTCCAGTCTTTGCCCTCTTTCAGGCAGAAGCAACAACTGCAGACCAACCCAGCACAGTCACAGGCAAAGGGGCAGTACTCCTCCTCCAGCTCTTCTCTTTGGCAGAGGTTTCTCTTGGTTCCAGAAGTGGGCAAATGTCCAAGGAAAGTCTATGTTGTTCACAAGATCCTGCCTTGCCCGGCCTGGCTCCAGACTCACACCAGGAGGTTGTAGACTGCATTGTGTGAGGGCAGGCACA
Organism: Pleurodeles waltl; assembly: GCF_031143425.1. NCBI lineage: Eukaryota > Metazoa > Chordata > Amphibia > Caudata > Salamandridae > Pleurodeles > Pleurodeles waltl. The sequence goes on along the minus strand of NC_090436.1, from coordinate 829,472,520 downwards.
GCCGTTATAGGTCCAAGTGTCAACTCCTCCCTCCACTCTAACCCAGATGGCCCATCAGGATATGCAGGCTACACCCTATCTCCCTTTGTGTCACTGTCTAGTCCAGATTCAAAACAGCTCAACTGTCCGTCTGGCCCAGACAGGGAATACCCAAGTAGACACAGTCACAGAATGGTTTAAGCAAGAAAATGCCCACTTTTTAAAAGTGGCATTTTCAAGCTGACAATTTAAAAACCAACATCACCAAAAGATGTATTTTTAAATTGTGAGTTCAGAGACCCCAAACTCCTGCTCTCAATCTACTCCCAAAGGGAATCTACACTTAAAGGTTATTTAAAGGCAGCCCGCATCTTAACCTATGAGAGAGCTAGGACTTGCAATAGTGAAAACCAAATTTGGCAGTATTTCACTGTTAGGACATGTAAAGACATCCCAGTACATGTTTTACCTTTAACATACACTGCACCCTGCCCATTAGGCTAATTAGAGCCTACCTTAGGGGTATCTTACATGTATAAAAAGGAATTGGCAGAGCAAAACTGCACACACAGACACTGTAGTGACAGGTCTGAGACATATTTACAGGGCTACTCATGTGGGTGGCACAGTCAGTGATGCAGGCCCACTAGTAGCATTTGATTTACAGGCCCTGGGCATCTCGTGTGCACTTTACTAGGGACTTCATCGTAAATCAAATACGCCAATCATGGAAAAGCCAATTAAACATACAATTTACACAGGAAGCACTTGCACTTTAGCACTGATCAGCAGTGATAAAGTGCGTAGGGTGCCAAAATCCAGCAGGGTCCAGCGCACAATCAAAACATAGGACGCAGAGGCATAAAAGACAGGGGAGACCACACCAAGGATGCCAGGTCTAACACGTGTCCCACCCAGCTGAAAGTGGGGAGAACTACCCACCCTCACTGGAGTTCTCACCACTAAGGCGGAAGAATCTGGACAGACCATCAGCATTGGCGTGTTCTGTTCCAGGTCGGTTTCCACTGTAAAGTCCATTCCCTGTAGGGAGATGGACCAACTCAACAGTTTTCGGTTCTCACCCCTCATCTGCATTAACAATCTGAGGGGCCTGTCGTCTGTCTGAACCCGGAAGTGAGTCCCAAACAAGCAGGGTCTTGGCTTCTTCAGTGCCCAGACCACAGCAAAAACTGTGAAGGCTACAAGGTAGTCTAGGCCCTCCTCATTTTGCTGTTTAAGTACTGCTCCCAAACCATGCTCTGAAGCATCAGTCTGCATGACGAACTCCTTGGGGAAGTCAGGCGACTTCAGCACGGGTGCCGTGCACATGGCTGCCTTTAGGGCATCAAAAGTTGTCTGGGATGCCTCAGTCCAGATCACCTTTTTAGGTTGCTTCTTGGAGGTTAATTAAGTAAGGGGGTCAACAATAGTGCCATTCCCCTTCACAAACCTCCTGTAGTATTCTGTGAGAACTATAAAGGCGCTCAACTGTGTCTGGGTCCTGGGAGGCTCCTAAGACAGAATGGTGTCAATCTTTGGCTGCAGGGATGCCACCTGGCCACTCCTCACCTGGTGTCCTATGAACTCCACAGAATCCTACCCTATTTGCCACTAACTTGCCTTAATAGTGAGGCCTGCCTTCTGCAGATCCTTCAGCACTTTGCAGAGATGCTGCAGGTGTTCCTCCCAGATGGAGCTGAACACTGCAATGCCATCCAGGTAGGTTGCACTGAAATCCTCCAACCCAGCCAAAACCTGGTTAACAAACCTTTGAAAGGTGGCAGGTGCATTTTTCATCCCAAATGGTATCACCCTGAACTGGTAATGCCCGTCTGGGGTGAAAAGTGCTGACCTCTCCTTTGCCCCCTCCTGAGAGCAATATGCTAGAGCCCAGAAGTCAAATCAAATGTGCTGAGAAACTTGGCAGGTCCCAACCGATCAATGAGCTCATCAGCTCTGGAGATGGGGTGTGCATCAGTCTTCGTGACGGTGTTGAGTCTACAGTAGTCCACACAGAACCTGAGTTCTGGGGTGGCACTGGGGGCAGCAGCCTTTGAAACCAAGACCACTAGGCTGGCCTAAGGACTACTGGAAAACTCAATAACCCCTAACGTGTCTTGGACACCTCATGGACACCTCATCCTTGATGCTATCCCTGACCTTGTTAGTCACTCTGTAAATCTTGTGCTTTACAGATGGTCTGTCCCCAGTGTCCACATCATCTGTACACAGATGAGTGACCCCTGGGGCCAAGGACAACAAGGAGCCACAGTGTCCCAACACCTGGTGTCAGTCCCTCTGTTGCTCTGGGGTCAGTGAGGGGGAGAGGTTCACACCCTCTAGCCTCTCATCCTTCTCCTGGGCAGACAGGAGTCAGGAAGAGGCTCACTCTCTTCCTCCACCCCATCATCTATTGCTAGGAACATTATCAACTCAGACTTCTCAAAGTGAGGCTTGAGGCGGTTCACATGCAGGACCCTCAACTGTGCAAGTTCACCAGATAGGTAACCTCACTATTGGGCTTCACAACCTCAAAAGTTGCGGTCCACTTGTCTTGGATAGCATGAGGCTCCACTGGGGCAATGACCCACACATTCTGGCCAGGCTGAAACTCAACCAGAGTGGCATTCTGGTCGTACCAGCGTTTCATGCCTTCCTAGCTTTCTTCCAGGTTCTCCTGAGCGAGCTTCCTGAAGTGTGCTGTCTGGTTTCTAAAAGCCAGCATGTAACTAAACACATCCTGGGAGGGCTTACTGTAGGCCTTCTCCAAGCCCTCTTTCACCAGACTCAGAGGTCCCCTCACAGAGTGGCCATACAACAACTCAAAGGGGCTAAAACCAAGTCCTTTCTGTGGCACCTTCCTGTAAGGAAACAGAAGGCATGGCAAGAGGATGTCCCACTTACGCTTCATGGACTCTGACAGGCCCATAATTTTGCCTTTCAAGGTTCGGTTGAATCTCTCAACCAAACCATTTCCTTTGGGGTGGTAAGGAGTGGAGAACTTGTAGGTCACCCCACACTCCTTAAACAGAGACTTCATATAAGTAGATATGAAGTTGGTACCCCTTTTGGATTCCACCTCCTTGGGGAACCCCATGAGGGTAAAAAAAAGCCCCCATTAATACCCGGCCCACCACAGGGGGTATGATTGATCTAAGAGGGATAGCTTCTGGGTACCAGGTGGCATGGTCCAACAAGACTAGGATAAACCTGTTGCCCATGGCTATCTTGGGATCTAGAGGCCCTGCAATGTCAATATGCACCCTTTCAAAGGGGGTGCTGACAACAGGAAAACGTTTGAGGGGAGCCTCAAATTTCACCCCACTCTTGCCACTTGCCTCATAAGTTTGGCAAGACCTACAATATGCATCAGAGTGCCTGAGCGCTTGGGGCCGGTAGAAGTGGGCAACAATCCTTTCAAAGGTCTTGTCCAAACCCAGTAGGAAGGCCCTGAAACACTGGGGTACCATCAGCACACATGCTTCCCCAGGCTCAGCAACCTTAGCCTCACTATACAAGAGTCCATCCTCCCAATAAATCCAGTGTGATCCAGACTCCTTGCCAGATTCCTGGTCTGCAGCCTGCTGCCACAGACTCTCCAGAGTCGGTCATGAATTCTGTGCCTCACAGAATTCCTCCCTGGTGGGGCCTCCTTCCTTCTGCCAATGGGTCAGCTCGGGCACCTCCCCCAGTTCAGCCACTTTTTCCCCTGTAGGCTCCTGGGCATCCTCCTCAGGTTCGGCCACCTCCCGTACCGTAGGAACTTCTGGGGCAGGTTTCCCACACCCCTTGCCCTTCCTCCTTCTGGTAGGCACATTCTTTCAGGGTCCAAGGCCTCCTGATCACCCTGGCGGGCTGCCATTGACCGGGTGGCCACACACATCCACCCAGGCAGACCCAAAATCTCCAAGTATGACCTGCATTCCACCTCACACCAAGGGGAATCCTCCAGGTCATTGCCTAGAATGAATCAACAGGCATGGTTGGACTCACAGCTACCCTCAAGAAACCTGAGACCCCCCCACCACTCAAAGGGAACCTGCGCCACTTCGCACAGGTGCTCAGAGTTGTCTACTGCTACTACTTGGTGAAGTGCATGGGGAACTGCCTGCTCTTCAGACACCAGGTGACTCCTCACCGTAGTCACACTGGTCTCTCTGAGCCTCCACCCTCTGTCCATTGATGGTCACCCACTGCTGGTACTTCTTAGTGTTCTCACGCACAAGGCTTCTCTGGACCATCTCACTGTCCCTTAGTGAGACAAGGGTCATCTCAGCTGGCTCCCACCCTTCTCCTGGAACCAACTCCTCCCCAAGTGCTACACTGGCCAAACCCTGTGACTGAGCACCAGTGGGTGCCGGTGTCCACTGGGGACATTTGGGGTCCCCCCTCATGTGACCCACCTGATCACATGCAAAGCACTTGCCGGTACCCTTCTCTGCAGGTTTGACTGTAGAGACCCATGGTTTCTTTTCCACTGGGGGCTGGGGATACTTACCCTTGGAACTAGCTTGAAGCCCTTTAGAGTATTCCCCCTGTTTACCCTTACCTCTCCCACCCCCACTTCTTCTGATGGGGACCTTGCCCACCCTTGGCGGAGTCTCCCCCACACCTCTTTTGGAGCCTGGTACTTTCCCACCCATCTGCTTCCTGAGCAAGCTTCCCGAGGTCAGTCAGCTTGCTGTCAATTAGGTGCTGGCGCAGCTCTGGAAAACAAAGACTATACAAATGCTCCCACGCAATTAAATTGTACAGCCCCTCAAAAAGTTGTCACCTTACTGCCCTTCACCCAACCATGCAGTGACCTGCAAAGAGTCTACACACTCCAACCAAGTTTGGGATTCTTTCTTCTTGTAGGACCTAAACTTTTCCTTATACTGCTCAGGGGTGAGACCATATCTGGTGAGCAGGGAGTCCTTCATGATAGAGTAGATGATTCCCTGAGGATACCCTAAGGATGTCAGAGTGTCTCTTCCCTCTACTTAAAAGTGGTTCCACAGACCCGTCCCCCAATGTGCTTCTGCGACCATGTTCATATGGAGACCAGACTCATACCCCTTAAACCACAGATAAATGTCATCCTCCCTCTTGTAATCCCTCACTAAGGGCCAGATGTGGCAATTTCCGAATCGCAAAATCGGATGCAGAACGGTGTCTCAGACACCGTCTGCGAATCACAATGCGGTCGCAAAGACCCACCTCATTAATATTAATGAGGTGGGTCGTATTTTGCAACCCATTGCGATTCCCTGCACTCACTGGGATGGTGGCCTGCTGGAGACAGCAGACCTCCATGTCTGTGAATGCTTTTTTAATAAAGCCTATTTTATTTTTTGTATTGCAGCCCGTTTTTCTTAAAGGAAAACGAGTTGCAATACAAAACAAGCATTTGCAATGCAACGGGTCTCGCGTTTGCTCATGTTCGAGCTGATAGTGTTGTAAACTCCTAACCCGACTTTTCATGAAAAAGTGCATTTAACTATGTAAAGCGCTCGACTTCTGCCAAGCGAAATCGTGCTAGTAAATTAGAGAAAAAGTACTCCACGAGCTGGACAGAAAACAGCGAGCCTCGCATGTTTTCCATACTTGGTCGATGCGCTCGAGGAGGGCTAGCCACCGGAAAAGGCATGACGTATGCATGCATTTGACTAATGAACGCAAGCAGATTTTAATAGGCAAGCCCACTATCCATTGAAAAACACTGACGTGACGTCGACAGGGCTCCGAGCCCTTTTCTAAACCCTAAAGCGTCTCACTGTGATACGCATGCGCGAGCGCATGCAACACAGGCTCGACCCTAAAAATAACGAAACCATTTGTTTTGTTTTTTCAGAGTAGGCAGTGGTCCATTGGACCACTGCCTGCTCTGAAAAAACATTTATGGCAACATTCACACAGGGGAAGCGGTCCCATGGGGACCTCTTCCCTTTTGCGAATGGGGTACCACCAGTGTGACACTGGTGGTAACTGCGAATTGCTTTGCGACCGCGTTCGCAGTCACAAAGCAATTTAGCATCGCGGTGCGAGTCGCAAATAGGAAGGGGACACCCCTTCCTATTTGCGAGTCGCATTCCCATTTTGCGAGTCGGTACCATTTCGCAAAATGGGAATGAGCATCGCGATGCACGTTTTGCATGGCGCAAACTGCGATTTTCGCAGTTTGCGCCATGCAAAACGCTACCTACATCTGGCCCTAAGTCCTTTGGAATCTGTACCCTCCTTTCAGGCTGCACTGAGGTACTGTTGCAACAATCTCTATTGGACAGGCTCCTTTGGTCCAGCTCCCTCAAAACTAATTCATGAGCCAAGAGCATCTTTTTCTCTTCTATAGCCAACCTTCTCTTCCATCTCTAGTTTAAGTTTGTCTAACTCCAACTGGTGCACCCTCTCTGCTTGTCTGTCCTGCAACTCCTCAGGGGTCAGATCTTTGGATGAAACACTACTGCCTCCCCTGGAGACCCTCCCCCAGGCAGTACAGAGTTATCAAACATTAAATTATGAACAATCTGCACTTCCTCACCCTCCTCCTCTGTGTGCCCCACTGCCTCCTTGGCTGCCACCCAGGCCCTCAACGCCTTTTGCAGTTCCTCCTTCCTGGAGGAGCTCCTGCTTGGGCAGACAAGATCCTTACAAAATTGCTTAAGTTGACCCACAGTGTACTCCTCCAGTTTCTCCAACACAAACACAGCTTTTGTAGCCACAGCTGGTGCATCCCCAGATTGAGACATGCTTGTGAGGTTCAATAAAAATGCAAGAGTTCCAAAAAGAATAGAGAGTTCCCAAGAAAAAAAAACAAGAAAAGAAGCAGAAAAAATCCGAAAAGAGAAAAAGCAAAAACAAGTTCTATCCTCACGCCTGATCAAAGTTAGAAATGGGTTCTCTTGTTGGCAGTGCTTGGCAGTGTGCACTCTGTCCAAGCAGGGACCCTTACTCTAGTCAGGGTAATGGAGATACACACTTAAGATAACCCTTACTCACCTGCAAAAACAAGTAGTATGTGGTTCCATAATGGTCTGCACTTTCATTGGATTACAACTAAGGTTGGGATAAATGTCCGCATTCTTTCGGATTCACGGCCTCATGGAAAAACACTCACTCAAGACTGTTAACTGTTGATTTTGTCAACCTTACATTTCAGTGACTTGTTGTCCATGGTCAATAATTCTCAAATGGATCAAACAGTGTGTTTGTTTCTGATTAAAAACAATGCAAACATTTAAACATTCTACGCAAAGCCATAATTTTCCTCTGTTAAGGCTACCCTTAAGCAACACCTAGGTTAAACCTGTAGTGCCTGCTGAGCCACCATACGCAAAGTATTTGTCATCTTTACAACATTCAGCACACTTACACAGTAGGGTTGAACTTAAATTACCTTTTGTCTTCTCTCAACCGCATCAATTATAAGACAAGAGTGGATTACCCACAGCAGAGAACAATGATGCCTGCAGTAAGTTAATGCATATGGTCGTCTAGGGACAGAATTACAAAGGGAATTTGGTTTAGTTCTCTTGTATTATGGTTCAAGTTGATATGTATTTGCAGAGACAAAATGTTTGAGCCATGAGTTATTGTGTAATGGTCAGACGATGTTGTTTCCGGTGAGCTTTTGTAGAAAGAAAGCAGAAGTGAGTTATTAAATCAGCTTTTATAAAAAAAAAACCTTCAATCACGTTAAAGTGGTTGCAGACTGTAAGCGATGTTCACTGTGCAGTGAGAAAAAACGCAACACGGAGAAGTGTTGTGCTTTTGTAGCATGGAGTTTAAGGCAAGGCATGACGACGCAGATTATTTGCGTGTGTCTTTCTAATGAAGGATATATTCAGTGGTGTCATTAAACCTTAGGGCCCTTATTCTAGGTTCCGTGATAGTGTGCTCGGGCCGCCACATACCCGATGACCCCTGTACGTGCAAGTACGTCACCAGCAGTTGCGCTGGAAGTAGGGGTGAGCGGGTGAAGACCTGGAGGCAGACTAGAAACAACCTGGAAAGCAAGGAGGCCTGTCCATCAGCTTTCACTTCATGCATGTGCAACATTATCTGTTTGTTTCAATGAGGTGAAGGTCAACGAAGGACTTTCAACAAACCCCTGCACATTCGCTTGTCCTGAATATTCATGGCTATCGGAATTATGCAGCAGAGGAGGACCACATTAAGAAGCGGGATTGACTATATTATGCGGCAAGTAAAAGCAAATTGTGTGGCGTCAGTATTTCTTCATTACTCTGTTGTTTTCATTCCTATGAAAACTGTATGGGCAAAAGGTTTCACTTTGTTAGTACCAGTTGAACCGCCAACCCTATACAAAACAACTGAAAATTGTCCAGTCAGCCCTGGTCAAGGGCCTTCTACTGCCAGGCAACATGTTGCTGTGTTTTTAGTAATGTTTGATGAATTGAGCTGCAAATCATTTTTTGTTAATATCTGCAGATTATGGGGCAGTTAGATGAGGGATTATGTACAAAGGTGGCAGATCCATAATAGTGCAGAAAAAGCTGATTCTGCAGAATCGCATAATTCTAAGGGCCCTGTGTAAATTTACATTATGGTTCTTTCAAGAGGTGGCCTTTGCTAACAAAGTTTTGCCACCCTTGTGATTAGGTCCTCTAGAGAATAAATGAATGAGACGCATGAATGACAACAATATAAAAATAGCTCCTTTTAAAAGTTTACTAATATTATAAATGAGGTTTGTTTTTATTTGAGCCTTATAATCATGGAATGTAGCGGCAGGCACGTTTCAAAGTGCTGTGAGAAAACAAACAAATACAGATTTAAACATGTGTGCATGCATGGTGAAAATCATTCTCATCTAGTAATCTCTTTTAAATATCTAATTTCTTGAGTAAAATTGGCATCATAAAGCACCATTGAATCACAGTTTTACAAAAAATGTCTCAAACTACAATTCCATCCATATGTTTCCCTCCCAGAAACTCCCACATAAAGGTTTTTTGCTAATTTGCTGCATGCATTACTTCAGTAACTCCCGAATTTTTTTTTTACTTCTATACTTTTAGAGAGCTGAAGGCCCTTGCCAACATCCCTAGTCAAAAATCGCCCATGCACCTCTGACACCATAACATTAGCTGATGTTTAATTAATATAATTAGCTATATAAAATACAGAAAATCTAGTAAGCAGTCTCTGGCTAGTTGTGCCCACCTACTCACCGAAACATAAATCTCTGGACCCTCAGAAAAAGGACTTTGGGGAAACTCTATAAAGTATATACAGGTAAATAAAGCCCATTTGTCAGTAAGAGAAGACCAAGCTGTTATCTTCACTCTCATTAGCCTATTATCCTTCTGATCAAAAACTGTGGCCCAACTCAAAAATTCATTTGAAGAACTAAGTTGAACTTGGGTTTGCAAATGGCATGATTCATGAGCGCACGTTCAATTTTAAAGTCCACATTATGTGAGTATTAAATAAATTGTAAATCAGTTTACTGCCTCATATATATTACTGTGGTATGAGTGTACATGGGAGGGAAAGATTTGTAAAATGTATGAACACAATTTGGAGATTGTGGGCATTCATAAACTTTGTAAGGTATATTCCCACTCTGGATATGATCTGAGATTTACACCTGTCAAAGTCAGGAGGAAATCTGTTTCTTTGTCAGGAATTAGTGTCGGACTGGCCTCTCTGTCAGTCAGGCAGTGCCCTATGGGCAGCCTTGACAGGCCACTGCGTGGCCCGATTTTTTTAGCTGGTTGTGGTTTCCTGAACAGATTTTACTGTTGATTTCCTTGATATTAAAACAAACATGCCCTGCAGCGAACTTAAATCCATGATGTCTGCCATAGCTTGCAAAACACTGTGGGGGTCATTCTGACCCTGGCGGTCCAAGACCGCCAGGGCCACGAATGACGGAAGCACCGCCAACAGGCTGGCGGTGCTTCCAAGCCCATTCTGACCGCCGCGGTCAGAAACCGGGGCCGGCGGTTTCCCGCCGTTTTTGCCCCGGCTGGGCGAATCCGCCAGGGCAGCGCTGCAAGCAGCGCTGCCCTGGGGATTCTGACCCCCTTACCGCCAGCCTGTTTCTGGCGGTTTTCACTGCCAGGAAGAGGCTGGCGGTAAGGGGTGTCCTGGGGCCCCTGGGGGCCCCTGCACTGCCCATGCCACTGGCATGGGCAGTGCAGGGGCACCCTAACAGGGCCCCATGAAGCTTTTCACTGTCTGCCTAGCAGACAGTGAAAAGCGCGACGGGTGCAACTGCACCCGTCGCACCGCCGCAACACCGCCGGCTCCATTCGGAGCCGGCTCCTGTGTTGCGGCCCCCATTCCCGCTGGGCCAGCCGGCGCTAACTTGGTTAGCGCCCGCCGGCCCAGCGGAAATGTCGGAATGAGGGAAGCTGTATTTTGGCCGCATGGCGGCCAAATGCCGGTTCCCGCCTGGCGGGCCAGTGTCTTTACAACTTCAAAATACTACAATTTGCACCTTTTTTAGCTTGCTAATTCACTATTTTTTTGTGTGGAAATTACCATCTTTTGTGTGGTATTCTCTCAGATTTGAACCTTTAGCTGAAACCATTTTGTTTGCTGTAGGACTCTGCACTTATATTCCTGCTAACCAGAGGCAAAGTGCTTTGGCTCTTCCTTTCAAACATGATAGCTTTAAATTGACATTTACCTAATTGATCCATTTCATTAATTTGTAACAAAACATACCCAGGGACTGTAAATAAAATTATACTAGTCTACTACAGCACTTATTGTATCACCCAATAAACTAGCACTGTAAAATATATCTACAGTTCTGCCATTGCAGCCTGGGAGGGCAGTTTTAAACTGTGAGTTTGACTAAATAAACCTATTGCCAGACCCAAACCTTCTTTTTAAAACCTTATAAATCACCCCTAATGTAGGCCCTAAATGCGTATAGGGCAGGGTACATGGTATTTAAAAAGTAGTACATGTATATTTAAAGTTGTACGTGTCCTTGGAGTGAACAACTGCTAACATTGTTTGTCACTGAAGCAAGAAAGGAAAACACTGGATTACATTATAACAAGTTTTAATTCTTAATTTTGTTTTAGGAGGAGATAGATAAATGATTCAAGGACTTGTTTTAATAGTAATTTAAAACCCACCTTAAAGGTAAAGTCAGATTTTATACTGCTGTTTTGAAAATGACAGTTTTAGAAAGTTGTCATTCTCCAGCCTAAGACCCAAAGAGGCCTTTCTGCCACTGGCCAGTGTCACCTGATTGGCCAATGACTCTGCTGTGGTAATATGTGGCTTGTTCCCAGAAGGTGAACAAAAGGCAAAATTGTGGAGAGGTGTCTTTCTTCCTTGAGCAGGATGGTCTGAGTGAGTTTTCCCAGTACCTTCCTGAGCTTCAAAGGGGGCTTACCCTGTCACTGGCAGATGTAGCTCACACCTGGGCCTGGATCCCTTTATCTGCCTAGTCAGTTTGGATCCAGACTCAGGCAGAGGGGGAGTTGCCCCAAAACTGGTTTGGAGGGACAACAAGGCCATTATTGCCCAAGTGCCAGTTAATAGCCCATCAAAATGTATGTGTGAGGAAATAAAATACCATCAAAAGTGATGGCATTGTAGAATAATAGCAGCAAATCTGAAACAATGATAGAGCTCTAATCACTTTGAGGATTACCCTGAGGAATGATGCTGCCTTTGTGTTGTTACAAAGTATATTTGTTTTTATACCGGTATAGTTCTTCTCTATCTGTCTTCTCTCTTGCTTCTACCTCATCACTGTCCCTTTCACTTCTATCCATACCTTTCAGTAGTTCACCACCACTTTTCACGCTTATGATATAAACTACATAATTCAGTATTCACCATTTCTACCTCTTTCATCCTTTCATTGGTTTCCTTGTCTGCCAAATCAGGGCGTGCAAATACCTGATTCAGCTTGCAACTGAATTAATTAGGGCATATATACTACCTACATATTGCAATTAAACAGCAAGTCACTGTTTCCAGTAAAACATTTGAGGCTCAAGTTTTTCTTTTACAGTACAGTTTGAAAAATGAGTTAGCTGTTAATCCATATATTTTACACACTATTCTGAAGAGCATCTAATGAAAATGCTTCAGGATCTGCTGCAGTAAGTAGAAGTTTTATTTATCTGCATCACTAAATCGTGAAAAAACTTAAAACAATTACGTTCATTTTAGAAATATTCAGTGCACTAAAGAAAAACATATGTGCCAGGGGAAGAGCAGTGCCGGTCACGGCGTGCCCATTATTGCTCAAGTGCCAGTAATTAGCGCATTAAAAAGTGTGTGAGAGGATATAAAATACCATCTGAAGTGATGATATTATAGGATAATAGCAACAAATCTGAGACAATAATGGCACTCTAATCACATTGAGGATTACCCTGGGACAGGGTTCTGCAAAGTCGGTCCTGGAGAGCTGGGTCCATGCCAGATTTGTAGCATATCCACATTTAGAAACAAGATGTTTCAGAAATCTACATTTTTCTAAATGTGGATATGCTAAAAATCTGTTATGGACCCGACTCTCCAGGACCAACTTTGCAGAACCCTGCCCTGGGAAATAATGCTGTTTGTGTGGCGTGAAGTATATTTGCTTTTTACCCCTACAGATTCTATCTGTCCTGTTTCTTGCTTCTACTTCACCACTGTTCCTTTCACTTCTATCTGTACCTCTCAATATTTCACCACCACTTCTCACACTTATGATATCAACTACAAAATTCAGTCTTCACAATTTATACCTCTCTCATCCTTGCACCCGCGTCTCTGTCTCAGACCCCTCTCATTTTCTTTGCTAAGCTCATCTTGTATGTCTTTCCAATCTTCCTTACACCATTATCTTTTCCTCTCATGCCTACATCGGTTCCCACCTTTCCTTCTTCACCCTGTCGGGCTGTCTTCTATCTCACTGACATGCCTTCCTAACTCCATCTCTTCTATCTTTTACAGTTTTTTCACAACAACTCGTTTTCGTACCTTTATCCCATGTCTCTTCTTACCTACCTATGCTTCTCTCACATTTTTCACCATGTATAAAACTCTAATTCTCTCACCTTTCTGTCAGCCTTACTCTCGTCTACATTTCTCAGTTTTCTTCACACCTCAACCTCTCATTTGTTCACTCTTTCTCATAGTTAGCATCTTAGCTCCAGTTGTCCCACTTGTATTCTTTTCTCTCACCTTTAACTCAACCAGTTCCCTGCTTACCACTTCCTTAACGTGTTTCCTTCTGTCTTCCCACTCTTATTCGCATCTCACTTCCACATCTTGAATTCTGTTAGGGTTACCCCAACCAGTCTCCTTTTTGCTTAATCTCTATCTATGAGCAGTCTGATCTGTTTCTCTTTAGTTATCCTCACACCTCTGGCTTTATCACTCTCATTTCTCATCATCATTGCACATTTACAGTTTCATTGTTTAAAAATGCATGTGTTCTCCTTAATATCATCAAATTCCAATGCTATAGGATGCAGTGTTCTTGCTTGATGTAAACCACTGTGGACAAATAATATTACTCGTACAATTCAGAGTGTAATCTGAATGAATTCGCGCACTCAATAGGAATTATAATTCCTGATTTAGTCATTCTTTTAAAAAACAAATTAAATCAATATTATATTCATATTGACAGTTTCAAGCTTTTATCATGCCAAGCAATTTAACGATTATTTCCACATGAGACCATGAAATATTAACTGCAGAAAAAAATATCACAAATATATTATTCAATTATTTTGCACCACACTTGCATATTGAACTTTTCACTTCATATCTCATTAAAAATCACTCTTCTTCTGCTTGCTACGTTTTCATATTATATGTTGCCCCACCAGAAAGAATACATTTATCATCTCCGTTTCTGTACTTCTATTCCTGTTGTGTCCCATATGTGTGTAAAACCCCATTTAATAAGTTGGTGTCGTCCTCTATTAGCATACATACATCAAGTGTACGTAGTCCTATTTCATGTACCATTAGTCTGTGCAGAAGTCTATTGTTTAGTTTCACATTAGACGCTATTGACATGACCTCCCCGTCGAGAGAGCTCATGGGCTGGCAGTGTTGATATGGAGGTTAACACACACAGGGCAGTGAATCCCTCTGGTTCCAGCACCACAGGGATTCCCTTTTTTATTTTTCAGGTTGGGTTTCTGGGGAAGACCTTCCAAAGTAACACAAGCTGTTTTTAACAACACAAGCCGTTTTTTAGGGGCAAGCACAAAGTGCTCCGTCCCCTGTTGTAATCTCTCTTAGTTCTTCTAACCACGCCTATGTCACGTCAGTCACTTTCATTGGTTCGTGGGCTTGCCTTTTAAAATATGCTTGCTTTCATTTGTGAAAAGCCTGCATACGTCATGCCTTTTCCAGTGTTTAGCCCACCTACACAGCACCGGTAAACTACTGAAAACATACGAGGCTCGATGTTTTCAGCTTGGTTTCCAGACTACTTTATCTTTTTATTTTCCACGCAGCGTGATTGCGCTGGGGTTAACATAGTGCCATCCCGCTCGGTTTTTCCATTTTCAATTTCTGCGCAATCGCGCTGCATTTTACATACCACGATCATGCTGCGTTATTTTCTTTTAATTTGTGTGGCAAGAAAACTCCAGTTAGGAGTTTACAATGCCAATAGCTCTAACTCGAGCAAATGCGAGACCCGTTGCATTGCAAATGCTTGTTTACCTTTGTAATGACCATCAGCGTGCATACAGCACAGACATCATTGCAAAGGAAGTGAAATTGAAATGATCCCTTACACTTGTTTCGTTACTGTGGGGCAGATCGCAGCCCCCTGAGCACCAATTTCTTCCAAAGTCGCCTCTTGCCAAATGTATCACTCTTAATGGATGCCTGCTTGAGGATTACATTTTTTAAGGCAATCCCAAAGCAGGTAGCCACACTACTAAGCTCCAGGGATTAGTTTTTTGGGGGGCAGTACCTGGGCCATAGGCCTGTGTTCCTCCATGGGTGCAATCAGTCTTCTGCCTCCCTTGGGGTGGATGGGGTGTTCACCCACAATCTGCCCCAGCAGGAGGGGTGGAGAGAAAGCCATTAGCCAACACTGTATTGAGTAAAGACAAACTAAAGGGGAGTGGCAGATCATCCCAGCATAGGGCCATGCCCCCACCCCAAAAGAGGGCATACAGTCTGTCTGCACACCCAAGGTGGCAGAATGGGGGGACTGCTCCCAAATGCACCCTGGGGGCAGATGTGTGTGAGCAATGGGGTGGTAAGAAATTTGAACACCCCAACAGCTTCCAGAACTTTCTTTACTGGAAATGTAAGATAAAATATGTGTTATTTGGCAAGGTTTGAGGTTTGAAGGGCACTGTGTACAAGAAACCTACATGAGATCCATGCAAGACATACCATCCTGGATGCCTCTGGGTGTAGTTTTCAGAAAAAATTGTGTTTGGTAGGATTCCTTGGGTGGCGCCCAGGCCCAAAATCGACAGCTAACTACATTACAAAAACAAGGGTCCGTTCTGAGTGGAATAATATGAACTGTCCATGTTGCATTTGGGCCCTTTTCTGTGATGGGCTCCGAGTGGTGTACAAGGACAAATGTGGGAAAGCTGGGTGGAAGGATATTTGTGAATCCCCACAGTCTTCAGGACTTTCCTTCACAGAAATTAGAACACAATGTGTGTTTTTATACAAAGTTTGAGGTTTGCAAGGCCTTCAGGGTAAAAATACATGGTGGGATCCACATATGTAATACTATCCTGAACTCCCCTTGGAGTCTAGTTTTCAGTAATGTCTGGGTTTGGTAAGTTTCCCTGTGGGACAGGTGAGCCAGCCACAGAATCCTCAGTTTCTCACATTGCCAAACCAAGTCATTTTCCTCTCTGATTTTGGGTGTCTCCACGTTGTGCTTTGGAGCATTTTGTGTCAAAGATGCCAGCCCTTGCACACAAACAGGGTCCCCTTTTTATCAAGAGAAGTGTGGGACTGTTGGATGGTAGTAATTTTAAGGAAGCTCACAGCTCTGGAACCGTTTCTCAGAAATGTAACATAAATTAATGTTTTGGGCCAAAGTTTGAGGTTTGCAGGGACTTCTGAGTAAAAAAGATTCATGGGAGACACATAAGCCTGACCACCGTGGACACCCCTGGTTGTCCGGTTTTCAGAAATGTCTGGGTTAGGTAGGATTCCCCTGGTGGTGTCAGAGCGAGGGCCCAAATTCTACAGGTACTCACATTGTAAGAAAAAGCATTGAATTTGCTGGGTGACGTGTGATGTCTCCAGATGGAGTTTTGGAATTTTGTGTTGCAGCTGCTAAGACCACTACACAAGTGGGGTATCATTTTGATTGGGAAATGTGGAAGTGCAGAATAATAGAACATATGTTATTACCAATTAGATTTTGCTGCATTTTTGGCTTAAAAATATTAGCCAGTGAGCATGAAAATAGACAGTTTGCAAAAAATCATAGTATGGGTAACCCTAAATTTAAATAATAACTGTTCCTAAACTCAATATTTTGTGCACATTTCAGAAACAAAAAAAACCCAGCATTTTATCTCGCAATTTGAATTACATTACTGGATGGTCTGCACATAATGAATAGTCATTATAAGTTGCAGCTCAGTTGTT
Source organism: Pleurodeles waltl (assembly GCF_031143425.1). NCBI lineage: Eukaryota > Metazoa > Chordata > Amphibia > Caudata > Salamandridae > Pleurodeles > Pleurodeles waltl. The sequence continues at coordinate 829,455,969 of NC_090436.1, read as the reverse complement.
TGTTTTGGATATGTATGTTCTTGGATAACCTGCAAATCCTAGACCCTTGTCCAGAAGGGGCAATCAGACATAACAATATATTGCTTTTGTAAATCGGCCAAAGTGACAAAAAAATTTACAGATCAAAAGGTTGTTACCAAGGGCTATTTCTTCCCACTTATTTTCATTATTTCTTAATTTTAATGATTCGTTTCTTTGGCAATCCTAGGGGGATTTGCACAAATGGCCCCTTGCTGAATTAATTTTTCAGAAATGTACATCTTTCCAGTATCAACCAGGTGTTTCACACCTGTTTCCATAAAAAAAATGCAAGTAAGTTGAATTCACAAAATGAGGCAAATGCACTACCACTATGTTGGCTATTTTCTTTGTTCCCTCCAGGGTACTCTGCACATCCTGGGTCAAATATTTGGTGTTGATACTTTCTGTGCAAAAAAGTTAGACGTTTTAAGAACAAACTACCCCACACATCCAAAAAAAGAGCTTTGCACCCACGGGGTGGGGGGGAGGCTTAGCATCCAAGTGGCTAAACAATAAACCTCTGTGCATAGACTACTCGTAAGTGAAATGGGACTAAGTAATGTGATATAAATATGCTAACAAATCAGATGGACATCTTTTTAGTCTTACCATAAGACTAAACACTGGATTTCCACACAGAAACCATGGGATAACTCTATTTGACAAAGCCTCCCTGAAGTCTGAGGCACACCACACACACCACTGCTGTCCATTTTTGAGGAGAGTGATCTTGAATGGCACAAACAAACTAAAGTGAAACAACTCTTCTGCTGTCACATTATCCTGAACTGCACTCTTAGGGCATATAGGCCCTCATTACAACTCTGGCGGTCAGTGATAAAGCGGTTGTAATACCTCCAACAGGCCAGCGGTAACAAAAATTGAATTATAACCAAGGTGGAAACCGCTCAGACAAACGGCCACTTTAACACACCGACCGCCACGGCGGAATAAACAAGCACCGCGGCGGTAACCGCCAACTGCTAGGCGGAAGACAATGTACCGCCCACACTATTATGACCGGCCTATCCACCTTCTTTTCTGGGGTGGTACCAACGACATCAAAAGCCTGGCAGAAACAGATCTCAGAAGTCAAAGGACTCACCTGTGGAGGCTCAGGGAACACCCACGATGCCATGGAGCACGAGTTGCACATATTCCCCATGCTCGTCTACCTTCTGCTGCATTATGAACATCAACGCCGGTGAAGACAAGCACGGTGAGCACTGCCGCCTAGCACACAATGGAGGGGGGGGGAAAGAGTGACGCACACACATGCAACACGCAACACCCCCACCCCCAACACCATACACACAAACAGATGCAGTAACATTAAATATTCTCCCCGTACCCCTCAGGAATAATGCAAGGACAAAATGATTTGAAGAAAGTGAGTGTAATACGAAAAAATACTAAGAATAAGTACATCAAAATCCAAACGTATATACATATTTAGAAATGTAGGGACACTGCCCAGTCCTCAATGTCTGTGGGCCACAGGGCCACATCACATAGGCCAAGGCCCCACCTCACTCCTGCAACAACACAGGGAGAACAATGCAGGGGCATCAGATCAAAAATACACATGCACCTCAGAGGGACGGGGAATGGGGGGGCACCTCAGCCGAAAGATGGTACAACGCCACTAGTCCTGGATGGGGCTACGTGCCCACTGCTTGGTCCTGGGGAGTGCAAGGCCACAGTCTCTCAAATGGGTGGTTTGCCCTCTGCTTGGTTCTGGGGAGTGCAAGGCCACAGTCTCTCAAGTGGGTGGTTTGCCCACATGCTCTGGAGGGGGCAACATGCCCTGTGCTTGGTCCTGGAGAGTGCAAGGGCACAGTTTCTCAAGTGGGTGGTTTGCCCACTGCTTGGTCCTGGGGAGTGCAAGGCCACAGTCTCTCAAGTGGGTGGTTTGCCCTCTGCTTGGTCCTGGGGAGTGTAAGGCCACAGTCTCTCTAGTGGGTGGCTATGTCCACTGGTTCTGGTGAGGGCATTGTGCTCGGTGTGCTTCATCCTGGGAAGGATGGGGTGAGTGGATGGCTTCTTCCACTGGTTCTGGAGGGGGCATTGTGCCCAGTGATGCAGATCTTGGGGAGTGCAAGGTCACAGTCTCTCACCTGGGTGAGAGACCCACAGGATTTGCAAGGTCTAGCCCGCACAACAGCCCATGGATGAAGGACTACACACTGCCCGCCGGTGGTGACGGCTGCTCAGTGGTGGCAGTGGCGTTGCAGGTGTCGGTGCTGGCAATGGTGGTGAGGGAGGCTCCAGCCATTCCCCTGCAGCCTCGGACGGCTGCCCACAGGGGCTGCTGCTGTTGGTGGCGGTGCTGGCGGCGGTGCTGGTGGTGGTGCTGGCAATGGTGGGGGGAGGCTTCAGCCCTTCCCCTGCAGCCTCCGACAGCTGAACCACCATGGTTGTTGGTGGGGTCTCCGACTGAGTCCCAGCACCAGGCCTCTTGTCCTTTTTGCCTGCTGGTGCAGGCCCCTTGCCCTTCCTGTCAGCAGCCGGTGATTGCCCCTTGCCCTTCCCTGTAGCAGCTGGTGGTGCCTCCTTGCCTTTCCTAGACACAGCTGGTGGTGCCTCCTTGCCCTTCCTAGACGCTGCTGGAGCAGGCACCCTTTCAGTGTGGCTGCCTGGTGCCCGGGATCCTCTCCCACCTGCAGTAGCTGTCAACACTACTGTGGCTGTGGACTGGGTGGCTGAGGTGCTCGCCTGGGTTCTGACCACCCTGGCCCGACATGAAGGAAAGGTGGGGGGGGGAATGGTAGGGAAGAGAGGAAAAGCTTCTTAGGGACATTGGGGTGGGAAGAGGGTGAAGGTTTGGGAGTGGAGGAAGAGGAAGTGGTTGTAGGAGGTGTCTGCTGATTTTAGGTGCAGGTGCATGGCCTGGATGCTATTGTGAGGTGGATGGCTTTTGGGTGCCTGAGTGCTTGTGTTTGTGTACTTTGGGAGGGGGGGGGCACAGACACAGTGGGAAAGGACACAGGGGACGTGTGCATGGATGTGGGGGTGGTGAATGCCAGTGTGGGGCGTGTAGTGATAGGCATGATGGTGGTGGTGGGAGAGGCATGATGGTGGTAGTGGGAGAAGCATGATGGTGGTAGTGGATGAGGATGTAATGCATGCAGGTGTGAATGTAGATGCTACTGGGAGGGAGGAGGAGGGGGACACAGAGGAGGCAGTGTATCTTGGTATGTCTGATTCTGGATGGTGTTTGTGTGAGGGCCTGAGGTATGATGTGTGGTGCTTGTGTTTGCCTGAACCACTCCTGTGTGTTGTCCTGTGTGCATGCTGGTCTGCCTGTGTGCTTGGGGTTGAGGGGAATGGGATTGGGTGGAGGAAGTTGGAGATGGGAGGCTAGAAACAGGGACAATGGCTGCCATCAGGGAGGAGGCCAGAGCCTGGATTGATCTCTGTTGGGCCGCCAAGCCAGAGTGAATGCCCTCCAGAAATGCATTAGTCTGTTGCAAATGGACTGCCAGCCCCTGGATGGCATTCACAATGGTTGACTGCCCAACAGAGATGGATCGCAGGAGGTCAATAGCCTCCTCACTCAGGGCAGCAGGGCTAATTGGGGCAGGGCCTGAGGTGCCTGGGGCGAAGCAGATGCCCACCCTCCTGGGTGAGCAGGCACGGGAAACACACTGAGGGGCTGCTGGGAGGGCGGTGCTTGTACAGGGTGGCGGCGGCTGTAACTGTAGTTGGGGTAGGCACAGAGGTGTCCGCCACCACCAGGGAGCTTCCATCGGAGAAGGTATCACTGTCTGAACTGTCCCCTTCAGTTTCCGCTGTGGTGCTCCCCTCGCCCTCTGTCCCATTGTTGCCCTCATCGTTGGTGGATTCGGCCTCTTGGGCCCTGTGGGATGCAGCTCTCCCAGTCGCCGGTGCCTCTGCTCCTCCGCCAGATGATGCTAATGCACATCAGGACAGGGTGACAAAACAAAGGGGTGGGGGCTAGAGACAAAGGATACACTTGGTCAATGGCGGCAACACCACCACCGTTGACGTACACAGCACACTCACACAGGGAACAGCCCTACGCACTAGGCAATGCACTAACAGTCACAATGCTAGTCAACAGCCCATGGGCAGGAACACCTAACGCCAATTACAGCATACCTGAGACCCACAGACCCCTGCCCAGTAGTGGATGCCTACTAGCTTGGTTGGTTGGTTGGTTGGTTGTTACATTAGAACCCTGCCCGAATTGGGACTTACTCTGCAATGTCCAGCCTGGCCTAGGGGCACCCACAGGCCCACATCCCCCACCCAGATGCCATCCCACCACGCGCAAGTAATAATTGGGGCACTGTACTCACCCCCTTGTGGCTGCTGTGATGCCCCCAAGCGCCTATCCAGCTCCGGATAGGCCACTGCCAGTATGCGGGCCATCAGTGGGGGTCAGGGTTCGACGGGCACCCCTTATTCATTGGGAGGCCATCCTCAGCTGGGCCTCCGCAGTCTTCCGTGCCCAGCGTCTCAGGTCCTCCCACCGTTTGCGACAGTGGGTGCTCCGCCTGCCGTAGACCCCCAGGGTCCACAAGTCCTTGGCGATGGCACACCACATACCCTTTTTCTGATAGGCGCTGACCTGCAGAGAAATACACATAGGGAGAGGTATCAGTCAGATCGTCCTGCCTGTTACACTCATGGCCCACCATAGCCCTCACATCCCCTTATGCACAGACATGGCCCAACATACATGCAGCACGCTGCCCACTGCCCTTCCACCAACCCCCTCACACATGAGGCCTTCACACACACCACTCCAAGCATTCATGCCCCATGCATCGTGCTCACAGTGTACTCACCTGTTGGACTGGAGGCACATACAGTTTTCGGTACTGGGGGTAGGACCCCATCCACCAGTCGCTCCAACTCTGCTGCAGTGAAGGCAAGGGCCCTTTACCCAGTGACACGAGCCATGGTAGGTTCCAGACACAGGTCACAGCAGCACATGCAGTGTAGGTCCTCTCCTGTTGAAGGTCAGGTAGCAAGTGAGTGAACAAATAGAAAATGGCGGTCACGTCCGCAGCAGTGCATACCGTCACCGTCTGCGTACATCACCATTGGCCACTGTAACCCATAGGGCCCAATGTTAACCAATGAGGAGTTGCACAGCGGTTTTCGACCGCCTTCCGCAATGGCGCACAACGTCTGCACAATTACCTCATTTCCACATGTCCCTCCAAACAGGACAGGCGGACACCATTTGGGGGGTGCAGGCCATGGCACCTAACTGCGTCACAGTACACATAAGCACCAGTTGGGCCTATCCAACAATGTACTGTTACAGTCACAACATGCAATGAAGTGTAGTGTTTGGAAATATGGGATACTCACCAGCTGCTCACTGTTTTGCCCCCTAGATTGCAACCACTGCGGATGAATAGGAGATGGAGACATCCCCCCGTGTACAGGCCCCTGGCGGACTTGGCAACAATGGAGGACAGGCACATAATCCTCACCTGTAGACTGGACAGGGCCACAGTCAGAGCTGTGTGCCCAATTAGAGCCTGACCTGATATCTGCTATCCGTCACCCCACTGGGATGCCCCCTCTTGTGCAAGTGCTATCAGTGCTCCATTTCTCGGCAACTGGTTCTTTCCAATTGACAGTGGGCTTAGCAGCAGGAATGTCACAGCCAATGTTCTCAATAGTGCTGACCAGAGTGTTGCCTGTCCTGATTAAACACATGTGCAGCTACATCGTTTTCCCCCAGGTGGAGGATTTGGCCACAGTGAAAGCTGATTTCTATACAATGGGACATATCCCCAACATTATTGGGGCTATTGATGGGACACATATTGCATTTGCTCCCACCGTAGAAATGAACAGGTGTACAGAAATCGAAAGAGCTTTCACTCTATGAATGTGCAGATAGTGTGCCTGGCCGACCAGTACATCTCCCATGTCAATGCAAAGTATCCTGGGTCTGTGCATGATGCCTTTGTCCTGAGGAATAGCAGCATCCCATTTGTGATGGCTCAACTCCAGAGGCACGGGGTGTGGCTAATAGGTGAGCCCTGGTTCCCACCCAGTTGATGTAGGTGTATGGGGTGGGCCCTAAGGGTGAGTGTGTGGCTAACAGTTGTCCCCGGATATTTGCAGGTGACTCTGGTTACCCCAACTTCTCATGGCTACTGACCCGTGTGAGGAATGCCAGGGCAAGGGCAGAGGAACGTTACAATGAGGCACATGGGCAAACAAGAAGAATCATAGAGAGGACATTCGGCCTCCTGAAGGCTAGGTTTTGTTGCGTCCATTTGGCAAGTGGTTCCCTGTGCTACTCACCCAAGAAGGTCTGCCAGATCATCGTAGCATGCTGTATGTTGCACAACCTTGCCCTACGTCGCCAGGTGCCTTTTCTGCAGGAGGATGAGGCTGGAGATGGCCGTGTGGCAGCAGTGGCACCTGTGGACAGTGAAGATGAGGAGGCAGAGGATGAGGATGAGGACAACAGAAGTGCAATAATTCGACAATACTTCCAATGACACACAGGTAAGACAGTGTAACTTCACATTTAAATGACTGTTTTGTGTTTGACATTGTCACTGGCAGGCTGATTTTCCCACTTCTATGGCCACTCATTGTACCCTTTGGCATCTCTATTTGCAGATATTTGTGCCCCACTATCGCTCCTGGTGTGTTGACCACAGCCAACTACAGGTCATTCCTATGTATACATTACTGTACAGTTGCATTGCAGTGTTTAAAGCTTGTTAAACAAATACATAGTTCAATTATTTGACAGACTCCATACTTGTATTTATTTTTTTCAATGGTGTTTATTTAAGTGCTAATAGGTAGAGGAGGATGTGAAATGGGCTGGGTTGATGGTGGAGGAAAGTCCAGGGTAGAGTCCAGTCTATGTGGATCACAGGTGCATTGTCCAAGGGAGCATAGGAAGTGGAGCAATGGCAGTTCAAGGTGGACAGGGTGAAAGGGTGGGACACAAGGATGAAAATCAGGAGAGTCTTATTTCCTGGCGGGGGTCTTGGCAATAGTCTCTGGCTTCTGCCTGGATCGCAGGGACCATTTGCGGCGTGGTTCTCCTTCTGCAGGGGGAGGGGTGCTGGTGGCCTGTTGGTCCTGTGGCGGGCTTCCTGTCCACCAGTGGCAGCGGAGGTGGACGGCTGGTCATCAGTTTGGCTAGTGGTAGGGGCCCGGTGGGGTGCCACTGCCTCCCTCATAGTGTTGGCCATGCCTGCCAGTACCCCTGCAATGGAGACCAGGGTGGTGTTAATGGACTTCAAGTCCTCCCTGATCCCCAGGTACTGTCCCTCCTGCAGCCGCTGGGTCTCCTGCAACTTGTCCAGTATCTGGCCCATCGCCTCCTGGGAATGGTGGTATGCTCCCAGGATCTTGGTGAGTGCCTCCTGGAGAGTCAGTTCCCTGGGCCTGTCCTCCCCTTATCGCACAGCAGTCCTCCCAGCTTACCTGTTGTCCTGTGCCTCTGTCCCCTGAACTGTGTGCCCACTGCCACTGACCCCAGGTCCCTGATCGTCCTGTGTTTGTGGGGTGGCCTGGGGTCCCTGTAGTGGTGGACACACTGCTGATTGACGTGTCCTGGGGACAGAGGTATGGGCCCGCTGGGTGGGTGCTGTGGAGGTGTTTCCTGAGGGGGGAGGCTCTGTGGTGGTATGGGACTGTGCCTGGGTAACCAACTGGTTGGCCATCCAGATCCAGGTGTCCAGAGCTGCTGTCATCACTGTGGGCCTCTTCTGGGGGGTGGGCAGGATGTTGCTGGCACCTCCTCTCTGGTGACGTTGGCTGGGGGACCTGTGGGGATGTAAATGCAGTGTTATTGTTTCTGTGTGTGACATCTTGTGCATGGGTGTGTTGCCCTCTATGGTTGTTATTGCCCTGGCAGATTTGCTTTGTGTGAGTAGTTATTTGGTGGGCTTGCTGTTTCCCTCTAGTGTGCATGATTTAGTGATAGGTGTCCATGCAGGTCTGTGATGGGGGTCCATGCATTGGTGTTGCATGCAGGGCTTGGTGTTGGGAGGGGTGGGTTGTGATGGTGGGGTGTGTAGGAGGTGGTGGAGTGATTGGAGTGTGTTAAGGGTGGGGGGTTGTGATGGCATGCAGGTGGTGGGTGGTGATAGTAGTAAAGAGTTGACTTACCAGAGTCCAGTCCTCCTCCTACTCCTACCAGGCCCTCAGGATGCATGGTTGCCAAGACTTGCTCCTCCTGTCACGGTTTCGGGTGGGTCTGATCAGGACTCTGGTTGAGACACCCCTTAAGATCACAGAATATCCCAAAGAGGTAGTGTACTGGGGCAGAAAGGCAGCTGAAGGAATACATAGAAAAGGGCAGTTATGTGCAGGCACAGGAAACAGGAAAGTAAAAGCAGAGCAACCCTTGTGTGAACAAACAGGAAACTGATTACTAATGGACAGACACACTGGGGTTGTACACAGGGTGGGGCGCAGAACCTCCCACAGCAACAAGGAATGTCAATGCTTCTGTGCAGTTTGCTCTTACAGATAGTCACCCCGCAAGTACCATAGAAAGGAGGCAGCAGAAGTGATTCTGTCTCTGGACCCTAGAGCACAAACAAGGATAGTACTTAAAAACACAAGACAAGCTCTTGTGGGTCCAGCTGGAAACACAGTGACGATTCCTGGAAAAACAGCAATAGCACACTGTCACTGTTAGGCATGAAAGACAACGTATAACACTAGACAAGGATGGGGGTTGGAATTGCCTCCTGGAGACCAGGAGCCAACCCAGTACAAAGGAGGACACTTATACACTGGTGAAGACTGATAGAACACTTACCAGACACAAATACCCAAGAGGAAATGGAAACAGAAGGAACAAACTAGGAGGCAGGGGCAGGAACTGGGAACAGGCTCAGGCTGAAGCAAAGGCAGGAATGGGACTGGGAAACAGAGTGCAAGCTTCTGGCTGGGACAAACAGCAACATGAATGGGAAACAGGGAGCAGGCACTGGCTGGAACAAGCAAGGACAGGACTGGAATACAGGGAGTAGGAATACGCAGTAAACAGGACTGGAAAACAGAGAGCAAGCTTCTGGCTGGAACAAGGCAGGAACAGAACTGAGAAACAGGGAGCAGGCTCTGGAAGAAACAAACAGGTACAAGGCTAAGAGATAGGGAGCAGTCTCTGGCTGGAACAATCAGGAGCAGGGCAGAGAAACAGGAAACAGGTTCAAGCTGGAACAGAACAGGAACAAGACTGGAACACCATACGATAAAGGGTCTGTAACACAAAGGAATTGAACTCCAATGCACAAGGAGGATCTTGAGGAAATGGCTGCTTATAAGCAGTTCCAAGCTGCAGCAAACCCCAGGTGGAATCACAAGACTGGGTTGCACAGGAGAGGTCTCAGGTGTGTGTAGTATCAGACACTCGCAAGTCCTGGAGGAGAGGATCCGGTGAAAAGGAACAACTGGACTTCTCCCATAGAAAACAATGTAAAATAGAATCAAGGCTTTCCTGACTACCAGGCTGTGCATTATGGGATTTGCAGTCACAGGAAGCAAATGTAATACTACAAAAGCATACCATGGCGAAAAGAGAAACGGGAGTCAGCAAGGGACTCTAGATAAGTGTTCAAGGTGATTCCCAGGCTACCGACTGTCCCCTTACAGCGCCCCCTAGAAATGGGACGACAGAGTTGTAACACCTCCCATGTTGCTAGTTGTGGGGGAGAAGGTGGGGGTCCACCACCGGTCCCCTGTACAGCTATTTGGTTTCTTGCTGCTGTGGAACGCACCTTCCCCCGTAGGTCGTTCCACCTCTACCTGGTGTCATCCCTTGTTCTGGGGTGCTGTCCCACAGCGTTGACCCTGTCCACAATTCTCCGCCATAGCTCCATCTTCCTAGCAATGGATGTCTGTTGCACCTGTGATCCAAATAGCTGTGGCTCTACCCGGATGATTTTCTCCACCATGACCCTCAGCTCCTCCTCAGAGAATCTGGGGTGTCGTTGTGGTGCCATGGGTGTAGTGTGAGTGGTGTGGGTGAGGGTGTGTGGGGTGATGTGTTGGGGTGTGTGATGTAAGGTGCGTAGATGGTGTATAGGTGATTGTGGTGTGTGGCTGTGGTCTTGTCTGTGGTCTTGCTATCTCTCTTGTGGCACTTGTTTGTATTCGTAAATGGTTGTGGGTAGTGTGGGTGTGTGTTTTATAGTGGTGTGGGTGTGTGGGTGTGGTGTGTGTATGGGTGTCAGGTGTGTGTAGTTTGAATTGTCCAATGTGGTGCTGACACCAGATAGCTGTACAGAGGACTGGCGGTGGACCCCCACCTCCTTCCCCTCAACTAAAGGGAGGAGCAAGTCTTGGAGATCATGCATCCCGAGGGCTTGGCAGGAGTAGCAGAAGGACTAAACTCTGGTAGGTCAAATCTTTACTACTTTATACCCCACCCTACCTGCATGCCATCACAAACAACAACCCCTACCAACACCCCCATCACCCCACCATCACAACCCACCCATCCCAATACCAAGCCCTGCATGCAACAACAATGCATGGACACCACTCACAGACCTACATGGACACCCATCACCACAGCATGCACACTAGTGATAATCACTTAGCTAAACCAATCACAACTCACCCAAGCCAAAGCTGCCTTGCTAATAACAACCATAGAGGGAAACATACCCATGTACAAGATGGCACACACAGAAACAGTAACACTGCATTTACATCCCCACAGGACCCCCACTCAATGTCACCAGAGAGGAGGTACCAGCCACATCCAGTCCCCCCCCCAGAAGAGGCCCACAGTGATGACAGCAGCTCTGCACGCCTGGATCACGATGACCAACCTGGCCCACCAGGGACCTCTGGACAGTTGGTTACCCAGGCACAGTCCCAACCCACCACAGAGGCTCCCCCCTCAGGAAACACCACCACAGCACCTACTCAGCGGGCCCATCCTTGTGTCCCCAGGACACGTCAATCAGCAGTGTGTCCATCACTACAGGGAACCCAGGTAACCCCACAAACACAGGACGATAAGGGACCTGGGGTCAGTGGCAGTAGGCACACGGTTCAGGGGACAGAGGCACAAGACAACAGGGAAGCTGAGAGGACTGTTGTGCGACAGGGGGAGGACAGGCCCAGGGAACCGACTCTCCACGAGGCACTCACCAACATCCTGGGAGCATACCACCATTCCCATGAGACAAAGTGCCAGATACTGGCCAAGTTGCAGGAGACCCAGCGGCTGCAGGAGGGACAGTACCTGGGGATCAGGGAGGACCTGAGGAACATCCACACCACCCTGGTCACCATTGCAGGGGTGCTGGCAGACATGGCCAACACCATGAGGGAGGGCGTGGCACACTAACAGGTCCCTGACACTAGCCACACCGAAGAACAGCCCTCCACCTCCGCTGACGCTAGGGGACAGGAGGCCCCGCCACAGGAACAGGCCATCAGCACCCCAACCCCTGCAGAAGGAGAACCACCACGCAAATGGTCCCTGTGATCCAGGCAGAGGCCAGAGAACATTGCCAAGACCCCCGCCAGGAAATAGGACTCTCATGATTGTCACCCTTGTGTCCCACCCTGTAACCCTGTCCACCTTGAACTGCCATTGCTTCCCTTCCTATGCCCCTTTGGACATTGCACCTGTGACACAAATAGACGGGACTCTACCCTGGGCTTTCCTCCATCAGCAACCCAGCCCATTGCAATACCCCCTCCACATATTAGCACCTAAATAAACACCCTTGGAGCAAAATCAAATATGGAGTCTGGCAATTGTTTGACAAATGTATTTGTTTCACAAACTGTAAACATTGCAATTCAAATGTACTGTAATATTTACATAGGTATGACTTGTAGTGTGGCACGGAGATCTGAAAATAGAGATGCCAAAGGGTACAGTAAGTGGCAATAGAAATAGGAAAATCAGGCTCCTAGGTTCAATGTCCAACACAAAACTGCAATGGAAGGTGAAGTTACAGGGTCTTACCTGTGTGTCACTGGAAGCACTGTTGAATTAGTGTAGTTCTGTTGTCCACATCTTCTTCCTCTGCCTCCTCTTTGTCACTGTCCACAGGCTCCACAGCTGCCACACAACCATCCCCAGGCTCATCCTCCTGCAGAAAAGGCACCTGGTGTCTCAAGGCCAGGTTGTGCAACATGCAACATGCAACGATGATCTGGCACACCTTCTTGAGTGAGTAGTACAGGGATCCACCTGTCAGATGGAGGCACCGAAATCTGGCCTTCAGGAGACCAAAGGTGCGCTCAATGATCCTCCTTGTTCGCCCTTGTGCCTCATTGTAACGTTCCTCTGCCCTTGTCCTGGCATTCCTCACTGGGGTCAGTAGCCATGAGAGGTTGGGGTAACCAGAGTCACCTGTAAATATCGAGGGATACCTGTTAGCCACACACTCACCATTAAGGCCAACCCCACACCCATATACCTACATCAATTGGGTGGGTACCATGGGCTCACCTATTAGCCACACCCAGTGCCTCTGGAGTTGAGCCATCACATATGGGATGCTGCTATTCCTCAAGATAAAGGCATCATGCACAGATCCAGGATACTTGGCATTCACATGGGAGATGTACTGGTCCGCCAAACACACCATCTGCACATTCATAGAGTGAAAGGTTTTTCTATTTCTGAACACTTGTTCATTTCTCCCAGGGGGATAAATGCAATATGTGTACCATCAATGGCACCAATGATGTTGGGGATATGTCCCAGTGCATAGAAGTCAGCCTTCACCGTGGCCAAATCCTCCACCTGGGGGAATACGATGTAGCTGCGCATGTGTTTCAGCAGGGCAGACAGCACTCTGGTCAGCATGTTTGAGAACATAGGCTGTGACATCCCTGATGCCATGGCCACTGTCGCTTGGAAGGAACCACTTGCCAGGAAATGGAGCACTGACAGGACCTGCACTAGAGGGGGGATACCTGTGGGTGGCGGATAGCTGAGAACAGGTCTGGCTCCACAGTTCTTGGATTGTGGCCCTATCAAGTCTGTAGGTCAGGATAATGTGTCTGTCCTCCATTGTTGCCAGGTCCACCAGGGGTCTGTACACGGGGGATGTCTCCATCTCCTATTCATCCTCAGTGGTTGAACTCTAGGGTGAAAAACGGTGAGCAGAAGGTCATATTCACACATATTTCAACATTAATATGCAATTTTTGCTTTACAGAAACAGTATGTGAACTCGTAAGTCAGTTGATGTGCCAATGTCTGCTGTGACGCAGTTAGGTGCCATGGCCTGTGCCCCCCTGAAATGGCAGCTGCCTGACCTGTGAGGAGGGACAAGTGGAAATGAAGTAATTCCGCTGGCGTTGTGCGTCGTTGCGGTTGGCGGTCGATGACCGCCGTGCAATACCGCATTGGTTATCATTGGGCCCTATGGGTTCCAGGATCCAATGGTGATGTACGCTGGCGGTGACGGTACGCATCGCCGCGGACGTGACCGCCATTTTCTATCTGTGCACTCACTTGCTACCTGACTTTCAACAGGAGAGGACCTACACTGCAAGTGCTGCTGTGACCTGTGTCTGCAAGCCACAATGGCTCGAGTGTCTGGGGAAAGGGCCCCTGCCTTCACTTCAGAGGAGTTGGAGAGACTGGTGGATGGGGTCCTACCCCAGTACCCTTTACTCTATGGTCCTCCAGACAAACAGGTGAGTACACTGTGAGCATGATGCGTGGGCCATGAATGTATGGATTGCTGTGTGTGTAAGCCTCGGGTGGGGGGAGGGTTTGAGGGGTCTTGGGCAGAGTGCAGCATGCATGGTGGTCAATGTATGTGCGTAAGGGGATGGGGGCTATGTTGGACCATGAGTATAACAGTCCAGACGGTATGACTAATAACTTTTCTGCTGTTTTTTTTTCTGAAGGTCAGCGCCCATCAGAAAAAGGGTATTTGGCGTGCCATCGCCAAGGAGGTGCGGACCCTGGGAGTCTTTGACAGGCGGAGAACCCACTGCTGCAAACGGTGGGAGGACCTGCGCCACTGGGCAAGGAAGGCGGCAGAGGCCCAGCTGGGGCTGGCCTCCCAACGAGGAAGGGGTGCCCGTCGTATCGTGACCCCCCTGATGTTCCGCATCCTGGCGGTGGCCTTTCCGGAGTTGGATGGGCGCTGGAAGGCATCACAGCACCCACAAGCGGGTGAGCACAGATTCAGAATCATGACTTTGCGTGCGTTAAGCCATTACCTGGGTGGGCGATGTGGGCTGTGGGTGTCCCTAGGCCAGGGCGAACATGACAGGGTATGTTCAATGATGAGCAAGCTCAGATGCACTCCAACCCCATAAATGTTAGGGGGCATCTACTACTGGGCAGGGTCCTGTGGGTTTCAGGTGTGCAGCTAATGGGGTTAGACATTGTACCCCATGGGCTGATGATGAGCATTGTAACTGGTAGTGCATGGCCTAGTGCATAGGGCTGTTCCCTGTGAATTGTGTACGCCAACGGTAGTGTTGTTGCTGGCATTGACCAAGTGTATCCTCTGTCTTTCTCCCCCCTTTTTGTTTTGCCACCCTGTCCTTGTGTGCATTAGCATCATCTGGCGGAGGAGCAGAGGCACCGGAGGGAGCTGCATCCCACATGGGCCTGGAGGCCGAATCCACCGACGGGGAGAGCACCAGTGGGACAGAGGGCAAGGGGAGCACCACGACAGAGACAGGAGGGGACAGTACCGACATCGACACCTCCTCGGATGGCAGCTCCCTTGCGGTGGCGGACACCTCTGTGCCCACCCCAACTACAGGTACAGCCGCCACCCCCGTACCAGCACCGCCCTCCCAGCAGCCCCTTAGCGTGTTTCCCGTGCCCGCTCATCCAGGAGGGTGGGCATCTCCTTCGCCCCAGGCACCTCAGGCCCTGCCCCAGTCAGCCCTGCTGCCCCAGTGAGGAGGCTATTGACCTCCTGAGATCCCTCTCTGTTGGGCAGTCAACCATATTGAATGCCATCCAGGGTGTGGCAGGGCATTTGCAACAAACAAATGCATACCTGGACGGCATTCACTCTGGTGTGGTGGCCCAACAGAGAGCATTCCAGGCTCTGGCCAACTCACTGATGGCAGCCATTGTCCCTGTCTCCAGTTTCCCCACCTCCTACAACCACTCCCTCTTCCTCCACACCCAAACCTTCATCCTCTTCCCGCCCCAGTGTCCCTAAGAAGCTTTTCCTCACCAACAGTGACCTATTCCCTACCCACCCCCGTCCTTCACCTCAGGCCAGGTTGGCCAGAACCCCGCCCAGCACCTCAGCCACCCAGTCCACGGCCACTGTGGTTTCTGCAGCAACTGCAGGTGTGAGATGCTCCAAGGAGGCACCTGTCAACCCAGCCAGTGTGCCAGCACCATCTGCCAAGACCAAGAAGGGTCCGCCACGTAGCAAGGGCAAGAAGGGGACACCAGCCAGCAATGGGAAGGAGGCACCACCAGCCAGCAAGGGCAAGAAAAAGACACCAGCTGGCAGAAGCAAGGAGGCACCACCATTTGCCAAGGCCAGGAAGGGGCACACAACACCAGCCATGGCACTTCAGCCATCCTAGGCTGCAGGTGAAGGCCTGGAGGCTATCACCACCACTGCCAGCACACCACCTGCACCGTGGGCAGCACCGCTACCTGCACCGCTGCCAGCAGCAGCCCCAGTGGGCAGCCGTCCGAGGCTGTAGGTGAAGGCCTGGAGGCTACCACCACCACTGCCAGCACCGCCACCTGCACTGCGGCCAGCACCTGCACCGCCGCCAGCAGCACCACTGCCAGTACCGCCATCTGCAGCGCAACTGGCATCCACTGAGCAGCCGTCAACGCTGGCGAGCAGTGTGTAGTGGTGACTACATGGGCTGCAGTGCGTCCTGGCCCCTGCAACACCTGTCGGTGTGACACCCAGGTGAGACTGTGACTTTGCCCCATCCAGGATGAAGCACACTGGGCACAAGGCCCCCTCCAGAAAAAGAGGAAGAAGGCATCCACTCAGCCGCTCCTTGACAGTTAGAAGCACACTGGGCACAAGGCCTCCTCCAGAACCAGTGGAAGAAGGCATCCACTCAGGCCCTCCTTGCCAGGATGAAGCACACTGGGCACAAGGCCCCCTCCAGAACCAGTGAAAGAAGCCATCCACTCAGCCCCTCCTTGCAAGGATGAAGCACACTGGGCACAAGGTCCCCTCCAGAACCAGTAGAAGCAGGCATCCACTAGAGAGACTGTGGCTTTGCACTCCCCAGGACCAAACAGTGGGCAAACCGGCCACTTGAGAGACTGTGGCTTTGCACTCCCCAGGAACAAGCAGTGGGCAAACCACCCACTTGAGAGACTGTGGCTTTGCACTCCCCGGGACCAAGCAGTGAGCAAACCACCCACTTGAGAGACTGTGGCTTTGCACTCCTCAGGACCAAGCAGTGGGCATGGAGCCCCCTCCAGGCCAGTGGCGTTGTACCATCTTCCGGCTGAGGTGCCCCCCCATTCCCTGTCCCCCTGAGGTGCCTGTGTGTTTTCGACCTGATGCCTCTGCAGTGTTCTCTCCGTATTGGCCTATATGTTACGGCCCAGTGGGCCACGGACATTTGGCGTGGGCATTGTCCCTCATTTTGTATATATTGTACATACTGTTTATTGTTTAAAGACGTATTTATCTAAATTTGTACTATTACACTCATTTTACTCCATTCCTTTTGTCCTTGCGTTATTCCTGAGGGTTACGGGGTGTATATGTAATGTTGTTGCATCTGTTTGTGTGTATGGTGTGGGGGTGGGTGTGTTGTGTCATTCTCTTTTTCCTCCCCCCTCCCTTGTGTGCTAGGTGCAGTACTCACCGTGCTCGTCTTTCCTGGCGTTCGTGTTCCTGGTGTATGAGAAGGTACACCAGCATTGGGAAAAAGTGCAGCTCAGGCTCCATGGCGTCTTGGTTCTTCCTTGAGTGTCGAGAGGTGAGTCACTTCCCTTCAGTGTTCTGTTTCTGCCGTGCTTTTGATGGCGTTGGTACCGCCCTAGAAGAGCAGGTGGATAGGCATGTTGTAATGCTGTTGGTGGTACATTGTCTTCCGCCTGGCTTTTGGCTGTTTGTGTTGGCGGTTTACGCCGTGGTCAGGATTCCATTATTTTTTACCACCGGCCTGTTGGCGGTGTTACCGCCGCTTTATCACCGACCGCCAGGGTTGTAATGAGGACCTATTTTTCTTAAACTTAAGAAATCCATATCTCCAAAAGTACTTAATCAATTTTGATACTTTTGCTCTTAAAATGACATCAAAATCTGAAGTATATTTATAAATTGGTCTCGAGTTATTCCTTGGAATGTGTGAGTTGCATGATTGATACTGTGAGTACAACAAATGCTTTGCATTTTTCCAAGACTGGACTAACTGCTCTACCAAGCTACCTTAAAAATTAGAGCATTAGGTGATCTAGTTTTTACCTCTGTAAACCAACATGCGGTTGCCTGGGCCCCCTGCACAGTGTGACTAGTTTTGCACACTACATAGAGGGCCAGCCTCCTACAATATTTTTGTTTTATGGCTATTGGTTCTCATTGTTTGATTTAATGATCTTATTTTTCCTGTCCGAGTCAAAAGATTTAAGTCAACCTCTGAGGGTAGTAGATGTCACTGCCCTATTTTGTGTCACCTTAGCCTAATTTAGTAGGTCAAGCGCCCACAGAATTTGGTAGAAGAGTATGGTTTCATCTCAATAGGAGAGAGATCATCCTGATTTAGAGATATTTGGTTTTGGCAATGCTTGTTTAGATGAGATTTGGTATGTTCTCAGTGTAGTTTGAGTTCTATGTAGGGTTTGCGCTTGCAATGCTTTGGAAAATCGCAGGTGAACTGTGAAGTATGAGAGAAGTAGGGAGTTTGCATACTCCAACATAGTTGAGTAGGGAGTTTGCGTACTCCAAATGGTGAGAGTAGGCAAGTCGTTGAACTTCAAATGAGTGTGGCACTTTGTGCTCAAAGATTGGCCATGTGGTTGTTGTTGTAATGGACCCTGCAAGGTCTATGACTCCTGAGTATTGTACAAGTGTATGAAACACTTGGTTGTTGTTGTTTACTTGTCTGCAGTTGGTGTATTTGTATTCATAGTGTGTGTGAGCTAAGGGAATTCTAGTTTGACAGGTACTAAGTGATTCCTGAGTGCACAAGGAGGATCTGGTATTAGTCAAGGGTGAAACCTGCAGATCAAATTTGACTTGTGCATGAGAGAAAGCTATAGCCGAATGAGTAGCTGTTTGAGCAAAAGGACATAGTTGAAATTTCCGCACAGCTTCCAAAGTGATTGAATCCTAAAAGTCCTGACTGTAGTAAGCAGACAAGTTCTTTTTTGTTGATATTTTTAGTGCTCGCAATATTTTGCAGTTCGTTTTTTGTGTGAATCGATGATGAAGAGAGCCGCGCACGGATTGGTGGACAACCGTGAACAGCTATTGGTTGAGAGTAGCAAGCGAAAAGGATTTTGGGATTGAAATACCTCCTGTTTTTAATTTAATTTGTAGTTTTAAGCCAAATTAAAGGTAAAAATTAAATTTGTTTAAGCATTAAAAGCGCAATAAGAGGATATGCTTTCATTTCAGTTAGAATAGGAGAGATTGACCTGCCAGAAGGTACATCTGCAGACATAGTAAATGAACAGAAAGGCACATCAGCATGAATTTGGTTAAAGCAGTGGTGTAAAATAACAGATTAGGAAGGATGCTGTTAGTTCTGCACGAAGTATTACAGCTCCAGTGGCACCACAGATTTTTCAGCAACCAAAATGGTCCAGGTGGAGTCTATACCTAATTCAATAACTCCTGTGCAAGTTCACACAATGCCAATGTATACTCTAGTAACAATATTGCAATTGAGTTCCTCAGTATTTACAGATCAGAGTTCTGGAATAATTTACTCAAGTAATCTGAATACTTCATCAAGTCCTGAAGCATTAACAGCTCCTGTTACAATTGGTTCCGTTGTTCCATTGTATGCTCAGGGAAATAATGAGAGCAATATGCAGATTTCTGACTCATTTAATGCTCCAGTGTTTTCACCTTTTAACTCAAATGCAGAAATGCAAATCAATCCTACTGCATGAGTTATGTCTCCAATAACTCAGACTTTTGACAAAACAGGTCCGCTTATAGGTGTAACTTGTCGTGGGATCTCACAAACTTTGGTGTCTCCAAATCTGGTTCTAGTGTAACCTGAAAGAGTGAATGGTCCACCATGTAATACTCCACAATGTGTGCCTAAAGTGAATACTAATGTTTCTTTACAAGGCATGAAAGCTCAGCAATTAACACAAAGGTTGGAGAAAGTGAGTGGAGCATCAGCAATGAAAACAGTTGATGAAGGGGAAAGAATGCTGAATCTGGCAAGATTAAAATTAGAATTACATGAATTTGAGAGGCCTGAGAAATCAGAATCCTAATGTAAATGTTCAAAATATGAATAATCAAATGCAGATTTCCCAAATTCCCCAACAGCAAGTGCCACTTTTTCAGGTGTCACAACAGCAAATGCAACAGCAGATGTAAATTATGCCACAGCAGCAGCAAATGCAAATACCCCAAGCTCCAATGGCACAGCAGCAGCAGGTAGTGGTTCCTCAGCAGAACATGGGTTAAAAGTTAAGCCAAAATAGTCAACCACTGATTACACAATACCCATTACACAGTGAGGATGAATTAAGTGATGAAATTGTGAGGGAGAGTTCGGATGAAGAAGAATGTATGTTAGCAGCCTCATTAGAGGTGGATTAGAATGGTCCCTATGTAAATGGAAGAGTTATGGGTCATGAAGTTTCATTCTTGGTTGACACAGGAGCTACATGATCTACTGTCAGAACTGCAGAGGTTCCCAATGTGCCACTGTCTGGGAGAACAATACAGGTTGTAGGAGTAGTGAATCAACACCTGACAAATCTAATTACTGAATCGATTCCGGTAAAAATTGTTACTTTTGAAGGCATGCACTCATTTGTAGTCTGTGACTCAAGTCCAGTATACCTGCTGGGAAGAGATTTGCTATGCAAATTAAGATGTTCGATTACTTGCACAAATAATGGAATTTTCATCCAAACAAATAGTGATGATGAGGAATCATGCATATTAATTGGCTGTAATCTAATTAATGAGGATTTCCCATTGATTACTCGCTTTCCTGCATTTATGGTATAGGATCTACAAAGTGACCTACAAAATACAGTTATTTTAAAAGTGTGGGATCTTTCTGGAAAAGATATCGGTCTAATTAAAGGAGTGGAACCAGTCAAAGTCAAAGTTAAACCTAATGCAGTTTTTCTGAAAACTCCCCAATACCATAAGGCACCAGATGTAATTGAAGGAGTTACTCCTGTAATTGCAGATTTCGTTGAGCAAGGGGTTTTGAAAGATGTGCTGAGCAGCCCATGTGACTCACCTACTATGGGTTATCGAAATCTTCAGCATAGTTCAGGATTTGAAAAAAACAAATGACATAGTGGTCTAATGTTGTCCAGTGGTACCTAATCCAGCAGTGATTTTGTTCCAAATTCCATGTGAAGCAGAATTGTTCACATTAGTGGACTTATCACAAGCATTTTTCTCTGTGCCACTACATCATGAGGATAGCCTGTTTCTCTTTTGTTTCAAATTCTGCAATTATGTGTGTTCTTGATATAGAATTCCACAAGGATTTTCAGAATTACCATAAATTTTTAATCAAGTGTTGAAAAAGAATTTAGAATAATTGGAAATGCCATTCCAACCTACATTGTTTCAGTACCTTTATAACTTAATGCTTGCTTCAAAGACACAAGACGCATGCAGGTAAGATACTACTGCCTTACTGAATCATTTGGGTGAAAATGGACATAAAGGCCCTCAGTACAACCCTGGCAGTCAGTGATACAGTGGCAGTAATACCGCCAACAGGCCGGCAGTAATTACGGCCAAATTATGACCATGGCGGAAAGAGCTCAGATAGACAGCCACTTTACCACACCGACCACCAGGGCGGAAACAACAGGCACCACAGCGGTAGCCGCCTACAGCCAAGCGGAAGTCAATGTTTCCGCCCACTGTATTAGGACCCTGCAATCCGCCACCTTTTCTGGGGCGGTACCAACGACATCAAAAGCCTTGCGGAAACACTACACAGAAGGGAAATGACTCACCTTTGGAGACACAGGGAACAACCACACCCACATGGAACCCGAGCTGCAGATCTTCCCAATGATATTCTATGTCCTGCTCCACCACGAACACCAACGACAGCGAAGACGACCATGGTGAATACAGCCGCCTAACACACAGGGGAGTGGGGGAGGAAAAAGAGAGTGACACACACACGCACAACACACTTCTCCACCCCCAACACCATACACACAATCAGATGCACAAGAAAACATATTTACCCTGTACCCCTCTGGAAAGTGAGTGTAATAATACAAATACATCATAAATACGTACATCCAATCCAAATTTATACACATATGTACAAATCAACGGGCACAGCCCAGTCCTCAACATGCGTGGGCCACAGGGCCACATCACAAAGTCCAAGGCCCCACTTGTCTCCTGCAACAACACTGCAGCGGCATTAGTTTGAAAATAGGCAGTGAGGTGACGGGGAATGGGGGGCACCTCATCCAGCAGATGGAACAACACCACTGGTCCTGGAGGGGGCAACATGCCCATTGCTCTTAGTCCTAGGGAGTGCAAGGCCACAGTCTCTCAAGTGGGTGACTTGCCCACTGGCTCTGGAGGGGGGCAACATTCCCTGTGCTCTGTCCTGGGGAGTGCAAGGCCACAGTCTCTTGAGTGAGTCCCATACCCACTGGTTCTGGTGGGGGCATTGTGCCCTGTGATCTTCATCCTGTGGGAGGGAAAGGTCAGAGTCTCTCAGCTGGGTGTCATACCCACAGGATTTGCAGGGGGCAGGCCACACTACAGCCCTTGGATGCAGGTCTAATGAATGTCTGCAGGCGGTGATGGCTGCTCAGTGGTGACAGTGGTGCTGCTGCTGGTGTTGGTGGTTGTTGGGGGAAGCTCCAGCCCATCCCCTGCAGCCTCGGACGGCTGTCCACTGCTGGTGGCAATTATTTGTATTCATAAAGGGTTGTGGGGAGTGTGTGTGTGTGTTTTATAGTGGTGTGGGTGTGTGGTGTGGTGTGTTTATGGGTGTCAGGTGTGAGTAGTTTGAATTGTCCAATGTAGTAATGTAGTGCTGTTTTGTTTGTGTGTGTGTATTTTGAGCGCAGCGGTATGTACCGCCAGTGGTTTACCACTGTTGAATGTCCGCCGTGGTGATTCGTGGGTCATAATGGGGTGGGCTTAGTTCTGTTGGCATAACGGTGTGGGTATGGATACCGCCAGTATATCACTGACCTTTGGTGTGGCGGACTTGTGTCTCTGGCTGAATAGTGAGGAATTGGTGTGTGTGTGTCATAATATGGTGAACGGATATCCGCCACAGTGGCGGTATGTTGGCGGCAGTCAGCATGGCATTAAGTGGGATTTACCATCAATGTCATAATGAGGGCCAAAGTGTCTTCAACAAAATAACAGTATTGTAAAAAAGAGGTGAAGTACTTGGGACATCAAACAGAGAAAGGTGCAAGGAAAGTGTCCAGAGAGAGGAATATATTTATATTGCAAATTAACCCTCCTGTTACTCAAAGAGGTATCAGGATGTTTTTGGGAATGGTGAGTTTCTGTAGCCAATGGTTTTCCAATATTTCCAAGCCTTTGCAGAGACTGACCTGCAAAGAGATTACTGATCTGGTTCAATTTGATGAAGCTTGTATGAAAGCTTTTATTGAGCTGAGGGAGAGTCTATACAGAGTGCCAGCTCTAGGAATGCCTGTCTACACAAAACCATTTTCACTGTTTTGTCATGAACATTATTGTTGTGCACTTTCTATCCTAACACAGGTACATGGTGTTGTAACTTGTCCTGTAGCATATTTTTCAGCTACATTGGATCCGGTTGCTGCCGCTTTACCAGGCTGCTGAAACAGGTAGATGTGATTGGTACTTGTGATGGGGCATCCTTTAACTGTTCTGGTCCCTCACTCAGTAGAGGTCTTGCTTACCAGAACCAATACTCAATATCTGACAAATGCTCAGTTGACTTGCTATGAGTTACTGATTTTGGGACCACCTAATGTTATCCCGAGAATGCCCGGGGTACTTAACCCTGCTTTCTTGTTAGCTATAAACACTTCTGAATCTGAAAATGTATAATGAAGTGGAACATGACTGCCTGGATGTTGCTGAACTGTGACCCAAACCCAGACCTGATATTCAGGATACTCTGTTAGAGAAACATGACCAAATAATTTTTGTTGATGGTCCTTGTTTAAGAGACAATGCAGGAACATTGAGATCTAGTTATGCTGGGTGCACCATCTGTGGTGTACTCGAAGCTTAATGGCTTCATGGAGTATTTTCTGCACAAGTGGCTGAATTGGTTGCTCCTACTAAAGCATGCTGTATGTTATCACAGCTTAAAATTATGATTTTTACAGACAGCCAGTATTGATTTGGCGTGGTACATGACTTCAGGCAGTTGTGGTCCCAGAGAGATTTTATGACCTCTTCTGGCTCCCCTATAAGAAATGGGGACACAATTCATGAATTGTTAGAAGCTTTACAATTACCTGAGAAAGTACCAGTTGTTAAATGTACTGCACTTCGAAAAGCAAATGATTTTATCTCTATGGGTAATGCATATGCTGATCAAATTGCCAGATATTGTGCAGTAGATTGTGCCACTTTCAATGAAGAATTGAAAAATGTAACAAGTATTGATGAGACAAGTCAAAGCTTTCTGTTGACAGTGATTGATAGTTGGAAAGAAAATATAATATTGCAAGATGAGGTTCCAGAAGATGAAAAAAGAAGCTGGATACAATTGGGTTGTAATCAAAGAGAAATTGATGAGATTTGGGTTTCAAATGAAGGGCGGGTAGTCTTGCCAAACTGTCTACTGATGCAGATGGCTAGATATTATCATGTGTGTAAAACAATGAGGCAAATACCCTCTAACCCTTATGACCAGGGTAATAAATGTAGTCGAATTCAGGGTCAGTGAAAGGGGGAAGTAACCTAGACTTCCACGGAATATAACAGACTTAAAGAATTTTCTGTGTACCATAAATGTAATACAAAAGAAATGTATTACTTCATATATAACTTAGACCATATTAATCCAGACATTTTTCATGTAAATCTCGACTGAACATGTAATTCTGTTCACAAAAGAATATTGTATTTTACATTTGTCATGGTAGGTGCTCCTAGAAAAACAGTGAAAGTGCTGAAGTGCAGGTAAGTGAAGGTGATATATACAATCAGTGCAGAGTGTGGTTATAAGAAAAATATATGAACTTCAAGTGGCTCCTTCAATCCAGGAAGCCCTGAAGATTCACTAAATTTCTTTGTATTTGTCTCATCCACTCTTTGGAGATGTGTCGACGTTTCGACCCCGTAATAAGGTGAGTCAAGGTGGGTTCATCATCAGGACAAGGATACTCAAAATGGTAGCACCTATATTCCAGTGTACAGAACCAATCAGGTAATCAGGGACATCTTCCTGAAGATACAGAATAGTCTAGGTTACTTCCCCCTTGAATTCGACTATAGATATTATCATGGTCAAACTCACATTTGCAGAGATGCAATGATTCAAACATTTAAGCAATCTTGGTTCAATCCAAAGTTTAGACAGGTTGCAAAAGCACAGATGCATTACATGCCAACAAATTAATGTGGGAAAGAGAACTGTTATCAATTTGAGTCACATTAGAAGATCAGGTGGTCCTTTTAATAAAATTCAGATGGATTTCATTGAAATGCCTGTGAGTGGTGGTTTGAGATACGTGTGGGTGGCTGTCTGTATATTTGGTCATTGGATTGAAGCCTACCCTATATGCAGAAATGAAAGCACCACAGTAGCAAAACTGTTACTTAAGGAGTAAATCCCAAGATTCGGTTTTCCCGCCTCTTTAGAATCAGATAGAGGAAGTCACTTCAATACCGAGGTGATAAAAATGCTATGTTCAGCCTTAAACATTGAGCAGAAGTTGCAGTGTAGTTAGCGTCCTGAAGCTTCTGGATTAGTAGAGCAAATGAATGATACCTTGAAAGCTCGATTAGCAAAAATGAGTGCATCTACATCTCTGAAATTGCCAGATTCTTTACCTTTGGTTCTGATGAGCATGCAAAGTACACCTGACAAAAAGACTGGTCTCTCGCCACATTAAACATTAATGGGCAAAGCCATGAGATTGTCAGCTGCTCCGGCAAATGTGCTTGAAAGCATAACAGATGACTTGGTGCTGGATTACTGCAAGGGTCTAGCTGATGTGGTTCGCTCTTTGTCTCACCAGGTGAAAGCTACAGCCGTGCCACCATCCCAAGACCAGTGTCACAGTCTTCGGGCTGGTGACTGGGTGGTAATCAAGAAGCACATGTGGAAGACTTGCTTGGACCCTAGGTGGAAGGGACAGTTTCAGGTCATATTAGTGATGATGACTGCTGTGAAGTGTGCTGGAATTCCAAACTGGATTCATACACGTCACACTGGTAGAGTGCCACATCCTTTGGATGATGAAGATCCAGTGTTTCTGAGAGCACTAGCATAACTTTTACAGTTTCAAGAGGAGCAAGTAACAAAAACAGAACAAGAGACTACAGAAGTAAAGACAGTGCAAACTGGTGAAGATCCAGATCCAGGTACTCCTCTGAAAGCTGAACTTGAGGACAATCCTGATAATCCTCTATCAGCAGAGACAGAAGTAGATGTAGCAGTAGAGTCGAGTCTGAGCCGGAGGACTCTCCCAGAAGTAGATGATTGGAAAAAAGAAGTAAAGCAAATCTTGTTTCCTGAAGTAGCCAAAAGTGGAGTTGGGTTGAATCAAAGTCAATCAGATTGTGGCTGTGTGCAGGTGAAACAAGTCAAAGTCAAGGAAGAGCTTGTCAAATTCCTGCTAAACCAAGAAGAATTGTAAGTCCAGTTGTGCCATCACTGCCTAGAAAAACAGTGAAAGGAGATAAGTACAAAAGTTAAAAATGGGCACTGATTGAATGTAAAATGTTTTGTTTTTCCTTTCATGAGTACACTGTTGATAAAACAAGGGATAATGGTCAGGAGTAGAGACGTTATACAATTCTGTGGCTGCTGCCTTCACCACTGTGCATTTACATTTGCCAAATATTTTACAGATTTCACAGAAAATGTTCTTTCTAGCTCAAATGAATGCAAATAATACTAGCAGAAGATGTGCCCCATAATTTGTTTTTCCACTGCATAATTGATATAATCTCACTGCATAATTAAGATCATCTTGCCGCATAATTCTTCTAGTCACTGACAATGGGAAAGAGTGGTGATTATCATGATGAAACCCATGTTTCAAGCACCCACAACTGTACATCCTTTTTTGGTTCTTCATCGCAAGTTTCCTGCAGATCTGTGAAGCAGGGGCCTGAAAATAGGGAAGAGTTTCAAAAGTGTCATTTCCCATTTGAACTTTTATCCTTAATAGCTTACTCAAGGATATACCTTTGCTTGGTTTGGTTTAATTCTGCTCAGTTGATTTGGAGAAATGTGTGTTTAAAAAGTGTTTTCTCTGGACATTAGGAGGTTACATTTTAAAGATATCTGGACCATTAATTTACAGATTCTCTGCAGACTCACAAATCTATGGCGCATTCCCAAATCCACTGTGGATTTGAAAACCCAGATAAAAAAATTAAAAGCACAAAAATGGGCAAGCTTTATCTACCATTGCACATTGTCTAATGTTGTGAATCCTTTGTGGCAATGTACTGTGTTATTTTTAGTAGCGCATTGTCACCAAGGTCTCTTGGCACTATAGAACAAAACACATACATAATCTAACATCAAAAGCTGCAAGCTTAATAAGATTAGTTAAAAGAAAATCCTCCAAAGTCTTTTAAAAATATACAGTGAAGAGAGAATGAAAGTGCACGCAGACCTTATTAAAGTCTTTAACAGCTACTACTGTGAAGGTTATGTTGCAATACTTTACCTTTCTAGTTTTAGGGATATTCAGAAAGAACTGGCTGGTAGATTGCAAAGTGCCCTAAGGATAGTGGAGGCAAAATTTAGAGGCCACAAAATGAGGTATATTTCGGTGATAATAGTGATGGATAATAACCAACACTTTAAAAACAATTTTAAAATAACTCTTTTCCCAATGGGTAACCAGCACAGGTGGTTTAAGGTGAGTAAAATGTGTTTATGTCTGTGGGTGCTCATAATCAGCTAATCTGTGCTGTTCTGTCGCACTGGGAGTTGTCTTGTGAGCTTCTCCATGAGACCCAATCAGCAAGAGTTTCCATTATCAAGACATGATTGCACCAAAGTCTCTATTGGTGGGTGTGTTGGTCGTGATGGAAGGCAAAATCTTTTTCACAGGAGCTAGCGTCTTTGGAAATCTGGTGTTCAAGAGATAAATCAAAATTTAAACAGATATCCAAATTATGTACTACTTTGGAATGAGTTGGTGGAGTACCTTCTCTTCAGGTGAGCAAGTAGAGTCCCTCTTGTTTTAGTTATGTTTGGTAATAAGCGGTTTGCTTTTTGCAGGATTAAGTTTCTAAAAGCTTACCACCATCCAGAAGAGTACAGCAATTAGGGCATTATGAAGGGAATTTTGATGAGATGGAGCTCAATTAATGTCACACCTCTCTAATTGAACTCATTGAATGCACAAACCTGATTGTACCAGCTCAACAGGAGTGATGAATAGCCAACTTTGCCAGTCTATGCACCCACCAAAGAATGTTCTTTACCATTCACACAAGGTCTGCATATAGGGAGAAAGGGTAATGGGATTATGAAAGACTGCAGACAGGATTTTCTTATATCTATAATCTTCTCTCTGTCAAAGCCTAGGTATACTAGCTTCAGCTGAGGGTAGTTTGCATTCTCATGTCCTACTTATGGAAAAGAACATGGAAGAGTTATTTTACATAGACTCAAACTATTAAAAACAGTTGCATCAACATCCATTGTTAACATCATTGGTCCTTAGTCCAATTGTCTACTGTTGTTTCAATAGAAATGTTATTCTTTTTCCATAACTGCACTTTCTGAAATACTTAGTTTAGTCTCTGTTACTTTACAGGGTCTCATTTGGGACTGAAGTTTAAGTTATTAGCAAATTTCGAATGTTACTACTTTCTCGTTATCTTTGTACATTGACTATGTTAAAACATCACATTATCCATTGCTCTGCATGTTTATTTTATTCAGACTTTCTTGCCCCCCTGCTCTCTTGCTCTTTTGACATGTCCTTAATTTGCCATGTAAAATACTGCACGCTTCACTACTTTGCTCGTTGTTTACTTACTTGGCTTACTATAAGCTTTTTCTCATGCGCTTGAATATGAGCGTCAGGCTTCCATTATCACTTCTCGGGTACAAATCTGTTCCATGCTAATAAGTAGTACACTTGTCCTTGTACCAACTTTGAATCAAGTATTTTATTTGTTTTGTATTCCTACTCCCTATGAACTTTAGCAGCAGTAAGAGCTTCATGAAAGTGAGATTTTAGATGGCATCATTTGAGTAGGAGTTTGTGAAACACAGAATGTATCCTGAGAGTGGATGGCAATGTTAATTTCACTGTCACCAAATTATTGCTTTTCTCAAATACATAGGGTTCAATGAGTTTGGGATTTATTTCCATACGCGCTTTAACTGCATGTTTTTTAAGGTGCTAACTAAATCTGAACTCCTGGTTTATAATGGGGCATGTTTTTATTTCTTGTCACCATAAGTTTTGTTAGTCTTATCTTTGCATGTTGTAAATGTATGTTTTCAAGGCTCATGGTTGATCACAGGTGATCAGTGATCATGTTGTTCTTGTACTGTTGAAAACATTGTGTTGGCTATTCGAACAGCAAGATATTTGAGAATTAACCGAAACAGCAGTAGAATGATAAGAATACCAATGCTGAATGTTCCACATTGTTGTAAGCAAATTGTGTCATCCAGAAACTTTCACTCTACTCATGTTCTTCTTGAAAGGCCAAAGAGTGCATGTATTGCTCTAAGTTCTGTTTTAGCCATTTGATTTATCCATATTTTTGTGGATGGAAACTTGTTAACAATTTGGCATCTATATTCAAGTTGTAATACAAAGCTTGCCAGAAATCCGATGTGAATTGGAACCCTCTTTGTTATTAAGAAGTTACCATGTAACTTGATTATGCATTGTGCAAACAATTACAGAGCCAAGGGTACATATAGATACGAAGTGACCATTTTGGTCAGATGATCATCTACAACCAGAATAACAGTATTTACATTACCTGGTGGCATTTTGACTATGGACAATTTGAGCCATGGGGCCAGTGTATTGGGCACAAAAGGCCTGTGTGTTGACATAATTTTGTGTATTGGGTCTTGACTTGGGCACAAATAGTACAATAATTAATATATCTGATAACATCTTGGCTAAGAGTTGGCCAGAAAAAGTGTTGACTGATGGCTGGCAATGTCTTCTTGATTTAAAATATTCTTGCTAACTTTGCGTCATGCATGGTGGTTAGAATTTGTTAGAATTCTGTGGTGGTATAAAAAAGGTCCTAACGTGATTTAACAACCTTGCTTCTTCTGACCGGCCTCGATTCTTACTATCACATGAATCCCTAGCTACTGTCAAACAAAACAAAAAGTATTTTTGTATGTTTATAGCTGCTAATTCCATCATATCATCTAAGCCAGTCGGAGTTTAAATTCTAGTTCTTATTTTCTGTTGGCATTCTGCTTTGGCATTCTGTGGTCCTAATCTACAGGGTATTGTGAAATTGTAATCTGCAAAGAACAATGCCCATTATACATGACGAGGAGTTAATGTATGATCGGACTTTAGAAATTGCACATTTCGATTAGCAGTATAAATTCTCCACAGTATGCCTTGCATGCATAAGATAATGACCCACTGGTCAAGTTACCATTTAATTGAAAGTAAATTCTTGTCCGCAATGCTTTAATTCACTTCACTTGGAGTGATGTTCAACGACAAATTTGCTTCTGGGTAGATTTGTCCAGTTTCTGGATATCTTTGTGATAACATGATTTCCCTTGAGTAATCTGAAGCATCTGCTTGCAAAAGGAATGTCAAGTTAACATCTGAACTATGCAAAACAGGGGCCTGAGTGAATTTACTTTTTAATATTTTGAAAGCTTGATCAGCTTCATTGGTCTAAATGAAGGCAATTTCCTTTCTCAATAATTTTGTGATTACCTGTACTTAAGCTGAGAAATGTTTTAGAAATACTCGAAAGGAAATTTGCAAAGCCTAGAAAACTTTGTAAGGCTTTTATGGAAACTGGTGCTAGCCACTCACCTATTGCTTCAAACTTTCGGTTATTCATTTGAATCCCAGCAGAATCAGCAATGTAGCCTTGAAACTCTACAGATTTATCACGAAATAAACACTTCTATAACTAGGCTAACCAGCGATGTTCAGTGAGTCTTTGGAGAACTGCCTTTATGTGATTTTTATGTTGTTCTATTCTGTTGAGTGGATGAGTACGTCATACAAGTCTAAGTAACCTCATAAAACATCATCAATGAAATACTGGAAGGGCATGAATAGTTGTTTAAAATCACAAAATTTGGGGCCATATGTACGAAAAGCATTTCTCTAGTCGCAAAGGGGTCGATTCGTAGAATCAGCCCGTTTGCAACTAGAAAAATGCTTTTGGGGTTTTGTGCTTCAGTATCAGGAAGGGGCGTGACAAGGGCATCCCTTCCTAATACCAAATCTAAATGATATGTATGATTGTTTTGTGACCGCGAATGCGGTCGCAAAACAATTGCAGTTAGCACCAGTTTCAAATTGGTGCTAACCCATTCGCAAAAGGGAAGGGGTCCCCATAGGACCCTTTCCCCTTTGTGAATGCATGCGAAAACAGAGCATGCTCTGAAAAAATGAAAATAAAACTTTTCATTTTTGTTTTCGAAATGCATTCCGTTTTCCTTTAAGAAAAACAGGCTGCATTTAAAAACAAATACTGCTTTATTTAAAAGCAGTCCAAGACAGTCCAAGACGGCTTTTAGCCGGTGCTGGGCGCTGACATCAGGGTGGCGCTGTGTTTAGCAATAACTTCCAAAACTTGTGATTTAAAAGCAACTGCTGAAAAGTTTCTTGTGCGTCCAGTCTTCAAGAAACAATTAAAATGTCAAGATACCTCTTGTGATTATTGTTCATGCTAGAGAGAGAGATGGGAGTTTTGCCTAGTGGCACCTTTGACTCAACATAAAGTAGCATAGAGGTTTAATGCAAAAAACAGAACTATGGGACATATTTAGGAAAAGTAGCGCTGCACACAGTGCAGCGTCACTTTTCTTGCACCCCTTAGCGCTCCCCTAGCGCCACCATGTGTGTGTCATAATCAAAATACGGCGCACCGTGGCGGTAGTTAGAGGACTAGAGCCATAATTCTTTCTGCTAGTCCAGTGCTTTGCAGAATTAGCATCAAACATTTTGATGCCAATTTTGCAAAGCACCCAGAGGTCCATTGTAACCAATCGAAGCCTCATTTTAATGCCTACTCTGAGCAGGTGTTAAAAGTGGCAGAAAAAAATGACGCAAAGAAATCTAACAGATTTCTTTGCATCATTTTTTGGGCCCCCCCAATAGAGGGATGCTCCCTTTGCATACATTATGCCTGGCGCAGGCATAATGTAGCGCAAAGGGTTGCAAAGTGTCACAATGCTTGCATGGGTAAATATGGTTCAGCGTTTTTGGACTTCTAAGGCCACATTAGTGTAAAAAAATGACACTAATGTGGTGTTAGAATGGCACTAGGGGCTCTTAAATATGGCCCTGTGGCAGTGCTTAATTTGTGCCTGTTGTTTCCGATGCAGAACACCCGCCCTTATTTTTGAGGGCCGGTGCTTATTTTTCTGCCTCAAGCATTTACTGCGAAAAAAATGATGGCTTCAGGATTACGCTGCCTCTGCATTCAGTGTTCACACATTTAATTGCAGCAGCCGCATGTTTACGAAGTGGGCTTTGGGCACCAGTACTTTTTTATTTACAAATTAAGCACTGCCCTATGGGGCATATTTGAAAAAAATGGTGCTGCACACAGTGCTGCGCCCCCCCTAGCGCCACCATGTGTGCGGCATATTTAAAATACGGCACATCATGGCGGTAGTTAGGGGACTAGCGTCAGAATTTTTTATGCTAGTCCGGTGCTTTGCAGGATGTTGATGCTAATCCTGCAAAGCACTCAGAGGACCATTGTAACCAATGGAACCCTACTTTTAATGCCCCCTTTGCATACATTATGCATGCATTGTGCCACTTTATAAATATGGCACGGCGTTTTTGGCCTTCTAACCCCACATTAGCGTAAAAAAATGACGCTAATGTGGCGTTAGAACGGCGCTAGGGGCTCTTAAATATGCCCCTATATTTTATGTGGCTAGCTGGGTGGATAAGAAAAGCCAGCTTTTAAACACATGAATGTATGTGAAAGGGGAGCAATGGAGAGATGAGGGGCACATTTGCCAGGTGGTAGTGAGTGAAACCGAGGAGGTGGTCATGGGGTGGGGGGCGCCACAATAAACTGTCGCACATGGCGCCACCAGTCCTAAAGCCGGCCCTGATCACAGACATGGTGGTCTGCTGACACCAGCAGGGCACCATCCCTGTGAGTGCCGCCATTCACAATGGGGTCAAAAATTGCGACCTACCTCATGAACAATCATGAGGTAGGTCATTTGCGACCCCATTGCGAATCGCAGACAGTGTCATTGACACTGTTGTACATCCAGTTTTGCAATTTTCAAATTGCAAGTCGGTAAGATTTGCATTTTGCGAGTCACAAGACCAGATCTTCATAAATGTAGCCCTAAGTTCTAAAAGCGATCTTCCGTTCATCAGACTGTTCCACCTTGAGCAGATAGTACACATCCCTGCGGTCCAGTTCAGTGAAGATAAGTGCTCCCTTTAATTGATCCAAAAGTACTGGATTCAAAAATAAAGGGTACCTGTTCTTAATGGTTACCTTATTGATGGGCTAATAATCACTGAATGTGGGTAATTCATCAGCCTTCTTCAATATACTGTTGATGTTCAGTTTCAAACTTAGTAAGGGCAAGGGGCCAAAGGTTACAATTTGGTGCTGCAGTCATAGTTGTGATTGGGAGCAATTCACTTGATATTTTTCAAAAGCATCTTGAAATTCTTGGTAATATTCAGGTAAAGTGGTTATTCTGCAAACAGCGGCTTGTTTTGTTTCATAATTCAAATATTTAACAGGAGTTTCTATTCTTGGTGAAGGTCCTGACTGATTTCCCAAAGTTATTTCTTTTTTTTTTTTTTTACAAAACTCAGAATTCATTTGGATTGTTCTACCTCTCTAGCTCACAGCTGGATCATGTAGTGTGAGCCACCGTACTCCCAGAATTAGTCTGTGTTGTTAAACATCTATTAATTTGAAACTGATTTCTTCCACAAGATTTCCTAATACATTAATATGGTAACCATGTGGTAACAAACGAGACCGAAAGAAAGTACTGTAACATTTACTGCCTTTTCTGATTCTGGATTTCTTTTCTTAACACAATATATAGCTATTCTCTGAGCAAATTTTTGGTAACTAACCTGTGACAGCTGAATCTACCAAACCTACGATCTCTGCCGTCTGATTATTGGACAATTGTAACTGTGCAGGTAAATGCACCACCTCAGATTGTAAAGTGTTGCCTAAAGCCACTTAGATCCTAGGTATAAATGGAATTGAAAACTCAGGTGGTCATTCCGAGTTTGGCGGTCATCCTCGAAGACTGCTGTGCAAGCGACCGCAGAAAGACCGCCAGTGATGGCAGAGTGAAGACCGCCGTATTATGAGTCACCCAAACAACACCGCCCAAAATACACCAAAAAAACGACACCATGGGCCAAAACGACACCGTGAAAGAGACGGCTGCACCACCAGCACCGCCACACTGAGAATATCCCACCAGTCAAATAACAAGTCACAAATCAGCACTGCGGACCCAATACGGCGGCAATCCATTGGCGGTCAGAACTGCCACGGGGGAAAAAGGCACCACCACCAGAACACTGCACCACATTGGACAATACCATTACCCACCGCCTGAGACACATACACACACCTGTCCACAGCACTACAAAACACACCCCACACATACCCAGAACCCTTTGCAACCAGAAACTCTGACAGAGCGAGGCAAGAGCACACTGAAAGGAGGCACTGCACCTAGATACCACAGGCACCATCACACTGAACACGCATCACACAACACATCACTGCACAGAAACACCGCAGAGCACACACACATACCACTACACAAACTCACATCAACAAACAGCACACCCAGAATCCCTGCACAACAAACAACCCCACCCACAACACAATCACCATGGCACCACCAAAAAACCCACAATTCACAGAAGAGGAGCTCAGGGTAATGACTGACGAAATCATCAGAGTGGAGCCGCAACTGTTTGGAGCACAGGTCCAGCAGATATCCGTAGCTCGGAAGAACAACCTATGGCAAAGTATAGTCATCAGGGTGAATGCAGTGGGGAACCATCCACGCACAAGGAAGGATGTTAGGAAAAGGTGGAACGACCTTAGGGTAAAGGTACGGGCCACTGCTTCCAGGCACCAAATCACCATTATGAGGACAGGTGATGGGCCTCCACCAGGCCCCCCAGAAATGTCACTGTGGGAGGAAAAGGTCCTGGCCATACTACATCGAGAAGGGCTGACGGAAATACCTACTGGACTGGACACTGGTAAGTCTAGTGTACTCTCCAGCCAACATGTCCCCGTGCACAGCATGTACCCCCACCACCCTAACGTACACAAACCCACTATGGACCCAATACCCACCCTTGCATGACACAGCACCCTACTGACACCATTCCCACACAGGCCCACCTAGTACATGGATACCCCACACTGCAGCAAGTACCACATCTACCACAATGCAACACTCCCTACCCTTCCATGACTGCTACATCCACATCACATCACTGCAATTGCACCTTAAACAATGTCACTCCCCATAACCAGTAAGTATGAGGAATGCACATCAGTACATGGCAATGACAGTGGCAAATCAAACATGAACTATCCTCCAAAATAGGCCCATTGTAACATTCCACCAATGGGAACACAAGCAGTGGACTGCTCTCTGTCAATGCCATTACTGCCCTGCAAATCCATTTAATGATGGCATACAACCATGTGTGTCACTGCTACAATACCATCATCTGACACAGGTCTCCCAAATACTGACACACAGCAGAGGAGCATAGTGACAGAGAGCCCAGGCCTGGAAGCAGGTCCAATGGGGAGGACTCCCCTGGAAGTATGGATATGGATGATGAACTTGGCCCATCAGGCATGAGTGGTCAGTCCACCACCACCAGCATCACCCTGCCCACAATTGAAACCACCTCCCCTCTGGCAGCCAATGTACAGCAGAGCCCACCTTCCCATACCTGTGTCCCAAGGTCAAATCAAACAACAGGGTGCCTCACAGGACAGGGGCAGGAGTCAACGGTGCAAACCTAAGACAATGACGGTCCTGGCGTCAGTGGGAGGGGGCACACTGCACCAGGGGTACAGGGGCAAGGGCCACTGGGAGGGCAATCGTGGGCCAAGAGATGAGGCTGGTCCAGGGCACGACAGGCCAGGAGGCCATGTCCAGAGTCCTGGGAGCCTACCATCAAACCCAGGACAAGATGGGCCAGATACTCACCACATTGCAGGACAAGCAAAGGCTGCAGGGGGAATACCACCAGGAGGCCATGCAGCAGTGGCAGGCACTCAATGCCACCATGGTCTAAATATTAGGAGAGTTCAAGGATTTGAACAACATCCTGCGGACATCCTCAACCCAACAGCAGGCCACATCCAGTAGTCAGGAAACACCTCTGGCAACA
This sequence comes from Pleurodeles waltl, assembly GCF_031143425.1. Lineage (NCBI taxonomy): Eukaryota > Metazoa > Chordata > Amphibia > Caudata > Salamandridae > Pleurodeles > Pleurodeles waltl. The sequence goes on along the minus strand of NC_090436.1, from coordinate 829,420,040 downwards.
ACATCAGCACCTGCTACTGGAATTGAGGCACAGCAGGAGGGCCCACAGACCACCAGCACCCCTGCCCCTGCAGCTGACGGACCCCCCTGCAAAAGAGGCCGCCCATCCAGTCATCCTGCAGGACCTCAGGCCAAGACCAATCCCCCACCAGGAAGTGATCCTTCTTCTGAACTGTCACCCTTGTGCACTACGGTTACACCCTGTTGGCGGTCCAATACCAAGTACACAGCATACCTGGCAAATGGATACAGGACCTGTGAGACAAACATCTGTACCACCCACTCTGATAGGCACCCACATCAATACCCCACTCCTCTGAACTGTAATGTCAGACACTTAATAAACACAAATTCACACACGTCATAGTGCACGTCTCTTCATTGTATGTAGTGGCAATCTTGTTTCCAAACAGCAAATAAATACACATATCAGCACCACAGCAATGTTGAAGTGACAGATGTAGTGGGGCACCCAGGCAGGTGTGTAAGTAAATCCAAATTGTAATGATTTCCAGTGTCAATGATGGCAACAGACAAAACAGAAATCAGCTTGCAGACAGAGATGTGACCTGAAGAGGGAAAATGAAATGGAATCAGGCACAAAGTTGTAAGGCATGTAAACAATATATACATCTACAGCATTTGAACACATACACAGGATGACAGGCCCAGCAGCTATGATACCACATGTAAGGGTCTGCATAGGTAGTCACACACGTGTAGGACAGGAAAGTTGTAACATAGGTAACATCCTGTATTGTTCACCTCCCTGAGCGGTCAGGAACAGGTACTTGCCACACAACAGCTGACAATGCAGCAAGACATGCCTAAACAGCAAGACATGACTTATAATTCCCCCTAATATATCTCAAAACAGGCAGACTGAGGACCCTAAACCTTTGGTACAACAATAAGGCTGTACCGCAATAGCACCGGCATTCCACACATGTACTTAGTAGCAGTGCATTATCACTACCCCTCATGGTAAGTCTACTACCCTTCAAGCTCGGAAACCAAAATGGAAGGCTGTAGTCCCCACACCCACCCTAATGCATGCAATACTGGCTAGCGACTGGCTTCAGAAATATATCTTCCATGGGCAGATGACATACAATTCACACATACCTGTACATCATTGAAAATACTGACGAATCAGGTCAGTCCTGTTGTCATGTGCCTCATCCTCATCTACCTCCCCCTCAGCATCAGAGTCACGGGCCCCAAACGCTGCTCCAGCATCAATGTCCCCCTCCTCCAACCTTGGGATGTGCCTTCTGAGGGCCTGAATATGGAGCATGCAATAATGACCTTGCAGACTTTCCCTGGTTGGTACTGTAGAGCATCACCAGACACATAAAGGCAACGAAATCTACCTTTCAAGAGACCGAAAGTCCACTCAATCACTCGTCTCGTCCATGTGCCTCATTGTACCTGTTCTCCCCTCCTGTAGTTGGATGTCTCAAAGGTGTCAGGAGCCAGGGCAGGTTGGGGTATCCGGAGTCACCTGTGTGGAAAAGGGAACATGACCATAGGTAACAATGCTAGGCCGAGAGGTGACTGTGTTATGAGGGGTACAAACGTCTGACAAAGAGGGAAGTACACATACTTATGAGCCAGCACCTTTCTCCTTGTAGCTGTGACATCATTGCAGGGATGCTGCTGTTCCTCAGGATGTAAGAATCATGTACTGATCCTGGGAATTTTGCTTTCACTTGTGTTATGTCTGCAAGACACACCACTTGTACATTGAGCAAATATGTACTCTTCCTGTTTCTGTAGACCTGTTCATTGGTCCTCGGAGGTACCAAGGCAATGTGAGTCCCGTCAATAGCCCCAATTACATGTGGGACATCTGCTATGTTGTAGAAGTCTGCTTTTACAGTGGGCAATTCAGGACGTTGTGGGAACCTAATGTACCTGTTCACATGCTTGAGTAGGGCACCCAGCACATCCTACAACACCTTAATGGGCTGGGGCTGTGAAAAACCTGCAGCCAGTCCCACTGTAACCTGAAAAGAGCCACTGGCCAGAAAATGTAGGGCTGACAACACCTTGACTGTTGGAGAAATGGCATGGGTATTTCTCAAACCCAGGAGGAGGTCTGGCTTCAACTGGGCCACCAATTCCCTAATACATAAACGGTTCAGTCGATAGGTCATGATGATGCAGCGCTCTTCCATGGTATCAAGATCTACGAGTGGCCGGTAAACTGGTGCATTCCTCATCACTCCATTGTGGCGATATCTGTGCGGGGACACAAACAACAATCTGGGAACCACTCACAATATAGGGCACCAAGTATGACATACGACAGTCACAAAGTTTAATTAATGCAAGTTAGCTGTCATGTTGCGGGAAGACACATTATTCCACACTCCATTCCTAGCCAGACAATGGCATAAGATCCCTGTGGTAATGGACGTATACAGGACATGTACACGTACACCTTCTATGTGTTCCACTACACTGATCATATATGCTGACAACTGTAGTGACAAATGGGTTGAAGTCACCAGACACTCACTACATGTGTCATTATCCACAATGTGTGACCTGATGTATCTATTTGTGATGACATGCAGGTAATTACACAATGTGCACCCAGGACAGCAGTGTCACAGACTAATATGCAGGCATGCATTGTTTAGCTGGAAGTGAACTCGTTCCTCCAGGGGAAGTCTTTATGGCGGAAGGTGGTCTGAAACTCTGTGCAACTCCCCATTGGTTTACATTGACGTCTATGGGAGTCTGGGACCAATGACGATCACTTCCGGCGGTGACGGTCATGACCGCTGCGGTAATAGCTGCCATTTTGTATGGGCCAACTCACTTGCCTCCTGGATTTTGGGCATGACAGACCTCCCCTTCGTGTGCTGCTGTGTCCTGTCACCTGAAGCAACCATTGCACGAACTACAGGGGATAGGGCCCCAGCCTTCACTACGGAGGAACTGGAGAAACTGGTGGAAGGGGTCCTACCCCTGTGTGGGTGGTTGTACAGTGCTCCAGGGCAACAGGTCAGTACAACGTCCTTTGTCCTACGTCGGGTGGTGTTTGACGATGTATGTGTGTGCACATTGACATGTCATGGCGGATCAGGTGTTTAGCATGCACAGGATATGTGTGGAATATTGGTAGTGTGCATAGTCCCTGTTTGTTGGTGTCACCAAAGGTTACTGCTGTATTGTTGTAATTAACATCATGTCTCCCCTTTTGTGAATGTTTCCCATGCAGGTCAGCGCCCACCAGAAAAAAGGGTTATGGAGAGCCATCGCCAAGGAATGGCAGACCCTGGGGGTCCATAGCCAGTGGAGTACCCACTGCAGGAAACGTTGTGAGGACCTGAGGCGCTGGGCCCAGAAGACCGCGGAGGCCCAGCTGGGGATGGCCTACCAACGTGGCAGGGGTGCCATCGGACCCTGACTCCCTAATGGCCTGCATACTGGCAGTGGCATACCCAGAATTGGATGGGCACTTGAAGGAAGCACAGCAGCCACAAGGGGGTAAGTGTTGACTGTCCGGTGACTACTGCATGGTTGTTTACCGTGACCCTCACTGGATTAGGAATTGACATGGTCAGATGTGATTTAGGGAATGTACAGTCCTGGTTGTCACACCCATCATGTAAGAGTGTGTGACGTTAGCTATGTTGAGCCATGCAGGCGAAGAAGTGGTGGTACTGTGACACACGTTCACCTGTAGGTATGGGACGCTCATGTATGCAATGACGTCACTGGCTGCATCCTCCTACTCTGCATGTACTGTTGTAGTACAAGGTGGTCATTTAGGCACTGTATATGTGTAATGACAAGTATGCTACATGAACATTATAATTGTTTAACTTGCTACATCAATGGACCTCTGTAGCACATGTACTCCACACATTCCTGTCACTTAGTTAGTGTTCCCACCCCCTCCATACTCAGATTTGTATCATCCCGTTAAGGATGACTTGTAGATGGGTATGGTCCTGGGCTGGTTTGTTGAATAGGTCATTTATGCAGTTGATAGAAATGTAGTGGTATTCATTCAGGTGTTTAGGCTGAAGGGATGAGGAAATTTTGGGTATCGCTTGCATGACCCAATAGTATATGATCACTGAATGGTCTCTTGTTTCCCCTGAAGGGGGCTGTAATCTGTATTGTTTGCATGTGAAGTGGATGTGTGGGTTAACATAGTTTTCTCCCTTTCTGTTCCTCCCACCCTCCTTCTCTCTCTCCACCTCTGTCTGTGTGTGCATTAGCATCATCTGGCAAAGGAGGAAGGGCAACAGCGTGTGAGGATGCAGCAGCCCACAGGTCCTAGAAAGCGGACACCAGTGAAGCAGAGGGGACCAGTGGGACGGAGGGCGAGGGGAGCACCATGGGGGAGACTGGAGCTACCAACACATCTGATTTAGATTCCTCCTCCAATCCCTGGTTGTGGCGGAGCCATGTGGGACTACCCCAGCACCATTCTTGTCCGCCAACCCCCTTACTAGCACCGCCCTCCTTGTAGCACTCCACCCAGTTGCCCGTGCTCGCTCAGCCAGGAGAATGGTCAAATCCTTCGCCGCAGGCACCTCTGCCCCTGCCCCAGTTAGCCCTGCATCCCTCAATGAGGAGCCTATTGACCTCCTGAGGTCCATCTCTGTGGGGCAGACAACGATTGTGAATGCCATCCAGGGACTGGCATCCCAGATGCAGCAGTCCAGTGCGTTCCTGAAAGGCATTCATGGTGTCTTGTCTGGCCTACAGAGATCTTTCCAGGCTCTGGCCTCCTCGTTGACGGCAGCCAGTGTCCCTTCATCTTCCTGCTACCTGTTCCCAATCCACAACCCCTCTCCCTACACCCGTCCAAAGCACACCTACATACCAGCATACATCCACTACAACAGACAAGGTGCACAAAGACAGTCATAGGCATCACAAACGTTCCCACAGGCATGCACACACACACAACACACATCTGCAGACATAACAACAGACACTTCACCCACCACCTCCTCACTTGCAGTCACATCTCCACTCACACCTGCCACCACTGCATCATCACACCCTGGTCCTGCTACCATTCCTGTCATACCCTCAATCACCACAACAGCAGACTTACAGACACACACCCACACACCACATCCACACTCACCACAACTACTGTCTCTGCTACCTGCAGCACATCCACTTCACGTGCTCACACCACCACAACATTCACTCACACATCACCCATTCCCTCTCCCTGCATCTCTGGCCCCCTCCTCCCAATGAATGCACACATACACACTCACCCACCCAACATTCAGCCACTGCACACATTCAGACATTGCACACACCAGCATCCACGTACAGCACACCAACACGTCAGACGAGCACTCCTTCTACCTCCACTCCCAACCCTCAATCATATGACCGCCTCTGTGTACCTAAGAAAGTTTTTCTTGCTGCCCTTGACCTCTTCCCTACTACTCTCCCACCCCGTTTTCCCCGTAAATGCTGTGTCCACCTGCCCCTCTCAGGCCCTTCCACCTCCCATTTCTCGGGTGCCCCCTCTGGTGTATCCCCTGTTCCTCAACCCAGCAGGAAATCCACCCCTCCCAGTGCCACAGTCACCCCTTCTAAGCCGAAACCAAAACGTGTCCCTTCCACGTCCAAGCCTCCCCCACCACCCCCAAACCCCTGAGGTGCCTGCCTGTCCCATTGATGCCCCTATGACGTGGAGGCCTATTTGCTGGCAGGAGTCAAGTTGGGGCCATCGTTCATGGACGATGTGTCCTGCATTTCTGGACATTGGACTTGCCATTGGCACATTTTGTATATAGTTTATTTAATTCATTTGTTGATGAACACAACTGCCCACATTGCTGTGGTTGTCAAGTTGATATGCTTGTCCTGGTTTCCTTCTACATGGTGGTGTGACATCTGTGTGTAAAGGTGTGTGAGGTCTGTGTATGGATTGTGTCTATGTTGTTGCATGCGCTGGGTACATGGTTTGGGCCATGGGGATGTTGTGATGTGTGTGACTGCTTGCTTGTGTGACTGTATGGGATGTTGTGTGCTTCTGTGTATATGGTGCTGCATGTGTAAATTTCCTTGATTGTTTGTTGTACATGTTGTATCACCTATATCATTGTTTGGATGTGTGTTCACAGCTATTGATTGTGTGTCATTGCTACATATAGTTCATGGTGTGTGTGTAGGTGTGGTGTCGCACAACATGCCTGTCTATGCCTGCGTTGAGGTGTTTGTGGTCTAGTTGTCGTTGTTTGGTTATGGGGTGTGTTGGTGGTGTTGATGTGTGTGGTGCTGTATGTTTGGCACGTATCAGCTTGGCTTGGTGTGTGTATTGGGTACTTGCCATTGACGTATACTGTGTGTGCCTGTGTGTGGCCTTAGCTGTCTGTGCGAGGAATGTGTGTTATGCGTGGGATTATTTCACTGCCATTTCCTCCCCTCTGTGCTAGGCGTACTTATGGTTGTCATCTTCGTTGTTGTCGGTGGCCCTGAAGGTGTATGGCGAGATACAACGCTGGGAAGACTAGCAGTCTGTCTGCCGTGGCGGCCACAGAGACGTCTCTGTGCCTGAAGGTGGGTGTCTCCTTTTGTACTTTCTGTTTCCGCCAGGTTTTTCATGGCAGCCAGCCCACACCGGATATCTTGGCGGTGTGGTAACTCAGAATATGGCGGACGGGGCATTGGCTTTCGCCAGCCTGAAGTTGGCTTCCGCCGCTGGATGCTGCACGTCTGCGGTGGCGGTGCTGGCGGTGAGTTGTCTCTGTTGCATTGGGTTCACCACCTTACTCATTATATGGCGGTCTGCACCGCCACCCTGCCGGCGGTCAACAGACCGCCTCCGACGTGGAGGTTCAGTTACCGCCCAACTCGGAATGACCACCTCAGTCTCTTCTTTTCTCAAGAGTGCTAGTTTTCCGATTCAGCATTTTCCACCAACACTGCTGCTACCACAGCTTTAGTAAGTTGATTTGGTACACAAATTTTTGTTTTTACTTTACATTCATTCACAAAATGCAAACTAAAGCCAAACAGCGAACATCATTTCAATATTCACCTCTTTTCTCTCTCTTCAACAGATATTGGTCTTTTTATACCATTCACTTGCATAGGCTCAATTACCTCAAAATTTGTGCTGCTTTCGTCTTGTATCATTTTATGTCGAATGACCAACATCTTTATTTCCGGTTTTTGTTTTCTCTTATTTTCTTGCCATTAAATGGTGGTACAACTGCACTGTCAATTCTATTAATTATTCACAAGGCTCTGATAGATTCGCCATCTGGTCTAAAACGCCTTTTAACTTGTTTCTCAAACATTGATAAAAGAGCAAGGTTCTCTTCTCAACTGGCCACTCAGTTTCTATCACCAACCTATTAAACATTCTTAGGTAGGTCAGAGAATCTTATGAACCGAACCCTGTTTCAAGGTCAACAATTATTTATCTAAAGTTAATGCATGGGTCTTATGATCAAACAGTTCCTTTGATTCACCACAAAATACTCTGACGTTATACAGATTGGGTCACCTCATTCTAATCGGAATTGACCAGTTAGCAGCAATTCCTCCTGAATACAACAACACAGATACTGTTTTAGTCTAATCATTGTAAAAGACTGGAAGTTTACAGTTTTTTTTTTAATTTACATTGATGCAGAAATATTAAACACTTTTTAGAAGTGTCATAATACCGCTAAGGTGGAGCTAATGGAAATACGGGTGTTTAAATCAATTGGAGTGGATCGCAGATGCCTGTGCTGGCTGGAGTAAAGTCAAAGTATTCATCCTGCTAGTAGGTCTCAGGGCGGTGGTCCTGAGGTGTTTAGGCTTAACGGATGGTGGGTTCCCTTGAATCACCCTGCAAGAGGTGGTAAGGTCCAGAGTTTTAGTCCAGACCATTGATTACTGCGCCTTGTTCTTGCCTAGATATAGTCCCCCTTTTAATAATACCTGCTACCTCCCTATGTACCGCTATTAGCTCTTACCAGAGTGATTGTTTTACTGATAGTTATACATTCACTTCCTAATGTAAAGAAGTGACTGACTCCAGGATTGTTTTTAACACAGTGTTAGTATCCGACCACATGGGTTGGGTTTATACGTCAGCTCGGCAATCTGTCAGATTTCTCTTCAGGAGCTTATTAGATGCACTAACCTGATTGTACTGACTGAAAAAGGAGCCATGAATAGCCACTTTCGCTCGTCTAGGCAGACCTAGATGATTGTGTTTTACCGTCATACAAGAAGAAATGGGACTGGGATTATGAAAGCCTGCACACCGGTGTTTGTTCATACAACTATAATCTTCTGTCTTTCTTAGCCTATGTAGACCAGTTACATCAGGGAACAGCTTGTAACTCATGTAGTACCTTTGGAAAGTAACACAGATGAGTTCTTGTACCCAGACTCAAACTATTAACAACATTTCATATCAACATCCATTGTTACCATCATTAGTTTGGACTTCTGTTGTCCACTGTAGTTTCATTAGACAAGTTATACTCATTCCATAATTATTGATATTGATACTCTTACCATCCAACTGAGATCTTGAATTATTGTGCAATCATCCTGGTTTCGTCTAAAATGTCTTAACACTTCTTGTAAAAAAGAGTGCCCTTTAAATACCGGCCATTCATAAACTGGAGGATTTAGACCCAAACAAATACCAAAGTGCTTGTCTCCACCTCCCCAGATTCCAAAGTGCTCATCTCCACCTCCCCAGACTTCATGTCCAGTAAAGATTATGTGGAGCTGCAAGTGTATGTGGGATGAAAGGGTGTGCCTTCATGTGTGTAACAAAAGGACTTTTCGGGCATGCTCTTGTAAGCTCACGTGTGATGAAAGGGCATGCATGCCTACCTGTGGCAAAAGGACTATTCTGGTGCGCTCTTCTGAGCTGAACGGTTGTGACCATGACAATTACTGGGATGCAAGGTGGCAAGCTTAATCAACAGCTGTGTTCTATCTGTATACATGTACAAAATAACGTTAATTGAATGGTAGAGTGGGGCCAGAGGTGTGATATAGGTGTTAAAAAAGAGAGCTGAGACGACTGAGCCCAGAGGACACCACATCAGATTAATTTTGCATCAGACTTGAATGGATGGGGGAAGATACTCTTAGAGTGACATGTGAGACACTTGGTAGATACGTGGTTGTTCCGAATGTCCCCAAGCCTGGTTAGCAGTATGGAATGTTTGATGGTACAGAAAGCCAATAACAAATGCAGTAGGACAAGAGTGCCAGTCCTTTCGGTGGCAACTAACAGTCATAGGTCTTCCAGCACAGCCCTGCTCTGCAACCCTCTTGAAGAAAGTGCAGCAGATTGTTTGATTCTATAACCGCTTACAGCTGGGTGAAAACTAGCTTGACGAAGATTTTTCTGAAGGATGGTAGCAGGGAGAAGGGCAGACATTTTTTGGATGGACGGTGAAAGTTAATGTTTTTAATAAGGGTTTTCAGGCCGATTTCAAATAATCACATACCTTTTCTTGCCTAAGAGAGTGATTAGACCAGGTGGGTCAAGTCAGAGATTAGGAGTTGGGCAAGTGGTTTCATGATTCATGATTCTGATTTAAATATTCGAAGGGGAACCAGAGGGTCTAGCAGTGGAAAGGGTCTCAATCACCAGAAGATGAAATGCTCCCTGAAAAAGAAAGTCTCCTGAGAATCTGTAGATGAAGCAGCAGCTAAAATGCTTGAACTTGCCTTTTGGTAGGTCATGTTTAATCTGTGACTTGATATTGCCTATTTTTGTGAGAATATTGAAAGATCATCTCAAAGTTCATGTGACTTTGGCCCTCATTTAGACATTGGCGGTAAAAACCGCCTATCACCGCAGTGACGGCCGCCAAAAGACCATTGCCACAGCTACCATCCGCCCGCCATAATATGACCACAGCCGGATTTCCGCCACAAGAAGGGTGGAAATCTGGCTGTGGCCATACTGGCGGATGGCGGATGAATGTATGCATCCGTGAATGTATGTGTGGATGATTGTGTGTGTGTTTTGGGGGGTGGCGGATGTCTGGGGAGGTTTTAGGGGGAGGGGGCCTCCTATCAGTGACAGGGAAGGAATTCCCTCTTACTGATAGGGAATACCGCCATGGTTTTTGTGGCGTTACGAACGACCGCCAGGGTCATAATGACCACCTTTCTCTGTTTGGAAAGGTGAATAGGTCATTGATAACTCCCTGGAGACACCGAGGGCTTGACTAATGCAAGAGGAAAAGTAGTCTTCTTTGCTAATATGGGGTTCAATTCACAAAGGTTAATTTAAACGTGAGTAAATCTACAAGCATAAATTTACTCTCATCATTTGCAGTAAATGCACTACTTTTTGCTATTCACCGCATACAAGTGTAAATTTACTGCAAAGAGTAGACATACATGTCTCCTTCTTCTGTATCAGTGGGTGGAGCCATATTTACGAGTGTAAAGGTACTACTAGTTACTTTTCACATGTATACCTTTTTGCCATAAGGATGGAGGTATCCCTATGGTGAAATACAAGAGAAGGAAAAAAAGTTTATCAATTAAAAAATAATAACAAAATAGTACAAATAATTTCATTTGAAATATTAATTTAAATGAATATATATATTTATCCTAAATGTAATTTCATTGATTTGCGAAATAAAAGGATGATGTTTGTTGGACTTTTGCTTATGCAGGGTCATCCCCAGACTTTTTTGCCTCCTGCCTCCTATATTTTTCTGACATGTTGCTGTTGGATTTTCAACTCTGAGCACTTTACCACTGCTAACCAGTGCTAAAGTGCATATGCTCTCCTGTTTAAATTGTATGTAAGTGGTTTATCCATGATTGGCATATTTGATTTACTAGTAAGTCCCTAGTAAGGTGCACTAGAGGTGCCAGGGCCTGTAACTCAAATGCTACTAGTGGGCCTGCAGCACTGGTTGTGCCACCCACATAAGTAGCTCTGTAATCATGTCTCAGACCTGCCACTGCAGTGTCTGTGTGTGTATTCTTACACTGTAAATTCGACTTGGCAAGTGTACCCACTTGCCAGGCCTAAACCTTCCCTTTACTTACATGTAAGGCACCCCTAAGGTAGGCCCTAGGTAGCCCCAAGGGCAGGGTGCAGTGTATGGATAAGGTAGGACATATAGTACTGTGGTTTATATGTCCTGACAGTGAAATACTGCCAATTTCGTTTTCACTGTTGCCAGGTCTGTCTCTCTCTCATAGGATAATATGGGGGCTACCTTTAAATATGATTAAAGTGTAGATTCCCCTAGAGAGTAGATGGACATGTGGAGTTTGGGATCCCTGAACTCACAATTTAAAAATACATCTTTTAGTAAAGTTGATTTTGAGATTGTGCGTTTGGAAATGCCACTTTTAGAAAGTGAGCATTTTCTTGCTTAAACCATTCTGTGACTCTGCCTTGTTTGTGGATTCCCTGTCTGGGTCAGTTTGACAGCTGGGTTGTTTTTCACCTCGCACCAGACAGTGACACAAAGGGAGCTGGGGTGTGATCTGCATTTCCTGATTAGCCATCTCTGCTAGGAGGGAGGGGTGGAGTGGTCACTCTCATCTGAAAGGACTGTGCCTGCCTCTGACAATGCTGTCTCCAACCCCCTGGTGTGTGTCTGAGGCCTTGCCTGGGCAAGGCAGGATTTCACAAGAAGGTGTGAGTCCCCTTTGAAGAAAGGTGACTTCAAAGACTAAAATGGGTATAAGAAGGGCACCCAAACTTACAAACTTTAGAAACACTTCTGGAATCAAGGGGAACCTCTGCCTGGAGAAGAGCTGATCGCTGAGGAACAAGTGCTGCCCTGCCTGTGACTGTGCTTTGTGGAGCTTTCCTGCAGTGCTGCTTCTGCCAGAGTAAGAGGGCAAAGACTGGACTTTGTGTGCCTTCCATCTTGAAGAAGAAATCTCCAAGGGCTTGATGTAGAGCTTGCCTCCTGTTATTGAAGTCTCAGGGATAGCAAAGACTTCTTCCTGCCAGCACCTGGAGTCTCTGGAGAGACCCCTACTCTGCTCTGTGGTGCCCTTCCAGTTCCTGGGACCCTGAAAGGAGAGGCTGGCAGCCTAAGGACAAAAATACACGCACCGAGCGCCGTGCGGAGAAAAGATCGACGCGAATCCGATCGCGGCTGAGAAAACGACGCGACGCCGGCTCCGCAGCTGAGAAACGACGCCGCAGGAAACGCGACCGGAGAATCGACGCCCGGAGCAGGAGAAACGACGCGCAGCATCGCTGACGAAGGCTGAGAGATCGCAACCAGCGCCGCGGGACTTTCGGACCGTCGCGTGGCTGGCTTTTTCGACGCGCCTCGCCGTGCCGAGCTGTTTTCGACGCATATACCCGTGCAGGGTTATTTTCGACGCACACCGCCCGTGCGGGGTTATTTTTGCCGCAAACCAGGTACATTTTCACGCTAGCAGCGCTAGTGTGTTGTTACAACTACCTAAAGACTCTTTTTATTTTAAACCTTTAAAAAATCATAACTTGACTTGTGTATGTTGGATTTTTGTCGTTTTGGTCTTGTTTTGTCTAGATAAATATTTCTTATTTTTCTAAACTGGTGTTGTGTCATTTTGTAGTGTTTTCATTAAGTTACTGTGTGTGTTGGTACAAATACTTTACGCCCAGCACTCTGAGGTTAAGCCTACTGCTCTGCCAAGCTACCAAGGGGGTAAGCAGGGGTTAGCTGAGGGTGATTCTCTTTTATCCTAACTAGAGTGAGGGTCCTTGCTTGAACAGGGGGTAACCTGACTGTCAACCAAAGACCCCATTTCTAACATTGGTGACCAGCGGTCGGGATTGGACTTGTATTTGTACTTGACATACAGTAATTGAGTGTACACTACTGTTTTGATCTCAGACCACTACGTGACCACATACTACTTGTCTTGTGATTCTGCTTTTTGTTCTCTGATGTCCTCCTGGAAGTATTGATAATATTTTTGGACTTTGTTTTTGGTTGTGAAGCCTTTGCAGAATGGAAGTCAATTTCTGGCACCTATTTATGTATAAAAAGTGGCAGCTTAAAGCATTTTGCATGGAAAGGGGACTGGCAGTGAACAAGAAATCCAGAAGGGAGGATCTTGAGTCAGCCCTGTTTCAGTATGAATTGAAACGTTGTCAGGCAACACCACCAAATGAGTCTGAGGAGGATGACTACTCCGAAGAGGAGGAAACAGAAAGAGATGAGTGGCTCCTAGCTCGAATCCGGAGTCTGGAAGAGCTAGATGCAGAGCTTGAGAGGGCTGAGGAGGAGAGAGCCTTAGTCCTAGAAAAAGAAAGGATTGCAGCTCAAGAGCTGAGCTGTGAAGAGCTGAAGCTGGAGGCCATGAGGGCTGAGTCCAGTTCAGATGGTGGCAGCAAAAATCTTGTATCCAGTACTGCTGAAGAAGTGCACATGCCCAGAGATGTGGTGCCCTACTTGAAGGAGGGAGTTAACACACGCCAGGAGGTTCAGGGGTATGAGGTAGCTCCAGTGATGCACAGGGTCCCTGAGGTGGATTGGGGAACTGGCATGGGGAGTCATATTCCTACTGGTGGGAGGGACACTCTACTGACTCTAGTTGAGAGTGACAGGGAGAGGGGTTCCCCCCAGGTAGAAGTCCTGGTTATGGAGTGTGAAAACATCCCAGAAGAGTGTGGGTTGAGTGTCAGGGACAGTCAGGTACTGTCTCACCAGTCTCAGGAGGGTGATGTGGGGTGCTTTTTCAAAGCAGAGTCACTGGATGGTTGGGTGAAGGGTACTTTGGTTAATTCATGTGAGGGGCGGAGTGATGTAATTGCTGGAGAGCATATGTCTAGTCCTTATTTTCCAGAGCTATGCCAACACCAGGTGGAGTGTGAGTTCTCTGACCCCAGGGAGCTTACAATGGAGGCAGACTTCTGGGTGAGTACCAGAGAGTCTGAAGAGGCATTTGGGGTGCTCCTGAGAGGAGTGGTCTAGGTAGTTCCCAACCAGGTGAGGTAGGGAAGGATTGTAGTGTCCCAGGTAGGTCCCTGTGTAGTGGGATGGGTGAGGGACCCCATGTCCAGTCTCAGAGGAGAGGGAATGGGGATGGGTTGAGGCCCAAGGTGCCCGAGATCCGGTCCCAGGTCCTGGAGGGTTCCCTGCGGGAACCCCAGGAGGGGAGCCTAGCCTGTACCATAGGGCCATCTGTTGAGGGAGACCCCACAGTGTCAGGAGAACTTGGGGGGGCGGCTGTAGCCAGCGTCCCACCAGTTCTGGTGTCTGGCAGTACCACTCCTAGTGAGGGGTTGCAGAAGTCCAGACAGAGGGTTGAGAGGGGGTTGCGGACCCCAGTGGAGAACCTGGAGGGTCAGGGGTCAGCTCTGAGTGCAGAGCCCCCCAGGAATGACCTTGGTGAGACCATTTCTGGGCTGGGGGGAATCCAGACTCTGTCAGATGGGCAGAGGTCAGGAGACCTGCGCCAGCCAGACTCTTGTATGGCCCTTGGGGAAAGTGTTTCCCTTGTGGGGGGTAGGTGTGCCCCCCAGGAAGTCCTGGTGCGCCAGGCAATGATTCAACCGCAGGGTGGTGACTCTGGGTTGGATGATCAGGTTCAGGGGGTAAACTCTGACCTGATGGGGAGTACGTGTGCTCCCAAGGAAGTCCTGGTGCGCCAGGCAGTGGTTCAACCGCAGGGTAGTGACTCTGGGTTGGATTGCCAGATTCAGGGGGTAAGCTCTGATCTGGTAGGGGGTAGGTGTGCTCCCCTGGAAGTCCTGGTGTGCAAGGCAATGGTTCAACCGCAGGGTGGTGACTCTGGGTTGAATGATCAGGTTCAGGGGGTAAACTCTGACCTGATAGGGGGTAAGTGTGCTCCCAAGGAAGTCCTGGTGTGCCAGGCAGTGGTTCAACCGCAGGGTGGTGACCCTGGGTTGGATGACCAGGTTCAGAGGGTAAACTCTGACCTGGTAGGGGGTAAGTATGCCCCCCAGGAAGTCCTGGGTTGCCAGGCAGTGATCCAGTCTGTGGGTACAGACCCTGGATTGGGAGGCCAGGTTAAGGGTGTCCCCCCTGACCTGGAGGAAGGGGCTACTGCTAACAGTACCCCTACCATGTTGTCTTCTGGGGGGGCCGCTCCTAGTTGGGTGGTTCAGGACCCCAGAAGAGAGGGCAGGGGGAGGGAAGCCTCACCCCTGGCCCTGGTCCAACCTGAAGGTACAGACCCCAGGTTGGAGGATCAGTTGCAGGTTAACATCCCTGCACTGATGGAAGAATTGTGCAGGACTGCTTCTACAAGCACCCTGACAGTTTTGGACTCTGGGGGTGCCGCTTCTGCAGGGAGGGTACAGAGCCCCAGAGGGGAGGACCAGGGTCAGGTTGTCATCCCTGACCTGGTGGAAGAGAGAGTGGTCAAAGGGTGCCAGGCACCTGGGGCTACCACCCCCCACTCTCCACAGTCACAGTGGTTAGAGAGGCCTGAGGTCGGGCTCTCATCCCTGACAGTTGTCTGGGGCCACTGTGGCTTGCTGTCCTGGTGGACAGAGTTGCCCCTGGGGGGGGGAGGACGAGAGTCACACCCCGGGGGTGGAGTGGGCAACACCACTGTGTTGGCCCTGGTGGTACTATCTGCCCATTGCAATTCATCTGTGAGCAAAGTAAAGTTAGGTGCTGCACAGATGGTGTCTGTAGATGTGGAGAAGGGTTCCCCATGGGTTAGCTTAGTGGGCCCTGAGAGTATGGACAGAGGGATCCAACTGGAGTCAGGAAGGCGTAGAACTGGAACATGCCCCTGCTGTTGTGGGCCTGGGTCCCTGTTCTATCGCCCCAATCAGGGAAGTACATCAAGGTATTGATTGTTCTCCCCTGGCTTTAGGCTGGTAGGGGGTCGTGTTGGACTTTTGCTTATGCAGGGTCATCCCCAGACTTTTTTGCCTCCTGCCTCCTATATTTTTCTGACATGTTGCTGTTGGCTTTTCAACTCTGAGCACTTTACCACTGCTAACCAGTGCTAAAGTGCATATGCTCTCCTGTTTAAATTGTATGTAAGTGGTTTATCCATGATTGGCATATTTGATTTACTAGTAAGTCCCTAGTAAGGTGCACTAGAGGTGCCAGGGCCTGTAACTCAAATGCTACTAGTGGGCCTGCAGCACTGGTTGTGCCACCCACATAAGTAGCTCTGTAATCATGTCTCAGACCTGCCACTGCAGTGTCTGTGTGTGTATTCTTACACTGTAAATTCGACTTGGCAAGTGTACCCACTTGCCAGGCCTAAACCTTCCCTTTACTTACATGTAAGGCACCCCTAAGGTAGGCCCTAGGTAGCCCCAAGGGCAGGGTGCAGTGTATGGATAAGGTAGGACATATAGTACTGTGGTTTATATGTCCTGACAGTGAAATACTGCCAATTTCGTTTTCACTGTTGCCAGGTCTGTCTCTCTCTCATAGGATAATATGGGGGCTACCTTTAAATATGATTAAAGTGTAGATTCCCCTAGAGAGTAGATGGACATGTGGAGTTTGGGATCCCTGAACTCACAATTTAAAAATACATCTTTTAGTAAAGTTGATTTTGAGATTGTGCGTTTGGAAATGCCACTTTTAGAAAGTGAGCATTTTCTTGCTTAAACCATTCTGTGACTCTGCCTTGTTTGTGGATTCCCTGTCTGGGTCAGTTTGACAGCTGGGTTGTTTTTCACCTCGCACCAGACAGTGACACAAAGGGAGCTGGGGTGTGATCTGCATTTCCTGATTAGCCATCTCTGCTAGGAGGGAGGGGTGGAGTGGTCACTCTCATCTGAAAGGACTGTGCCTGCCTCTGACAATGCTGTCTCCAACCCCCTGGTGTGTGTCTGAGGCCTTGCCTGGGCAAGGCAGGATTTCACAAGAAGGTGTGAGTCCCCTTTGAAGAAAGGTGACTTCAAAGACTAAAATGGGTATAAGAAGGGCACCCAAACTTACAAACTTTAGAAACACTTCTGGAATCAAGGGGAACCTCTGCCTGGAGAAGAGCTGATCGCTGAGGAACAAGTGCTGCCCTGCCTGTGACTGTGCTTTGTGGAGCTTTCCTGCAGTGCTGCTTCTGCCAGAGTAAGAGGGCAAAGACTGGACTTTGTGTGCCTTCCATCTTGAAGAAGAAATCTCCAAGGGCTTGATGTAGAGCTTGCCTCCTGTTATTGAAGTCTCAGGGATAGCAAAGACTTCTTCCTGCCAGCACCTGGAGTCTCTGGAGAGACCCCTACTCTGCTCTGTGGTGCCCTTCCAGTTCCTGGGACCCTGAAAGGAGAGGCTGGCAGCCTAAGGACAAAAATACACGCACCGAGCGCCGTGCGGAGAAAAGATCGACGCGAATCCGATCGCGGCTGAGAAAACGACGCGACGCCGGCTCCGCAGCTGAGAAACGACGCCGCAGGAAACGCGACCGGAGAATCGACGCCCGGAGCAGGAGAAACGACGCGCAGCATCGCTGACGAAGGCTGAGAGATCGCAACCAGCGCCGCGGGACTTTCGGACCGTCGCGTGGCTGGCTTTTTCGACGCGCCTCGCCGTGCCGAGCTGTTTTCGACGCATATACCCGTGCAGGGTTATTTTCGACGCACACCGCCCGTGCGGGGTTATTTTTGCCGCAAACCAGGTACATTTTCACGCTAGCAGCGCTAGTGTGTTGTTACAACTACCTAAAGACTCTTTTTATTTTAAACCTTTAAAAAATCATAACTTGACTTGTGTATGTTGGATTTTTGTCGTTTTGGTCTTGTTTTGTCTAGATAAATATTTCTTATTTTTCTAAACTGGTGTTGTGTCATTTTGTAGTGTTTTCATTAAGTTACTGTGTGTGTTGGTACAAATACTTTACGCCCAGCACTCTGAGGTTAAGCCTACTGCTCTGCCAAGCTACCAAGGGGGTAAGCAGGGGTTAGCTGAGGGTGATTCTCTTTTATCCTAACTAGAGTGAGGGTCCTTGCTTGAACAGGGGGTAACCTGACTGTCAACCAAAGACCCCATTTCTAACAATGTTCTCCTAGCCTTAAGTAGGATGGCAATGCCGCCCCCTAATCAATCAATAAGTATGTTGTCTACATTGCAAAACATAACTGTAGGAAGCTGGCACTGTATATACTATGCCAAAGCGAGGTATAATGTGCACAGAGTCCAGGGGTTCCCCAGAGGCTTAACAAAGGCTAAAGTAGATAATGCTAATGCTCTCTTTTGTGGCAGTGTGGTCAAGCAGTTAGGGTTATCAGATGGTAGTGCAAAGCATTTGTTGTACAGTCAAGAAATGAGGCACACTCAATGACTAATTCCAGGCCAATGTTTTTATATAGCAAAAATATATTTTCACACTTTATTACGAGATCCAAAAGGTCTTTGTTGCAGGTAAGTACAGTTGTAAGTAAGTATCAAACATATGTATCAAATGTACTTTGTTTTGGGTTTTGCAGATAAAGCAGTTTACGAGTAAGTAACACTTTTCAATTTTAAAAGTTGACACTGCACTTTTACATAGGAATCAATGGAGTCATAGGGGAGGAAAAGTGTTAACACATTTATCAGGTAAGTACTCGTCTTACGATCCCAGTCTTCTGGGGTTAGGATGTCCACAGGTTAAAGTTCAGGTTGACCCCAAAATTGCACCACCAGCAACAAGGGGCTGGCTTGGTGTAGAGGTCCAAGTTGGTGTTGGGTTTTCAATGGAATCCTATGAGGACTGAGGGCACTTGGTAGAAAACAGATTGTAGTTAAGTACCCACGGTTTAAGGGCACAGGCCTTGGGGGTTTTGGTCAGCATTTGGTCAGTACTGGTGGGCCACAGGTCAACACCAAACACACACTTTCAGTGGCACGGGGCAGCCGAGTGTGGGGTGCAAACACAGAGCTTGGCACCCAATGGTTGTCAATAGGGGCCTGTGGGAGTCACAAAAATATGCTGCAGGCTGGGTCCATGAGGTCGGTTCCGGAAAACCAAACGTTGGACAAGTATGAGAGGGGCCTGCTGGACGTTACTGGACCATTCGTCAAATTCCCCAAGGTCAGGGGGCTGCAGGTGCAGGTGTCTCCTTGGGCATCAGGAATATTTGTTGGATCCGGTAATGATCAGGGGAGTCCTCTGGATTCAGGCTGCAGGCATCGTTGTGTTGGTCAGGAGGGGTCAACCCAGAGTGGACTCAAGGTCGGAATTGCCCGGGGACCTTTTCTGGACCGGTGGGCCACCTGGACTCTGGCCGTGGGCATTGGGTGCAGAGTGGGCAGAGATTGCGGATCCGGGCCGGTTCTGGAGTCTTTTTGGAAGGTTTCTTCTGGACAGGGCAGTTGTCCTTGGGAGTTCTTGGTCCTCTGCTTGGCAGGCAGTCCTCTGGGAGTCTGGAGAGGTTGCTGGTCCTGCAGGATGCACTGCCTTTTTGGAGCAGGAATCTTGAAGCTGTAGACAGGCCGATAGGGCTGGGGCCAAGTCATTTGTCATCCCGAGTCTTAACTGTGGGGGTCAGCTTTGCAGTGCGTCTTCTTTCTTATTCCTTGAGGTCACCAGGAATCTGGTGAGTAAGGTTCAGGGGTGTGCCTAAATACTAGATTTAGGGGCTTTGCAAGGGTCAGAGGGCAGTAGTGACTGAGTCTCAGTGTGACTAGACCCTTCCCTTGTCCAGTCCCTTTGGGGAGTGGGACACATTCCTATCCCTATTTCTCCTTTTCCCCCAAAACAAGATAGAGGATTCTGCAAGGAGGGGATCACTTCAGCACTGGACACCTTAGTGGTGGTTCTGGCTGCAGTGGCCACCAAGTTTCCCGCTGGACCTGCTGCCAAAAGTGGGGCCTGGTCTGGGGGACAACCATTTCCTCTAGCTGGAGTGCCCTTGGGCACTGTAACAGGAGACCTGAGCCTTTGAGGCTCACCGCCAAGTGTTGCAGTTCCTGACGAGGGGAGATGTGAAGCACCTCCACACAGAGCAGGCTTGGTTTCTGATCCCAGAGAGCACAAAGGCTATCACCCCATGGGGTCAGAAATGTGTCTTTTAGTGGCAGTTTGGCACCGACTGGGCAGCCCTGCACTAAAGGGTTGGGTAAAATACAGGGATGTGTGCATTCTACAATATATCCACTGGCATAAGTGTGGGTTTATTGTGCTGAGACTTTGGATACCAAACTTCCCAGTCTTCGGTGACGCCATCATGGAGCTGTGGAGTTCATAATGACAAACTCCCAGTCCATGTACTTAATATGGCCACACTACACTTCCAGGGTCTAAGAATGGACGTAGACACTGTAGAGGCATATTGCTCATGCAGCTATGTCCTCACCTGTGGTATAGTGCACCCTGCCTTAGGGCTGTAAGGCCTCCTAGATGGGTGACTCACCAATGCCACAGGCAGTGGTTGGTTTGTGAGCATGGCACCCTGGGAGGGATGCCATGTCGACTTTACCTTTTTCTCCCCACCAACATATACAATTTGCAATGGCAGTGTGTATGTGCTTGGTGAGGGGTCCCTTAGGGTGTCACAACACATGCTGCAGCCCCTATGGACCCTCTTTCACAACAGAGCCCTTGGTACCACTGGTACCTTTTACAAGGGACTTAGCTGTGTGCCAGGGGTGCGCCAATGGTGGAAAAAATTGTACAGTTTAAGGAAAGAACACTGGTGATGGGGTCTGATTAGCAGGATTCCAGCACACACTCAGTCAAATTAGCATCAATATCAAGCAAAAAGTGTTGCGGGGGTAACCATGCCAAAAAGGGGCACTTTCCTACAATAACAAAAACAATACAATACAATAAACAATTCATGGTTAATATCAAGACACTCTGATAGTCTGTCATCAGAGAGAGGACATTCAAATATTACATTTCATGCTATCAAGCATAGCACTTGCATATCTGACAATTTTGACATCCCAGTAGACAGCAGCAATAGTACAGATCAAATGTTGCTGCACATCAGGAGTGGACCAGTGAACAAGCAATGCACTCATTGCCACTTAGTTCAAGGCAGTTGCCCAAGTCCCATCCCCGATCACCTAAGTGGGCCCTACATCTGTTTTGGTCTTTAATGATACAATCAGTGCATCCCGTTCTATGGCACCTTCTCTCCCCCACAGCTCTTCATTGTCAAGTGTTTAGGGTGACACCACCTGCCTTTACTCTTTACCTCTAAATCAGATTTTGAGCTATGAAGCCTTTATCCCTTTACATAATCCCAGTATATTTACCTCCAGTGATTAGGGATGGTTTCTGACAGTTACCTCCTGTTCAATCTTTTGAAATGAGTCCTGATATAAAGTAAGTGCCAGGCAGCTCCAAAACATGGGAGCAATATCTGCTCCAGTCTGATTCCAGTAACATAGCCCTCCCATTAGGTGTCTGTTGTCTGTGCAGGTGGTTTTCCCAGTGTTCCACCAGGAGAATGTTGTCTGTTTTTGAATGTTGTATAATGCAACAGAATTGGCAGGGCACAAGTCAGGGGTACATGCAGGTGGACCCTGTGAAAGTAGTAGGTTGCACCACCAAGATGTTTGGGTGCAGTAAATAATGGTGAAATTGTCCCAATGTAATTTTCTGACACCAGGACACATTCAGCAGCTGCCTGCATGTTGTCTGCTTACCATTGAAAGCGGTTGCGTGCAGGCAACGTGCAGGTGATAAGGAGGCTTTCTTATTTTCACTTCTAGCTGGACCAACAACAAATATCTGATTTAAATGTCCATCAGTCCCTCTTTTGTTTGAGTAGCATCCTGCCTGGGGGCTATCTGAAGCCTAACACCGAGATGCCAGAGCAATGGGGGGGAAACAAAGGCAAAAGAATTGCATTCACTTCACAAGTACTTAAGAGAGACAGTTATCCGGAAGCAAGCTTTTAACTTTGCTCAATAATGTATAAAAGAGATATGAATGCACTTGAATGTCAGATGTATCGGTCTATATGAGTATTTACATGACTAACAATGTAAATGCCACAATCATTTTAATGTAATTCTGGTATAACACTGCTCCTCCCGGTGAAGCGTGTCAGAGCGCTTTACATCACATGCACACACTATACATTGACAATAAATCATACAAGTGTGTAAATCAACGTACAAGGTTTGTTACATAAGACAATGAGATCAGGCACACTAGAATTATGCGGCATGGGCAGACCAAATTAAGTGGCAGGGCTGGCTGATTTATGCTGCAAGAAAAGGCAACTTTTATGGTGTAGTGCAGCACAGTTAGTGCTAGTATTACTAGTACTAGTGCTAGTATTATTTTGCAATTTTACACATATTAACAGTATCTGGTCAAAGATTACATCACATTAGTACCACTTGGACACCCAAATACGGAAAGGTACACAAAGCAACTGAAAGGTGACAACTTAACCTTTTCCAAGGGCCTTCCACTACTCTCCAACATGTCAGTGTTCTTTTAGAAACTATTTATTTTCTGGAAAATAAATGTTGAAATCTGAAGATTATGCAGCAGATGATGGTTATGTGGCAAATGCAGTAAATCCATAATTATGCAGAAAACACAGTGGTTGCAATAACACATAATTCCAGTGGCACTGAATGAGATTAGAAAGTGTAGGAATCACACTTCTTCCTTCATGGCTCGCTGTTAATTTATGCACTTTAAAAAACAAAAGGATCTCTGTGTTAAAAATCAGTAACTTACTTTTCTACATAAAATTAAAAGAACCGCATGTGACACAATGTGCTTTGCAGGAGACCCATTCATCCTCTATGCTACTATGAGTCAAAACTGTGACTAGAAAAAAAAACGGATATCTCCAGCACATGTATTAATCACCATAGCTATTTTACCATTATTATTATTCCCTGGGATGTACTAGCACACAAAGATTTCTGTATCAGGTGCATTAACCCTATAAGATATTTTAAAGGACAGCCTGTGCAACCAGTTAAGCCAGAACAGATTTCCTGTCACATTTTTTCTTGTTTCCAATTTCTTCGTGGCAGTATTTTTTTAAAAAATGCATACTTTGACTGTCAGACTGTTTTCCATGACCCTGCTCCTCATGACCCCACCCTCTTTTCATTGCCGCATGTTGACTCCTAATTTATAGGTTTCCATAGTGAAGTTTTTCCAATTCCATCCCTGCTGTAAGGATCACACACAAACCAGTAGCAAAGTTGGAAATCTGCTTTAAGTCACCATGTCCAGTGTCAGAATCCCAAAAGAAATCAGCAGGAACAACTTGGGGAAATGTGCATCCTGCAGTTCTCCCAGAATGCAGCACACCAGGAAGCTAGATCAACATTTGTTAGCACATAGAGACTGGTGAGCCAATAAATTAACAGGGAGAGCCAAGCCAGAGCCAGGCTAAGGGTATGGCTTGGCTCTATGACCCGAGCCCTGAAAATGTTTGGCAAGTAAATCATGCAACAATCTTCATGCCAGAATATGTTAAGGTGTCTTCTAAGCTCAAAAATTCAAATTAAAAAATTCAAAATTCAAAGAAGTGTATTTATTTACCATGCAGAAGTGTTCCACCCTAGCACATCAGATTATATACAGCATTAAGAAGGGATTATTAAAAATAAGGGTCTTTAAATATGAACTTATAAACATTGCTGCCCACCCCTGCTCTGGCTACAATTGCATTAGTAAACTAAGAAGCAAGCCAGTTGTCATGTATACCCTAAAAATGGCCCTGATTCTTATTTTAAATAGAGCAATACTGTAGTCTATTAAATCAAACAGAAATGGTTTTGGAACAGAATACACCCTAAACTCACCTGCCTAAAAGTGCTCTCATATGGGGTGATAAAGAAAAAGGAGGCTCAGTGAAATAAAATACTTGCCCAGAATCACACAATTGGCGAACATGGCAGCCGTGATTGATCATTGGTTTTCTTGTTGCACATTCTGCAGTTCATCCCTAGATAGGTTCCTTTTCCTATTAACCATTAATGCTTTGCTTTAAATTATCGGTATACGAGGATAAAGCATGGTGGCAAACAGAAGCCACATTCAAGCTTGGCTTGTGGTGGGCTCAAGGGCTCAAAAGACCACAAGTGAGCCAGGGCCATCTACTTGGCTTGGGCTTTCAGTGGCTTGCCTATCACTAGTTGCAAACCATTTAAAAAGGTGAGCATCCAGAATGTTGGTCTTTTTGTCCCTGAGCCCCTACACCTGCCTTAGCCAACCTGCATCTTGCCTTCCATTCCATTATGTAACAAATCTTGTACGTTGATTTACACACGTGTATGATTTATTGTCAATGTATATCGTGTGCATGTGCACACTGTAGCACATGCTGCACATGGACAGAAAGAGGAAGAAATAAACCAGATGAAGATTGATGGTGGAGAGGTGTCAGTTGTATCCAGGTATCCATTCCAGTTCTTGGTAATTACTACTATCCCACCCATGATTCACCCCATCTCACTGCAAAAGAAATACTGTGTTTTATCTTTGGGCAAAATGTTGCCCTGGTGAAGCAGCGTCTGCTTGCCATGTAGCCTGATATCAAGGAAATGTTTCTGACTCCTAAGGTTGGGCTAAAGGATACCATTACAATCTCCCAGCCACATTCTTGCTTCCAAATGCTAGCTCTTTTAAAGTGGGTGAGCTAACAAATTATCAGGGAGAGCCTGCGCATGAGCTGAGCCATGAAACTGGCAAGTAGTTCGTGCAACAAAATACACAAAGTTGCTTCACAACTTTACAAAAGTGTATTTTGTTAAAATGCAGAAATGTTTCACCATAGTATTTTGGATGACATCACTGCATTGACAGGCATTTACTAAAACTGGTAGCTTGAGTTTAGTGTGCACTAAAAACAATCATACTCAGCCCTACCCTGACAATGCTGTTAATGAACCGAGATGCTAGTCAGTTGTCCTGAGCACCCAGTAAGTGGCTTAGATTCTTATTGTATATGGAGCGACATTATAGTCCACTATATCAAACACAACCGAAAGATTTGTCTACGATCACACAATTTGGCCAAGTGGGGAAGCAGATATTGATCTCAGATTTTCTGCTTTCATGTTAGATGGGCATCACTTTATTTCTCCTGTTTTACATCAAGTGGGTAATGTTTTGTCTTTACTTCATGTGCATGAGGTTAGAGCATGGGTGGTAGGGAGAATTCACATGCAAGCCACTTGCCATGTGCCCCTTATATGTGGCCTAGATTCTTATTACACATTGAACAACATTATAGTCCACTAAATTAAACACGAGAGGGATTTGCATAGGATCATACAGTATGGCCAAGTGTAGAAGTCAAGATTGATCCCAGGTTTTCTGCTTTCACATTGTTCAATTAAGCCACTTGAAGGACATCTCTTTATTTCTTCTTTTTTTACAACATTGATTCTTTTTGCATGCAGTTGGAGCATGGGAGACAGGCATAAGCAACCTATACGCCAATAGTCATGTGCAGGCCATTTATGACCTAGAATCTTATTATACATAGAACAACATTATAGTCAATGAAATCACTCAAAATAGTTTTCTGCCTACAACTTATAGCTAAGCCCCAGTTCAGTTTCGACTTATTACTGTATGTTTGTGAACGTTCATTGATCTATGAATGTATTTCATGTTTGTCAACTTGAACCGATCGTTCCACTTTTGGTCAGTACCACAGATTGATGCATACTTATTTACCAGCTTGTAAACATCATGTGCTCCTTTCTTTTCTCATCCATACTGCAACTGTGAATTTTTCCTTTCAAATAAGAACTATCTTGCATAATCCTGCTTGCTCCTTCATAACCCAAATATTCAGGTTTGGGCAGAAGTATCTAAATTCATTACACCAAAACATAAAATAATTTCCAAACATTTGAAATTATGTACTTTACTTACTAGCTCCAATCACTTTTGAAGAGTTGTTTTCTTTGAAAGGAAAATAAGTTGTTTTAATAGATCGGGACATTTAAGAGCATTTGATATTGTTGTGTTAAAGTTGCCAAGTTGTTACCCTGCCGGGGTATGGCTGATCTAGTTCTTTAACCTCTCATCCCTACCTACTGCAGCGATGCTGCCCAATTTGCGGTGTCCTGTACCATTACGCCACATAGGTAGGCTGGTGTAATTTAGATTAAGGCTATGTATGCAATGAAAGATTGTGTGTGCTTACATAGGGTTGGGTCAGTCAGAATGAGATTACAGTAAATAGGTGAGCCTACAGGTCAGTGTTACTGTAAACAACTAGGACATCTGCACTGCACCATGTTGGTAGTGTAACATGTCAAGTATGTGCAAAGTTGTATTTGCAAGCATTGTCTAATGGAGATTCTGATTACTGGCCATAGTTTGTGGTGTCTTTCACTGTTCCTGCATCTCCACACTTAGGTAGTTTTTCTATGCAAAATAGCAATATTCCTTTGCGAAGGCCAGTAGTTTCTCAAAAGTGCTAGTTGGGACTAGCTTTATAAGAACCCTTTTCTTGTGAGTTAACTTTGTAACCATTTTGTTGAAGCTGGTCATGTAACACTGGAAAGAAGTCAGGAGTCAAATGTGGTGTAAAAGGATGAATTGATTCTTAAACCAGGAGGAGCATCTCAGACATCCTTCTCATGCAGGCCCACTGGTTCCCTCATTTCCAAATCCAACATTCTCTTTAGAATTCTCTTCTAACATTTCCATGCCATGCAAACTCACATTATAAGTGAGCTTCTGCCAGCCGTAGTTACCACAGTCCTGATTACCTCACACCTCCCTCTCATATAATAACATGACCAGAAAACATAATACAGTAACAAAACTTCTCTAAAGAGAACTCTACTAATATGTGTGAAATAAAACAATGCAATGAAATATTGAAGCGAAATGCTAATGTTCAAGAATATAAAACAAATATCATGTCCATGTGAAATTATACATCACGAGATGTCTTCATCTAAATATGCAGGAATTTAAGAAGTATAGTCACCCAAGTATGCAGGACTCTGTATTACCCATCCAGATTTTCTTAATGTGGAATTTACCATTGTTCCCACCGGACTTGTTATTGGTGTCTTTGTCCAATTCTTTGCAATGACCGTCTTTTCGAGACCGCTTCTTAGCATTCTCCATATTTCTCCATTTATACAACACTACACGATTAAGATTCCATACACGGGTCTCATCTGTCCTGATAGCATTTGTGAACTCTTTTAGAACCCCCATAGGTTTGACAATTTTCCCCCAGCTTCATTCCGACCTGGTCTCTTAATCATGACCATATCACCTATGGTAATAACAACCAGTTGTTCGCATCAAAGTGTGTTTTACTGTTCTTTATTTTCCAGTCCTCCTTCAACTTCTGTTCTTCAGATATACTGTTCCTCCTCTAATCATTCAGAAACCTATTTACCCAAGAGGGTTTCAGTACAGTATTTGGATGTCTTCCCCTAAACAATAAAAATTATGATTCACCCATAGTAGTGTGCAGAGTGAATCTGTGTAACCCCACCCTTTTGGTTATGCAATTAAGCTTACTATTTTTGCTAAAGAAATGTTTTTTTCAGCACATGGATAACATTTCTACCATCTTGTTGGATTTTGGATTATAGAGCGCACTGTTCTTATGTGTAATATCACACCCTGGAATAAAATTTGCCATCTCCTTTGAAACCAACTGCACCCCATTTTCTGTCAACATAGTTTCAGGAAGTCCCTCCCTTGCAATGAGATCTTTCAGAAGTTGTAATACATGACACATCTCAATGCCATTGAAAAAACATTTCAGTCCACCTGGAAAACAAATCCATTACAACAATGAAATTGTTATAATGACCCCCATGAATGGGTACTGGTATGTCCATGGCAATGTCTTTCCACAGACCATCATGACGCTTCCTGATGACCAGCGGGTTGCACCCAAGGCTTCATAGATTTTTCACTCACAGCAAATTGCGTGCATTCCTTCTCCAAGCATTCTACATGTAGATCCATCCCAAGCCCACCAGCATGCCGAGCGTAGCCTCTCCTTGGTTTTAGAAATTCCTAAATTACATGTATGTGCTTGATTCAACAAGTCCTCTCGTAATAAAGCAGGAGGGACGACTCTGTTACCTCTAAGTAACATTTCATTATTAGAAGTTAACTGATTCTTTACCAACCAGACGTCTTTACATTCCACACCCCCTTGATCTTTATAGTTCCAACCTGTACATATAAGATTCGTTACCTTCTGCAGTACCATACCCACTTTTTCTGCTTCTTTCCACTATCTTCAGAGATAATTTCTTAATCTACTTCACACATATGCTTGGTGGAATCGCCCGTGGTTCAATCGTTGTCCAGTTCAGAACCTCCTTCTGGTACAAACCGAGACAGGGTATGTGTAATCACAATTTCTGCCCCTGGAATATATTTCATATAGAAGTTGTACTCCTGTAAACTTACACCCCACTTCAATATTCTAGTTGAAATTTAGTCACTCCCTTTGGAATTGAAAACCTCACATAAGGGTTTGTGATCAGCTCTCACTACAAATGTACTGCCCCATAAAAAAGTCTTCCGTTTTTTATTTGCCTAATGAGCAGCCAGAGCCTCCCTTTCTATGACTGAGTATCTAGTTTCTACTCCCTTTAAACTCCTTCAGCTAAACAATATGGTATTTTCTGGACTCAACCCTTAGGCTGGCATCTATTGTGATTATTGAACTTTTATTCGGAGCAAAATGTTTAAGCTTGGTAGCTTGTCCTCATCTGCTTTTTAACTTAATGAATTCCTTCTCACAATCAGAATTCCACACAAAGTTAACTCCCTGCCTTAGTTATTGTCTCATGTTGGAGCTGACATTAGCAAAGATTTTAATGAATTTGTTGTAATACTCTGCCATACCTAGAAATTGCATTAGTTCTTCTTTGGTGGACGTAGAAGCTACGTTCTACATGGTATTGAACTATCTCCGACTTTGGAACTACCCCTTCACCTGCTATAGTATGCCCCAGGTAATCAGGAGCCTTAATGCCGAATTGGAATTTCTCTAATTTAATGGTAAAGTCATGATTGCTCATGATTGCATAACCTATCCAACACCTGTCTGACTTTGGATTGTGCTCTGTGTCAACTTTTCCATACACCAGTATGTCATCCTGATATACTCAGACCCCATCTATTCCACAACTCTCCTTGGTGTATCCAGTTTAATATACTATCACCTTTCTTGGAGAAATACATTTTGCCAGAGGTCTAGCAATGTTCATATTCAATGAGACCCACAAAATATCGATGCAATTCAATTGCCCCACCAAACCCCCACAAGCACAGGTTTATTATCTGGTTTAAGCAGTGTCACCTTGCCCTCCAGTTTATCTTTATAGAATTTACTTACTACAATGGTAATCTTGGCCCCAGAGTCAAACAATACTTGGGTTCTCTTTCCCTCTACTTAAATGTAGTCTAGGGGCCCATTACTCCTTTTACTTCCAAACTGTAAGACTATTTGTTCACATTTAAAATCTGAGTTTTCACTATCCTCACTGTCAATTGCATCTACTCAATTTGCTTTCTGCTTTAAGGTTTTCACTCAGCAGACTGAAGCAAAGTGTCCCTTCTTATTACAAGGAAGAGACAAACCGCTTTTAGTGCTGGGCAAGATTTGTCATTAGCAAAATGCCCTGCCTTATCACCCCTGTAACATTTCCTCTCTACATGAAATTATTTGTTAATATTCTTGGTGCTCTTATATTGCTTCTTCTTTATGTCTTCCATATCAGAATCTTTATTTGTCTTCCTCCACCCGACAGCATGCACCTCTTTAGTTGAGTCTCTGCTCACCACCTTCACACATTTCAATGAATGCTCACTTTTCTTAGCAGTGAGCAACAACTCATCAAGAGTGGGTTCATCTCTGAGCCATTGTTCATCCTGCACTTTTTCAGTGTAACACCCCAACATAAATTGATCCCTTACGCATTCATCCAATGAAGAACCAAACCTGCAGGAAGATACTAAGTGCCGAAGCTCAGTTACATAATTATCTATGGACTCCTCTTCTTTTTGCATTCTTTTCCCAAAATAGTACTGCTCCAGGATGGTACTTATTTTTGGTAGATAATGCAATTCTAATAAACGTATGCATGTTTCATATTTATCGAGATCAACTGCCTCATATTCCCATACATCTGGAAGATGGGAAAACACCCTCTTTCCTTCTGAACCAAGACAGAATTGTTCTTCTCTCAGCACTTAATGAAGTGCCACACACCCTTGCATAGTGTTCAAACACCTTTTTCCACTTAGCCTACTTTATGGGTGGGTCACTAGTAATGGATAAGAAAAGCGGGTGTGCAGTAACATTCTACATGATAATAAAAAGAATGGTTCAACTTACTCTTCTGTGCGTTTCTCAACTATGTGATATAACATAAAACATGTAAATGTAGCAACACGTTTCTACTTTTTACTTATTGATTATGTTACACAATAAGGACAAATTGGCTCATATGTGAGGTAAAGAATGTTCCACTAGCAGAGAATAGATATGATAACACCCCTTATTGTGAAGGTCATTAAGGTTGTTATGCTTTACAATTTCAAGGGGCAATGTCCTGTTCAATATTGAAGACAATATCCCTTCTGATGTCGAGAGATGTGCCTATCGCTGTGTAAGGCACATACTGTGTACCATGTCGCTGTGCAAGGCACTGTCTGTACACAGAAAGGCTTATGTGGAAGGCTATTGCAGTGCAAGGCACTGTACGTACAGAGAAGTGTTCTGCTGGTGAACGTGAGGGTGGTTTAAATAAAGTAAGCCAACAATAAAAATGTGAGAGATATTTGCTGATAAATGTGGAGAAGACAACTTTGAGATGGGCACTCTATCAGTTCTAAAACCTTAAATGTTGAGCCCCAAATATTTTCTTAGGGTTTCATTTTTCAATGCCAGGGTTGCCATTACCTTTTTCTTTCAATACCCTACACTTGCTGTGACTTTATCTTATTCTTGCAAGTATTTTTCCATCCACTTTTCTGTGCTTGTCATTGCTTTCATTCTCTGTTTCTCCTTCTTTCTTCCCTTTCTGCCTTTCTCTCTTGCTCTGGGACATGGTATGGCGGTGAAAAATTAGCTCCAATCTCCTAAAATGATTGCAGGTGCCACCCGAAACACATGGTGGGTACAAATGGGTAAGCATACCTCACATAGAGAGCGTACACAGCTAAAGCAATCATATCTACATAGAAATGTGCTGCACATGGAATAGTACCCCTTGTGGAGTGAGATGGAGGCAGAGTTAGTTTGTTCAATCCTTGGGTAATGGAAGTTTTACACTGACAAAAAACAATATTGCTTTACGTGTAGCTTACAAAAGCATGAGTCTTTGGCCTAAAAAGGAGTGCTGGCATATGTGCTTCTTGTACCTTGGCTTCACAATCTACTTCACAATCTCTGCAAGCATGTTGGATGGTTTTCCAAGCATGGCAAGGATAGCTCTCACTTTGCGTCCCATGCCTTGGCCACTGATGTGTCTGGCACGTTTCAGCAGTATTTTCTGCAGTTTCTAGGGTCTCCTTCCAGTCAATGTACCTACCTCACAATATTAGAGGTTCCCTGCATTTCTAATGACATCAGTTTTCCACAATGGTGAAAGTTTGAGGTGGCATTGCTATGATTAAAAATGCATCTGCATGCTGCACATAAATATCTGCAATAGTAGACTTTTAACTTAAACAGCTAAATAATCAGTTCACCACTCTGTTCAATATTTTACTTTGTATATTTAAGCCTCTTAAAGATTTTTAAAAAACAATGTTTTACTGATGTAGACCATTTGATTCTTCAACATAGAAATATTGTTCTGTTATTATTTTACTACTTTTTGAGGACACTGTAGGGTGTGGGGTTAAAGCTGAAGAAGTCATGCTCACAGGAAAGGCACTGCCAACTTATGTATGCTCGGTAAGAGCTGCCTCGCTATAAACTGAAGGACCCTGTCTACATTAATAGCTGTGGAAACACCCTCCAAGCTGGCCCCTTAAACAAAAGAACAACATTAATTTTGAGTGTGTTTAGTTTGTGTGAGTGTACAGATCAAGAGATTGTCTTTTAATTATACATTAATAATATCAGAAGGTTTCAGAGACTATATTGACAATGGTGAGAACAACTGCAATTTGTTTTGAGGGCACTAACAGTCACTCCAAATCACTGTGAAAGGCATTTCAGCATAATGACCTTGAAAATATCACCCATTTAAAACTATCTTGGTATCACACATCTTTCTTCACGAACGTCCATAGATCTCATTGGCCCTCCTCTGCCTTTTTGGGTTTTAAAACAAAATCGTTTGATTGCAAGCAATCCAACAAAAGATGTACTGTAGCAACAGCATCAGACATGTTAGAATCACGATAACCCCACCCAGGATACTGAGCCAAACAGGTACAGGAGGGTCCGCTGAGGGGCCATTATGAGAGGCTCGCCAACTGCAGGCCTGCAGGTCTTGATCTGCAGTCGTTCTTCTTCCCCCAAATCTTAGTCCACTTGTTGGGGCAGCCTCGTCCTTTGTAGACTGCTCTTTTGGCCAGCATGGCCCAGTTCACATCTTTTTTCCATTCTTGCAACTGGGGCGCCAGTTCAGCTCTCCACATCCACAATATATTACACTTAGCAATGGTTAACCCCAGCATTACCTACAGTTGGTCCATTTTGGCTAGATCAGACATGTCCCATAGGTTTAGGAGACACCACTTTGTTGATGTCACCAAATTACCACCACACACTCCATTTATAAAAGTGACAACTGCCTCGCAATATTCCTAGATAACTGGGCATGACCATATTATGTGTAATAGACTGTAGACTTCATTTTTGCCAGCAGAGAGGAGAGGCGGCCTTTCCCATTTTGACCAGAGTTGTACTGGCATAGTAACTTCTGTGCAGGAGCTTCAATTGGATTAGGCGGAACCAGGAGCTAATAGCCACTTCCCAGGGGGACGCCATACCCTCCCGCCATTCATCATCATCCAGCCCCTCCAAATCCTGCTCCTATTGTTCCCTCAAATTAAAGAGTGGGTCAGCGGAATTGTCATTCAACTTGCGATAGGTGAGGCAAATAGCCTTCTTGAGCATGTGTTCGTCTAGGAGCCTATCCTCGAGGGGTGAGGATTCTGAAAGTTCATCCCCCTGGAGCAATGACTATTGCAACGCATGTCTAATTTGAATTTAGCAAAAAATCTCTGAGGGCACCAATTGGTACTCTATCCGAAGGTCGGCTAGCTAGATAATCCCCTCCGGAGTCCACAAATCTCCCATCTTTGAGAGGCCTATGAGGTTCCACCAATCGAAACCTGGTTGTGTCCCCAGTGTGCCCAATTGGGCAGTGTCCCATAGGGTTAAAGCCCATATAATTTTCACCTCACCATCCAAAGGCCCTAAGCACTATGTACCAGATTGAGAGTGTTACAGCTGTTGGAGTAGGTAAGGTAGCAATCCGTGGCCTTCCATACAGAGCTCTAAGTTAACCTCCCAGATTCATAACCATTCTATACCTATGGTAGGTAGGGTTCCCTTTCTATATATAGGCCCAGCAGTTAACCACAATAAGTGATGCTGTTCAATAGTACTTTTGTATGTCTGGGAGTGTTATGTCCCCATCATACCAACTTTTCGTGAATTTCATGAGAGCTCTTCAGGATGGGCCTTCATCAGAGTAGTGTCCAGAGTTCTTATTCAAGCACCTGAAGGTAGGAGCTTGGAACTGGCTATAGTGTGTTCTGTAATACATATAGGAAGCAAGGTAAAGCCAATATTTTGAATAATAAGGCCTTTCCCAGCAAAGAAAGTGGCAGCACTCTCCAGTGACGAACATCCCTGCGGAAGCAGTCGAACGGGGTTGAAGGTTTTGTGTGAAGAAGTGTTTAGGGTCAGTGGCAATCTATATGCCCATGTAAGGCAAGTCCCCCTCAACCACCTGTGCTTTCCAATCCGTAGGCATGCAAGGCACCTGTCCATATAGGGGGTAAATTAATAGTAGAACCAGAACGCAGACAGTATATGTTGAGGATATGCATTGCTCTTGCCAAGCTGTGTGCGGGTTCAGAGAAGTAGAGAAGTAAATTGTCTGCATAGAGGGTCATCCTATCCTCCAAATCATCTCCCCATTGCAGGCCTCTGAATAGTGAGTCACTTCTGATACCGGCCGCCAAGGGTTCAAGAACAAAAGCAAATATTAGGGAGGAAAGGGGGCACCCCTATCTTGTACCCCATTGTAAACGAAAGGAGGTAGATGTGCCTCTGTTTTCCCTCACCTGCGCCAAGGGTTCAGTGTATAGGAGCTTCACCCAAGATTTAAACTGCAGGCCAAAACCCAGCTTGACTAGCACTTTGAATAAAAATGACCACTCAATGATATTGAAGCCCATTTGTGCATCCAGGGAGAGCACCAGTGCATCTTCACTGAGATCTGACGCGCTGCCCAGTATGCCATGCAAGCATCGTAGGTTGAGAGAGGTGTTCCTTACTGGCATAAAAACTGATTGGTCTGAGTGGACTAGGGTACCAATCACCTGGATCAACCTGGTCGTAAGTATCTTGGCCAGGATTTTTGCTTCTATGTTTAGTAACGATATTGGCCTGTAGGAGGCAGTCTTCTGGTGTTTTACCCTCTTTAGGTATTACCACTGTCATTGCCAGCCGCTGATCTTTGGGCAGAGAACCTTTCTTCTGGCTTTCGTTGTACATACATAGAAGGTGGGGTGCCACCTTGAGTGCAGTGAGTTTGCACAATTCTATGGGGAGGCCATTGGGGTCCACCGTCTTGCCCAAGGCCCTGTATCACATCCGCCTCTGAGATCTCCTGTTCTAGGGCTTCTGTGTCTGGAGTGGTATATAATTTAGGAGTTCCTGGCATTCCGCAGCCATCGCAGTGTGCTGGCGAGTAAAGGGTCTCATAGTAGCCGCAAAAACATTTGCTATGGTTTGTCTATCCCTCACTCTTTCCCAATTCTCATTCAAGATTTCCAGAACCCAGCAGCTAGCTGCATTTTTTTTTGTCCAGCCAGGCTGAAAGTTTTCTCGCTTTATCTCCCACTTCATACAGGCGGTGCTGAATCATACAGTAGTGGGCATTGGCACTGTCATTGGCCACTCCCCTATATTCGGCGTGCTTGAGTGTCAACAGGTGAGCTGAGTGTCTTATTCCCATGTTGTGAGACAAGCTTCTCCCTCAAGAATCTGTCTTTCTAAGGTCTCTAACTTAATTCTCTGTTCCTTCTTATGCCCCACTATTAGTGAAACACCTTGGGCCCCTATGACCACCTTATACGCCTCCCACAGAGTCTGGGCTGACTCAACAGAGTGTTAATTCTCTGCAATGTATCTCTATGTGGCTTCCAATAAGCTCTCACGAATGTGAGGTATCTTCAGGTACCAGTGGTTGAGCACAATGGAATTTGGGCCTCACCCATCCGTTAGGCTGTATATTGCCCACACCAGAGAGTGATCAGAGATCTCGCTGGCCAAGTGATGAGCATTTCAAAAGCATGGGATCTGGGTGGACAGGTCAGGATATAATCAATGCATGAGAGGATTCCATGGGCTCCAGAAAGATATGTATCTTGTGTAGCTGTGGTGTTGAGGGCCTGCCATATGTCCGCAAAGCCTAAGGCTGCCATAAAGTCTGCCAGAGGAGAATGGGTGGGGGAGAACGGTCTCTGAGATCGCACATGGTGCATTTAAAATCACTCCCAATCAACAACCTGCTCTGGGAGCACCAGGTCATGTAGCCTTCAGGGGATGTAGAACGAGATTGTGTTGAGTACCTGGCCCTCCCAAATACCAAAGATCGCTACGTACCTCCCCTGGGAGTCATGTCATATGTTGTGTACAATAAGGGGCAAGGATCAGCGCAGGAGAATGCCCACTATCATGGAGCCTGAGGTGTATCCCGCGTGTGCTGTCATTTTGTATCCCGATCTGGCAAATGCTCTGTATGTGTTCCCCTGGAGGTGTGTCTCTTAGAGTAGGACAACATCCAGAGAATGTCGCTTAAAAACTGCAGTACTACTCCTTTTTTAATTTTATCCCCCAGGCCTTTGACATTCCATGATAGGACCTTAAGAATGGGGACAGTTAGTGCGTTTGTATGGGTATTTATGGGAAGAGACCAGTGTAACTAAGATGGGGATTCCCTCTAGCCATGAGGAGGGTTGTGAATGGAACACAGGAGCAGAGCTTATACAGTGCATCAAGAACAAGGCTAACAAAAGATCAAAACATTCTCATCCAAACAAGCCCTCTCCACCCTGCCACGCTGCGTATTAGGCTTTAAACTGCCTGTGACCCCCAACTCAGCAGAGCACCTGTCACCCCAACACAACATAGTCAACCATGGGGGACCAGGTCCGTAAACCAGGGGGCTGCCAACCAACCCCCGAAATAGGTTGAAAGAGATTTTATCAATGTCGATTGGTTCAGAATAGAGGTAGTACTATTGTGGCTGAGGAGATTTGCTGCATTAAAGCAAT
This sequence comes from Pleurodeles waltl, assembly GCF_031143425.1. Taxonomy (NCBI): domain Eukaryota; kingdom Metazoa; phylum Chordata; class Amphibia; order Caudata; family Salamandridae; genus Pleurodeles; species Pleurodeles waltl. Next base: position 829,383,705 of record NC_090436.1, on the reverse strand, counting down.
TGTGAATTGTTTTCGTCCCTCTGCTTCTGTCTGTAGTGAGTCACAAGTTTGGTGCAGTTGACTAGAGGGCCTCCTCAAGGATAAACTTAGACAGAGGTAAGTCTGACGTCTGCAATCACGGACTCCGTTGATGCGGGGATCCATTATTGTTGCATTGGCTGCCATGGTCTGACTCTGTTTGTCATGTTGTGGCCTTTTCATCACCACTCCAAGCAGGCCCAAGGTCTGGGGTCTGGGCCCCCTACCTTTCTCCAGCCATCCACCCAGTCTCACACCTTTTTCAGGTGTGGAAAAGTACCAAGTTTTCCCTTCTGCCAGTACACAAGGTTCAGCCAGAAAGAGCATAAAGTACTTGATCCCACTGTCCATCCTGGACTTTTTCACATTGCGGAAGCTGTGACACATCTTTTGGACTTTCAAGGTGAAATCTGGAAAGAAGGTGATTTTTGGAGGTCTCGTGGAGGAGCGACAGGGCGCTCCTGGCTATTTGTAGTATAACGTCTTGATCCCAAAAGTTGAAGATTCTAGTGATTATTGGCCTGGAAGTCAGTCCCGGATTCAGTGGTGCACCGAGTACTCAATGGACCCTTTCAACAGAGAACAAATTGGAAAGACCTTGAGGCTGTAATTCCTTCAGGATTTAATCTTTAACAAAGAGGTTGATAGAGGGGCCCTCTGCCCACTCAGGCGCCACAATTATCCAAATGTTATTGAACCAGGACCTGCCTTCATACTCCTCCAGTCTGGCCTGCAGGGTTTTTGTGGTGGCATGCAGGGCAGTAGTTTCTGCCTTAAATGTTGCTACATCTGCTTTTAGGGATTCCTCCACCTTCTCAAACCAGGCCACCATATTCCTCAGATCTTCTTGGACAAGTAATACTTCAGTTGTTAAAGAGTCAGACTCTGGCTTCCAGAGAGGTGCACACACCTCAGATGGCTGTCATTATGTTGTGCAGTGTGAGGGACTCTTTCGCTGGGGATGGAGAGTTGTTAAGGCTTTGTACGTCTGGGCCCTCATCCAGCCCGGGTGCCTCTTTCGGGAGCACAAATCAGTCCAGTTTGGTCTGGTGCGACTCTCAAGCTCCCTTACCTCCTGTCATGTACCCAGGGCACATCCAGGTGTGCAAGGCCAGCAGTTACAGTCGTTTGATGGAGGAAGGAGTAGGGGAAATAAGGATTGCTGCCTCCTAGCAGCCTGTCAGCTTTCCTACCCCTACTTCGATCCACGTGCAGTATTCTTTATCAGCAGCTGGGGTGGAGACAACACGCTTGTGTGCTGGTGGGACTAGCCTTGATGTCACCACTTGCGGATATCAACAGGGGAATCCCTCCATGCGTGGAGTATTCTCCACTGCAGGGCCAACTTCTCCTGCTTCAGTGTCCAGTAGTTGGTTGCCTCCCCGTGACTTGAGCTTTTTCAAGTGTCTCCCTTCCCCGACAGCATCCGAGGGAAAGCACTGTCTGGCTCTAGGTTGGTGGCAGGAGGCTTTTTCGGTTTGTGTCCCCATGTAGTGCCAGACTCATGGCGCCCAGTCCCAATCCGTGGCTCCTAATAATGGTATCTCAGCCAGACCCAACAGACAACACTACTCTGTCTTTTTGGAATCCATTACCATATGTTAAGATATGGCTGACTGCTCATCGCCATGTGGATAAGACTCAGTCTAGGAAGGTGGATTGTACTGCTCATCAGATCAAAAGATACCAGGTGCATGTTTTTTTTAAATAACATGTGTTACCCACATGTTAGGGATTCAGTTAGATAAAAGGTCTCACTAATTACTCATTTCTTATGGTTAAACCTTCTGTGGCAAACCAGCATGGTCTATAATGTATAAATTTAAATATGTGCAGAATATACAGCTATACAAGTATCTTTCTAAGGGAATATTGTTTGCTATGCTCAAAATACCAAATGCAGTGTGTGACCTGCATTTCTTTGGAATGGTCAAAGTGCTGACATTGTCAGTACATAATATGGTGGTATGTTTGATAGGTTAATACATTTTATAGTTTTGATAGTCATAATTGCAGTTTATAGCATTTTAATGCAATGAATGAACTGTGCTTTGTTCCTGGTGACACTTTTTGTGTGCCTTGCTTGTAGAACTTAGCGACTTGTAAACTGTAATTAGTGAGACACTAAACTTAATCTGCAATTGGGCTGTTTATTTAATCAGACAGGGAACTCAAGTCACAGGCTTAAGTACTGACCAGCTTTCGTTTGTTAAATCTTGTAAGGCTCTTAAATGTAATCACAATGGACATGCTAAGCATGTGTGAGATCTTAAGATCTGATGTCACTCCTTCTGTCCATTCCTGTGAGGTTGTGACGCCACTCTCTGTGATGTCACTTCCTGTGATGCCACATGCAGTGTCCCTTTCCCTGATGGCACTTGCATGCTGCCTAAGTTAGTTAGTCCCCTACTTCTTTTTTAGGGCTTGTCCTTTGAGTGTAGGATTGTAACAGATTTTCTGGCCGTGCCATCCATTAGTATATGCTGTAGAGGCTCACATGTGGGTGATGGCTCTGCATTAGAAATTGCCCTACTGACATATGTGTTCTGTCAAAACTGGTCAAACATTGATAGTTCATAGTAATCAATCAAGTCACCAAGCCTGGTGATGTTAACACATTCAAGTTCTCTCTGCCGAATACTGTGCCTATGTTGTTTACCGTAGGGTGCATCCACAGTGGAAGCACAGGAAAAGTGCTGTTTCAGTTTTGGTGCGAATGAGACTTTTTTCCTGAAGTATTTAGCTATGTCTAGCATTCTAGATAGGCTGTTGTATATTACTTCTAACATTCATTACTTCAAACATGACTATTTCTCTGATTCGAGGGCCTCCCATGTATGATAGCTCTGCCACATGTGTGTGTTTCCCATTAACCCGGCCACCCACTGCATCTGTTCCACCAGGTAGCAAGTTTCGTAGTTAAGGGTAGCCAGTAATCCGTCAAGCACTGGTAGCTGCAGTTGGAGCAACGCCACATTACTCCTTTGAGCATCCCATATTACGTCTAGTAGCAATCTGTTTATTTCTTTAGATCCTATCAGATAGTATAACAGGAACATTTGCAAACAAATATAAGTGGGGCAAGATGATTGTCATAGAGCAGGCCAAACTACGCACCTAAGAGAGGGGCAGTTTAACCCAAAAATGCATAGATTCTTGGCCGACAATGCCACCATCCTTCCCAGTTTTTCTTTAATCGTGACTCAGTCCTCATTGAAAATCAGAATTCCTAGGTATTGAAAGGATCTCAAAATGGGAAGGACCATATAATTTGCATACGCAATGGCCTTCAGGGTAAATATGAATGATTTACTTTTATTGCCTAGAGGGTCAGATTGGGCTACAAATCTGTCCAGAAAGTTAAGGAATAAAGAGGGCGTTCTCAGGTGAACAAAGAACCTATATCAAGAGGTCAAACATATACAATGACAGGGGGTGCATGTGGCCTTGGAGGATCATTCTTCTAATTACCTCTTCCCCTTTCAGCGTGGCTGCCAAGGGCTTCAAAGCTCAGTAAATAACAGGGGGCCAGTGAGCACCCCTCCCACATGCGCTGTTGTAGCCCCCAAGCCGCAGAGACAACCCGACCCATTCTCACCCTTGCTGTTGGATTTGTGTATAGCAGGCACACCCACCCTCGAAACTCCATTCTTCATTTCTTCCACTACCACCTTCAAAGAAATCCCAGTTCAAAATATTGAAGAATGTTTCTATGTCTATTGCAGTCTCTGCAGGCTTCCCAGCACAATACTGTTGACAAAATGGCAAAGTTTGTGGATTTTCTGTGAAGTATTCCTGTCTAGAATAAAGCCGGACTGATCTGAGTGATTAAACCTGAGCAACAGTGGAGACAGTCTGTTAACTATTAATTTAGCTATGATTTTATTGTATAAATTAAAACATAGATAGGATAGAGTACATTCCGATGTCCAAGGGATCCTTGCCCAATTTCAACAAAGCATTTATTATACCGTTGGACATGGTAAGGGGCAGGGAATTCAGGGCTCGTATTTATACTTTTTTTGCGCCGCATTTGCGTCGTTTTTTGACGCAAAAACGGCGCAAACTTGCAAAATGCCATTGTATTTTGTAGGTTTGCGCCGTTTTGCGTCAAAAAGTGGCACAAATGCGGCGCTAAAAAAAGTATAAATACGGGCCCAGGTCTTCAGCAGGTGGGGTGCAAGGATGTTGTTATAATTAGCATGGAATTGTTGGGGTAAGTCGTCACTGCCCGGAGTTTTCCCAGTGGCTAACCAGCTACACCCTTGGATTGGCTATTTGTAGTAGACTTCCCACCACCACTGCTATTACTAGGGGCACTAGAATTTGCAGTTGGGGTTGTGGTGGTGGGAGGTTTGGTGTTTTTCTTTGGACAAGTGGTATCACTTGCCCAATGGCCTTTTACTTTACATAAATAACACCAAGGCTTTTTCTGATTGTGAGAAGAGGATTTGGACCCACCACCCCCAGAGGATTTTTGTGGGGTGATGAAGACTCAGAGGGGGTGATTATGACCTTGGCGGACGGCGGAGGCCGTCCGCCAAGGTACCGCCGCCAAATGACCGCACTGCGGTCAAAAGACCGCGGCGGCCATTCAGACATTTCCTCTGGGCCGGCGGGCACTCTCCAAAAGAGCGCCCGCCGGCCCAGAGGAAATGCCCCTGCAACGAGGACGCCGGCTCAGAATTGAGCCGGCGTAGTTGCAGGGGTGCGACGGGTTCAGTTTGCACCCGTCGCGTATTTCAGTGTCTGCATTGCAGACACTGAAATACACAGTGGGGCCCTCTTACGGGGGCCCCTGCAGTGCCCATGCCATGGGCATGGGCACTGCAGGGGCCCCCAGGGGCCCCGCAGCACCCCCTACCGCCATCCTGTTCCTGGCGGGAGAACCGCCAGGAACAGGATGGCGGTAGGGGGTGTCAGAATCCCCAGGGCGGCGGAGCGCGCTCCGCCGCCATGGAGGATTAGAATGCTCGTGAGAGCACTGCCAGCCTGTTGGCGGTGCTCCCGTGGTCGGTGGCCCTGGCGGCCACCGGCCGCCAGGGTCAGAATGACCCCCAGAATGTTTTTTATCTTTGTCCCCACCCTTGTCAGAAGACTTACCATCATTCTTCTTGCCATCCTTGTCACTCCCTGTATGAACTTTTCTGTTCACCCTTGTTCTGACCCATTTGTCTGCCTTCTTTCCCAATTCTTGGGGAGAGGTCAGATCTGAGTCTACCAAGTACTGGTGCAACAAATCAGACACACAATTGTTCAAAATATGCTCTCTCAGGATTAGATTATACAAGCTTTCATAGTCAGTCACCTTACTGCCATGTAACCAACCCTCCAAGGCCTTCACTGCACAGTCTACAAAGTCTGTCCAGTCTTGAGAGGACTCTTTTCTGGTGTCTCTGAACTTAATCCTGTATTGTTCAGTGTTTAAGCCAAATCCATCCAAGAGTGCATCCTTCAAAACTTTGTAGTTATTAGCATCACTTTCTCTGACAGTAAGGAGCCTATCCCTACTCTTACCAGTGAAAGATAGCCACAAGATATCAGCCCACTGCCTTTGAGGGACCAACTGTACCATACAGGCCCTCTCAAGTGCAGCAAACCACTTGTTAATGTCATCCCCCTCCTTGCAAGGGGGTACTATCTTATGCAGGTTTCTGGAATCTTGCTCTCTAACAGGATTGCTATCAAAAATACTGCTGCTGCCACCATGGGGAACTAACCCCAACCTCTACCTTTCCCTTTCCACATCCAGAGATTCCCTGTCTAAGGCCAGCTGCTGCTGTTAAGCTGCAGTCTGGCCTCTTCCAACCTCAGCTTTTTGAGTTCCCTTTCCATTAAGTTATCCTCAGGGTGGGAGGCTTGGGAATTGTGAGACACAGATGTTATGTGGGAATTGGCAGAGTTTGACCTGTCCCTAACTGACTGGACCCTTTAGGAGTGAAAGGTGCCCTACTAATGTGTGACCCCCCTCCCACTACCAGTGTCACTAGGTGGCCTGCAAGCTGACAGGTCCTTGGAAGAACCCTCCCCAGCACCCTCAGGGGACTCATCTGAGTCTGACTGGGTACCCCCTTCCTCTACCTCCTGATCCTGGGATGGGCCAGACTGGTTCTGGTCACTTTCTAGGAGAAGGCTGAGGAGAAGATCTTTTGTAGGATTCTTTCCAATTGCTAAACCTCTTTCAATGCAGAGACCCCTCAAACTTTTAAAGTTTAGATTCCCATATGTTGCCTGGACAACTGTGGGAGTAAGCTCTACTGCAGACATGACAGAAAAGGTTTAGGACAGAGAGAGAAAAAAACTTTTTACAACTTTTAAAAGAACAGAGAAAAACTTTTGAAAACTTTTGGAAATTTTCAGAAACTTTTTAGAAGTTTTTAGAGAAGGAAAGTTAGACCGTTTAGATTACTGTTTGTATTCTGAAGTATTTGGTATATGTTTTTCTTATGAAAAGAACCAATGACAAAGTGGTAAAGCAGTTACAAGTACTTATCCCACCGCTGCACCACCAATGTAGGAGGCTGGCCTTGATTATAGTGGGTACCCTGTGGTACTTACACCTTGTGCCAGGTCCAGTTATCCCTTATTAGTAGATTAGAGGTGTTCTAGCAGCTTAGGCTGATAGAGGTAGCTATATAAGAGCAGCTTAGGCTGAACTAGGAGACATGCAAAGCTCCTAGTATACCACTTATATCATATAGCACTATGTCATAAGAAACACAATATTCAGAGTTACTAAAATTAAAGGTACTTTATTTTAGTGACAATATGCCAAAAGTATCTCAGAGGATATACTCCCTTAGGAGGTAAGTAATATGCCCAAAATATACACACAAACCAAAATCAGGTAAGTAAACAGTTAGAAAAGTAGTGCAAACACTGTAGAACACAATAGAATGCAATAGGAAACAATAGGCCTAGGGGCAACACAATCCATATACTCCAAAAGTGGAATGCGAACCACGAATGGATCCCAGGCCTAGTGTAGTGTGTAGAGGGTCGCTGGGAGTGTAAGAAAATACTAAGGGTGTCCAAGATACCCCACCCCAAGACCCTGAAAAGTAGGAGTAAAGTTACCCTACTACCCCAGAAAGACAGTAAAGTCTAGCTAGGGGATTCTGCAAAGACAACAACTGACTGCAAAGCACTGAAGATGGATTCCTGAACCTGAGGACCTGCAAAGGAAGAGGACCAAGTCCAAGAGTCACGCAAGTGTCCGGGTGGGGCAGGAGCCCGCTAAACCCCGGATGAAGGTGCAAAAGGGCTGCCTCCGGGTGGAAGAAGCTGAAGATTCTGCAACAACGGAAGGTGGCAGGGACTTCTCCTTTGGTCAGAAGATGTCCCACTGTGTGCTGGAGGATGCAGAGTAGTTTCCACGCAGAAAGACTTAGCTGCAAGAGTTGCGGTTGAGGATTTTGGGTGCTGCCAGGGCCCAGGAAGGACCAGGAGGTCGTCCCTTGGAGGAGGAGACAGAGCAACACGGGGAGCCCATGCAGAAGCAGGCAGCACCCGTAGAAGCACCTGAACAGGCGTTCAGAAGATCTGAGCACAACAGTCGACTCAGCACAACAAAAGAGGGTCCAACCAAGTAGGAGTCCAACTCAGCGAGTTGGGCAATGCAGGACGGAGTGCTGGGGACCTGGGCTAGGCTGTGCACGAAGGAAGTCTTGCAAAAGTGCACAGAAGCCCTAGCAGCTGCAGTTCACGCAGTACTCAGGATTACTGTCTGGCGTGGGGAGGCAAGGACTTACCTTCACCAAATTTGGACAGAAGGGCCACTGGACTGTCAGGGACACTTGGATCCAGCTCCTGTGTTCCAGGGACCACGCTCGTCAAGATGAGAGGGGACCCAGAGGACCAGTGATGCAGAAGTTTGGTGCCTGCGTTGGCAGGGGGAAGATTCAGTCGACCCACAGGAGATTTCTTCTTGGCTTCCAGCCCTCAGAGCATGCACCACCAGGAAACAGTCGAGAAAGCCGGCAGGATGAGGCGCTACAATGTTGCTGGTAGTCTTCTAACTACTTTGTTGCGGTTTTGCAGGCGTCCTGGAGCAGTCAGCGGTCGATCCTTGGCAGAAGTTGAAGAGGGAAGTGCAGAGGAACTCTGGTGAGCTCTTGCATTCGTTATCTGATGAGATACCCACAGGAGAGACCCTAAATAGCCCTCAGAGGAGGATTGGCTATAGAGAAAGGTAAAGCACCTATCAGGGGGGTCTCTGACGTCACCTGTTGGCACTGGCCACTCAGAGGTGTCCATTGTGCCCTCACACCTTTCCATCTAAGATGGCAGAGGTCTGGGACACACTGGAGGAGCTCTGGGCACCTCCCCTTTGGGAGGTGCTGGTCAGGGGAGTGGTCACTCCCCTTTCCTTTGTCCAGTTTCGTGCCAGAACAGGGCTGGGGGGATCCCTGAACCGGTGTAGACTGGCTTATGCAAGGTGGGCACCATCTGTGCCCTTCAAAGCATTTCCAGAGGCCAGAAGAGCCTACTCCTCTCAGGCCCTTCACACCTATTTCCAAAGGGAGAGGGTGTAACACCCTCTCTCAGAGGAAATCCTTTGTGCTGCCTTCCTGAGACTGGGCTGCCCAGGCCCCAGGGGGGCAGAAAACTGTCTGAGGGTTGGCAGCAGTGGTAGGCAGTACCCGGGCTCTATGCTGGAGCCCCGGGGATGCATGGAATTGTTTCCCCAAAACCAGAAATGTATTGGGGTGACAATTCCATGATCCTAGACATGTTACATGGCCATGTTCGGAGTTACCATTGTGACGCTACATATAGGTATTGACTTATATGTAGTGCACGCGTGTAATGGTGTCCCCGCACTCACAAAGTCCGGGGAAATTGCCCTGAACAATGTGGGGGCACCTTGGCTAGTGCCAGGGTACCCTCACACTAAGTAACTTTGCACCTAACCTTCACTAAGTAAAGGTTAGACATATAGGTGACTTATAAGTTACTTAAGTGCAGTGTTAAATGGCTGTAAATAACGTGGACGTTATTTCACTCAGGCTGCAGTGGCAGTCCTGTGTAAGAATTGTCTGAGCTCCCTATGGGTGGCAAAAGAAATGCTGCAGCCCATAGGGATCTCCTGGAACCCCAATACCCTGGGCACCTAGGTACCATATACTATAAGGGTGTTCCAGTGTGCCAATCAGAATTGGTCGAATTAGTCACTAGCCTGCAGTGACAATTTTAAAAGTAGAGAGAGCATAAACACTGAGGTTCTGATTAGCAGAGCCTCAGTGATACTGTTAGGCACCACACAGGAAACACATACAGGGCACACTTTATGAGCACTGGGGTCCTGTCTAGCAGGATCCCAGTGACACAGGCCAAAAAATATATATATATACAGTAAAAATGGGGGTAACATGCCAGGCATGGTCCTACACTGCCTCCTTTATCTCTTTGACCGTCATGGGAGACACCAATAACATATTTTGTTCAAGCGTTAACCTCTTAATCTGTGTGTTACTGAAAACTCCCATTGGCCTTCTGTCAAATGCATTCTGATTTGCTTGTATAGGAATAAAAATAGCAAATAGATTCATGTTTTTGTTGACTTGAGTGTTACTGTTAAATCTAAATTTTACTAATGAACATGTATTCTGAGTGTTGAATTTGCATAGAAAATGAATTAACGTAGAAAAATAATGCACACATTTGAAGTTGCGCCTACTTGAGTGGCCGTCAATGTTCAAGAAGTATACTTATTAATTACTTATGTTTTGATTAATGTAGTAGTATGTCATATTAAGGATTATGCATTATGTATTAGCTTTATTGATCGTAGGCCTTAACTTAGCGAAGTCTTGGGCCTAGGTTCACTGCCTCAGGTCAAGCTACATTTCGTAGGTGACTTATAAAATGGCTGCTTAGAGAATTAAATTGTGATTTTCCAACGTGCTGACCAAGTGCTCGTAGTTCAAATTCTTTCTCATGAGAACTGCTTCCTAGAATATGTTGTACTAGCTAGGGATACATTGTATAACATAGTGTGTGTAAGAATGACCTTCCCAACAGAAGGCAATGAATGCACTATAAACCGCAACAATATTGGTACCTGAGAAGCCAAGCGATGGGAATGGGAGAAGAGGGGCCAATAATTGACATGTGAACTCTATACTAGTAAAATTCATAGACTTGGGGTTCTATTTTCATTGGACTAAATGCAAACATGCAATTCTTTGACCAATAAGGACGTGGGAAGTAGTTTTAGGAAATCTAACTTAGCCGGACTGCACCGAGAGGAGAAGCGCCATTCTCCCCCTTCTTTTTGAACATTTAGCTATTCTTTCCGAACTGCCTGAAGAGACTTTGCTTTTCCTGAACTTTAATGCTGAATCCTGATGCCTTGCTGACCGAACTGATGTCCAATTGATGAAGACTGTCACACCTTGCTGATCCATACTGAGGCAAGGTATAAGATGATGTTACTGATTGTTATGTCTATTTGCTTTTGTCCCTAGGCACCAACCGCTACTTTTGGTAGAGCCATAGTTAGATGTTTTTCCAAATTTGTGTTGACTAAATTGTTTTGCATGAAGTCCAAACATGCTGTTCTAATCTGATGTTAGTAGGGTATTCACTGATGATGCTTGCTACATGAAATAACAGTTGATGTATTTTCTTTGCTGCATCTAAATGTATGTTATTTTGTTTGCACAGTTATTCTTACTATTAATGTGTACTGTAACCTTTGAATGTGTAGTGGCTCAAGCTTTGATTAGATTGCAGTTCTTTAGGCGTTTTAGGCAGCCAGTGTTGTTTCTGTATGCTTATTATTTGATTTTGAGCCTAAGTTACAATTAGTATTGTTAATATAGGAAAATAAACATTCTAACTTTTACATAAAGGTGTGGTTATTCATGGCCGAGAGGTCATGGTGTGTGGAAATTTCTGACTCCTATTGATTACTGATGTCATTGATTGTTACTGCTACTGATTTGTATTGGTACGGGATCACATGGTGGGATCTACTCTAAGCGCAGTCAAAAGTTCCATCGGCCTACAACGCGTCCCCTTATAAGTTAACTTAATAAGGTCCGATGCGCTAACATTATCTACATTATCTGTTGCTTGTAAGGGAATGATTGGTGGCAGTGATAAGTCTGATTTAATTAGTCTGGCTAATAAGCTGCCCCAGTTGTCGCCTCCACTGTCTCTCTTAGTAATGCACTCCTTATAGCGATGGAGGTGCAACTTGGTTAGGGCCTCCCTGTAGTCACTTATTGTTTGTGCTAACTGTGATCATTTTGTTATGTCAGCGATAGCTACAGTCTCAAGAGTCTTTTAAGGTGTTTTCCACTTTCTTAATGCTCTCTTCCAACTCCCTTCCCACTCCATCTGTAATGCCTATGCAAATGCTTCTAGTTGTTACTTTGAATGCCTCCCATAAAGTGGTTGACTCCCTAGCAGTGTGTGCATTCTTTTCCAAAAACAGTGTCATTTTTTACCAGAGTACTTCTCTGTATGGTGTGTGGATTCTGCTACTATGCACCCTCACGCTAGACTAGTTTCAATGGGCCATTATCCAGTAATGCTTTAGTCAGATATTCAGAGTGAAGAAACTTCCCCTGAAATCGTGGATGGTACCAGAAAGGTGATGTCTAGTATGAAACATGTATTTATGAGAATAATATAAATATTTACGTTCTTTGGGTTGAATTGTGCATTATATGTCAATAAGCTAACAGAAGCCAGACCCACCAGTAAACCTAGCTATAAGCTGGACAGCTTGAGTGCTAAGGAGTGCAGGCAATGACTTGTCTATGTCGATGCTCAAGGCACAATTAAAGTCGCTTCCTCAAAGCTTTATGTATGTTCACTAACCTAATCAGCTGTCATCTAGTATATACTGGAAAATGTATGTCACATGTATGTTTAACCAACACAAATGAAACCTACGGGTGCAGCCATATAAATGTACCTCTGGCATAGGAAGAGTGTGTAGTGTCAAACAGAAGGCCCCTCCAGCTTCGACAAAGGCTTCCCATTCTGTCTCAGGTGAGGCGTGTCTCTTGTAGAAGAGCAAGGTTGTTTAATACCTTTTCTCTTCATATAGACATTTATTCTATGGTTTTAAATCAGACTACCCACCCTCATTCCAGGTTAGGAAATTATACCTCTCGGTGTCTACCATGGCTAAACTTCAGGGAACCCTACCGCTTCCCCCGCCCCCCCCCCCAACCCCCGACAGAGTTCCTCCATCTTCTGCATTATAGCTTGCAGATTTGCCTCCTCGATAATGTTTTTCTGACTATCCCTAGTGGTTAACATTAAACAAACAACACCCTCAACTCTCCCCTCCCCGAGCACTGTATCAACGCTAGGTCACCCACTCTAACTCAAAACATAATGTTAAACCTCCCGTGTCCAAGACTTAGGCAGAAAAAAGGGGGTAGAACGTGATTCCAAGTGACGTCCCACTCCCTTCACAGAAATCCTGCTACAATTGCAATTGCGCAACACAAATGTGCTCAATGTCCCTACTCTCTTTCCACCCTTTTAATGTAGTCATGTTGTGCTGACTGTGACTGCCAAAATGTATGTTAAAAGCAAATTGGTCTCTCAAGTACACAGGGTATCAGTTGCTCCATTGAACAATACCTATTCTGCGAGGGGATTTAGACACATTTATGTCAGCATAATTCAGAGGAAGTTATAGCAGGATACTTATTCTACAATCTCATCTGCAGTCACTGGCATCACTTTCAGTAACAGAGGGTCAGCCATACCAGCTTCCTACAGTACTGTTAACTTAATTTTGAAATAAATATGTAATCAGTTAAATATTATATATTTAATACAAAAGGGTTTTGTAAAATATTACAAAAAATCCCACCAAAGGCAAACAGCTTATATTGATTTAATATGTACTAAAAATCAGTGGCGTACGAAAACTCGAGAGGGCCCCTCTGCACAGTGCATGGAGGGCCCCCCTCCGGAACCAAGCAGGAGCTCTCATGCCAGTGTGTTGTGCTAAGGTGGTGCTCTGGAGCCCGGGAGCCCTCCGCCCCCCCCCACCCCACAGGGGGGGGCTTTGTTAAGCCACTGTTAAAAATTACTCAAAATTTTACATACAATTAAGTTAAATCAGGCTTCTCCAACGAACAGGAACTGATAGTTTTACGGAAACCGATCTGAAGCTCTACTGTGTGCATTCCAGACTACTAAATTTGACGCTTTAACTTGGTTGAATTAATATTTGTGTCCCAAAATTAAAGAATATGTACTTGTGACAGTAATTTTTTTATTTTCAGAACTCATAAACTGATCTTTTGAGAACAATGGATGATATTCCAAAATTTAATTCAAGATGAAATGTGAGTTATAAATTATGAGGTACTGGGGAGAAATGTTAATCTTATTACCTCGATCGCAGAGGCACTGCAGTTAACTTATAAGCATTACCCACATAGTGTCACAAAGGACATCAGATCAGGCACTGGTATGCTATCCACAGAAGGCCCGAAGCCCTCACACAAGATGCTTGATTACTAAAAGTGAGGAAATAATGTGCAACCCAAGTAAGCAATCCATGGACGTCAATACACGGAAATACCAGGGATAGCGGAAGTGACATCACACGCCTTTGACCTCCATTTTCACAGACACACACTTATACATACACACAAATTCATACTTACACTCGCTCACATAAACATAGTCTCACCCGCAAGCACGCACACATCATACATTTAAAAGCATTAACTTACCACATTTGCCATCGAAGGGCATATTCCTGCTAACTGTACTCCATTATTATTACACTTATAGTGAATAATATATTGTTAGACACGATTGGTGTTATAAAAAATTGACAGAAAAACATAAAGAAGGAGCCCCAACTGACGTCCACAAGGACGAGCTGCCACTGTGTTCCTGGCACTGAATTTGTCACCTCTGAGGTCAGTTGTCGCAAACGCAGTGCCAGAGGTAGCAAAGGGCGAGCCAGGGGTCGCAGATGCTACCCCCTAAAGGACATCCATGAAACAATCCCCAACCGGCCAGCGGAAAACTATGTCTGAATCATGGATGTACACATTTCACACATTCAGCGATGCAATTCCAATGCCATACCTAATTTAGAGGACAAGTGGGGAACATTGATATTTACCTTGTAAACAAAATACTCTTCCAGGAAGCTCGCAGTGCTGGAATAAAGCACGGACACGAGAGAGTAGTAAGGCATCAGCACTGTATTATTATCAGACAAACATGCAGCATGACAGAAAAATATAAATTTACGCAGGTCTATGAGAAGTGCATGAAGACACCAGTCGCCAAACTCACCAGCACTGCATAGATTTCAGAGGTTATGAGGTTGGTGGTTTGCATCGCTTCCATGAAGGCTGAACTATGCAATGCCAACAGACAATTAACTACATTGCCCAGAGCCCCCTTAACTCTGATTTTATTTGTAAACAGACTTTATTGAAAATTGTATAGTTCGTACATTCTAGCCGTCATAGTATGTACAGTAGAAATTTGCAGTTCAATAAAGGCCAAAACACCCCCCAAACACATACAGATCATGATTCCCAATGTCGCCCCCCTCAATCACCTCATTCTCTTGAGTCTTATTCACATAATACTCGAATAAACTGCATCGCCAAGTGGTCACCATGGAACCTTGTGACCTCCTCCCAATAGAACTTCAGGTGTGGGAAATCTGAGAACATATTTCTTACCTCGGCACCCACTTCCCCACATCGTTGACAAGTTGCTCGCAATGTTAGAAAATATTTGTTGATATGTCTCAGAGTGAGGCAGGCTCTATGCAGAATAAAGTAGTTGAGCCATCCCAGCTGGTTATGACAGAACCCTGCATGCATTTACTGTGCATGCTTTTACAACGCAGTCAATACCCCGGCTGCGAAGTTACCACTCATTACATTACCATGCAAGTCGTTACAACGACTTGCATTCGGGGGTGCTGGACTTTAGAATAGTATAAATTTACTATTCCAACTCCAGTCCATGCAACAGTAGGGAAGGTGTTGGACTTAAAAATCCAACACAAGTCCAACTACGAGCCCCTAAAGCAAGTCATTGTAATGACTTGTGGTTTAAAGGAACGCATGGTAATGTGGCAGTCGAGGTAGTGACTGCTTTGTAAAGGTAGGTCGTTGTTGTGACTGCGGGGTAAATGATTTTTCTTGCCCCAGTTACCCCTGTGAGGCAGTGCTTTCAGCATTGTCATGGGGAGTTCAGGAGAGTATGGGACATGTGTCCGTGCCTTTTGCAAACAACAGACCCAACAGCAGTGCATTACTCCAAATTCCTATGTGTCCCCCTGTCGAGTGCAACCTATCTCCAGCAGGGCCATTGTCAGTCACTGTAACAGTGGGGCAAAAGGCCTCACAGGCTTGTCCGGGGTTTGTTGACTTGCCAACCACTGTGTGTACCACTGTAGCTGCTAGATAAATAATAAGATTCGAACTCAGGCACCACCAGGCCACCATTTTCTGATCTATGCTGTGATCAGAGCGTCCAGGTCTTTGAAGAGTGCCCTGGGAATCCAGAGTGGTAGCACTGAGAAAAAATATAGCAATCTCAGGAGAGCTACCATTTGAGTAGGGCTACTTCACCTGCTACCGACAGCGGGAGTGCCCACCAAAAGTCAGTGCAGGACTTAAGTGATCTAATCACTTGTCCCGCATTGCCGTCAAGTACGTCCTGCCTGTCATGGTAAATTTTGGTCCCCAAATATGAGAGGCACCGGGGTTCCCATTGCAGCCTGCCCATACAGCATCCTATTCTACTAGTGGGGTGGTCGCTGTACCATCATTTTCTTCAAAGTATTGAATAATATGCCCCCTCACTAGCTCTTGAAACTGAGGGTCCTAAAGAGATTCAGGTTTCAGCTTCCATGTGAGAACGCAACTCTTGGTCCATTCCATTTTAGGTGTAGTAATATTAGGTTATGATTGGAGATCGTACAGGCTAAATATTCCACTTCCTGGAACAGGCCATGTGTGTCTAGCGTACCAAGGAAGATGTCTGGGCGGACGTCAAGTTCGTGAAGACTCGAAAAAAATGAGTGGTCCCATGTTTGTGGGTTCATTCAACACCAGGAGTCAATAAGGCCCCACCATGTCTGTCAGTCAGTAAAGTGTTTCGTGGTCTTGAGCTCTGGTGAGTCGCTTAGGGGGGGATAGGAGCGATCCAACTGAGGGTCTGCCACACAATTAAAGTCCCCTCCTAAAATGATGGTGTGGACCAGGTGTAGGGACAGTTTCCCGACAGCCCGAGCAGGAAGGGTCCCTGGTCAGTGTTGAGGCATGTGTGTTAATTAGTGTTACATCTTGGCCTACCAGGCATCCCATCACCACCACGTACCTCTCCTCTGGGTCTATAAAGTATGCTGTGTGCTGAAAGGGGACCCCCCACCTTAATCCAGATCAGGGTTCTCAGTGAATAAGCAGAAAAAGTGGTGTAGTATGCCTGCCCTCTCCAGCTTCTATACAACGCAGCCCCCACTTTAGCAGTGAGATGTGTTTCTTGCAGCATTGACACTTTAATTCCCCATCTGTTAAGGTATGAGAAGACCTCATAGCGTTTTATCTTTTTATGCATCACCCTCACGTTCCATGACAAGAATTTATGATTCACTGCAGTTCTCATTGTAAGGGTATCTGTCCTTCACCACTACCCATCCCGCCTCCCCTACCCTCGGTATCATCGACCCCGGGTGCATCAATGTCAGCTCAACAGGTGGTATATGACCCAAGTGTCCCTTAACAAACAACCAGAAAAATAGATCCTAACTACCCCTCCCAGGGTAAGCAGGCTAGAACCCCCAATCCAAACGCACTAACATGAAACCTTCCAGGCAGGAGTACCCATTTGCAAAGCTACAAATAGGGGGTTGTAGAGACAGCGCGGCTCTGACACAGCTTCTTCCCACCCAACTCCTGAAATTAACAACACAATGGTGGCCTTTGGGTGGCCCATTGCAGTCTATGGTTCTAGGCCCCCAGTTTTAGTCTGACATAGGCACCATGCTGCTTCCACATATCATCTTAGTCAGACGATCTCGTTAGATGTTCCCTGGGTCACCACTGAGAGAGCAGCACTCGAGTCTCCAGACGTGCTGGAGGCATGGTCGAAGTCTGAATCTTCCACGGCATCATCGTCCCGTAGAGGCGAAGGGCTCACGTCCATACTACTCATTGATGCAAACACCTTCATCACCTTTCTATGTTCCTGTTGAGTCTCTTCCTTCAGAGGGGCTGACACTCTGACCTTGGAAGGCTTTTGTCATGAGCAGACTCACTAGATGGTTGTGGTCCAGCCAGCTCCATACCTCAGCAGGGGTCTGGATGCCCTGTCAGCTGCTCCACTCGGAGACAGAGCAGGAACAGAATTGCATATTGTATTCCCAGGTGTCAAAGTTGTTCCTTGGTGTCCTTGTAGGAGGCCCGCTGCCTCTGGACCTCCCAGGAAAAGTCTAGGAAGATCCAGACAATACTGTGTTCTATGATAAGGTAGCCCTTCTTCCTTGCTTGACTTAGGATGTGATCCTTGTCTTTATAATGGAGTAGTTGTGCCACCACTGGGTGCAGAGGGGCTCCCGGGGGAGGGAGCCATTTTGGCACTCTGTGTGCCCTTTCAAGTGAGAATAAAGATGAGAGTTTGACAGCTGCTACCTCCTCAGAGAGCCATTGTTCGAGGTAGGCCACCATGTTTCTCCCTTCCACTCATTCTGGGAGTTAGATCACACATATGTTATTGCAGCGAGACCTATTTTCCATGTCTTCTGCCCTCTTTTCCAGAATGCATGCCCTCAATTCCATGATAGTGAGTCTGTTGACCCCCTTATCCAGGCCTGGGGTCATGTCTTTTAGATCCCTTTTGGTTGTGATGACTCTGTCCGCCAAGCGATGGGGACCATTCTGAAGTATGCCCACATCCATTGCCAATGAATCTATCTTGGCTTCGAGTCTCTTGGGAGGCCTTGATAGCTTGCAACACATCATTCAGTGTTGGATCGCCAGAGG
Organism: Pleurodeles waltl; assembly: GCF_031143425.1. Lineage (NCBI taxonomy): Eukaryota > Metazoa > Chordata > Amphibia > Caudata > Salamandridae > Pleurodeles > Pleurodeles waltl. Next base: position 829,365,682 of record NC_090436.1, on the reverse strand, counting down.
CATCAGGAGCAGTGGTTTGATTGTCTCCCCTGTGGGAGAGGTCTGAGGGCATTCCTGCATGCCCCTCCCCTGCATTTGGTCCTTCCTGTGGGCTGTTCTCCCCATGGTGCATGAAATGGGGGTCAGGGGAAGGTTGCTTCCTTTTTTCTCTTTTTGGCCCTGGGGATCACAGTCAACGACGTCTGAAGTGGTGGAGAGCACGGTGTTCTTCATGTGCCCTCTTAGTTGGTGCCTGGCCACACTGGGCTGTGCGCACTGCGTTGATGTGAACTTATTCCACCTGCACCACATCTGACTTCATATTAGGGGGACAGGGCCCTTCGCGTCCCAGTCTCGGAGCACCCTGCTTTCACGCTGGGCTCAATGTGGGTCTTCCTTATTCGTATCGGATGACACTGAGGATGGCTGCCCCCAATTTATCCAGCGGGGGTGAGGGATCTCCACCTCTCAGAGCATCCCCATCAGCACCAGCTTATATACATGGGGTTCTCTCTGGGCTGCTCAGCCCCCTGGCCCACAGGACTCTGCAGGCAGGGGGAGGTGTCACAGGAATGTCGTTAGTAGGTTCAGAGCAGGGTTTCGGGGCACTCACTGGAAGGCCCACCACCACCTGGCCTGCACTTGATAAGATGGGTTGCTGACAGCAATCAGCAGTCTGTATCAGTAAGGAACACACAGCACACACAGGTACTCCACCAGCAATGTAAACAGCCTCTCCAAAGTTCACACATTGTTCAGTTCGAGCAAGTAATGGCCTGGGAGTGCGAGACCGAGATGCACTCTTGTACACAAGTTGCCGAAGTTCCGTGCTGCCTAGTCTGCCGGTTGTGGCCTCATACCTCCTCAGGAGATCAATGGGGATGGGGGAAGGAATTTTCAGGCAATGCTGCTTCTCACTTTTATTGATGGGAGAACTCCAGAAATGGCACAATGGAAGGTGAGTCTTCAGCAATGTGTCTCCTGGGTGTGATGTGTTCCAAGTCGTTCACACCAGCCGCTATCTCTTTTACCCTGTCGGTCTGCTCCGGTCCCCGGCAGTTGCCTGTCCGGTCTCAGTGAAGAGGGGGATATAGTGCCCATCCTCTGTCCCACAGCTCCCCCAGGTATCGTCTTGCAGGAACTTGTCACTGCGGGCCGACCGTCAGAGCCTTAAATGTGTGCTGCCTCTGACGACTCCCGTCCGCCATCTTTGGTCATCTCCACACAGTGTTGCCGGGCACTGTCTTTGTGTTTAATTTTTCCACCAGTTGGAGACAGAGCTTCCTGCAGCTGGCAGTGGGTGTGTGGTGACCTCTATTCCTTGCAGCTGCTGTCCCGTTAGCCAAGAATATGAGGCAGGATGGGGATAACCAGTTGGAGCTCCGCGCAATACTGCTTACTTCATCGGTGTCAAGCCACCTCCCCACCTGATGCTCCTTAACTCTCATGAGAGCTGGAGAACACTCATGGCCATCATGGACTGCTGAGTATAGCTTTCCTCTTGTTTGTTTCACAGTGTCCTTGCTAAGCAATCAAGCCCCATAGTTGCTGCAAAACAACCATTTTCCTTGCAAATTTGTGAAAAGACGTTCTGCATTCAGAAAAGTACTCTGGAAGTCTAGTAGACTATGAACTTGACATGTTTTCCAACATAAACTTACTTGGTGAAAGAACTGGGAACTTTGCATGCTTTATGAACTTGACATTTTCCTGACGTTACAGAGGAAGTCTAGCCTTAAAACACCATTGTTTATGATATGTGCATATAATGGGACTGATTCACAAAGGTAAATACACATATATATATATATGAGCTCACTAGTAGAACTACTCCCACACTTAGGTGTGACTCTCCACTTTTTGCTTTTCACCATTTCAGAGTGAATATTTAAACTTAGGTGTAGACTTGATAGCTCCATCCTCTCAAACGAGGGTGAGTGGAACCTCCTTACAACATAAGTTACACGTGTAAAGTTACCACTAATAAAAATGTTCACCTATTGGTAGTGATTGACACCATTGGGGTGGAGATTGTCTGCAGTAATTGGGTTGTTTTTTTGCTGAATAATTGAAATAACATTGATGCATAATATGGTCCTCTATGGAACACAGGGCCAGATGTAGCAATATTGCAAATTGCGAGTTGCAATTTGCGAGTCCGAGCGACTCGCAAATTGCAACTCGCAATTTGCAATGCAGAACGGTGTCTCAGACACCGTCTGCGAGTCGCTATGGGGTCGCAAAGACCCACCTCATTAATATTAATGAGGTGGGTCGCAAATTGCGGCCCCATAGCGACTATGGGCACTCGCAGATATGGAGGCCTGCTGTAGTCAGCAGACCTCCATGTCCGTGACTGCTTCCAAATAAAGCAGTTTTTTTTTTCAAGTGTAGCCCGTTTTCCTTAAAGGAAAACGAGCTGCACTTAAAAAAAAAACCGAAACCTTTTGTTTCGGTATTTTTTCAGGGCAGGTAGTGGTCCCTTGGACCAATACCTGCCCTGAAAAAATATTTTGTGGTCCATTCACAAAGGGGAAGGGGTCCCATGGGGACCCCTTCCAATTTGCGAGTGGGTTACCATCCACTTCAAGTGGATGGTAACTGCAACTCCATTTGCGACCGCATACGCGGTCGCAAATGGAATTGCATACCACTGCGAGTCGCAAATAGGAAGGGAACACCCCTTCCTATTTGCGAGTCGGAAATGCATTTTGCGAGTCGGTCCCGACTCGCAAAATGCATTTCTGCATAGGAAACTCCGATTTGCGACTCGCAAACAGCAATTTTTGCTGTTTGCGAGTCGCAAATTGTTTCCTACATCTGGCCCATAATGCTACTAGCCCTGATAATTATAAAGCTTTGCACAATGGTTTGTGATGTTATCATGATAACGAAATCTGTATTTCATAGGCAATCATGAAACATTTCCCATATTTCACAGCTCCCTGTGAAATATGAGTTTTTATACCACTGCATTTTGTGCAATAAAAGCATATCCACACCAACAGTTCCTTAGTAGCAAAAGAACAGCCACAGAACAAAATTGCCAATTTCCTCATCAATAATTTAATTGGAAATGGTACAGTGATATTATCAATGATGCAATAGAAGAGAAGATGTGACAACTGATGTGGGATAACTAGCAGTGAATGGCGAAGGCAAGAGTTATAGTTACCTTGGGGCATGAGTAATAGTTACTTGAGATAAGTATAACTGCTGAATTTCTGTGGGTTATGCGTGTAAAATCGAAACCTAACTATCATGTCCCTGCAACCTTTGTTTTTTTAGTGAATTTATAAGGGTTTTTAAAAATTCAATTTCATAACTATAATGTCCCTGTAACCTTTGTTTTTTTTCGGTGAATTTCTACGTCTTTTTAATGCTATTTCCCAACTATTATGTCCCTGTAACCTTTGTTTTTTTCAGTGAAATTCCAGAGCTTTTTTAATGTAAACTAATATTTAATTACCATAAGTTAGTCCAACTGCCTCTGCGCACCGCCTCTGGCTGTTTGTGACGACTACCTTGTGATGGTTCGGCCCTGTGGCCAAAGCCCCCACATGCAGCTAACGACAGTGGGTCCTGTGGCCAACCCACCCAAAGGAAGCAAACCCAGGAGGGAGGCATACAGGCCCCCTTCTCATGCCGATTTCAGCCCCAGGGATCCATCTCCTGGGACCTGGCACATTATGTGTTGTAGGGGGCAATGTCTCCCCCTCTCAGGGCTGATTGTGACTCCAGGGACCCCATCCCCCACTACCTTGCACATTTTAGTACGTGGCCCCCCTCTCTGGGATGTTTTTGGTACCTGGGGACCCCATCCACCAGGGCCTACCACTGGATTTATGGGGAAGGGAGACATAGAGCCCTCTGTCCTGGGCCAATTTCAGCCCCAAGGACCCCATCTCCTGGGCCCGGCCACATTGTAAATGGAAAGGGGCAGGTAGAGAGGAATGTAGCCCCCCTCCTTGTGCCACTTTTGGCCCCAGGGACCCCATTTCCCAGGGCCCACCCATATTTTGAATGGTGAGCATGCAGCACCCATCCCTGGGCCAATTTGGCCCTAGGGACCCCAATCTCCGGGGCCCTCTACCTTTATAAATGGGAAGGGAGGCACTCAGCCCTCTCCTTGGGACCAAATCAGCCCCAGTGACCCCCTTCCTCAGATCCTGCCTCATTACAAAAGGGGGAGGCGGCACATGGCTCTCCTCCCTGGGTTGGTTTAGCCCCGGAGACCCCATCCTCCAGTGCTCAGCAAATAAAAGGTGAGTGCCCTGGAGCCCACCCAGGGCACCAACCATATTCACCATTTTTCACGCTCCCGCCTGCTGGGAATGTTTGCTCTCGCTTGGCAGGAGCTTTAAAATTGCTGCTGTCAAGGCAACAGCAAACACAAGTTTTCATGCCAGTGCAGGCAGGGAAAAAGCTATGACCTGGGGGTGAGCACCATGGGACATAGCAGGATCCGGCCCTGGGGATGGGGTCCCCAGGGCCATTAATGGGTCCAGGAGGGGGGCCAGCACCCCACTAACTATTTGATGTATAGCTGTGCCCTAGGGGATGGGGTCCCCAGAGCTGAACGCTGCCTGGGGAGGGAGGCTGCGCTGCTCTCCTCCCCCTTTTTTGATAAAGCTATGACCCAGGCGATGAGATCCCTGGCAGCTAAAATCAGCCTGAGAGGGGGGCCACACAAGCCCCCTCCCCATTTGCAAAAGGGGCCAGGCCCCTCAGTGCCAAATATGCATAGGAGTGGGGACCTCAGCCCTCTCTCTGCTTTCAGAATCAGCCAGACCCCAGGGGGCAGGGGTCCCCTGGGCTTTAATCTGTCTGGGAGGGGCACTGTGTGCACCCCGCCCTATATTATAATAAAATATATTCCCCTGGAACCTGGCACACACCAGGGAGTGGGAGGGCAAAAAAGAAAACAGGGGTATTGCACTTTAAAAAATATATATTTTGCAGAGGCGTTTTTGACCCTTAGTTCAGTCCATGTGGGACCCCACCACAAGGTCTAGGGGGGGTCAGGGTATTTCTACCCTGCCCACTTATTGTTTTTGTTGTGATTTTCTTGGGACTCTGATGAGTGCGATTCCAAAGATGACTGGCACCACTTCCTGGTTGAAGTGGTGTCAGCCAATCAGATCTCATTTTGAGATCTGTCAGATCAAATGAACCCTCCATGTCTCTAGATATACATCAATCTTTTTTCTTTAATAACTCCAAAACTACTGAACAGATTTACACTAAATTACAAAAAGAGATCTTTCTGGACCAAGAGCTAGCTTTCTGCTGAATTTGGTGCAATTCCATTCAGCCGTTCATGTCATAAATCCCTATGGGAAATTGCATGAGCAAAATGCATTTCGGGACCCACCCTATTTCTCGGTTTCCGGCTTGATAATTCACCGCAAATCTTTCCAGACAATAGCTGCAGTGAGTGGCAAACTAGTATTGTAAATTTCGGGAAGATTCATCAAATGGTGCCAAAATTATCAACAAAATAAAAAACACTTTTCCTATGCAAGCTAAGTCCTAACTAGAACTAACTACTGGCAACTGCCAGCAGGTAATATATAGATATTTACATATGGTCCAGTTGATGGTTGAAGGCGGAGATGATGAACATTTTAACTATTAAATTAATTAAATAAATGGAAAGATTTACATATTATGTTGTGTGGTGCCACCTGCCAGGTACCAAGAGTAATGAGAGAAAGGGTTTGACTTACAGTTCGGAAGACTAGTTAGTCCATCACAAACGTAAGGGATATTCCATCTACTTTATTACAAGTGCATGATATTCAGGGGCACTTGTAATACAGTGGACAGAATATCCGCCATGCTTGTGATTGAGTTACCCAAACGTCGAACTCTAAATCAGGCTCAAAAAGAAGAAGTTCTTCTTTTTTCATGGATGGACACAGCAGTTAGAAGTACCATTAAAGAATCCCTACACTCATTGTTAACGTAACAACAAAAATACATGATATTGAAATACAGAATACATGACATTGGAAAACCTTTCTAAATCTGAATTACATAAATGTTGGGAGGCTGTTTCTCTGCAAAGGGTGATTTGGTAAGACTTGGTTCAGGGGCTATGTGTATCCCAAAATATTGAAAACTGAGCCTGCATAATGTGAATTGTGACTGTCATTCTGGCTCATTGTCTTGTCCTGTCAGCGGAACTAGGACTGATTTGGGCCAGGTTTTTTGCAGTCCTCAATGGTCGCTGTGCAGGGCGAATATCTGTAATAGTAGTGTCCTTGTCAGGGATGATCGGGAGATGTATAGAAGAACAATATTCACATATATTGATAATGCAATGTGGTTTTCAATCACTAACCCCAAATCAAACCCCCAAACTTGGGCATCACATCTGACCCATGCTGCCAGGAGCTCTATAGTTAGTGCAGAGAGAAACAGTGATAGGGGGCATCCTTGGCGGGTGCCGCGGCCAATGGCATTGGGAGCTGAGAGAGTGCCATTATTGCAGACCTGGGCCCTGGGGTTGGAGTACAGTACCTGGACCAGCGACCTGAACATGGGCCTCAATCACAGCTTCACCAATACTTTGTCCAGAAAGGCCCAATTAACAGAGTCAATTTTCTTCTTAAAGTAGGAGAAGAGCGGTGTGGTCCCCAGCAACGAGAGGCAGGTCAGGGCCATATGCACCCTTTGAAGACAGTGTCTGTAGCTCTGTTGATCCTAGGATACATTTTTATCTCAGAATTAATGAGTGATATGGGGCGACAGGATGCGCATCAGTTCAGAGGTCGGTCCGGCTTTGGTAGGGCTACTGTTGTCGCAAGTTCAGTACAGGAGGAAAGTGTGCTTTGTTGAGCACTTCCTGGTAGAGGCTTAGGAGATGAGGGGTCAATTGAATCGGAAGAGGTTGATAATATTCCATGAGGAACCTGTCTGGACAAGGGGTCTTACCGGAGTTCACATCTCGGACGGCCAGGGTAATTTTTTCAGAAGGTAGGGCAGTCTAGATCTGTTATATCGCCCTTAGTGAGTTTTGGTATGTGAATCCTTGTCACGAGGAAAGTGGCTACCACCCTTGAGAGACACACTGGGGGGCATATAATTTGCAAAATAGTTCCACAAATGCTGCTACTATGGCTGTGGCCATCTCTGCCACAACTCCGTCCCTGATCTCAATCAAAGGAACAGTCCAAGAGGCCATCTCTCTCATCACCAGCCAGATAAAGGAGCTATCCTTACTTGTCCCCCTACTCATAAACTCACCTTGTTAATGCCAGTCAGCATTGTTGAAGAAATCTTGTCTTCTGCGCCAACTGGTGGTGCTCAGACTCATTCATATTGGCATAGCTAGTGCATAGACATTCAAGGATGGTGGACTCTAGTTCTGTTATTTGTTGGAGGTTCAATTGTTCCTTTCCCTTCAGGTATGATCTTGCTTGTCCTCAGACTGCGGCCTTAACAGCCATCCATCATGTACCCAGGGAGTTCATGGGGCCCCGATTCAATTTATAATAGTCTCCCAGCTCCTGGGGCAGGAAGTCCAGGAACTCGCTCTGCTGCAGGTACCAGGTGTTGAGTTGCCACAACGGGCAGGGACCCATGTGTTGTCATTTGATACAGTTGTTTAATCCATTGACGTTCCATATCATTAAAGTGAAGGGGGCCAGCACCAGTGAGGAAGCATGTGTGGTGGGTGCCAACCTGCCTTTTGTGCACGGTTGGCTGATGGTGATGTTAACAATTGTGTAACAAGAGTCCAAGCTCTGTGCAAGTGGTGGCCACTGTGGTGTTATGTGAGACAGGAAAACCTCATAAACGTTAAAATAAGAAAACCAGAGCCAACTAACTTGGTACCGATTTGTGTCCCCCCAACACCTCAACCCCACACTTCCCACCAAAAGCATCTGTTGTCCACCCCTCAAAACAGTTAAAACTAGTTTAGGTGTAGGTCCAGAAAATTGCTTTCCATCTGGGTCCGAGCTGACCTGTTATGAATAAAATAGACTGTAGTTCTGACATGATTTGTAATAAAGAGGATTCAGGGAAGCTTTATGTCGTATCTGTCTGGTCTGGTAATGACTCACGGGCCATGGGCTGGGTGGACAGCTGTTGTGGTAATTGTCCTCACAGAGTGTGAGGCCCAGTCCTGTCTTCATAATTTCTGGCATTTGGAGGGGAGTCTGATTTGCTCCTTGGGGGGCCCCCTGCAGGGCCACCCCCACATGGGCCTGGGTTTGGTTGTCTGTCACTGAGCAGGAGTTTATGGCTGACCCTTGGCTGCCAAGCCTTCATGAATTCTGGCATTTGGAGGGGAGTCCAATGTGCACCTTGGGAGGATCCATGCAGAGCGACCCTCACATGGGCCTGGGGGTGGTTGTCTGGGCCAAGTGCTCTGTTGCCAAATTCCATGCCAACTCAGGAGCCTCAAAAAAGATGATATTAGAGTCATGGATGGCCTTGAGTCATGCTAGGAACTTCAGCATGTACCACAAGTTCCTCGCCCGGTGTTTCACCTTAATTTTGTTGTAGGATTTCCGATCCTGTTGAACCTGGCGGGTGTAGTCTGGGAATATCAAGATCTGTTGTGATTGATGGGTGGAGTTTCCATTTTCAGACCTCTTGAAGGATTCTGTCTCGATCCCCGTAGTTGAGGTTTTGGTGGTGATGATTGGGTAAGGTGAGGTTCCTTTTGGTGGGGGAGGCCTAGGAGCCAGTGACCTTTGGACTCTCTCAACCACAAAACAGGTAGACAGCTGAGAGACTGGCACGCATGAGCTGAGCCAGCCCCCCAAGAAGAGTTCTGGGACCAAGCCTTCCACACGCCTCGACACTTTCCGGGAAGCCCACAAAGTGGAGGTTTCAGCACCGGGCTCTATTTTCTGTTTCTGTTCCGTTCTAACAAATGTTTTGTTTAGGCAGCCAGTTTGGAGATCGTAGCCTAGGATGTCCTCCACTGCAGAGACTCGTCCATTAGCTTCTGCTACACCACAAACATCCTGTTGCATTAGGTGCACATCCGCTCCCACCTCGAGTCATTCGGGAGGCCTGGCTTGCTAATAGAATGGCTCTGGTGCCCTCCATCAAGGAAGAGGCCTGCAGGGTAGTTGCTAAGTCCTGGGGCCTGTGGGTTATTGAGGCTGTGTACTTGTCTATCTTAGATTGCCCCGGCGGGTGTATCACGCACCATGGTCAAGCAGTGTGATGCAGCAGGGTTGCCCGGTGAAAGGACTGGAAAGGTCCAGGCAGTCACCCATCCAAGATGAGGAAGGTGGTCCATGGGTGCGTGCACTCAAAGTGGGAGGGTAGGATACCCCCTTGCTCTACCAGGTCACAGGGTGGGAAGTACATGAAGTTGTTACCTGTCCCCTGAGTCTGGTCCAGTCCTGTGCACCTGGACAGCGGGCTTTGCTCGTACGGCCCCTCCCGGGCCTCTCTAGGGCTGCGTCTGAGTTTCATTATAGGCTGCAGGATCAGCCCGCAACCCCCCCCAGGGCAGGGTCCATTTCAGTGTTGGTGTGCTCCCCACCACACCAACCCTCAGGGTCACTTCCCATTGCCCCCAAGCCCATCTCCAAAGCCTGACAAATTCATCACCAAGCACATTATGTGATAACACACGTTTTATGCCTCTGCCTGGTGTCTGCAACCCACCTAACTGAAAGTCAGCATAACACCAAATACGCCAACCAAGATCCCCCATTCCAGTACACCTAGTGACACATAGCCCATTACTTCCAGTTCCAGACCTGGACTCATCACAGCCTGCTCAGACAGTTGTGGCTCCAACATAATACCAGCGCAACAAAAAACAAATAGGAAATTTTATCACGCACCCTTTAATAACTACTAGACTTTAGGTAAACCATAAATACTAACTGTCAAAGTTTAAAAGAAATGACCTGCGACCCCTGGTGCACTACTGCCTTAATCCTTCTGCACAATTTTCATTCTAGTCACACCTTTCCCATGCACCAATCTTTGCACAAGAGTTCTCCATAAGCATGTTGAATATCCCACTACATTCTAGGGCAATACACAAATCTGCTGCATCGCAATTCAATCGACATCCCATCTAGTACTGAGCAAAAATACAAATGGAAGACAATGCACATCTCTAAGCATTCTACTTTTTCTGCATGGTCACCCTGGATGTTTTGCCTTTTGTGAGGACCTCTATTTTTGCTGGTTTTAGAACTCTGAGAACTTTACTCCTGTAATCCAGTGAGAAGGTGCCGTGCTCCACCTTTTTAACATGGTTGAACTGGCATATCCCTAATTGGTATATGTAACATTCATAAAGGTTTCTAGTGTATAGTATAAAGTGTACCCAGTACCAGGTATGTAAATGCCTTAATGGACTGAAGCACCGTTTGTGCCATCTAGTACAGTGGCAATGAAAATTTGGCTTCAGGCCTACCACTGTAGCCTGACTGTATTAGTGCAAAACATGCACTGCAACCTGTCAAAATTAACCCTTTTTGACAGGCAAAAACTATGTATGTATTATTAAGTCACTCCATGAAGGTCTTATAGCCCAGATAAAAGGGTGTATGTTATTTAAAAGTAGGAAATTTAGAAATATAATGTTAACATTTCCTTACAGTGAATAGCACCCAAAAGCTATTTTCATTGTGGAAGGCCTAGCTGGTCCCTGTAGACAACCAGAATACAGATTAAAATATAAACTCTGTATTTTAGGAGAGACCAGCTAGGGAAATAATTAAACAACTATTTTTAACAATTATTAAAAGTCCAATTCAGTAGCGGAGTCGGAATTTTTTATAAATAGTAAGGAAAAGTAGCTTTTACAAAGTTACCTTTTTCCTGCATGCCGTTCATGGAGGCTAATTTGTAGTAGTACTTCTCCAAGCCTGCACTAGGCCTGAATAAGGCGTGAATGAGGTTTGAAATTCCTCCCAGGAGCAATGCAATAGGTTACTGTGATTGACAAGTTGACCTGAATGGGCAGGGGTGAACTGTTTGAGGTCAGGAGAAGGGTGAATGGTGAACGGTGTTTGGTACTGGATACTTACTTTACACATTGCCATAAGTTAAGCTTGTTTGCTCTGTGCCATAGCTACCCGGGGGTTAGGTTCATGTTAATTTATTGACTTTGTAGGCCCACCCTGATAAGTGTTGTAATTATTCCTTTTGGCAGGTAGTCACTCAATCTAAATAATAGTCAGCTTTCTTACAACACTTTTACAATGCCCTTCCCTTAACAGACACACCTTAGAAATATCATTAATGTATGTAATATTGTAAGCCTCATATAAACTATTGAATGATTAGCAAAGATATTCTCATTAACTGAAATAATGACTGAAAGTGTCTTCAAATCTAAGTATTATTGGGCAAAATGTATTCTAATAGTTGATATATTGTTTACTTGACAGTTGTAAATGCCTTGGAGACAAAAATATCACAAAAAATGTATGCTCTTGTTTTATGTTTGTATTGTATTCATGTGTTCACTTGTATTTGAAATACTGCACATTGGTTCCACACATCAACAACAATGGATCACTGTAAGGTTCTGTCAAAAGGATACCAAAATCAAATTTTAATTATTCTAGGACTAGTCAATGGTACAGTAGCATTTTCTGTAAGATTTTCCTATATAAGAGGTCATGCAAGTCAAATGTCTTCCATAACCAATCATTTAATTCTACCGCACCTTAATACAACAGAAGTGCTTGAAGCTCAAGTGACCACACAGTGAAAAGTAAGCAAACTAATATGTGGATGCCCATACAAACAAAGAAAACAATGTGAGGTCATCAAAGAAGAGGGCATGTTAGCATAGACTATTGATCTAGGCTCTCTAATTTTATACAGTCACTAGTGTTCACTGGTAATTTTTATCCTGGGACATTTTGGGCCAATTAAGTTGCTCCTTCAACATAATTCTAAAAGTAATTCTTCCAAGCATTAATTTCCTTCTTTGAACCTACATTGTGGAAGTTAGTTGTGTATTTTCTAAATATCGTTGCCATCTCACCATAGGTCCACATGCTTCAACTGACTGTTTCTTCTGGCCAACCTCAAGTACCCCGTTTTGACTCAAGTTTTATCAGTGAGCAATTTGTCAACACATGCTATACTCACTTTGCATGTCACTTGCACTTTGCAACTCCCCCATAATTAAACCTTATGTTATTTATAGGACACAAAGGACCAGCTGTCCTGCAGTACCTCTGCCCTGTATATTGTTAGCACATGGAGTCATTCATTATGCGCTTAAATGTAAGTGTCTATTGTCTTGAAGCTTTCTAGGTTTCTAGATTTTCACGTACTCAGTTTCATTAGATCAACATACACAATCCCCCTTTCTTTCCTTGTTATTGTTCCAACAGAATTCTGTGCTTTTGCTCTGATTTATATTACATACTGATCATGGCCTGGTCATTTTTCACAATTAAAACACGATTGACATTACAAACATTTAAAATTGACATTTTATGTCTAGGTTAGATGTGTTAGATCAGTTATAGCATCACTACAGTTTATGGTTTAATATATATATATATATTTATATATATATATATATATATATATATATATACATATATATATATATATATATCGCACACTTTCTCCTGTGTTTTTGGGAAAAGACAGCACTCCACGAACAAAGCAAGTTCCAATATTTTGACGCGTTTCGGCGTTGCCGCCTTCATCGGCCTGTGGATCTCCATTTTGGCTCTGTTTAAATACTCCATTCATAATGTTCACTATCACCATATACTGTGAAAGAACCGTATTTGTTACAATTGTCAATTACATATTCCATATAATCATCTGATAACTATTGATTACTTAATCTTGTCATGATATTAAACATTAATTTTTATAACTGTTTGTGATTTGGAATCCTTTACCCAACGACACGAATAGGTTGTACAATACTTCTCCTCTACTCTGTGAATGCTCTTTTAGTTCAACGTGTGTGGCCTACCAAATGCTCAAAATTCATGTTTATTTCACGTTTTTTCAACGTTATTATTCATTAAAGGTTTTCTTTGAATTTTTAAATGTTTTAATTTTTTTATTTTTATGGGACCCTCAATACATCATTCAAAAGAATTACGTACTTAGCTTTACTGTTATATTAACACATCACCCAATAGGAATGTCCTACTGTTGACATAACACACTGCTAGTTCAATATAGATGAATATACATATCTTCACTACTGTTTAACCCCTTTGGTTCTTTAGTATTGAATGCCAATATATATTTGGATTCCAATTTTCTTAGATTCTTTTCTCTATCTCCTCCCTGAATATCTTTTTTGATTCCGTCTATACCACTGTATGTTATATTCTCTATTGGCAACTGGACAAGAATCATCTTTATTCAATATTGCTCTCAAGTGTTGCAAAATTATTTTGTGTACTTGCAATTTTGTGCTGCCCACATATATTTTAGGACAACTGCAGTTTAAAATGTAAACTACAAAATCACTTTTACAATTGTATTTTCCTTTGATATAATGGACAATTCTATCTCCTCTTTTGATAAATTTAATGTTTTCTCCATTCCTGCAAGCTTTGCATTTAGAGCATCTGTAAAAACCATCTTGCATTTTAAACCAATTTTTGTTAGACGCTTCCTGCCTCACGTCACTCTTGACTAAAATATCCTTCATGGAAGTCCCTTTCCTATATGTCACTAAAGGTTTAGTCAATATTTGCTCACCTATCACTGGATCACTTCTGAGCACATGCCAGTGTTTTTGTAACAGTTTTCTCATCTCCAAATGAGCTGTGTTATAAGTTGTTATAAACCTCATTGTTCCTGAGACTTTACTCACTTTTTGTCCTGTTCTATTTTTTTTTACTTTCACTTCCCTGTGTGGAAAATAAGAATGTGTCTCTTGTGCGTGATTCTACTTTTCTAATAGCTCTATCCAGTGTAGATTTGGAATATCCTCTACTGTACAATCTGTCTATCATTTCTTCCTGTACACCTTTGAAGCTTTTCTCCGTACTGCAGATTCTTTTGGCCCTTAGTAGCTCCCCAAACGGAATATTATCTATTAGAGGTTGGGGATGGTAACTGGTAGCATGTAAGATGCTGTTGCCTGCCGTGGGTTTTCTAAATAAAGTTGTCTCTATTTTATTATTAATAATCATTACTTTCACATCTAGAAATTCAATATCTTGATGAGGAATTTTCTGTGTGAATCTTAAGTTACAGTCATTTACATTAATCTCTTCGATAAACTTTGAAGCAGTGTCCAAGTTCCCTTTCCAAATTATGAAAATGTCGTCTATGTACCTTAACCACATAGTTATGTTGTCATTCATTTTGTCCAGTGGGGGATTATTTAATACAAGTTCTTCCCACCACCCCATATACAGGTTGGCGTAACTAGGAGTGAAACAAGTTCCCATTGTGGTACCACGTTGTTGCTAAAAGATCTCCTGGTTAAAGAAAAACATGTTATGTTCAAGGCACCATTGTATCATTTCACTCAACATGTGAACGGTCGCCAGTAGGTAGTTATAGTTAGGACCTAGTTTCCATAGGCAAAGCATTTTTTGTGTTTGTTTTGCCAATAACTTTGGCACTGTTTGACAAATCTTCACAAAACTTTAAAAACTTGTAGGACAGTAGGTTCAGCTGCTGACTTAAAGGTTTCAGGGTGATCCTTCAATTGGGGGCGATAAAAAGGGCGGAGTTTCCAGGCATGTTTTCCCCATGCATTTTCCGATAAGGATTTTGAACATGACTCCAACCCGAACCGCTGGACAAAATTACACCAAATTTGGCAGAAAGCTAGCTCTTGGTCTAGAAAGCTTGTGTTTTAGGGTCGAGCCTGCGAGTGCATGCTTCTCACATGCAAGACACTGTTGTTTTCAGTAAAGGGCATGGAGCCCTCCTGTCACTCATCATTTATTGTTTTGCGTGGCACTCTTCTTTGCAGCCTCGTAATTCGTCAAGGTATGCCTGGTATCATTTCCATTCCTCTGTTTGGAGCAGGGATCAACCATTAATTAATTTCAACTTAATTACTGCCCGTCCACTGCTCCTGACGTGATTGAGGTACTATTTTGTTCATTTTAACTTCCAGTGCCCTACAAACAGAAGGCTTGTGACTTGCAAAAATGTGCCCAGCAGGATAAACAAAATTGCAAAGTTTTATTTTGTAAAGATAACTTTTTTTTTTGTTAAGTCGTTTTTTTTCCCAGTTTCCACTCATGTTTTCTTTTTGTTTTGCTCATGCACGCTGTTGTCAAAAGATGACAATTAACTCATTCAAAATATGCAAGACCTATTGCATTGCAAATGCTTGTTGTGATTTGGTGTAAATCTGTTCAGTAGTTTTTGAGATATGATAGTTAAAAAATATATAGAGATCTAGGGATGCGGATCCTCCACAGATCCACCTGCATACAGGCTGATGTCTTCAACAAGAAAGTGTTAACACCATCTTGGGACTCGGCTTCAGCGCTCTTCCTTTCTTTTGCCCCTGAGTGGGCCAGGCCTGGGGACATTGGGGGCTAAAAAAAATAAAGGAGGGGGTGCACAGGACCCCCATCCTAGGGCTTATTGTAGCCCAGGGGACCGCCACCTACCCGGGGAAAAACTCAATAAATAAATGCAGGGGGACTGAGTAACCTCCCCCTGCAGCCTCAGGGACCGCCATTTTCTCAGGGTAAATTATACTGAATTCATGCGTTGGCCCGAACAACCCCCTGCTGCAGTCCCAGGGACCGCCACCTCCCCAGGGCTGAAATAAAATAAGATATGGGGTCTGTCACCGACCCTCGGCCCCCTGGGGCTAAATAGAAACGATGGAGGGGGCTGTGTAGCCCCCCTCGTGGAGCCAATAATGTCCCTGGGGACCACCACCCTCCAAGGGTGGGCTCCTGCTATGCCCCGGGGTACCCACCCCGGGACATAGCTCTTTCCTCTAACTTGGCAGTAGCTTTGACAGCTCCTGCCAAATCAGAGCAAACACTCCGGTTCTAGCAAGCAAGAGCTGACAAAGTGCTCAAGCTTGCTGGAAGCAGAGTGGTTTGAAAGAAATGAAACGATTCCTCTTGCACACAGGGAGCTGCATGTGTAGCCACAACTGGCTCCTGCAGGAGGCGAGGAGCCAGCTGGGACTGTGGGGACCATGAGTCTCCCCCCATTGGTGCCATTGCACACTGGGGCCCGTATTTATACATTTTTAGCGCTGCATCTGCGCCGCTTTTTGATGCAAAAGCGGCACAAACTTGCAAAATACAATTGTGGTTCCTGGGGCTTGGGGGAGGTGCACAGCCCCTCTTATTTTGTTGTAATTGCCCCAGGGAGATGGTGGTCCCTGGGGCCCAGGGGGTCCGCAGGATCCACACCTACTATAATCAAAAGACTTTTCCCCGGGGAGGTGGTGGTTCCCGGGGCATAAATAAGACCAGAGGGGGGAACCCGTGCGCTCCCCTCCTTTATTTTTGATATGCCCAGTGGACCTGGTCCGCCATGGGGTTTAGTAAAACAAGCGCAGGAAACCGCACAAATTCGCAGCGTTGCAGATTCATAGCAAACTTTTTGAGAAAAAAGTGCTTTTTTTGCACTGGCGGGCTCACTTTGGTGTCCCAGCACCAGCCAAGGGGCAGAGGGTACCTATCATGGCCCCTTTTCTTTTTTTAATCTTTTTTTCAAGCACTCAGATGAAGCCAAGTCCCAAGATGGCTGCCAACACTTCCTGGTTGAAGTGCTGGAGTCAATCAGATCTCTGCATGAGTCGGAAGTATTTGCGAAGCCTTTGCACCTCAAGATAGCTATATTTCTTTTTCTTTTAATATCCCAAGAACTACTGAACGGATTTACAGTATAGGGTGTGTGGCTCAGGGCAAGTGTGAGGTGTAGAAAGGTTGAATTGTGTACGGGAGTTCGAGAATGTGTTTGGGGACGGTTGCGGGGATATGATGTAACAGCATCGTACATGGCCTGCTCTTATTAAAGGATTGAAACTTACTCACGCAGTCGGTGTCTTGTCACCACAATTTGGCGTTTAGGTGGAGCAGAGGAACTGGACGGCCAGCAGAGGTGGTGGAGAGAAGGTCAAAGCGTAATTGCTGTATGTGCGGCAGCGAGGAGCGTTTCATATTTAATTTGGAGACGTACGCAGTGATGCTTGAAGTGACTTGTCAGTCTGGCTGGAGTCAAGCGCGTCAGTCAAGCGCGTCAGTCTCGCTGGAGGAACACAGGCGTTTTGGGAGTTTACGTGGGCACTCCTTGTGCTACCTTGTACTGCTTGCTGGAGACGATGACGGTTGGATACGGATGTCGGCGCGCAAAGTGGTGACGTCGTTGCAAAGCGTGCAGGCATATTAGAGTCAGGCTTTCAGCACATCGGAACGCTTGTGACGGGTCACGCTTACGTGGGCGTGCCGCCATCTTGATACTGATTTGGCACTCAAGCACGTCAATGCTGAGGTAACGCGTGTGCCATTCTATTTATAGGTTTTTTTTCTTCTTTTCACCGGTGTTTGTGCTCAACAACATCAAAGGAGAACATCGTCTGTTGAATATTCACTGCAGTTATAACGGTGAAGTGCATACCTTTTGTTAACATTGAAGGATTCTGTAACTTATTCACCCCAGTCACAGGCACACTTTGTGGGTGCAATTTTAGTACTTTTTTATATTTTTTTAT
Source organism: Pleurodeles waltl (assembly GCF_031143425.1). Taxonomy (NCBI): domain Eukaryota; kingdom Metazoa; phylum Chordata; class Amphibia; order Caudata; family Salamandridae; genus Pleurodeles; species Pleurodeles waltl. The sequence goes on along the minus strand of NC_090436.1, from coordinate 829,348,062 downwards.
TACATGAGAAGCACATTGTGGTTATTATAAACGTGCTCACAGGCGTTTTCGCTTACACCACCAGTCCCATTCCTTCATAAGGTAGCCGAACCTGCAATGAAATGGGGTGATTGGAAGGATTCTTTTTTAAATTACATCACCACCATTGAAGAAGAGAGTGGTGAAGAATTTTCCAGTGTAAGAAGAAACACATACTTTAGCATTGTTTGGGCCCAGAGGGACAAAGAGTTTTAACGCAGCTGGAAAAGAAACCTAAAGCCAGTGGTGACGCTGATGTTTACAAACACTCTTTGGAAGATTTGGATGCACATTATCAACCTGTTGTTTCTGCAGCTGTTGACAGGCATAATTTCTTTCAATGTAAACAAGGCAAAGATGAGACCGTGGAGGAGTACGTATCTGCTCTAAGGAAGTTGGCGATAACGTGTAAATTTGGGCAGTTACATGATGAATTCATTCATCATCAGATTATCATGCATTCCAATAATGCAGGTGTGCAAGAAAAACTGTGGGTTTGTGGTGATGCTCCAATGAATGAAATTATCGCTATTGTAAAAAAAAGCAGAATTATCAAAACGCTGTGCCAAGGCTGCTTTGTACAATGGGAAGGATGGAGATTTAGGCCCTCATTACAACCCTGGCGGTCAGTGTTAAAGCGGCGGTAAGACCGCCAACAGGCCGGCGGTAAAACAAATGGAATCACGACCATGGTGGAAACCCCCAACATAGACAGCCACTTTAACACTCCGAGCGCCACGGCAGTAGAAACAAACACAGTGGCGGTCACCGCCAACAGACAGGCGGAAGACAATGTACCGCCCACACTATTATGAGAGGCCAATCTGCCACCTTTTCTGGGGCAGAACCAACGTGAACAAAAACACAGCGGAAACAAGACTTGGAAGGGGAAACACTCACCTGTACACAACCCACGAGGAACCAGGACGCCATGGAGCCAGAACTCCAAATACTCCCTGCGATAGTATTCCTGCTCCTCTACCAGGAGCACGAAAGACAGCGGCGACGACCGCGGTGAGTACTGCACCTACAACACAGGGGAGGGGGGAGGGAAAAGAGAGTGACACACACACGCAACACCCCCACCCCCACCCTCACCCACAACAACATACACACAAATACATGCTGCAACATTACATTTACACCCACCTACCACCCCCGTAAGAACGCAATGACAAAAGGAAATGATTGTAACGATTGTAATCAATTAAAATCCATTAGTCAAAACTTTAAATACAGTATAAACAATTATGTACACCAACTATTCAAGTCCGGGTAGTGCACCATTCATAGTCCGTGGACCACTGAGCCCAAAATGCAAGGGCGAGGCCCACACTCGATACCAGACTCAAACCAGAGAGAACACTGCTGGGGCATCAGATCGAAATGAAACAGGCAACTCGGGGAAGGGAAGGGGGGCACCTCAGCCGGATGAGTGCACGACACCAGCTCCACGAGGGGGCTCCATGCCCATTGATGTATCCTGCGGAGTGCAAAGCCACAGTCTCTCAAGTCTTTTCAGTGGGTGGGTTGCCCACTGCTTTATCCTGGGGAATGCAAAGCCACAGTCTCTCAAGTCTTTTCAGTGGGTGGGTTGCCCACTGCTTTATCCTGGGGAGTGCAAAGCCACAGTCTCTCAAGTCTTTTCAGTGGGTGGGTTGCCCACTGCTTTATCCTGGGGAGTGCAAAGCCACAGTCTCTCAAGTGGATAACAGTCTCCACTGGTTCTGGAGGGGGCATTGTGCCCAGAGTGCTACATCCTGCCAAGGACTGAGGTAGTGGATGTGATACTCCACTGGTTCTGGAGGGGGCTTTGCGCCCAGAGTGCTTCATCCTGCCAAGGACTGAGATAGTGGATGTATCTCTCCACTTGTTCTGGATGGGGCTTTGTGCCCAGAGTGCTTCATCCTGCCAAGGACTGAGGTAGTGGATGTGATACTCCACTGGTTCTGGAGGGGGCTTTGTGCCCAGAGTGCTTCATACTGCCAAGGACTGAGGTAGTGGGCTTTGTGCCCAGAGTGCTTCATCCTGCCAAGGACTGAGGTAGTGGATGTATCTCGCCACTGGTTCTGGAGGGGGCTTTGTGCCCAGAGTGCTTCATCCTGCCAAGGACTGAGTTAGTGGATGTATCTCTCCACTGGTTCTGGACGGGGCTTTGTGCCCAGGGTGCTTCATTCTGCCCAGGACTGAGGTAGTGGATGTGATACTCCACTGGTTCTGGAGGGGGCTTTGTGCCCAGAGTGCTTCATTCCGCCAAGGACTGAGGTAGTGGATGTGACACTCCACTGACGGTGGTGCAACATGCAAGCTGCCCAGGCTCCTGGAACTGACCATCAGCCTTGTAGGACTGACCACTGGGGATGGCAGCCATGTCTGCTGTGGTGCCACTGGCTTAGGATCTGTGGGGCTGCTGACGGTGCTGGCGTCGGGGTCAGCAGCGGTGGTGCTTGTGGTGGGCTCACTGAATGCAGTGTTGGCGGCGGTGTCAGTAGCGGCGGTGCTTGGGGCGGGCTCACTGACTGCTGTGCTGACAGCGGTGTCAGTAGCGGCGGGGCAGGTGGCGGGCTCACTGACTGCGGTGCTGGTGAAGGGCACAGTGTCTGCGGTGCTGGTGAAGGGCTCAGTGTCTGGGGTGCTGGCGGCGGTGTCTGTGGCGGCGGTGCAGGTGTCGGTGCCGGTGGCGGTCTTGTCCACCGTGCAGGTTGGCGTCAACGTGGACCTGCCTTTGATTTTCAGGCCCTTCCCCACCTTGGATGGCGGCGCAGCTGTCTTGCCACTTTTAACTTTTGTCTTGCCTGAGCCCTTGGTGGCAGGGGTTTTCGCGTTCTCCCTCTGACATGTGGGCAACTTTTTCTGTTTTGGAGGTGGAGGAATGTCCTTGCCCTCCCTCCATGGGACACTGGCAGCCCTGTTGCTTGGCGCACTCCAAAATCCCGCTATTGCTGGCACCACTGTGCCCGGTGATGTGGTGGCTGAGGTGCTGGGTTGGGACCTGGAAAGGCGGGCCCTAGGGGACGGACGGGGGCGGTGTAGGGAAGAGGTCAACATTTGATAGGAAAAGCTTTTTAGACACACTGGGATGGGTAGATGGAGGGGGTTTGGGAGTGGAGGAAGAGGTAGTGGTTGTAGGAGGTGTTCGCTTGATGACTTTGGGTGAAGATGCATGGGCTGTAGGCTGTTGTGAGGTGGATGGCTGTTGGGTGGGTGTGTGACTGTGTTTGTGTACTTTGGGAGGAGGGCTCACAGACACACTGGTAGAGGACACAGGATGTGTGAATGGTAGTGGGGGTGGTGAGTGCACGTGTACTACTCACCAAAGAAGGTGTGCCAGATCATCGTGGCCTGCTGTATGCTGCACAACTTGGCTTTGCAACAACAGGTGCCTTTTCTGCAGGAGGATGGTCCAGAAGGAGGTCTTGTGGCAGCTGTGGAGCCTGTGGACAGTGAAGAAGAGGAGGCAGAAGAAGAATATATCGACAACTGAAACAATGTGATCCAGCAATACTTCCAGTGAGACACAGGTAAGAAGACATCACTGCCTCCTACATCTCATACAATTGTTAGACCTGTCATATGTCTGTCACTTTTACCCAGTGTATGGACCCTGACCTGTCACTTTGCCTTTCCATTTCACAGAGGTGGGTCCCACTGTGTGACCTCTGCTATGTTACCTCATGAACTAGAGCTGTGTGGCATAGGTATGTTGACAAGACAATGGACATTGCTATTTTCCTCAGTTATTGCAAATACACATTCGTGAAAGCACAGACTGACTCCAGAGTGTTTTGTGATTCAAGGGTGTTTATTTAAGTGCAAATTAGTGAAGGGGGTTGTAAAATGGTCAGGGGTGATGGTGGAGGAATGTCCATGGCAGAGTCCAGTTATTTGTCTCACAGGTGCATTGTCCAAAGGGGCTTAGGAAGTGGAGCTAGGGCAGTTTAAGGATGGACAGGGTGACGAAGTGGGAAGGAAGGATGACATTCAGGGTGGTCTCATTTCTTGGCGGGGGTCTTGGCATTGTTCTCTGTTTTGTGCCTGAATCTCAGGGACCGTTTGCGGGGTGGTTCGCCATCTGCAGGGTGTGTGGTCCTGTGGCGGTGCCTCCTGTCAACTAGCACCGGCAGAGGTGGTGGGCAGTTCTTCATCGAGGCTAGTGTCAGGGGCCCCTTGTTGGGCCACAGTGTCCCTCCTGGTGTTCACAAGGTCCTTCAGCACCGTTACAATGGAGCCCAGGGGGTGTTGATGGACATGAGTTCCTCCCTGATCCCCAAATACTGTTCCTCCTGCAGCCACTGGGTCTCCTGAAACTTGGCCAGTACCGTTGCCATCGTCTCCTGGGAATGATGGTACGCTCCCATGATGTTGGAGATGGCCTCGTGGACAGTGGGTTCCCTGGGCCTGTCCTCCCCCTGTCGCACAGCAGTCCTCCCAGTTCCCCTGTTTTCGTGTGCCTCTGTCCCCTGAACCGTGTGCCCACTGCCCCCAGGTCCCTGATGTTCTTGGGTTGGTGGGTTTGCCTGGGTTCCCTTTAGTGGTGGACACACTGCTGCTTGACGTGTCCTGGGGACAGAGGGATGGGCCCGCTGGGTGGGTGCTGTGCTGGTGTTTCCTGAGGGGGGAGGCTCTGTGGTGGCATGTGCCAGTGTGTGGGGAACCGACTGTCCCGATGTCCCAGATGGGCCGGGCTGGTCATCTAGATCCAGTTGGACAGAGCTGCTGTCATCACTGTGGGCCTCTTCTGTGGGGGGATGGACATGTCTGGAACCTCCTGTCCGGTGAGGTTGGTCAGGGGTCCTGCAGGAGTGTAAAGGCATGATTATTGCATCTGTGTGTGCCATTGTTTTCAATGGGTGGGTGACCGTGTACCCAGTGCTTACATTCTTGTCTAGGACCTTGTGTGATATTTGGTTTGGGGATCTGTGTGGGTATCTGTAGTGGACATGCTTTGGTGATGGGTGTCCATGCTTTGGTGTTGCATGCAGGGCTTGGTGTTGGGATGGGTGGTTTGTGATAGTGGGACATATGTGAGGTGTTGGAGTGATGGGGGTGAGGGTGAGGGTGGCGGTATTTGATAGCATGCAGGTAGGGTGGGGGATGTAATAGTTAAGATTTGACTTACCAGAGTCCATTCCTCCAGCTACTCCTGCGAGGCCCTCATGATGCAGTATAGCCAAGACCTGCTCCTCCCATGTTGCTAGTTGTGGGTGAGGAGGTGGGGGTCCGCCGCCAGTCCTCTGAACTGCAATCTGGTGTCTTGAGACCACGGAACGCACCTTCCCCCGTAGGTCGTTCCACCTCTTCCTGATGTAATTCCTAGTTCTTGAATGCTGTCCCACTGCGTTGACCCTGTCCACGATTCTGCGCCATAGCTCCATCTTCCTAGCAATGGAAGTGTGCTGCACCTGTGATCCGAATAGCTGTGGCTCTACCCAGACGATTTCCTCCACCATGACCCTGAGCTCCTCCTCAGAGAACCTGGGGTGTCTTTGCAGTGCCATGGTGTGGTGTGGGTGATGTGTGAGGTGGTGTGTGTTGTGATGTGTGAGGTGGTGTGTTTGTGTGTGTTGTGTGAGGTGCGTGGATGTTGTGTGAGTGATGGTGTTGTGTGCCTGTGGATGCTAGTTTGTTGATGGTGTTGTCTCTCTCTGTGCTTCTTTCTCAATTTTTGTCGTAGGGGTTTGTGGGTGATGTGGGTGTGTGTTTTATATTGTATTGGGTATGTGGGAGTGGTGTGTGTATGTGTATCAGGTGTGTGTATTTCGATTTGTCCAATGTGGTTGTGTTTTGTAAATGTGTGTGTATTTTGAGTGCAGCGGTGTGTACCGCCAATGGAATACCACGGTTAAAAGACCACCGCGTGGATTCGTGGGTCGTGATAGTGTGGGCGTATTCCTGTTGGCGTGACAGTGGAGGTTTTGTTATCGCCAGTTTATCACTGACCTTTGGTGTGGGTCGTAATAGCTGTAGCAGAATTCCGCCGCCACAGCAGTGTGTTGGCGCTCTTCTGCACGGCGGTAAGCGGGATTTACCATCAATGCTGTAATGAGGGCCTTAGTGTGCAAAGTTATACAGGAGCAGAGGAAAGTCGTCAGTACCAAGAGTTCTATGAAAAAAACAGGGACGAGGAGAAGCCTGCAGCAAAAGAACACCTTGTGTTACAGATGTAGCAAAAAAGGACATTTTGCAAGAGACAAATGTTGCCCTGCTGCTAAATCTAAGTGTGCATATTGTGGTGTTTTGGGACATTTTGCAAAAGTATGTAGGAGGAGAGCTGGTGATTCTGTGGTTAAGTGTGTGAGCGTGGGGGTAGATGGTCCTGTTGAAGACCCGGAATCAGAAGATGAGGAATATATTTTAAGCATTGAAAATATTGTTTTACGCGTTAATGGTTTGCACAAGAAACCATTAGTGTGTCTATACTAATGGTAGCAGATTCTGGATCACCCTACACTGTTATTTGCAAAGAAGTTTGGGAGGAGAAATTCGCTAAACAGGTCGAAGGTGAATTATCACCTTCATTCATCCAACCTGTTACATTTACAGGTGAAAAAATTCCTATGGTGGGATCTATGAATATGTTGTTTGAATTCAAGGGGAGGGCAGCTCCTTGCACTCTGTTTGTGGCTGAAAGAGGACCCTCAGTGTTAGGGTGGAAGGATCCAGGAGCTTTAGGAATCATATTGAATCCCAGTAGTGACGCGTAAGTATTATCCATGGAGGAACCTGGCAAAGTCTTAGAAAGTGTGTTGCTGAAGAAATCTCTGCATGTATTCTCAGGTAAAGTGGGCAAACTGTCTAAGTTCAAACATAAAATTATAGTTAAGGAGGGTGTTACTCCTATAAGCCACAAAGTAAGGCACATTCCCTTAAAAGTGAGAGATGTGGTGGTGTGTGAATTGGACAGATTGGAGAATGAGGGCATTGTAGAACCTATTGAAAGTGCAGAATGGTTAGCTCCCTTAGTTGTAACTAGGAAAGCTAGAGGACAAATTCAGCTCTGTGTCGATTTGAGAGAATTAAACAAAAGTATTGTGGTGGATATATTCCCTTCTCCCAAGATTGAAGTCTACTGGGTGTCAATGGTTTTCAACTGTTGATTTAAAATCAGCATATCATCAGATATTGTTCCATCCTTCGAGTACGAAATTGACTTCCTTTATTACACCTTTTGGGTGTTATAGGTTTGTTTGTATGCCATTCGGCCTTGCTTCAACTGCCGCTGTTTTCCAACGGCTCATGCATAAAATTTTGGGCGACATTGTGGGTGTTACTTATTTTCAAGATGACATACTCATAATGGGGAAGGACAGAATGGAGCATGATACCAAGTTAATGCAGGTAATGGAAAGGCTTGCTGGAAATGGGCTTACACCGGAGCTCAACAATTTGTAGGTTTGCGAAGGAATCAGTCACGTATTTAGGGAATGCAGTAGGTAGGCATGGAATTCTTCCTAAGGATAGCATTTTGGCTGCTATTAGAGATACTCCAGCTCCGAGTTCTAAAGATGAGATTAGGTCCTTTTTGGGGCTAGTAGAATTTTATGCAAAATTTGTGCTGCACTTTTCAGAACAAACTTATGAATTAAGACAGGTGTTTAAGGAAAAACAAGAGTTCAAGTGTTATGCAGAATTGAATAAGGATTTTGAGCAGATCAAACAGGAAATTTGCTCTGCCACTCCTTTACAGGGTTTTGATAGTCAAGAACTGAGTATACTTACGGTAGATGCTGGTGGCAAGGGTCTTGGTGTAGTACTTACACAAGAATCAAAAGGGGGATTGGAACGTACTATTGCCTTTGCTTCGCTAGCTTTAACATGGAATGAAGAGAAGTTCTCAGTTATTGAAAAGGAAATGTTGGCTGCTGTATGGGGTATGGAAAATGTTTGACATTTTCTTTGGGGTTCAAAGTTTGTGTTGAGGGCGGATCATAAACCTTTAGTTAAAGTCTTAACATCACAAGGTGTAGTGAAAGCTACCCCCGCATTTCCAAAATGTCATTACGGTTGTTAGATTATGTTTATGAGGTGGTGTATCTCCCAGGCATAAGGAATAAAGCTGCCGATTATTTAAGCAGGTCGCCGGTACCCATTCTGGACAGTAGAGAATGTAATTGGGAGGAATATAATATTGCTACAGCTGAGGATTATGTGGAAATCTTGAATGAAAGGAAGGATATTGTTGTAGGAAGGGAAGAATGGTGTGTTGCTTATAAAAATGACAAAGTATTGTTAAGAATTAAGGAGTATGTAAGATGTGGTTGGCCATGTAAAAGTAAAGTGGGTAAAGATTACATTAAGTGGTGGGAAGTTAGAGACAAACTTACTGGGTTGCGCACACCTTTGGTTTTTAGTGAATTTTTTTGATTTTTTCATTTTCAATTCTATTTCCTAACTATAACATCCATGTAAGCTTAGTTTTTTTCCACTGAAAATATATATACATATATATATATATATATATATATATATATATATATATATATATATATATATATATATACACACACACACACACACACACATATATATATATATGTATACACATATAAATCTATACATATACATATAAATCTATACATATATATGCATATATATGTATATATATATATGTGTGCATGTGTGTGTGTGTGTGTGTGGGTGTGTGTGTGTGTGTATATATATATATAGATATATATATATATCTTTATTTAGCCCAGTGGCGGTAACCACTGGGCAGTTATAGTCAGGATCATGTTTCTATAGGAAATGCATTTTTTGTTGTGCTGTTTGACTAATCTCCTCAAAACTTTGAAAACAAATGCTCTTTTTTGCCTTGTTTGTGCATGGAATGTTTGGGGTGGTCCGTCAAGCAGGGGCAGAGAAAAAACAGGGGTCCTATAACGTGTTTTCTCCATTCATTTTCCCATACAAACTTTAGACACAGCTACAGACTAAACTGCTGAACGGATTTACTCAACATTTGGCAGAAGTCTTGATCTAGGTCCAGAAAGATAGCTTTTTGTGTTTTAGTGTAAATCCATTCAGTAGTTTTTAAACAAATAAAGCTAAAAAAAATGTGTATATCTAGCACGCTGAGACTCCGCAGATCCCTACAGATCTCAAACTGAGATCTGATTGGCTGCCACCACCTCAACCAGGAAGTGGGGGCAGCCATCTTAGAACTCAGGACTCGGTCTTGAGTTCTAAGAAGACCCCGGAAAAAAGACTCAAGGGAGCAGGATAGAAATACCCTAATCCCTAGGTCCTGAGGGATTTTACTGGGGCCCAATGATATTTTTTTTTAATGTTGCAACAAATTTGGGGAGGATGTGCAAATTTGCTGCAAAATATTTTAAAACCAAAGTATGGTCTCCAGCGCATGTTTGTTTTAAAGCACCCCCCGGTGGGCCAGGTCCTAGAGAAAGCAGATTTATAATTTTGGGTGAAGGGGTGCCCCAGGTTGATATCAGCCCCAGGTACCCCATTCTCTGGGGTCTGGCCATGCAGTGAAGGGGACAGTTGACCTCCCCAACCCGAGGCTGTTTTAGGCTGCAGGGACACCATTTCTCGGGGCCTGGTTGTGCACTAAAGGGGGAGGTTGTATGCAACCCCCTCCCTGGGCTGATTTCAACTGGAAGACCTCATCCCCTTGGGCCTGGCTGTCTATGTACAAGGGGAGGGAGGCCATTGAGCCCCCTCTCCAGGCCATGTTCAGTCCCGGAGACCCAATCCCCAAAGGTCAGCTATATATATGCACAGGGGAAGGGGGAGGACGCATGGCCTCCCTCCCCAAGCTATTAATTGCCCCGGGAATTCCACCTCCTGGGCCTGCTCATATGCCATGTCCCGGGGTGCCTACCCCTGGGACATAGCAGTTTCCCCTCCCACACTGCCACGAGCCAGTGTTTGGTCTTGCTTGGTGCTATTGCTTGGTTTGCTCCTACCAAGCTGGAGAAAACACAAAGTCTACTCCCCAGTGGCCGTTAGCTTGAAAAATGCTCCTGTCTGCTGGGAGTAGACTTTAGACCTGTTTCCCTGCCCGCACTGCCACCTCCCCAGGGCAATGAATAAAGAATGTGGGAGGTGCCACGCGGGCCTCTCCACACCCCGGGGACTGCCACCTCCCCAGGGCCGTCTATCAATATAATTCAGGGGGCAGCGCAGCCCCCCCCGTGGACCACCACCTCCCTGGGGAAAGAAAAATATAGATATAGTATGGGGGGCCCTGTGAACCTCCCAGACCTCCGGGACTGCCACCACCCCGGGGCTACTAAATGAAGTTAGGAGGTGGACCACCACCTCCCTGAGGCACAATTCAAAAGGTGGGGAGGGGCCACGCTGTCCCTCTGTTGGAGCCAAGGATGGTCCTGGGGACCACCACCCCCCAGGGCTGGCTAACGTCCAAGGTGCCCACCTTCAGGAGGTAGCTGTTTGCTTTTGCTTGGTTGGAGGTGACAGCATAAGTCTGCTTTCAGCAAGCTGGAGCTGTCAAACAGCTCCAGCTTGCTGAAAACTGACTTTTTATCTCTTTCACTGCATGCAAACGTGTGCAGGGAAAGAGATGAAAACGTTGCTCCTACAAGCAGTGAGCTGCTATTTAAAACAGCTCCCTGCTTGTGGGAGCAATGCCGGCTCGCACAGGAGACAGTAGCCAGCTGGGATTGCGGGGGCCTTCAGACTCCCTCCTGCAGTCCCCATAGCTATTTCAAGGGTACCCAGGGAGGAAGGAAGGGCACCCATAGATACATGGGCTGGCCTTGGGAATGGGGTCTCAGGGGCTGGAAATGGCTTAGGTAGGGGGCCCACGAGCCCCTCCTCTCTTTTAAATTGTTTAGCCTCAGGGAGCTGGTGGTCCCCAGGGCCCGGGGTGGTCCATGTGGCTCCCACTTAAAAAATGTAAAAATAGCCCCTCGGTGGTGGTGGTCCCCGAGGCAAGGGAGGGTTCGCACTGCCCCCCCTTACTTAAAATGTAGATCCGGGGAGGCGGTGGTCCCCTGGATACAGTGGGATCTGCACTGCCCCTCTATTTTTTTTTTATTATGTAGGCCCAGGAAGTGGTATATTAAATGTTGCCCTCTTTAAGCTTCAAACCCCTATGGCTGTAAGTGGCGTGGGGTTTGAAGCTTAAAGGGGATTGACCACATGCCAACCCTGCTGTGCAAAGCCAAAGGCTGTGGGTGGTGCTGGGTTGGGTGGTTATAGGGGTGTTGGCCGCCATGAGTGATGTGGGGTGTGGAAGTTGACTGTAGGGCCTAGATGCAGGCACTGAAGCCAAAATCTGCCATGCACGGCCAACGGCCAAGCGTGGCATGGGGTTTGGTGGTTGTAGGAGGTTAGCTGCAGGCCAAACTCCACCGTTTACGGCCATGCACTTCTAATTACCCCAGGTATTATAGCACTCATGAAATCTTTTTTAACATCATTGATAATGTAACTGTAACATTTGCAGTAAAATTATTGATGAGATGACTGTGCGTGGGGAGGGCGCGAGTTATATTTACCTTAGGGCACAAGTTATAGTTACTTTAAATATCTCTAACTATAACAGCTGAATTTCTATGGTTTTGTATGTTTAAAATGTGAGGCTAACCATATTGTCCCTGTAACCTTTGTTTCTTTAGGTGAATTTCTATGTTTTTTTATTATATTTCCCAACTATAACGTCCCTTAACCTTTGGTTTTATATATTACCTACTGACACTTGCCAGTAGGTAGTTATAGTTAGGACCTAGTTTCCATAGAATAAGCGTTTTTTTGTTTTGCCAATAACTTTGGCAGCATTTGACAAATCCTCATGACATATTCAAAACTAGTTTGTCACTCACTTCAGCTACTGTCTTGAAAGTTTTGGGGTGATTTGTCAAGTGGGGGTTAAAAAGAAGGGCAGTCCCAAAATGTGTTTGCCTCACGCATTTTCCCATAGGTTCTTTAGACATGACTACATCCCGAACCACTGAATGGAATTACACCAAATTTGAGAGGAAGCTAGAGCTTGGTGCGCAGGTCATGCTTTTTGTTATTTAGTGTTAATCCGTTCAGCCAAGTCCCCACAAAAATATTAAGAAAAAGAAAAGGGGGCAGGGTAGGAATACCTTGACCCCCTAGCTTTGGTGCTGGGGTTGCCCTGGAACCTGGCCAGGTTAAAAAAGCAATTTCAAAAACCACCTACCTGGAGCCAGAAACATATTTAAAACTGGGAAGAGGGCTGCACTGCTCCCCCTCCTGGGCATATATGGGCCCAGAGCCAGCTAGCAGAAATTAAAGTAGCCCCCCTTCGAGAGCCATTAATGGCCTTGGGACTGCCACCCACCCAGTGCCGACTCCTACTGTCTCCTGATGTTCCCACCCTCGGGAGATAGCAGTTTGCTTTTATAGGAAGCTGGCCTGGTGTGTGGTGGGTACTTATGGTACTTACACCTTATACCAGGTCCAGGAATCCCCTCTCAGTGAAATGTAGGCAGTGTCTAGAAGCCAGGCTCTCTAGAGGTAGCTGTGGATGAGCAGCCAAGGCTTATCTAGGAGACATGCAAAGCTCATGCAATACTACTACAGTCACACAATACTTACACACAAGAAAGAAATCACTTGGTTGTACAAAAATAAAGGTACTTTATTTTTGGAACACAGTATCAGAAAATACTAGAGAGGGAACCATCCAATAGGAGGTAAGTAAATACTATGGTGGTCATTACAACCCTGGCAGACGGTGTTAAAGCGGCGGTAAGACCGCCAACAGGCTGGCGGTAGAAAAATTGGAATTATGACCGTGGCGGAAACTGCCAACAAAGACAGACACTTTAACACTCCGACCGCCACGGCGGTACAAACAAACAGCTTGGCGGTCACCGCCAACAGACAGGCGGAAGACAAAGTACCGCCCATAGTATCACAACCTACCAATCCGCCACCTTTTCCGGGGCGGATTCACCGCGGATAAAAACTCTGCGGAAACAGGACTTCGAAGGGAAAACGCTCACCTCTACACACCCCACGACGAATCCAGACGCCATGGAACCAGAGCTGCACATCCTGCCAGCCCTCATCTTCTTGCTCCTCTACCAGGAGCACGATCGCCGGCGGCGAAGACCACGGTGAGTACTGCACCTACGACACAGGGGAGGAGGGAGGGAAAAAACAGGGACACACACACGCAACACGCAACACCCTCACCCACTACAACACACAAACTAATACATATTTATACATTATAGTTACACCTCCCAACCCCCCCGGGAGAATGCAAAGACAAAAGGAAATGAGTGTAACCATTGTAATGTATTAAAATCAAGTACGCAAATATATATATGTACACCATAAACAAAATATACACCAAGCTTAGTAGTCCAGGTAGTGCTCAAATGAAGTCCGTGGAGCACTGGGCCCACATGGTATGGGCGAGGCCCACACAAGATCCCCGATCATGACGGAGAGAACACTGCAGGGGCATCAGAGAGCAAGAAAACAGGCACCTCAGGGGGAGGGAAAGGGGGGGCACCTCAGCCGGTTGAGTGCACGACGCCAAATCCACGAGAGGGCCACATGCCCACTGTTCAATCCTGGGGAGTGCTAAGCCACAGTCTCTCAAGTCTCTACGGTGGGTGGGTTGCCCACTGTTCAATCCTGGGGAGTGCTAAGCCACAGTCTCTCAAGTCTCTACGGTGGGTGGGTTGCCCACTGTTCCATCCTGGGGAGTGCAAAGCCACAGTCTCACAAGTCTCTATAGTGGGAGGATTGCCCACTGTTCCATCCTGGGAGTGCAAAGCCATATCTCTCAAGTCTCTACAGTGGGTGGGTTGCCCACTGTTCCATCCTGGGGAGTGCAAAGCCACAGTCTATCAAGTGGATGTATCTCTCCACTGGTTCTGGAGGGGGCATGGTGCCCAGAGTGCTTCTTCCTGCTAAGGACAGAGGTAGTGGATGTATCTCTCCACTGGTTCTGGAGTGGGCATGGCGCTCAGAGTGTTTCATCCTGCTAAGGACAGAGGTAGTGGATGTATCTCTCCACTGGTTCTGGAGGGTGCATGGCGCCCAGAGTGCTTCATCCTGCTAAGGACAGAGGTAGTGGATGTATCTCTCCACTGGTTTTGGAGGGGGCATGGCGCCCAGAGTACTTCATCCTGCTAAGGACAGAGGTAGTGGATGTATCTCTCCACTGGTTCTGGAGGGGGCATTGTGCCCAGAGTGCTTCATCCTGCTAAGGACAGAGGTAGTGGATGTATCTCTCCACTGGTTCTGGAGGGGGCTCTGTGCCCAGAGTGCTTCATCCTGCTCGTGACGGACTCAGTAGCGTCAGTGCCCTTGGCGCTCATGGGCCAGCGGTGCTTGGAGCAGCGGTGCCCTGTTCAGCGGTGCTTGGAGCGGCGGTGCCCTGTTCAGCGGTGCTTGGAGCGGCGGTGCCCTGGTCAGCAGTGCTTGAGGCGGCGGGCTCCTTTGCAGTGACTCAGCTGCTGGCGGTCCTCTCTGTCCGAGCAGGGCTTGTGCTGGTGGTCCTCTCTGTCCCAGCGGGGCTTGTGCTGGCGGTCCTCTCTGTCCCAGCGGGGCTTGTGCTGGCGGTCCTCTCTGTCCCAGCGGGGATGATGGCTGTGGCCTCCTGGGCAGCGGGGATGATGGTGGTGGCCTCCTGGGCAGCGGGGATGATGGATGTGGCCTCCTGGGCAGCGGGGATGATGGCTGTGGCCTCCTGGGCAGCGGGGATGATGGCGGTCTCCTCCGCCATGCTGCTCTTCACAGACTTTCCTGGTTTCTTGTGGTCCTTCCCCACCTTGGAAGGTGTCGCAGCTGACTCCACACTCCCACCGGGACCCCTGGGAGCGGCTTTGGTGGCTGGAGTCTTCCCCCTCTCCCGCCGGGCACTGGCCAACTTTTGATGCTTGACAGGTGGGGGACTGTCCGTGCTTTGGCTCCGTGCCACACTGGCTGCCCTGGTGGCAGGTGCACTCCAGATTCTGGTGACTACAGGCACCACTGGTCCTGGAGATGTTGTGGCTGAGGTGCTAGGTTGAGAGCTGGAGAGTCGGGCCCTAGGAGACGGACAGGGTGGGGGAGGTGTGGGAAAGAGGTCAAGGTTGGACAGGAAAAGTTTTTGGGAGACACTGAGACGGGTAGCTGGAGGGGTTTTGGGAGTGGAGGAAGATGTTGTGGTTGTAGGAGGTGTTCGTTTGGTGACTTTGGGTGAAGGTGCATGCGCTGGAGGCTGTTGTGAGGTGGATGGCTGTTGGGTGGGTGTGTGCCTGCATTTGTTTATCTTGGGAGGTGGCGTCACAGACACACTGGGAGAGGACACAGGGGACGTGTGAATGGTAGAGGGGGTTGTGACTGCACGTGAGCGGGGTGTGGTGGTGGGTGTGCTGGTGATGGCAGTAGTGGCTGTAGATGTAGTGCATGCAGGTGTGAGTGTAGACGAGACTGGGAGGGAGGAGGGAGACGAGGAGACGAGGAGGAGGGGTACACAGTGGAGGCATTGGATGTTGGTGTGTCTGCATGTGTGTGATGCTTGCGTGAGTGCCTGTGGGATGTGTGGTGCTTATATTTGCCAGAGCTTCCCTTGTGTGTTGAGGTGTGTGTATGCTGGTCTGAAGGTGTGCTTGGGATAGGCTGGAGTACAGGGAATTGGGTCTGGGTGGAGGAAGTTGGAGGGGGAGGCTAGAGACAGGGACAATGGCTGCCATCAGTGCTGAGGCCAGAGTCTGAAAAGCTCGCTGAAGGGCCGCCTGACCAGAATGAATGCCCTCCAGGAATGCATTTGTTTGTTGCAACTGCCTTTCTACACCCTGGGTGGCATTCAAAATGGTAGACTGCTCAACAGTGAGGGACCTGAGGAGGTCAATGGCCTCCTCACTGAGGGCAGCAGGGGTGACTGGGGCAGGGGCTGAGGTGCCTGGGGTGAAGGTGATGCCCACCCTCCCGGGTGAGCGGGCACCTGGCAAATGCTGAGGGGCTGCTGGGAGGGCGGTGCTGGTGGGGGGGTGGCGGCTGTACCTGTAGATGCGGGGCGCACAGATGCTGCCACCACCACAAGGGAGCTCCCATCAGAGGACAAGTCTGTGTCGCTGGTGTCAGCTCCTGTCCCCGCCGTGGAGCTCCCCTCACCCTCCGTCCCACTGGTGAACTCCGAGTCCGTAGTGTCGCCCTCCATGGCCATGTGGGATGCAGCTCCCTCGTGCTCCGGTGCCACTGCTCCTCCGCCTGATGATGCTAATGCACACAAGAACAGGGAGACCACAAAAAGGGGGGGGCGGCAGAAGAAAGACATGTTGAGTGCATGCATTACCACTACCGTTGGCGGACACGACAGACACAGAAGCCCCCTGCACTACGCTGCGCTCTTGGGCTCCACTGTTCAATCCCTGGGAAATGGCCTACTAGGCTATGCACGACATCTGCACACATGGATGACACAGGGGCATGACTAGGTGTACTTGGCACTCTACAGAGGTGGGGTGGGGTGCCACATGGCCTGCCTTATGGATGGACCTTACCTACTAAACTCACCCTGGCCTAGGGAAACCCACAGCCCACCTCCCCCACCCAGACCCCTCCACTGCGTGCAAAATCAGCAAGATGAGAGTGTACTCACCCCCTTGTGGCTGCTGTGATGCCCTCAAGCGCCCATCCAACTCCGGGTACGCCACCGCCAGGATCCTGAACATCAGGGGGGTCATGGTGCAATGGGCACCCCTCCCACGTTGGGAGGCCATCCCCAGCTGAGCCTCCGCCGTCTTCTTGCTCCAGCGGCAAATGTCCTCCCATCTTTTCCGGCAGTGGGTGCTCCGTCTGTGGTAGACCCCCAGGGTCCAGACGTCCTTGGCGATGGCACGCCAAATATCTTGTTTCTGGTGGGCGCTGACCTACATGAATTGTACAGGGGGAAGAGAAACTTATTACCAACTGCACCGTCACAGTCATTGGCCCCCATCCCTACCCTTGCCATGTGGCACATGCACTCACCGTCGTTTCATGCACGCTGCAATCTCCCCCCCCTTCTTACATCCACTCCACTCTACACAGGCATAGCCCATACAGCATGCTCCCAGTGTACTTAACTGTTTGTCTGGAGGACCATAGAGTAGCGTGTACTGGGGGAGGACCCCGTCCACGAGTTTCTCCAACTCCTCCGATGTGAAGGCAGGGGCCCTTTCCCCAGACACTCGAGCCATTGTTTCTTCCAGACCGAGGTCACAGCAGCACTTGCAGTGTAGGTCCTCTCCTGTCAAAGATCAGGTATCGAGTGATTGAACAGATAGAAAATGGCGGTCACGTCCGCGGCGGTGCGTACCGTCACCGCCGGCGTACATCGTCATGTTAACCAATGCAGCATTGCGCTGTGGTCTTCGACCGCCTACCGCGACGGTGTACAACGCCAGCGCAGTTACCTCACATCCCATTGTCCCACTTTAGAGGTCATGCAGCCGCCATTTCAGGGGCCCAAATGCTTCATTTTTAACTGCGTCACACATACCTAGGCCTAGACTCAACACACAGACAGGCCACTTTCTGGATTATGATTTGTGTTCTGTGTAAGCTGTGGGTACGTACCTCTGAGTTGGTTGACTCTGTGCTCGCTGTTGTCCTTCATAGGCACCGTCCGCTGGGACATGTGAGGAGATGGCGGCATCCTCCGGTGTACAGACCGCTGGTGGACCTGTCGACAATGGATGAAAGACATGTGATCATCACATACAGGCTTGACCGTGCCACAATCCAGGAACTGTGTACCCAGCTGGAGCCAGACCTGATGTCAGCTATCCGCCATCCCACAGGAATCCCCCCTCAAGTGCAGGTGCTGTCAGTGCTCCATTTCCTTGCAAGTGGGTCATTTCAAACAACAGTGGCCATTGCATCAGGGATGTCGCAGCCTTTGTTTTCCAACGTGTTGTCCAGAGTGTTGTCTGCCCTGCTAAAACACATGCAGAGCTACATCGTTTTCCCTCAGGTTGAGGATTTGCCTACAGTGAAAGGTGATTTCTATGCCCTGGGACATATCCCCAACATCATAGGTGCCATTGATGGGACCAATGTGGCTTTGGTCCCCCCCGCAGGAGTGTACAGGTGTACAGAAACCGGAAGAGTTATCATTCGATGAATGTACAGATGGTATGTTTGGCAGACCAGTACATCTCCCATGTTAATGCCAGGTTCCCTGGCTCAGTGCATGACGCCTACATCCTGCGGAATAGCAGCATCCCTTATGTGATGGGTCAACTCCAGAGGCACTGTGTGTGGCTATTAGGTGAGCACCTGGAAGCAAGACAGTGGGAATGGTTGTCTGGGTCTGGGGTTATCCCTACAGGTTAGTGTGTGTCTAACAGTTGTCCCTCGCCGTTTGCAGGTGACTCTGGTTACCCCAACCTATCAAGGCTACTGACCCCAGTGAGGAATCCCAGGACAAGGGCAGAGGAACGCTACAATGAGGCCCATGGGCGAACACGGCGGATAATCGAGCAGACCTTCGGCCTCCTGAAGGCCAGGTTCAGGTGCCTCCATGTGACAGGTGGATCCCTATTCTACTCACCAAAGAAGGTGTGCCAGATAATTGTGGCCTGCTGTATGCTTCACAACTTAGCTTTGCGACAACAGGTGCCTTTTCTGCAGGAGGATGGTCCAGATGGCGGTGTTGTTGTAGCTGTGGAGCCTGTGGACAGTGAAGACGAGGAAACAGAAGAAGAAGACATGGACAACAGGGACTCAGTGATCCGGCAATATTTCCAGTGAGACACAGGTAAGAATACAAACCTGCCTACTACATGTACTTTAACACTACTACCTCTCTACTATCTGTCGTTTTCACCCAGTGTATGGTCACTGAGTTGTCACTTTCCCTTACGATTTCACAGATGTGGGTCCCACTGTGTGACATCTGCTTTGATTCCTCATGGACTAGAGCTGTGTGACATAGGTATGTTGTCATTACAATTGAAAGAGCTTATTGCCACAGTAATTGCTAATACACTATTCCGAAATCACAGACTGACTCCAGATTGTTTTGTGCTTCAAGGGTGTTTATTTAGGTGCTCAATATTGGAGGGGGTTGCAAAATGGTGAGGGGTGATGGTGGAGGAATGTCCATGGTAGAGTCCAGTCTATTAGTCTCACAGGTGCATTCCACAAATGGGCATAGGAAGTGGAGCTGGGGCAGTTTAAGGATGGACAGGGTGACAAAGTGGGACAGAAGGATGACATTCAGGGTGGTCTCATTTCTTGGCGGGGGTCTTGGCATTGTTTTCTGTCTTTGTCCTGGATCTCAGGGACCGTTTGCACTTCTTTTACCCGCAGCATGGACTGATTCCCCGTGAAATTTAAATGGAAAACTGACTTAGGTCACGCCATACAAGATTAATGTTGTAAATATTGCTGCTCTTAAGGACGGTATATCCTGTTCAATTACAGACATAAACTCATACACTTTAAATTCCTTCATCGTTTGTACATCATCCCAAAATAATTGAGTACATTCTCAAATGAAGATCCTGTGTTCTGTTCTTTCATCTAGAAAGGGTATTATTTAATTTATCATTTAATGCATTAATAAAGTGAATGGCTACTCTAAGGCATCCCAGCGCTGAAGGTGAGAAACATTATGTGCGACGGTCGGGAGCGAGTACAGACAAGAATTAATAGGGAAAGAGCCAGGCTTTAAGTAATTTCCTAAAGCGAGGCTCACTGTCCAGACATCTCAGGTCCAGAGGGAGCAAATTCCAAAGTTTAGGTACTAAATTTGAAAATGATGAAAATTGGTAGTTCCACATGGAAATGATACATACTTGTATAGACATTACACTGATGATGGCCCTACTGGACCGTACAGTAGAGATACCGGCTGTGAATCAAATATGTATGATCATCGCATTTCTGTTGGGCAAACAAAGAGTGGCAACCGAGTGGATGAATGGCAGGTCCTCCACGCACAAAGACTGGATTGCAGATTAATACATCTTATTGGTGGATACTTGCATGGCTACAATCCATTGAACAGCATGGCCCAGAGACTTTTCATCCACTTTGGGCATATTTACTATACGGAAAAGAAAAGTATCTCCTTCCACAGTAATATAAATTTGTTCGGAATTGTATTTTGTGAACACTGAATGGTTATTTGAAATGCCAGATTTTACGGAATGTATTTCCAAGATGATTGTAGGATGGACGATAGCACACAATACAGAATTAATTGCCGTATATGTTCACTTTTATGATGATTGTGAATGTCTAAATATATGCTGGACTACCTTTGTAATTTTGAAAATCTAAATACAATTTGTTTCAAAAAGGTGTATCCATTCTTCACTGATTAAACAGTGATTCCTGGAATAGCAGCACCATTCAAGAAGCAACTATTGGTTGCTTCCAGAAATAATATCCATAAACTTCAATGTATTTTCCTAATCACATCAAGAGAAGCAGGTATAGTACTTACCTCTGAATCAAATAAAAACGCCTTATTGTGCATTATATATAAACCACTGTCAATTCTCAGTTTGGATGAAAAGACCACTAGGTAGCAAAGGTTGGTCATTCTGGGATTTAAAAAAAACATAAACTTTTGATTATTCCATGAATGGAGTTAAGTAAAAACTACATGTAAAATACCTGATGGTGAAACAAATGTATTAACGCTGCAAAGAAATAAAAAGATAGTAAGTTAGATTAAGGCCATAATCAGGGGAAATGCTACAGTGTAGTAATTTCTTGAAAGAAAGAAGATTATTATCCTTTAAGTCTTTAATTTACTCTGATATTTTCCTATCATACAACTATTCTGTGTCTTTTACTTTTCTAAAAAATGTATTTTCCCATAATCTTCCCTTTTTCCTTTTTTTACATGTTGACAGGATAAAAGCATGCCTTTGTTAGAAGTATATTGTTTGGTAGTTTGAGAAATTGGGGTGAGATGGGTAAAAAGCTACTCATGCAACACCCACAATCCTTGTCAGGGTAAACCTCAAACAGTCACTGGATTAATTTGTGCTCAACCCTCTGGTAACTTGGCACAAAAGAGGTCAGGCTTATTTTAGAGGCAATGTGTAAAGCATTAATGTAACACTTAAACAGTGATGACGCAGAAAAAGAGGGTCCTATATATATTCATGCGTGTGTTGCATAATCGAACTATATAACCTAGTGTGATGTTAGTAAATGAAATAATGTACGAGGGAAAATGTGCCCTCGGAGTAGTTCGCCATCATTGTAATCGAGCTTTATTAATCACGAAGTATTGAAAACGTAGTAATCTGTTATAATTGCGACTGTATGCCATGATTTCGTGTTTAAAACTGTTTTGCTTAGCCTAAATTTAGTAAAGGCTTTGGCCTAGTTGCCTGGCCTCAAAATTCTAACTGCGTGGTTTTCACTGAACTAATGAAACATGTATTCTTGCTTGAAGTTGTATTTTTCCAGTAGAGACGAGTAATGCACTTATCTTCAAGGTTCTGTACCAGGCCGGTTTTTTCCCCTTTGATACAAGGTCAGTCTCAGCAGGTGCGGACAATGGAGGTACAGATAGTTAAATAATTGGCAAACCATGTAACGATTTGTGTTCCAAGGCTCCAAGGACAGTCTATGCATAAATGAGAGCTAGTAAAAAGACATTTTTGATTGGTCAATTTGAAGCCAACCTATGAACCCTCCAATGGAGGAACCTGCAGAATTTGGAATGTTTCTTACTTAAACCTACTGAACAAAGAGAAGTCAGCCATTTTCCTCGATGCCAGCTTGAAGCCTGATGCCAGACTCCATTTTGGTCGACACCCTGATGCCCTCTTCTCTATCTGAGAGAAAGAGACTTTGAGAATTCTCACCCTAGAGACTTTAACTTTGATTTGCCCCTTCTTGCCCATGCGATAACTTTGCCCCATTCTCCTTGCCGCTGCAAGGAAACTTGCCCTTAACTTTGCCCCTTTTAACTTGCCCATGCTGATCGAACCGATACCTGAAGGACGAAGACATTCTTGAATGCTGTTTGTATTTGGTAAATATGAAAGGATAAATGTATTATGCATTGTGTTTTTCCTTTTAGGTACCAACTGCTATTTTGATAGAGCCCAAGCTAGGAGTTTTCCAAATTGGTGTTGATTAAATTCGTTTTGCATGAAGTCCCACATGCCAATGCTAATTAGAGGTTAGTTGAGGGTTTCATTCGATGCACCATGTTAAATTGAAATCTTGTTATGCTGACCAAATGTATGAAATCAGTCAAATACAACTAGTCTTATTAGTGATTTGCATTGCTATAACTGAATGTATTATTGTTCAGATCTTGCGTAGATTGCGTTTCTTCCACCGTAATGGACAGCTAGTAATGTTCATATACATTTATCATTTGGTTTTGAGACAAATATATATCGTGTTGGCTTTGTTAATATAGAGAAATAAATTCACTAACTTTTAATAAACTGGTGTGGTTACTCATGACTGAAAGGTCATGGTGCGCCGAAATACCAACTGTTATTGATTTCTGATGTGCTATATCGATCTAATATTGAGTATTGATTACTGATTACTATAGTTATTGATTATTGATTTGAACGACTCAACTATTCTCGAATGAGGAGAGCCCGACTCGGTTAAAAGATTCACCGACCTCCAACGTGTCCAGATGCAGGTAATTTATAAGGGATGGACGCGTTATCAGTAGATGGTAGCAGAGGATGGTTTAGCCCTTTGGGACCTCATTCGAACAATAGACAGATTCAAGTTAGAATTTTCTTTGATAAAACAAGTTGGAGAGATGATGATGCCCTAAGTCCCCAATGACTTTCCCGGGATCTCGGAGCTTGCGAATGGAGGACATGGAGGTGTGAGTATGGTTTCGGCGTTTCTAGTGATGGTATGAGTGAAGTTAGGGTTTTGCGCTTGCACAGCTTATTGCCGCAGATTAATTGAGAAGTTTGTGAGGATTAAGTTTAGGGGAGTGTGACTCCAAAGTGTGAGAGTAGGGAAGTCGTCGAACTTCATGTGCGTGTAGCGCTTTGTGCAAAAAATTGTCCACGTGGTTGTTGATGTTGAGACGGGCCCTGCGAGGTCAAGAGACTCCGGAGTATGTTGAAAAGTGTATGAGACACTTGTTTGATGTTGTGATCTGATCGGTTTAATAGGTTGATCGGGCGTGGTCAACGAGTCGGTATGAATATTGAGGAATGAGAGAAAATTTCGACTTCGAGATTTGACGAATTCTAAAGTGCACTAGAATAGTTCATTGATCAGTCGAGAGTAAAGTTTGCGGGTCAAATTTCGCTTGCGAAAGTGGGAAACCGAGAAAGATGGAATAACTGCCGAGGCTAGTGAAAAATCCCTAAGGTTTCTGAAGCGATTGTATTACCCTTCCTGTAGTAAACCGACAGATCTGTTTTCTTCTTTTTGGTTAGTGCTCGCGATATTGCAAAAGTTAGTTTATGAGTGAAGTTGAATGAAAGGAGGACAAGCCGTAGGACTTTGTCAGCTGCAGTGTGTGAGTGTGACGTCACTAGGAGCCGCGCTGGGATAGGTTGGTCAGTGAGAAGGGTCGCGCACGGATTGGACGCAGTCCAAGAAGGCGCAACTGGTAGGGGAAAGGCAAGCGAAGAGTATTCCGGGAATTTAAGTCACCTATTGATTACACATTTTTAAGAAAATAAGAGACGGAAAGATGAAATTTTTCAAGGCATTTAAGAGTGCCATGAGGGGAGATGCTTACATTAAGGCAAATGTAGGAGAAGAAACACCACCTGAGGGTTCACCAGCCTACATTGTCATTGAAGAAAAGGGAGTAGCACCATGTCTTTGGTTAAAACAATGGTGCAAATTAACAGAAAAGCATGGAAGTGTAGCGTTCCCGATACATGGAACATTTAACCTAAGGATTTTGGAAAATCTGAGATTTGCGCTATACGATATGAAAGTACCTCCAAGACCAGCGCAGTTTGAGGCACTAGCAATCTGGGAGCTGATGGCTAGAAACCAACAACAAAAGAAGTTCGAGACCAGAATAAGAAAAGTAGAAAAGACACTAGCGGATGCTAGGTGGGATAGCACACAAAAGGTTTGGAGATCAGATGTATTGCAGGGGATTAAATTATTTCCGGCAATTGTTGAAGAAGAGGAGACAGAAGGAAGGAAAGCTACCCATAAGACAAACAGGGGTCAGTCCAGCGATAGAGAGAATAATAAGAACTCGAAAAGGGGAGAAGAGTCAGACGATGAGGATTTCATTATACAATTACTGAATGATCGCCCGCCACCATACGTGGAAAGTGAAAAAGGCTCGAGCATTAGTACTGCCCCTCCAGAACCAGTGCAGGGTAATGTAACACCAAATTTGAGAACATCTCAGAGGCCAGGTACTTCCGATATGCCTTTCTCACCACACATACCACAGATTCAGAGAATGTATCCTGACGTGCCTACCTTGAAGCCTGCTGAAAATTATCAGCCACAGGTTCAAAGGCGCTGTTGCGATGAGCACAACATGACCTCTGATTCAATGGCGCAGGGAGGACAGAGTTATCAGAGACCAATGTTGATTCAAGGAGAATCAACGCAGTTCTTGATGCCCCAAAAGCAGGCACAAGAAGGACCGAAGTATACTAGAGCAACAGAGAACCAGTTAGGTATACCGGCAATGATGAACCATAATGTAGGGATTAACATGCCACAGAGTTCAGGGAATGGGCAGAATCCAGACGCGATATCTCTGCCTATTACTATAGGTCCACCAGTACCACTGTACATACAGGCAAATTCAAGCACATGCGACCAAGGGTTAATGGTACAGAGTGGGACAGGGAGAAGATGCATAGAAAACACTCTAGAAACAACTCCGATAGCGGCACTGCCAAATGGATCTGGGTCCTTGTCGGAATTTAGTCCAATTCCAATTTGTGCTCCGTCAACCGTGGTAAGGTCACAGCCACCACTATTAGTACCGTTAACATCCCAAACTGAAACATTACAGAAACCATCAGTAGCGGTTGATGTAACTGCTACGTTGATGGGACTGAACGCGCAACAGCTGACACAATGGTTCAACAGTTTGAATTCCCCACAGAGTACCTCCAGTGGAAAGGGAGAAGAATACCTGAACAAAATAAGATTGGGTATGGAGGCAGATGAATTGATAGAGGGAACAATGGGACTGAATAGATTAGAGTCATACACGGAAGAAGAGTTGAGATATCTATGCCCTAGAATTACAAAAGAAGTAAGCACCATACATAAGAAGTTACAAGAAATTGCAGACAGGAATGAGATCGACTTAAGTAAGACTAAACACCTGAGCAGAAGTTACAGGTTAAATTTTGTGGCGAAGGACTTCGAACACATGAGATCCGCAGGGATGAAGACACACCTTAAAGAGATACTGCAGGGTGCACAAATATGGAGATGTTTAGACAAGTGGGAAAGCAGGTGGGTCAAGAAAAAGGATAAAAAGAAAGAAAGTACCCCAGAACGGAATGAGAAAGCGCAACAGAACGACGATCTGATAACTATGCTACCAATGAGAGAGACAGCAGGGGGAAAACTTGTACATGTACCGTGGCATAGATGCGATATTCAGTCTTTCACAGATGACTTTCCCAAATTGAGGGAGAAGCCAATTGAATGGTATCAGCAGACAGATAGATTTGTGAAACTCACGAAGTGTCTCTGGGAAGACCTGAATACATTATTTGAGATTGTGGTTCCGGCAGATTTGTGGGAAGACTGTAAGAGAGCTGTAGGTTGGCCGACGAGTGAACCAGAGAGGGATAGGGACACAGGTGCACTATCACCCACGGTAATGAGTTTATACCATAAGGTGATTGAGCACTTGAAAACAAAGGTTGCGTCGAAAAATGTGGATTGGCAGAGGATTGATAGAACGGCTCAAGAGGTGAAAGAATCTATACATGCGTACTATGAAAGGTTGTTGAAAGCGTTCAAGAATTACAGTGGCACGGAAACGATTGAGCCAAAGGACATGCTCCATTTTGTGTTCAGATTTGTGGAAGGATTGAGACCCGAAATCAGCCAGATGATTAAGTCACATTTGATTTGTTGGCAGTCAAAGTCGATCGATGAAGTGTTGAACTATGCAAAATACTGCAGTGATGAGATTGAGACAAAGCAGAAAAGATTGAAAGAAAAGGTGGTGGTGATGCAGCTTAGAGCAGCTCAGACGGGTTTGCAAGGTTTGCAAGGGTTTCAACAACAGATGCCACAGCAGCAGCAGCAGGGAAATGCTATGTTTCAGCCGCAGATGAGAGGCAGAGGCCGAGGAGGTTTTGTGAATAATGGTCCCGATCTAAATACTGTTATGGTTCCAAATGGTATACAGGCAATGAAGAAGGTGATGCCATGTCACACGTGCGGCATCGTCGGGCATTGGAAACGGGAGTGCCCAATGATGGTGCAGGAAGGTGTAGGTCAGCAAAACAATGATGTCAATGCATTTCAGACCATGAGAGGACCGAAAATGAGAGGTCCGAACCCAAATTTTCAAAATAATATGAATCAGATGCAGGGTTTACAACCCATGCAACCGCAACAGATGCAAATGCCCCGTGTACAAATGACACAGTTGCAACCAATGCAACAGCAGTTTCCTATGGTACCTAATCAGCAAATGCAAATACCCTTAGCACCAATGAATCAGCAGCAAGTAATGCTTCCTCAACAGGTCACGGGTCAAGGAATGAGTCAAAGTGACACAGTACACCAATTCCCATTACACAGTGAGAATGGAATAAACGATATATGGGAGAGTGAAAGTTCAGATGAGGAGGGAAATTGTGTGCTTGCAGCATCTTTGGAAGTTGATCAAAAGGGTCCGTATGTGGAGGGAAGAGTTATGGGTCATCGTGTTTCATTCTTGGTTGACACAGGAGCTACACGTTCCACTGTCAGGAGCATTGAAGTACCAAATTTGCCACTTTCAGGGAGAACAGTTCAAGTGGTGGGAGTAGCAAATAGGTACCTGACAAACCCGATTACAGATCCAGTCCAAGTCCAAATTGGCAATTATCAAGGGACACACAAATTTGTGATTTGTGATTCAAGTCCAATATCACTGTTAGGGAGAGACCTATTATGCAAATTGGGGTGTTCAATTATGTGTTCAAATACCGGAATTAAAATTCAGACAAGCAGTGATGGGGAAGAAGAGGACAGTGTAGGAGGAGACGAAGTGGAAACTGTCGATGAAGAGTATCCCCTGATTACTCTTTATCCAATGATCACAGAAGCAGATATTCCTGCTGAGTTATGGGAAACAGTCAGGAAAGAAGTGTGGGACATGACAGGGAAAGAGGTGGGATTTGTGAAAGGGGTGGAACCTGTGAAAGTGACTGTAAAACCCAATGTAACCTTTCCCCAGACCCCACAATACCATATGGCACAAGACACTCTCATGAAAGTCGCACAACTCATTGATGAGTTTGTGAAACAGGGAGTACTGAAAGAAGTGTTGAGCAGTCCATGTAACTCACCAATCATGGGACTGATAAAGCCAAGTGGAAAGGTCCGAATTGTTCAGGATTTGAGAAAAATAAATGACATAATAATAAAATGTTGCCCCGTAGTACCGAATCCAGCTGTGATAATGTTTCAGGTTCCTTGTGATGCTGAGTGGTTCTCAGTCGTCGACTTGTCACAAGCATTCTTTTCTGTGCCTCTTCATGAGGACAGTCAATTTCTATTTTGTTTCAAATTCCTGGACAGGGTCTATAGTTGGTGTCGAATTCCTCAAGGATTTTCGGAGTCACCATCAATATTCAATCGGATCCTAAAGAAAGATTTGGAAGCGTTAGAGTTGCCATTTGAGTCAACCCTAGTGCAGTACATTGATGATTTACTGATTGCATCCAAGACAGAAAGTGACTGTACAGCTGACACTATTGCTTTATTGAACCATTTGGGAAGGAATGGACACAAGGTGTCCCCTTCAAAGTTACAGTTCTGCCAGAAGAAGGTGAAATATTTGGGTCACCAAATAGAGAAAGGCTCACGAAGAATTATGAAGGAAAGAATAACAAGTGTACTTCAAATGAGTCCACCAAAGACGAGAAGGGAAGTGAGAAAATTCTTGGGAATGGTGAGCTACTGTCGCCAGTGGATTCCCAATTTCTCAACTCTAGCGAAACCTTTACTGAAACTGACCCAGAAAGAGGCGCTGGATGAAATTGAGCTGAAAGGGGATGAAATGGATGCTTTCATTGAATTGAAGGAATGCATGTGCAGGGCTCCAGCTTTAGGTATGCCTGATTACACAAAGCCTTTCACATTGTTTTGTCATGAACGTGATGCATGTTCTTTGTCCGTCTTGACCCAAGCCCATGGTGGCGTAAACAGACCAGTAGCATATTTTTCAGCTACTTTGGATCCGGTCGCAGCAGCACTACCTGGGTGCTTGCGCGCCGTAGCCGCAGTTGGTATCAGCCTCACTCAGAGTGAAGGAATAGTGATGGGACACCCTTTAACAGTCATGGTCCCTCACTCAGTTGAAATACTTTTGACACGTTCCCGAACACAGCACATGACTGGTGCTAGACTCACAAGGTACGAGACAATAATTCTGGGATCACCTAATGTGCAGCTAAAGAGGTGCACTACGTTGAATCCAGCAACATTGTTTCCCAGTGAAAATGTCGAAATTGAGAACGCTGAAGACATCGAGCACGACTGTCTTCAGGTGACTGAATTTTGCACCAAACCAAGGCCTGATATCAAAGACACTCCATTGGAAGAAAATGATCAAGTTATCTTTGTTGATGGTTCATGTTTAAGAGATGCACTGGGAATACTGAAAGCAGGATATGCTGTATGTACTGTAACAGGTGTTCTAGAAGCGTCATGGCTTCAGGGAGTTTACTCTGCACAAGTGGCAGAATTGGTAGCTCTTACTAGAGCTTGCCAACTCTCTGCCTTAATGAAAGTCACCATTTACACTGACAGTCAGTATGGATTTGGAATAGTACATGATTTTGGGCAATTGTGGTCACAGAGAGGCTACCTCACTTCTTCAGGATCACCAGTGAAAAATGGTGAAAGAATAAAAGAATTGTTACATGCCATTCAATTACCAGGAGAAGTAGCAGTGGTAAAATGCAGTGCACACTCGAAGGGAAAAGACTATGGGGGTCATTCTGACCCCGGCGGGCCAGGGTCGGCGGGAGCACCGCCGACAGGCCGGCGGTGCCCCGCAGGGCATTCTGACCGCGGCGGTAAAGCCGCGGTCAGACCGGCAACACTGGCGGTCTCCCGCCAGTGTACCGCCGCCCAATTGAATCCTCCAAGGCGGCGCAGCTAGCTGCGCCGCCGAGGGGATTCCGCCCCCCCCTACCGCCATCCAGTTCCCGGCGGTCCGCCCGCCGGGAACCGGATGGCGGTAGGGGGGGTCGCGGGGCCCCTGGGGGCCCCTGCAGTGCCCATGCCACTGGCATGGGCACTGCAGGGGCCCCCGTAAGAGGGCCCCTACAAGTATTTCACTGTCTGCTTGGCAGACAGTGAAATACGCGACGGGTGCAACAGCACCCGTCGCACCTTCCCACTCCGCCGGCTCGATTACGAGCCGGCATCCTCGTGGGAAGGGAGTTTTTCCCTGGGCTGGCGGGTGGTCTTTTGGCGACCGCCCGCCAGCCCAGGGAAAAACTTAGAATACCCTCCGCGGTCTTTCGACCCCGGAGCGGTATTTCGGAGGGGGAAGTCTGGCGGGCGGCCTCCGCCGCCCGCCAGACTTAGAATGACCCCCTATGTTTCCCTGGGAAATGGATATGCGGATCAAGTCGCAAGGTTTTGCGCATTGAACTGTATATTGCTCAGGGATGAGTGGAGCTTGATAAGTGAGCCAGAACTTGAGCAAAGTGAAGTTTTTGCCTTAAAAGTCATAGATACAATGGATGAATTGAAAGCCTTACAGAATGGTGTCAGTGAGGACGAAAAACTCTCATGGACCAAATCACAATGCGTAAAGAGACTAGATGACTTGTGGGTTTCAAATGAGGGAAAATTTGTTCTTCCTAACAGCCTTTTGACTCAGATAGCCAGATTTTACCATGGACAAGCTCATCTTGGGAGGGATGCCATGATTAGACTGTTCAAAACTGATTGGTTTAACCCCAAATTTCGCCAAGTTGCTGAAGCAGTTTGCCATCGTTGCGTCATTTGCCAACAGATGAACGCAGGGAAGGGAACAGTAGTAAATTTGAGCCACATTGGAAGGGCAGGGGGTCCCTTCAGCAGGATGCAAATGGACTTCATTGAGATGCCTGTGCATGGAGGCTTGAAGTATGTGTTGGTGGTTGTGTGCATTTTTAGTCACTGGATTGAAGCATACCCTACACGCAGAAATGACAGTCTCACAGTTGCAAAATTACTCTTGAGAGAGCTAATACCACGATTCGGATTCCCGATCTCTTTAGAATCAGATAGGGGAAGTCACTTCAATAACGAAGTAATAAAATTACTTTGTGCAGCGCTGAACATTGAGCAAAAGTTACATTGTAGCTATCGTCCTGAAGCCTCAGGTCTAGTGGAACAGATGAATGGCACACTGAAATCAAGAATGGCGAAAATATGTGCATCAACAAATTTAAAATGGCCTGACGCATTGCCTTTGGTGTTAATGTCAATGAGAAACACCCCTGACAGAAAGACTGGATTGTCCCCGCACGAGATTCTCATGGGCAGAGCCATGAGACTCCCTGCAGTTCCTGCAAATGCTCTTTTGAATATTACAGATGATATGGTGTTAGACTACTGCAAAGGTCTAGCTGACGTGGTTCGCTCTTTCTCTCACCAGGTGGAGGCAACCACCTTGCCACCGATCCAAGGTCCGAGACACGCCCTGAAAGCAGGTGACTGGGTCGTGATAAAGAAGCACGTGAGGAAGTCGTGTCTGGAACCCTGTTGGAAAGGACCTTTTCAAGTGATTTTGACAACTACCACCGCAGTGAAGTGTGCGGGAGTTCCCAACTGGATTCACGCCAGTCACACAAAGAGGGTGTCGTGCCCTACAGAAGAGGAAGTTGAAGCGTTGAAATTACCAGTGTCTGGTGACAAAGCAACAAGTGCTGAAGAAAAGCAAAAGGGAACAAGAAGCGAGCAAATAGAAATAGAGGAAGAAGGAATATTTTCTGAAAACGAAGCAGCCGATTCACTTGGGGTAGACCAAGGAGGAGCTTCGGAGAGTGACGAAGGTCCTGAAGGTGACAAAGAGCCTGAAAAAGCTGAAGGCAACAAAGAGCCTGAAGCAGGTAACGGTAACAAAGGGCTTGAGACAAGTGAAGAAGCAGGAGAGCCTGATCAGAGGAGGGCTTTCCCAGAAGCAGACGATACAAGAAAAGAAAAGGAGAATCTGACTGACCTCCCTGAGGGAGAAGATAAGACAGGTCAGAACGAAGCTGTTCAAACTCCTTCGGAAGAACTCGCAGGTCCCTCAAGCGGACTCAGTGCGAAAAGAAGACAGAGCGTATCACCAGCAAAATTGAGGATCAGAGAAGCACAGACCGACAGTGAAGGACCAAAGGTGAAAGAGAAAAGGAAGGAAGTGTCTATCGAAGTACCAGCACCAAGTGAGGAGGGAGATTTGACAAAAGAAGAAAGTACCAGTGAAAGAGAGTCGAAAAGAGATGCAAAATTGAAGCGAAGAAGAATACCAAGCAAAAGGTATTCTGGTCCGGAGTGGGCGTATTTGGCCACTAACGATTGGTCAGACGAGTTCGTATCCCTCAGTCTCGAAAACGAAGAAACAGAACTTCAGTTTGGAAGTAAAAACTTCATGGACTCTGTCGATTGAGGCAATTGATAACCTGATTGTTGACTTTTCAACCCGGCTAAGACATTGTTAACTTGATTGACTTTGAAACCGATTTTGAGACAACGCTGCTAACCGATAAGAGACTAAACTGCTAAAGAAAACTGCATGAACATTGAACTCGTTCAGCTTTGTAAAAATCTGCAAATACGCTTTGATAGAGTGTCCTCAACTTTCTGATTCTATACCGATCATGACTAGCTGCATTATACAGGGCCATAGAATGAGGTGTTGTAAATACATGTGTATAGGTCTATTAATTGCATGTGTACTAATAATTGTAGTGGTAATTCTGGGAATGCATGGTAACAGTGAGAATGAGACTAATGCTACGCCTACTTCTAAACCTATTATTGTCACTGAACTAACAGCTTTAAAGAGACTCGAACAAGACGAGAGACACTTGCATGATAAGAAAGAACTTTCATCTAATGTTTTCTATCGCTTGCTGAGTGAGTATGTTGAGACCATGGATGCGAAAGACTGTTATGTGTGTACACAGATACCTACCTCGGTAGTGGAAGGGGTAACGTATCACAGCATGCCGCTTACCTATGGAATTACATGTAGTATTATAGCGTCTAGATTTTATGATCAAACGAACATTCACTATTTTTACACAAATTATGATGTCACTTTTGCGTATGTCCCCATAATTTTGCATCTGAGTAAAATATCCAAAGATTGGAATGCTAAATTAATGAGATAATTTTTCGAACCAATGGCGCCTTTTCACACAGCTCACGCTCATAGGGAAAATCTTACATGCTTGCTTTCACCAGTAGAAATTAGTTTCTTAGATCGTACTGATGATAGGAGAAGTGAAATGAAAGAGAAATTAGAAAGGGAATTACACCAAAGAACATCTGTAGATAATTATGCTTTTGCTGCAATAAAGACACAAGGGAAAATAGCTTTAGACACAATGCACGTAGGGAAATTTTGTATATATAGAGCTCAATCATATTATGACACAGTTTTTGTGGGAACGAGTGAATGCAAACATACTTACGCATTTAAATCTAAATGGACATTCATGCTGAACGGACAAGACCCAGTTATTCCTGGAATATATTACATTTGTGGACTCAACACCTATTATCGTCTTCCTAGAGGATGGTATGGGAGATGTTATTTGGGAATAGTGTTCCCAAAAGTTTACCAACTAGACGACTTAAAGAACTTTCCTAAGCTGTCACAATCACATCATGCTCAGAAAAGAGAGACAGCTTCTGGTGTGGTAGGAGATATATTTGGAGCATTGATTCCTTCAGTGGGAGTCATATTGAATTCAATCAAAATACGAAAGTTGTCTACTATTGTGGATAACATGCTGACAAAATTTTCAGGAGCTATAATCCTGATGGATGCTGAACTTGCTGCGGAAAGAGCTATGACTCTTCAAAATCGGCTTGCCTTAGACATCCTTTTAGCAAAGGATGGCGGCGTTTGCAAAATGCTTGGTACGCGTCACTGTTGTACCTATATACCAGACAGTAGTGGAAAGATTAGAACAATGCTTACAAACTTAACCAAGGAAAGCGTAGATTTAAAGGAACTGAAAGAACCCGGAGTTTGGGAGAAAGTTGGAAAAGGATTTGCTTCAGTGGGAAATTGGCTCAGCAACGTTTGGAGCGGACTATTATTAAAAATAATAAAGGGAATATTGATAGTAATAATTTGTATATTAGGCCCATGGGGAATATGGAAAATTATAAAATTATTAAAAGCAAGAAGAGAAAGAAAAAGAGAAGAAAAAGAATTGGCTAAAATGGTAGCGATATATAGGGAGAAATCAAAAGGGACTAAAAGAAAAAGGGAATTGACTGACGTGCCAAATTAATATACAAAATTTTAATGGAATAAAATTTGTGGGAAAATTTGATGTGATGACATAATTAGTCATCAGAGGAGGGATTGATGACGCAGAAAAAGAGGGTCCTATATATATTCACGCGTGTGTTGCATAATCGAACTATATAACCTAGTGTGATGTTAGTAAATGAAATAATGTACGAGGGAAAATGTGCCCTCGGAGTAGTTCGCCATCATTGTAATCGAGCTTTATTAATCACGAAGTATTGAAAACGTAGTAATCTGTTATAATTGCGACTGTATGCCATGATTTCGTGTTTAAAACTGTTTTGCTTAGCCTAAATTTAGTAAAGGCTTTGGCCTAGTTGCCTGGCCTCAAAATTCTAACTGCGTGGTTTTCACTGAACTAATGAAACATGTATTCTTGCTTGAAGTTGTATTTTTCCAGTAGAGACGAGTAATGCACTTATCTTCAAGGTTCTGTACCAGGCCGGTTTTTTCCCCTTTGATACAAGGTCAGTCTCAGCAGGTGCGGACAATGGAGGTACAGATAGTTAAATAATTGGCAAACCATGTAACGATTTGTGTTCCAAGGCTCCAAGGACAGTCTATGCATAAATGAGAGCTAGTAAAAAGACATTTTTGATTGGTCAATTTGAAGCCAACCTATGAACCCTCCAATGGAGGAACCTGCAGAATTTGGAATGTTTCTTACTTAAACCTACTGAACAAAGAGAAGTCAGCCATTTTCCTCGATGCCAGCTTGAAGCCTGATGCCAGACTCCATTTTGGTCGACACCCTGATGCCCTCTTCTCTATCTGAGAGAAAGAGACTTTGAGAATTCTCACCCTAGAGACTTTAACTTTGATTTGCCCCTTCTTGCCCATGCGATAACTTTGCCCCATTCTCCTTGCCGCTGCAAGGAAACTTGCCCTTAACTTTGCCCCTTTTAACTTGCCCATGCTGATCGAACCGATACCTGAAGGACGAAGACATTCTTGAATGCTGTTTGTATTTGGTAAATATGAAAGGATAAATGTATTATGCATTGTGTTTTTCCTTTTAGGTACCAACTGCTATTTTGATAGAGCCCAAGCTAGGAGTTTTCCAAATTGGTGTTGATTAAATTCGTTTTGCATGAAGTCCCACATGCCAATGCTAATTAGAGGTTAGTTGAGGGTTTCATTCGATGCACCATGTTAAATTGAAATCTTGTTATGCTGACCAAATGTATGAAATCAGTCAAATACAACTAGTCTTATTAGTGATTTGCATTGCTATAACTGAATGTATTATTGTTCAGATCTTGCGTAGATTGCGTTTCTTCCACCGTAATGGACAGCTAGTAATGTTCATATACATGTATCATTTGGTTTTGAGACAAATATATATTGTGTTGGCTTTGTTAATATAGAGAAATAAATTCGCTAACTTTTAATAAACTGGTGTGGTTACTCATGACTGAAAGGTCATGGTGCGCCGAAATAGCAACTGTTATTGATTTCTGATGTGCTATATCGATCTAATATTGAGTATTGATTACGGATTACTATAGTTATTGATTATTGATTTGAACGACTCAACTATTCTCGAATGAGGAGAGCCCGACTCGGTTAAAAGATTCACCGACCTCCAATGTGTCCAGATGCAGGTAATTTATAAGGGATGGACGCGTTATCAACAGTAATAAAGTAAAAACACAACACAAGAAAAATCATTGTCAATTTAGGTAGTCAATTTTAATAAAGTATTTGATACTAAAGCAACAAACGTCCATTCAGTAGCAGTATGAAGTTTTTTAAGTTTTAAGTAAAAAATAACATCTAAAAGATCAAAGCGCCAACTGCAGACATCTAGTTGTGCAAGACTGCGGCAAAGTCAAAAGCTATGGCTGATTGCGATTGAGAGCTGTTTGGCTACACAAAGTGGATTGGGCCTGGTCTCTGCTTACTGTCGGACTTCGAATAAGTTTTCCAAAACAATGTCCGAGAAGGTCAATTTCAGCAGGGTAAGGCAGCCGGCTGTGTCTGAGGAGGAGGTGTTATCATCGGAAAGCTGCTTGACGAGGATGCTGTGAAGATTTCTACGTTCAGACTTAGGGCCTGATTTAGGGTTTGGTGGAGGGGGTTACGCCATCAGAAACGTGACAGATATCCCATCCGCTGTATTACAATCCCATTGTTGCCTATGGAGAACATAATACTGCGGACGGGCTATCCGCCAACCTCTAAATCAGGCCCTTAGTCTCTTTTTTGAAGATGAAATCCAGTGGGACAAAACTGCAGGCTGTAGCCAAGAAGGGCTCCACAAGGCCAGATACCCCTTCTTTGAGGAGCAGCTGAACAGGATTTGCTGTTCCAGAGAAGAACATAGCGGAGGTTTCTGCAAGTTAGTCTGACAGACAATGCCCCTTGAGCAAATCGCCGAACAAGTAGATCCTAGTCTTGTGTCGGTTCTCAGAGCACGTTTTGGCAGAAAATGTTTCCAAGTTTGGAATTTGGGGTATCTGGGCACCTTTAGCTCCACTTCCCTGGCCTGGAGAGGCACTACTTGAAGGATAAGGACTCACTTCAGTCTGGGTCCATGTGCAGGTTCAAGATAGTTGGAGGTTTTTCTGTCCTTGAGGCTCTGATCAGAAGCCCAGCCAACTAGCCCCTGGAATCGCACTGGAAGACCTGGGATTAAGCAGAAAACCAGGTCTCAAGGAGCAAGATGATCCTCTGAGGGTACAGGGTAGGCTTTAGGCAGCAGGACAGTCCTCTTGGTGCAACAGGACAGTTCTCTGAAGTACAAAGCAGGCAACAGGGCAGTCCTCTGAGAGTCCTTCAGCAGGTACAGAAATGCACTGAAGAGTGGGTTTGAGGGTCCTATCTTTATATCTGATGCAAGCTCTGAAGTGGAAGAACTTCTGGAATTTTCCCCCACTGATGTGTCTGGAATGTCCTGCCTCACTGTCCCGGTTCCAGTCACGTCTACAATCACAATAGGCTAGTGTGAAGAGTTTTGTGTGTGAATTGAGGCAGTGTCTTTGAAGTGCAAGTGGGAATGTGCACAGCTCCACCCCCGCCACCTTGCTTTAGATGGCCCATCTTGCCAATAGCCAGTCCCTTTTTTGTTTGGCTGTCTGGGAGGAATACACAAAGGCCACTTGCCAACTACACCTAGTCATGTGACCTACGAAACAGGCTGAAGGCACCAAATGGTTAGGATAAGAAAATGCCACCTTTCTAAAAGTGGCATTTTCAGAATTGTGCCTTAAAATCTGACTTTACCTTTAAAGAGGGTTTTAAACGACAATTGCCTAGACACTAAACATGACAAGTATACCTGTAATAAGGTAACCCAATGTTATGCTATGGGAAAGATAGGCCTCACAGTAGTGAAAAACAAATGTAGGTCTTTTTCACTAAAAGGACACGTAAAACTTAAACGTATATGTCCAACTTTTTAAATACAGTGGACCCTGACTGCTGCTGTTTAGGGCTGTTTTATTACATGAGGCCTGTTTAGGGCCTTATCTAATAAAAAGGTAGTTTTAGGCCTGGCAAAAGGTTTATTTTGCCAAGTCGAACTGGCAGTTTAAACCTGCGTACCGGCTGCAATGGCAGGCCTGGGACATGCTTTAAAGGGTTGCATATGTGGTTGGCACAATCAGTGCTGCAGGCCCACTAGTAGTATTTAATGTACCAAACCAGGATATAGGGTATACAAATTTACTAGGGACCTATAGGTAAATGAAATATGCAATCAGGTGTAAGCCAATTTTACCATGTTTTGGGGAGTGAGCACAGGTTAGCGCTGGTTAGCAGTGGTAAAGTGCACAGTGTCCTAAAAGTCAACAAAACCAGATTTGGGAAACAGGAAGGGTGAAGTCAAAACAGTTTTGGGGTGACCACATAGAGAAAGCCAAGTCCAACGGGTCGCCATTTAGGACTGATGTGCTTTCTTTCTAATTTATGATAATGGTCACAATGCTATGAAGCCTTATTCTGTAAGCTGAAGCCATTGTTTAGTTAACACACTGTTTAGTTTAGATATCAATGAAGCTGAAAATGTCTACAGCAATTCAAGGATTTGCAGTGAGTAAAGATGGTTCCTGAGATGATTTCTAGCAAAAGGATCTCGTGATGCTGCTACTTAGACAACCACCCATACTTCATTGAAGTTTTTTAAAGCCATATGCTGGCCTTCATATTGGGATTATGTTGAGGACAGTGCGCCTTGGTTCACTTAGTAAGGGTCATCAAAAGGAAGTGGAAAGAGGTGCTAATGAATTGATTGCTCAACAGCAATATCCCGCAGTCCTTGAATTGGATCCCTCTCCAAAAGCAGTATTGTTTTTGTACTCGGCCATCCGTATTTACATAAGAGTAACAAAAAAATATTTGTGCAAGCCTGAATGTGCGTCTCATTAACGCAGAGTGCCCTTAATTACTAAGGACAGCGAGTGTCAGTACTGGGCTCACTGGAATCAAGATTAATGATGACTAACTGGCACATTGGGGGTCATTCCGACCCTGGCGGCACGGAGGAAGCACCGCCAACAGGCTGGCGGTGCTTCAGGGGCAATTCTGACCGCAGCGGTAAAGCCGCGGTCAGAAAAGGGGAACCGGCGGTTTCCTGCCGGTTTTCCCCTGCCCCAGAGAATCCTCCACGGCGGCGCTGCTTGCAGCGCCGCCATGGGGATTCCGACCTCCTTCCCGCCATCCTGGTGGTAAAAACCGCCAGGAACAGGATGGCGGGAACGGGTGACGTGGGGCCCCTGGGGGCCCCTGCACTGCCCATGCCATAGGCATGGGCAGTGCAGGGGCCCCCTAACAGGGCCCCATAATGATTTTCAGTGTCTGCCTAGCAGACACTGAAAATTGCGACGGGTACCACTGCACCCGTCGCACCCCTTCAACTCCGCCGGCTCCATTCGGAGCCGGCTTCATTGTTGAAGGGGCTTTCCCGCTGGGCCGGCGGGCGGCCTTCTGGCGGTCGCCCACCGTCCCAGCGGGAAAGTCAGAATGACCGCCGCGGTCATTTGACCGCGGTACGGTCTTCTGGCAGTTCCCGCCAGGCGGGCGGCTTCCACCGCCCGCCGGGGTCCGAATGAGGCCCATTATCTGTTGCAAGCCCATTGGCTCAGGAGCATTGCAGTCATTTCCAGCGTGCCATCATCTGTATACTGGCAATCCCCTCAGACGTTCATGGAATTTTGTCTGTGCCCTTTTCACACAAACAGAAATTTTTTGACATGCCACCCTGCCCCTCTACTTTTAAAAGTTACTGCTAACGTTGTAGCTCACACCACCATGGTCACTTCTATGATCACTGAATTCTATTTGCAGATCATTCTTTGCTGTGCTAGCCTCAATAAAGCAGCATATGCTGTGGCTATTGACTGTGAAAAGTTGAACAGGTGTGGTGCCAGAGGGCATAAAGAAGTATAATTCGGACATGACATTAGCCCCTTGTTACTTTCCTTGTTTGGTGAAGAATTAGAGATGGTTTACGGTAAAGGTATAAAATTGGCAAAAACAGTCTTGTTCTGAATGAACACCCAACAAAGGGAGAAAAACAGCGAATCAGGGCTATCAATCTATGTATTAACACGATGGCATTGTTTTATTCGGAGTACACAGGCTTTTAGGTTACTATAGGTCGAAACAAAAACACGCCAGTCTAAGGGACAAACTGTTTCGTTTTTTTTTTTTAATCTTCTCTGTTTCTGTTTCTCTCTCTTCTGTTGTATCTGCGCAGTTCCTGAAAGCAAGTGGGTAGGAGAAGTTCAGCCCCAGTTCAGGGAAGAGAACATTCTGTACTTATAAAGAACAGGCAGGGCTGAGGCCGCGGCTGGTACGGTTGCTGCTGAAACAAGATCAACAACGATTTCAGGAAAGCGCCACACAGCGGCGCGGTCCCTTTCGACTCACTGCCACCGCCCGAGTTTCCGCGGTTTATATAACTCGGCTGCAAGCACACACCATCCCCATTCAGGCAACGTGATGAAGGTCACGAGGAGGAAGATTGGCCTGCTGACCCACTAGCCCAGAATGAAACTGTCATATATATTTTTCGAGGAAACCGGGAAACCAGGAAACTGTTTCCTCTGGAACGTATTAATAGTCCCTGCTGCTGGAGTCAGTGCTCCGAGAAGCAGCTGGTGTACGTTTCCAGCAGTGGACTGGTGCTATTTTTATGCTTCGCTGTGGGTTGCCTCTGTGCTAGAGTATAGGGCGCAGCATACATTGAACGCATGTTTGAGGTAAACAGTTGGCAGTGGGGCAGCGGCCAATCCTGCTGCCGCTAAGAGGAGCCACAGCTTGTCCTCCACCTGCCAGCGCTGAGTCACGCAGGTCCTGTTTACAGCCACTCAGCAGTGGCACGCAGCAGGCTGCGCGAGGGACCGCCTCTAAGACTGACGTAGAGGGAAAACCCGTAGGGGAGGCTTGTTTTCATCCTTTGTGCAAACGACTTACCACCCCACGGGTCTGGTGATGTGGGCCGTGGCTAGGTGAGCTTTTGAAAGTTAAAACAGAATAATTGCGACGGCCGCGCAGCAGTAAAATCAGTCTGGCTGCAAAACTCGCTAAACTCAATTGTTATATGTTTTCAAAACACCTCGGGTTCGTGGGAAGATTTGCTTAACTCTGCGCAGTTATTTGGATCACGAGCGAACGAGATAAAAACGCGTTCAAAGTGAGCAGATGAATCTACAACATATTATTTGTTTTCGTCTTCGGCAAGCATAAGTGCGCGTCTATGTAAGGCCCTCGAATATTATAAAAATTTCCATCAGAACTGTTTCAGCTGCCAGCTCACAGTAACATCATGTACCCACTGTTCACACAACCCATGACTGCCAAGAACTGCCTTAAAGCGGTATTGCTCACAAGTCTCAAAATATCCAACACCCTGGTTCTTACTATTGTTTCATTTTGCCACTATTATTCATTGCTGCCTATAAATTCCGTTTTAAATTTTTGACGTTCACCACGGTAACTTCATGTTTTTCTGTGTCCACAGACGTTTCACTGTTTTTACTGATCATTTCTTTATCCTTACTTGGTCTAGCGAAGAGACAAATGTTGTTACCAAGTTGATTTCAGAAAGGCTACTGGGGAACTTATTGGTGCCTGGACCCAAAGGTCTACATTTACAACGGATTTGCTTTACTTTTTTAGCGCAAACCCGAAGCAAAATCCAGGTTAGTACTTTAACCGCTGCAATGACTGTTTTTTCCCTTCTCTGTGTTCAGAAGCTGCATCGTTTTGACTGGTCATTTTTAGGTCGAGCATAGAAGCGTGCAGCTTTTCCGACACGTTGGTATCTATGTGGGCTTTTAACCACGCCCACAGCACGCCCATCACTATCACTCGTTCATGGGCTTGCCTTTTTAAAAATCCTTTGTCATCATTGGTAAATGCTTTATGTTTGTCCTTACTTGGGGCAGTTTTGTTACCGCCTTGCCCTTCGGCCCTGTTACATGAATAATGCGAAATTTCCTAGCTATCGTGAAGGAAAGTTTCAATTCTATTAAGGACACGGAGGCGAGGATTATGCAGATCTTTCTTCACTTTTTATTAATTAGCAAGTTCAAAGTTAAACATAAAACAAACAAAAAAACTACAAGTTCCATGAAGCCGCCGCCATGGTAACTAGTATCCAATGAGGATCCTCCAATCACGTCGGTATAAATATCCCCAAATATGTCACACGTCCTCGACTTCACTGCGGAAAGAATCCTGGTAGAATCAATTGGTTGCAGTTTCGGAACCTACAAAAGATGGTGTAATTAGTGACTACACTGGTAAGATAAAGTCAAATTCCAATGACATTACAGAATGGAAACGTATAAGTCTTAAACTTTAATCAAAATATAAGCATAATAGCCCTGAAAGCCACGTCGTGTAAATTAGACATATCAGTAAAGATAATGAATAATAGAAGAACGCAATATAAATACCACCTCAATACGAAGACTAGTGATCGGGTGGGAACAGACTCGTGAGTAGAATGTGGGTGGGATAATCCTCGC
The DNA here is from genome assembly GCF_031143425.1 of Pleurodeles waltl. Taxonomy (NCBI): domain Eukaryota; kingdom Metazoa; phylum Chordata; class Amphibia; order Caudata; family Salamandridae; genus Pleurodeles; species Pleurodeles waltl. The sequence goes on along the minus strand of NC_090436.1, from coordinate 829,306,464 downwards.
CTCCGTGTCCTTAATAGAATTGAAACTTTCCTTCACGATAGCTAGGAAATTTCGCATTCTATATCAGGACCGGAGGCGAGGATTATGCAGGTTCAAAGCTTACCCACCACCAGTGAGGCTGCTTCATGAATTGGTTTAAAATAAAACTTTTTAAACGTCGATTCAGAAGACCAATCAGCCGCATGCATAATGTCCTCTAATCTACCCCCCACCTGTATGGCTTTTGAAGCCATGGCACCCCGAGTAGAATGGGCGCCAAACACCTGAATATTAATACCTGCTTCTGATAGAATCCATCTTACCCACCTGGCAATGGAAGGAGAAGAAACCGCCTTAAATGGTTTCTTTATGGAAATCAACAGTTGATTTTCACCTGGGGGTCTATTATTCACGGTCACCTCTTCATAGACCTTGAGACATCTAACGACACATAACTTTGGGGAATCAGGAAAAGCTGGATAGGATACTGACCTGGTATTATTCTTTGTTCTCCTTGAAATAGTAAACGTGACTCCTTCTGGAGTAAAGACTCGAGATGATACTTCCAGTGCTCTGATATCTGACACCCGTTTACATGAAATGAGGCACAAAAGCATGGCTAGTTTGGCTGACAACTCCTTTCGTGACAAATACTGATTATCCTGCCAAGAGGTTAAAAGATTAAGAACTATGTTAACATCCCAGAGTTCTGCGTATCTGGGTTGTGGAGGTTTGGAGAGTCTAATACCTTTGAGGAGTTTACATATCCAGGGATGCTCGCCGATAGGGTGATTGTTCAGAGGGGGGTGACCCGCGGAAATGGCCGAACGAAAAGAATTGATCGTACAATAAGCGAGACCGGACTCCGCTAGTTCTGCAAGGAAGTTGATGATGTCTGTAATGCTGGCCCCCATGGGATCAAGGTGTTTGCCCACACACCAACGAGACCATCTGCCCCATGCGGATCTATATCGCTTGCAAGTACCAGGGGCCCGTGCCTGTGCAATGAATTTTTTAGCCTCTTGCGAAAGTCGGCTGTCTTGCCAACGATGCCTGAAACCTTCCAAGCCATGAGCGAAAGATGACCCTGAAGGACCAGGGGGTGAGAAAACCCCAACGGGTCCCGGAGGACCGAGGGAAAGACCGGGAGACGAAGAGGACACTCGCAAGAGAGTTCCAGTAGAGTCGGGAACCACGCCTGAGACCTCCACCGGGGGTTATCAGAATCACTGTCGCCTCTTGACGGCGAACCTGTGCTGCGACTCGCGGGATAAGAAGGAACAGTGGGAAAGCATAACCCTGAAGTGTCCCCCAGTGCTGGAGAAACGCATCTACTGCCGCCGCTCCCGGATCTGGGCGCCAGCTGAAGTATAGGGGAAGGTGAGCATTCCACCTGGACGCAAAAAGGTCCACTGAGCAAGGACCCCAACGAACCATGATCGCCTGAAAAATTGAATGATGTAGTTGCCAATCGCTGGAATCCGTGAGAAAACGGGAATTCCAGTCCGCCCGCACATTCTGGGCTCCCGGAAGATATTCCGCTGTGACCGAGATTTGGTGTTGAAGGCAAAAATGCCAAAAATCCTTTGCTAGTTCCGCCAAGGCCCTCGATCGCGTCCCCCCTAAACGATTTATGTATTGTACCGCCAATACATTGTCCATCCGTAGAAGTACTACACATGAAACCCTGTCTCTCGTCAGAGACCTGATCGCAAACGATCCTGCCAGGAGCTCCAGACAATTGATATGCATGTTGAGCTCCCGCGGTGTCCAGGGACCCCCAAACGAGATGTCCCCGCAACGAGCCCCCATCCCTGGCGACTGGCATCCGATTCTATCACCAGGTCTGGGGCGGTTCCGAAAATGGCTCTGCCATTCCATGCTTCCATGTGGTCCATCCACCAATGTAATTCCGTCCTTGCCTCCTGAGAAAGGGAGATGAGTTCGGAATACGTCACCCCTCGGCGAAGGTGAAAGGCCTTCAGGCGCTGCAGGGCTCTGTAATGTAGGGGACCTGGGAAAATAGCCTGAATTGAGGAGGAAAGCAGGCCGACCACCCTGGCTAATTGACGTAGCGAAATCATGTCGCGGCGCAGGACTTTCTTGAGTTCCTTCTTTATCTTGGATATCTTTGACATCGGAAGACTGAGGGAAGCCGACCGAGAATCTATGAGAAACCCGAGGAAGATTAGTGACTGGGTCGGAGTAAGTTCTGATTTCTGCTGATTGATTACGAACCCCAGATCCTGGAAAAGAGCAATAGTTGTGTTCAGATTGAATAAAAGTTGAGACCTGGATTGGTCCATTAAAAGGATGTCGTCCAGATAAATGATGAGACGAATGCCTTGCAACCTCAGAGCTTCCACCACTGGCTTGAGGAGTTTGGTAAAGCACCATGGTGCTGAAGAAAGACCGAAAGGGAGAGTGGTGAATTCGAAGACCTGATCGTTCCAAATGAATTGCAGGAATCTGCGATGAGGGGGAAAAATGGGGACGGTGAGGTAAGCGTCCTTGAGATCTAGACGTACCATCCAGTCCCCCTGTAGGAGGAGGTCGCGGAGCATATGAATACCCTCCATCTTGAAATGCCTGTAAACAACCCAATCGTTGAATGCACGAAGATTGATAACAGGCCGAAAACCCTTGTCCTTCTTTTCTACTAAGAAGATGTTGCTTACGAAACCTGTGGGGTGAAGGGATGTGAGGGATATGGCGCCCTTGTGAAGAAGATCTTGAACTTCTAAATCTATGAGTTTGGCGTCTGCTGTTGAAAACACTATTGGTGGTGGCAGAGATCCCTGAATCGGGGAACCCCAGAATTCTATCTGGAACCCTGAAACTGTCTGTAGGATCCAAGCATCGGATGTAATGCGTCTCCAACTGTTCTTGAAAAACCTCAATCTCCCTCCGAAATTTCGAGGGGAAAAAGGGATAAGACTTACCAGAGGGACCTCCTGGGGCATTAGCTGCTCCTCGTGCGATCCTAGAGGCTCTGCCTTTCCCCCTTCCTCTGTTGGGGAAGAAAGTTCCCTGTCTGCCGTCACGCCAACCGTTGTTTCGGAAGGCACCGGGGCCTTGCTGGTAAGGACGGCCGGAAGAGCGACCCCTACCTCGTCCGGCCCCGCCAAAAACCTTCTTGGGGAAGATCTTTTTGATGGATGTTTGGGCTTTATCGAGAGCCGAAAAAGTGGCCACAAATTTACCCAACTCTTTGACAAAAGGGTCACCAAATAAATTGCCTTGGGCGACAGCCCCTGCCTCCGAGTTAGAAAGCTCCCCCAATTTGGGGTCAATCTTTATTAATAAAGACCTGCGCCTTTCAGCCGAAATGGCACAGTTCGCATTGCCCAAGAGACAGACTGCTCTCTGGGCCCAACCTGCGACAATGTCCGTCTGAAGCGGAGTGTTTGATTGCTTGGCGCGTTCTGCCAATTGAATGATCTGAGTGAGAGGTCCCAACACATCGAGAAGCTTATCCTGACACGCCCTCCAGGATCGGTCAATTCCCTTCTTGGGATCCTTGGTGTACTTGGCAAAAAATGTACACATTTTTGGATCTATATCCGGGGTAAAGGCGACCTTATCTGAAAGAGACGGACGTGGGCATTCCGCCCGTAAACGGGCGCGCACCTCTTTGTCTAGAGGTTGTCTAATTTTACTAGCGACATATTCGGCCATCCTGTGGTCTGGACGCCACTCCGAGGAACGCGGATGGTAAATACCCTCCGGTTCAAACATATCAGAGTCAGAATCCCCCTGGTCAGAAGGATCTGGTAGGGAAGCACCAGGACGCCAAGGACGACCCGAGTCATCATCCAAAGATGAGGAATCCTCGTCTGAACCTACCACGATGCCTTTGGGTGACCCGAAGTCAGGGTTCCATAGGTGGTGACTCAAATCACCTATTACCCCGGGCAACCGACCCTCCCGGGAGGGTAAACGCTTATGCGCGCGCGCACTCTTGGAGTTTGATAAGAATTCGCTATCCTCCAGGTGCCCCGCGTCGCGCTTGTGCATTTTCTTGGGAGCCGTAAGGGTAGAAGTAGTACCCTCCGCTCCCGTCATACCAAACATGCCCGTACCCTTGGATACCTGTTCCGTGAGTTTAGCGACGGTGTCTCTGAGAGGGGCCAATGCGTGTGAAATCGCTTGTGAGAACAAAGCATCCACCCCAGGGGGAAGGGTACTGTGAGAGGGACCCTCACCTGGGGACATGTTGGTAAAAGGCTCATGGTCCTGAGAGGAGTGCATGCTGAGGTTCAGACAAGAGAAATAATGCGACAGAGAATACACCCAATAAAAATATTATAAAGGGTACTCCCTACCCCCTCTGTCAAGCAGTAGTCAAAGACAAACCAAGAAAAATTCTTCCCCTCAGGGGTAAAGCTTACCAAATAGGTGTCACGGGGTAGGGAAAACAAAGAGTATTACCTTGGTAGCAAAACCTGAAAGCGTTAATGAAAAAAACTGGTCCAGTTGAGGGTCGAAGTTACAGTCCCGGCATGGCTGCGAAAGCACTGCCAAAATTAAATACTGACCGCCAGCCGAAATGCGCCCCCGAGCCCCACACCAGACCAAACTCAATATTGGAGCCGAGCGCTGAGTGCTGAAGAAAACACTCACGCTCAAACGCGCTTGAAATACGCCGCGCGCCCTCTGTCGGGCCCGACTTAAAAAAAGAACAGAAAATCAATAAAAACGCGCTCGAGCGGAACGCACGTTGTGAGAGACTCCCGTAGCAACGCTCGTTGCTACAACAGAAAATATCAAAAGGCAAACGCGCAAAGCAGTCAAACACTGTTATGAGAAAAAACTACCCGGAGGCAGAAAAGGCACTTATCTGACGGTTGGTAGCAGTGAAGAAAGAGGACGTGTGACGTATTTGGGGATATTTATACCGACGTGATTGGAGGATCCTCATTGGATACTAGTTACCATGGCGGCGGCTTCATGGAACTTGTAGTTTTTTTGTTTGTTTTATGTTTAACTTTGAACTTGCTAATTAATAAAAAGTGAAGAAAGATCTGCATAATCCTCGCCTCCGGTCCTGATATAGAATTGCACTTTTGTCTATACGTTTACTGCAAGCGAACTTCTTTTTCCTTTTATGTCTCTCCTTCACGCTTACGCTCATGGTGGCCATAGCGCTATGAATTGGCTCACTTAAGTCAAGTTTTACTTTTTATTTTCAATTTATGTGGCAATAAAAGTCCAGTTAGGAATTTGCAATGCTAATTGCCCTAACTTGAGCAAACGCGAGACCCATTGCATTGCAATTGCTTCTTTATTTTTGAAAATGTTTTATAGCGCAAACGTGACCTGAAGGTATTGGAGCACTTTACATGAACACCAGTTACATTACACAAGGACACATTAAATTTAGTTTTTTTAGGTACAGCCATGTTAAATGATTTGCCCAGAATCACAGGTTAATAAGCCGATGCCAAGACTCGCACCTGCTTCCCCAGTTCCTAAGTGGGCAGCTCTGGCAACTATGCCAATCTTGGTCCAGCAATGTGTGAGCTATATATTTTTACTACAATGACTACAAAAAAGCTGCTAGGGAAATTATTACTGCCTGGAGTCCAAGCCCCAGATTTACATAGATTTAGCATCACATTTGTGTTACTTTTTTAATGAAGATTGTTAGAACTGTCAGCTCTTGCCGTAGTTTCTTCTGACGTTTTACTTCTGACCTCCCGTATTTGATCTTGTGCTGAATTTCATTTTTGCTGGCTTTAGTACTCTGGGCACTTTACTACTGCTCACCAGTAATAAAGTGCAAGTGCTCTCTGTCTAAATGGTATTGGTGACTTGGCAGGACAGGTATCTCTTCAGAGAAACTTGGGTGCTGGCAGATGTAGCCTTTGATGTCCCTGAGTCTTCTTAACAGGAAGCAAGCTCAACTCAAACCCTTGGAGAACCATGGAAAGGAGGGTGTAGAAAACAAAGTCCAGTCTTTTCACTCCCAGGACAGAAGCAGCAAGCAGCAGGCCAGAAAAACAAAGCAACAGTCAGAGAGGCAGTCACTCTTACAGCATCCAGCCCTTCTTCCTTGCAGAATGTCCTCAGGACAGAAGTGTTCTAGCTTTGTGGGGTCAGAAGTCCAGTACTTATACGAATTTCTGCCTTTGAAGTAGGCAAACTTCAAAGAAAACTCTTAGTAGCACAAGACCCTGCCTTTTTCTGCCCTAGCCCTGGACACACTCCAAGGGGTTGGAGACTGCTTTATATAAGGACAGGTACAACCCAATTCAGGGGCAAGTGTCAGCTCCTCCCACCATTCTAGCTCAGGAATACCCATCAGGATAAGCAGGGCACACCTCACCCCACCTCCCTTTGTGTGACTGTCTAGAGTGAATTCACAGACAGCCGAACTGTCATCCTGACCCAAACGTATTTTTCACAGACAGGAAGAGGCACAGAATTGTTAAGCATGAAAATGCCCACTTTCTAAAATTGGCATTTTCAAACTTACAATTTAAAATCCAATTTCACCAAAAGATGTATTTTCTAAATTGTGAGTTCAGAGACTCCAAACTCCACATCTCTATCTGCTCCCAATGGGAAATTACACATGAAAGTTATTTCAAGGCAATCCACATGTTACCCTATGGGAGAGATAGGCCTTAAAATAGTGAACATTTTCACTAACAGTAAATGTAAACCACACAAGCACATATCATACCTTTTAAATACACTGCACCCTGCCCATGGGGCTGCCTTGGGCCTACCTTAAGGGTGGCGTACATGTAGTAGAAGGGAAAGTTTGGCCTTGCAAGTGGGTGCACTTGCCAGGTTGAATTGGCAGATAAAAACTATACACACAGACACTGCAGTGGCAGGTCTGAGACATGTTTACAGGGCTACACAATAAGTGCTGCCGGCCCACTAGTAGCATTTGTTCTTCAAGCCCTAAGCACCTATGCTGCACTATACTGGGGACTTACTAGTAAATCAAATGTGGGAATCATGGATACACCCATCACCAATACAATGCTAAAGTGCAAGTGCTCTCTTAGGAGGGCACTTGCACTTTAGAATTGGTCAGCAGTGGTAAAGTGCCCAGAGTCCTAAAGCCTGCAAAAATGAAATTTAGCTCAGGATAAAAAAAAATAACAGGCGGTCAGAAGCCGAAAGACAGGTGAGACCACGCCAAGAGTTGACAGGTCTAACAGTGACCATCAGTGGGAGGCGGGTGGAGGCTCTGAGAGACACAGGAGCCAGCTGACAACTGTTCTGTCATCTGGTATCTGTCGAACAGATAATTGCTAATGTGGCCCATCAGGTTTTAGCTGTAGACAACAGTGAGAGCCAATGTTTTGTAGCTAAGCTTCCATTTGAATGGGTGGGGGGTGTCTCAGGTTCCTTGAGGGTACCTGTGAGTCCAACCATGCCTGTTGACTCTCTGCTGGGGAATGACTTGGTGGAGCACATCGCCTGAAAGGATTTGGAGCTCAGGTTGCATTTGGAGATGTTAGGATTGCCAGAGTGGGTATGCATAATCAGCACCAGGGTCCAAGAGAAGTTGTATGTGGGAGACTCAGCCAAGGGTAAGCAGGGTCCCCAACAGAAGAATGAGGGGGGGGTAAGTAGTTCTCTAAATGGCCCCAAACCAGTTCCCACAGTAAGGATTCAGAACCACCTGTTGAAAAGAAAAGTTGGTTCCCTCCAGGAAAGCCTGTAGGGAAGGGACCACTGAAGTGCTTCACCTGTAATCAGGAAGGGCATTTCAGAGGGAATTCCAAGTGTCCCTAGCAGGCACAGCCCCACCAGTGGTAGGCAGACACCGGGGTGTCGAGTGTAGCTCATGTGGAAGAGTTGGCCCCAGTTACTGGTGAGAACCAGCTGAGTTGACACTAGTCTCCCTGGGTGAGGGTGAGGTGGGCTAGAGAACCCTCATGCCTGACAACACTTAAACGTACAGGCAGTGGGTGACCTTCAAGGGGAGGTGGGTAGAGGCTCTGATAGACACTAGAGCCAGTATAACATCTGCCTGCTGTCATCTGGTGTCTGAGGAGCAGGTAATCCTTAAGGTGTAGTACACCAGGTTGTAGCAGTAGACAACAGTGAGTGCCAATGCTTGGTAGCATAGGTTCCCTTTGAATGGGTGGGGTCTCAGGCTCCTTGAGAGTAGCTGTGTGTTGACTGCCTGCTAGGGAACGACATGGAGAATAGCACCTGGAAGGAGGTGGAGCTCAGGTTGCACTTGGAGATGTTAGGATTGTCAGAGTGTGCCTACGTGACCACATGGTCCATGCCCCTCCCCACTATGTCTGCCAGAGAGGGTGATCAGAAGGACCTGGAGCCTGAAACAGTGACCCAGGTGCCTGCCAGGAGAAGACGGGGCAAGGGATGCAGGAAACCCGCTCCTGATATTCCCACTGTCTGGAAGGAGGCTGAACCGGAGGGGGAACACCCCGGAACGCACAGGGGAAGAAGTGGCCAAACTGGGGGACCTACCTGAGCTGACCCATTGGCAGTGAGAAAGAGGGCCCACCAGGGAGGAGTTCTGCGTAGCGCAGAAAGTATGCTCCATTCTTGAGGACCTTCAGAAACAGGCCCAGGCCCAGGCAGTGGTAGATCTTGCATGATTTACTGGGAGAATGATCTCCTGCATAGCGAGCCTAAAGTTTCTGAGCCTGGGACAGCCCGTATGGTTTTTGTACCCCAGTGTTTCAGAGCCTTACTCCAGGGTCTAGCTTATGAATGATGTGCCACTGGCAGGCCCTTTGGGGCGGGATAAGACCTCTGACAGGCTTGTCACCCACTTCTTTTGGCCCCGAATGAGGAAGACCTCAGGTGTTTGACCGGGGTACCAATTTCATTTAGTTGTAAATGAAAGCCATATGGATGGTGTGTGGTGTTACCTACAGGTTCACCACACCTTACCACCCCCAAAGCAATGGGTTGGTTGAGAGGTTCAACCATTCCCTGGAGGGCATGATCATGGGTCTCTCAGAATCCATGAGGCGTAAGGGGGATGTCCTGTTAGCATGCCTGTTAGTATTCCCCACATCCCAGATAGAGGTGAGAGCCTTTTTAAAGTCTCACTGGATACTACAGGAGATTCGTCAAGGAGTATGGCTCCATTGTTGCCCCCTTGACAAAGCTGACTTCCAGGAAGCAGCCCTGTAAGGTGATCTGGACAGAGGCATGCCAGATCTCTTTTGACACCCTGAAGGGGTCGATGTGTACAGCATCTGTGCTCAACACTCCTGACTTATCCAAGGAATTGGTGGTGCAGACAGACGCCTTAGAGCATGGCGTGGGAGCCGTGCTTTCACAGCTAATTATAGAGGCCCTAAACCAACCTGTAGCTTTCATTAGTAGGAGGTTACTTCTCAGGGAACAGAGGTGGAATGCAATAGAAAGGGAAGCTTTTACAGTGTTCTGGACCCTGAAGAAGCTATAGACCCTACTTGTTTGCGACTCACTTCTGGGCTCAGACTGACCACAGGCCCATCAGATGGTTAATGCACAAGAGGGGTGAGAATCCTAAAATGTGAGGTGGTCCATCTCCCTATAGGGAATGGACTTTATGGTGCAACACGCCCTGGAACAGAACATGCCACTGCTGATGGTCCATCCAGGTTTTTCCGCCTTAGTGATGATAACTCCCATGAGTTTGGGTAGTACTTCCCACTTTCAGCTAGGGGGACACATGTTAAACCTGTCAGCTCTTGGCATGGTTTCCCCTGTCTTTGAGCTTCGTTTTGATCCTCTGCTGAATGTCTTTTTTTGCTGGCTTTGGGACTCCGGGCACTTTACCACTGCTGACCAGTGCTAAAGTGCAAGTGCCCTCTGTCTAAATGGTATTGCTGACTGGTTTATTCATGATTGGCATATTTGAATTACTAGTGAGTCCCTAGTATAGTGCACCACGTGTGCATGAGGCCTGTCAATTAAATGCTACTAGTGGGCCTGCAGCTCTGATTATGCCACCCACATATGTAGCCCTGTAAACATTTCTCAGACTTGCCCCCGCAGGGTCTCTGTGTGCAGTTTTAAACTGCCATTTCAACCTGGCAAGTGCACCCACTTGCCAATCCCAAACCTTCCCTTTTACTACATGTAAGTCACACCTAAGGCAGACCCAAGGCAGCCTCATAGGCAGGGCACAGTGTATTTAATAGGTAGGACATGTAGTAGTGTGTTTTACATGCCCTGATAGTGAAATACTGCTAAATATGTTTTTTACTATTGCAAGGCCTATCTCTTCCATAGGGTAACATAGGATTGCCTTGAAATAACCTTCACGTGTAATTTCCCACTGGGAGCAGATAGAGCTACGGTATTTGGGGTCTCTGAACTCTCAATTTGGTTGTTAAATTGTAAGCTTGACAATGCCACTTTGTATAAAGTGAGCATTTTAATGCTTAACCATTCTGTTACTCTGCCTGTCTGTGGAATACACGTCTTGGTCTGGATGACAGTTGGGCTGTTTGTGAATTCACTCTAGAGAGTCAGACAGAGGGAGCTAAGGTGTGCCCTGCATATCCTGATGGATTTTCCTAAGCTCGAGTGGTAGAAGGAGCTTACACTTGCAACTGAATAATGCTGTGCCAGTCCTTAAACAAAGCAATCTCTAACTCCCTGGGGTGTGTCTGGGACCAGGGAAGGAAAGGCAGGATCTTGTTCACTACAAATACTTTTCTTTAAAGTTTGCCTACTTCAAAGGCAGAATTGATTATAAGTACTGGTCCTCTGACTCCACAAAGTCAGAACACTTCTGTCCTGAGGAAAGTCTGCCAGGAAGAAGTGCTGAATACTGTAGGAGGACTGCCACTCTGCCCGTTGCTTTGTTGGGCTGGCCTGCAGCTTGCTGCTTCTGTCCTGGGAATGAAAGGACGGACTACATCCTGCTTTCCAAGGTTCTCCAAGGGCTTGAGTTAAGCTTGCCTCCTGTTAAGAAGTCTCGGGGACATCAAAGACATAATCTGCCAGCACCTTGGCTCCTCTGTTGAGAGCCTTGTCCTTCCAAGTGGTGCCCAATCCAGTCTGGGCCCTTGAAGGAGATTTTTGGTGCTACAAAAAGGAAAATTAGTGCATTGACTCACTGTGTCATTCCGAACCAACACGTCGCTGCAAGAATTCGATGCATCGCCACTGCATGCAGCAGGTATGGTCCCCGCTTGATGCAATGACCACGGTTTTCATACAGGCCCCAGCTTTCCGTCGCATCACCTCTCCTGTGGCAGTAAGGAACCAATGCATCATTATAGCATGCACATGTTCCAACATAGTCTTATTGTAGCTGTCATTCTGCTGCAGGGCAATAAAAACTTAAAAATAAAAAAAAAGACAAGCTGTTCTTTGGCAATGAAAAGGCAGCCCTTTACTGTCGGGACAGGGATATTGTCCCTCGTTACACAGGCAAGCAACCGATCTCAAGTTGATGTGGCACAATGCTTTATTACAAGACAGTAAATAATGATTGACTGGTCAGTCATAGATTGAAACCAAAAAACATTTCAACACCTGTGACCCTGTAGCCCCTTAACTCTAAATTATCCTTCTACACATTCTTAACTTGTGGTTTTAACAATGATCGACAAACTAACCGTTCTTCACTCTGTAATGTATACATTTCTACTGCAAATACGATTTTAATACCATGTGTGCCTTATCATTGCAACCCTAACACCTCCTTGTAGTCTGAGCTGATTAGATTTCCTGCACTCATTGTCTAATCAGGTGTACAATCTATTTGAAAACACAAAGTCCATGCCTGGATGCTTAAAGTTGTAAGTACCTACATGTTTACTAAACACTAGTTAGCTTTTAACTGCAATCTTTTCAAGTTACTTATTTCAGTGTCCTCAAGTGAACTTTTCACCTTATTCCGGTCAGCATTGGACTTGGGCCTGCAGTGTTGTTTTATTTCATACATCTGCATAGCGCTTTCTGCCAATGTCTGTTGTTGCACTATATTTTTGTGTGTATATTCTACATTTCCTGTAACTTTTCTTCCTCTCGTTAATATGTCAGCTGTTGAAACTAAACCTTGGTCATCATTTGGCACTAAATGATACACATTACCCTGAGAATCTTCCACACTTGTTGGGGTCCTAACTGGAAACATCCCTTGCACCTTAGCACATACTCTTTTACAACATGCTAGAATCAACTTTATGACACAATATGTTAATAATAATGCTACAATAGATAGAATCAAAGCTCCAAACAGTCTCGACATCCAGGTTGGCAGTAATATCAACCACCCACTAAACTAGTTATCTGGGGCACCTCCTTAATTTACCATTTTCTTTTGTATATTATGCAGTGTCTGTATAGCTTCTGATAAAGTTCCATTATCTGTATGATTTGCTTTAGTAAAGGTACAGTATGTTGTCCCAATTAATTTACATTTTCCCCCCTGCATGACCATCATCAAATCAAGTACATAGTGGTGCTGTATCACCATTGTTTTCATCATATGCAGCTCTTCCTTAACTGCGTTGAACCCATTCTTGGTAGTGTTGATATTCTTAGGAAGTTCCCATCGAGTTATCTGCAACCATCAAGCTGTTGCTTTGTTCTGAACAAAAGGCAGGATAATTCCAAAAAATAGCGGTGCATCATTGAACAAACAGTAGTCCTGTGGAATGTCACTCCAAGTACTCATACCATGAGTCCTCTTCCTTTGATTATGATGCAGCAAGGTCATTGGATGGCTCATGGGGTGTTCAAGCAAAGCTGTCAGATTAATTAGCGGGTTTATCAAACTCAGAGCGTGCAAAGTCACAATGGAGCAGAGCCCACCCCAGTTTGGTGGCAACAGGGCATTCAGTAGTTCTCCAGACTGCCAATAATAGTCCATGAGGATTGAGGTGTCCCCCCTGCATGTTGGCGTTATCTATTTTAGTCTTACAACCAATATTTTGGCCCACACCAACGCCTTATGATAGCCTGAGGACTCACTGCGCTATCTATCCAAGTTTAACGTGAAATGTTTTCATCCCAGATATGTGTACATGTCCCTAGCGCATCCTGACTAACATCAATACCTTTCTAGAAAGATGTAGTCCTACAAGAAAATTCGAAATCAGGATGCTATTAATGAAATTTGTGATTTTCATTAACTCAAAAAGATACACATGCTTTTCATCATTTAGAATTTCTACTGACCTTTCCTCCTGTACACTGCTTCTGGTGGCAGGGACATGAATATTCATAAATCTCCCTGACATTATCTGATGGGGCATCAAGTTATGATCAGAACTAGGTGTATTCCTTCGGGAAAAGAGTGCCAATGGTAGGCATTGTACCCATTTCTTATCCAGTAGAGCACACAGTTTACTGATCTTACTCTTTAAAAGCCCATTTAGGTGTTCAACAACTTTAAGGGGTGGTACACAAAGGATAACTAATGCTTTATCCCTAACTGTGTTGTAATATGCATAAATATTCAACAACTTTAAGGGTGGTACACAAAGGATAACTTATGCTTTATCCCTAACTGTGTTGTAATATGCATAAATATTGCATTGACAAAATGGGTGCCATTGTCCGATTTTATTCTCCCTGGATTTACCCATCGTGGAATTACTTCACAAGTTAGAAAGGTAGCTGCAGGTTTATCTTCACAATGAACGCACGGTTCTGCTTCAGTGCATCGGGAAAAAGAGCAGACCACAACTATAATATACCTATAGGACCTATCAGTCATGTCCACAAAGTCCATGTGGTTGTGGAATGGTGGAATGTCTTTCTTTCAGTGTGAGATTAGGAGAAAACTGCTGGCCGACAATGGAGTTATAAAGGTACATAGTAAGCATGTCATGCAGATTAGGAACAAGCCAGGGTCGTAGCATTTGCATCGACAAGAGAACTCTTGAAGTGTGAGTTGGTACATGCAACTGATAATGAGCTATTATAAGTAATGCCCGTGACATCACTGGTTTACCAGTAGAAAGTTGCCTGTACATTAGGTAATTCCCTGACTGGGTACATCCTCTATCCTCCCTTACTGTTTTTCATGTCGAGGAGCAGCTTTCTGCAATTTGTGCAGGTGTAAATGTGCTGTCTCAGCAAAATGTGAAGTATCATTGTCTGTGATGGAATTAGATTCAGGGGGTGAGCCAGTCTAAGCTACCAAGAGAGAGACATGTAATGTCGCTGACACAAGGAGGAGCGTGTGTCTAGCTGCATCTTTAACTGCTCAATCTGCTAGTGCATTACCTCAAAACACAAAATACTGTCCACTGGTATGTGCTGCACACTTCACAACTGCCAATGCCTGTGCAAGTACCTCTAGTAGGGCTTCTAGGAGTTTTCTGGGCATAATAGGTTTCTCACCTTCCATCTGAATTAAGAAAACTTATTGTGCTCCATCTCATGATGCTGGAATGCACAGTAGTTGACATGTAAGCTGAATCTGAATAAATTGTAATAACTTATCCTGTTCCTTGCTTAAGAGCTGCTGTAAATGCTATCAGTTCTGCTGCTTTTGTAGAATAATGCACCGGCAATGTAAGCTGCTCCACTATATAGAGTATATCTGAAGAGTCATACTGTTGTGCCCTAATACTTCTTCACCTGTATATCTAATTTCTGTATCCTGGTCAGTGGTAGAAGAACCATCAGCAAAATAGACAACGCTGTCTGTCATAGGATCATCTGTTGCTTGACCAGTTTAATTAGGAACGTAAGTTATACAATCATGCACATCAGCCTCGGAATCTGATACTGGATGGGCAAAGAATTAAGTGGGGTTCCCTGTATGACACTTCACAATCTTAAAAGATGGTAGTGATAGTATCACTTCATATCCTGACACTGCATAGTCAGAGTTGTCTTTGGTTTCTGAATGATAGCAGATACTTCATGTCCTGCATAAAGTGTTAAAGGTGCACCCATAACAATGGTGGGGATTTTCTGCACTGCAAAAGCTGCAGTAGCGTGAGCCTGTTCACAGGGATAATGTCCTTTCATCAGTTTAAGTCTACTGAAATATGCAATGGGCTCATGTCTCAAACGATTTTTCTGTGAAAGAAAGTGTGTCATCACCTGACCTCTGCAATGGCAAAATAAATACAATTCCTTGGTATAATCAGAAATCCCCAAGGGTGTGGAATTCCTATAGCCCAATGCCCAGGACATATTAGTTGGGGTCAAAGACAAGTAGGTCCAACACCCTGCAGCACAAACCCTTTGGCTGCTAGTTTACAGGGAAGGGAACCGTCTGCAGTTGAAGTAATATTTTGTCTATATGTTAATACTATTCAAAGTTGTATCTATGGTTCACTAATTCAAAGCCTTTATTATTAGGGAGAGCACTCTAAGTAAACATTGTAAGGTCACACTGCACTACTGACAGTGGTTCCAATAAAAAAAGTGTACACACATTTGAAAAGATGACCAATATGAGGTTACGTATAATGCTTCCAGAATGCTCTCTGATTAGATGCAAATGTTTGCAGAAGCTTGTAAGCAAGATTGACGATTCTTTACTTTCAAAATAAAATGTTCAGAAAAAATCCAAATAGGAAAACTTTTTTTTTCTAAATTACTGTGAAATTTTAGGCACTATTGCTTTGAAGCATCATTTAGTAAAATGTGCTGATACATGATAGTATTTTCAAAAATATTCCTAATGGAAAATCAGTGTAATCATTTTCAGCAAGATTATGGGAAACATGAAATAAACAAGCACTGGCAAAGTCAACCAATCCAACGTTGGTTGTCAGTCTTTTAATTTTTTCACTGCGTGTCTTGTCTTGACATGGCCTTTGTAACACTTTATTGTTGTGGGAGCTGCCGTGCCCCCACTATTGTAACAAACATTGGCAAAAATCAAAACAAGTCCATATCTTTCATCCACACCACTCCACACAGGCATTGCCCATACAGCATGCTCACAGTGTACTTATCCGTTTGTCTGGGGGACCGTAGAGTAGCGTGTACTGGGGGAGGACCCCATCCACTAGTTTCTCCAACTCCTCCGTGCTGAAGGCAGCGGCCCTTTCCCCAGACACACTAGCCATTGTCTCTTCCAGACCGAGGTCACAACAGCACTTGCAGTGTAGGTCCTCTCCTGTCGAAGATCAGGTATCAAGTGATTGAACAGAGAGAAAATGGCGGTCACGCCCGCGGCAGTGCGTACCGTCACTGCTGGCGTACATCGTCATTGGCTCCTGGGACCCATAGGGTCCAATGTTAACCAATGCAGGATTGCGCTGCGGTCTTCGACCACCTACCGCGACGGTGTACAACGCCAGCGCAGTTACCTCATATACCCTTGTCCCACTTTACAGGTCAGGCAGCCGAAATTTCAGGGGGCCACATGGCATTATTTTGGACTGCGTCACACATATCTAGGCCTTGCTTAAACCCTAATACAGGCATATGTCGATTTGCTAATATTTTCCAATTAAGCTGTGTTTACGTACCTCAGAGTTGGTTGACTCTCTGCTCGCTGTTCTCCTCCATAGGCACTGTCCGCTGGGGCATGTAAGGAGATGGCGGCATCCTCCGGTGTACAGACCACTGGTGGACCTGTCGACAATGGAGGAGCGACATGTGATCATCACCTATAGACTTGATCGTACCACAATCCTGGAACTGTGTGCCCAATTGGAGCCAGACCTGATGTCAGCTATCCGCCATCCCACAGGAATCCCCCCTCAAGTGCAGGTGCTGTCAGTACTCCATTTCCTAGCAAGTGGGTCTTTTCAAAATACAGTGGGCATAGCATCAGGGATGTCCCAGCCTATGTTTTCCAACATGTTGTCCAGAGTGTTGTCTGCCCTGCTGAAACACATGCGGAGCTACATCGTTTTCCCTCAGGTGGAGGATTTGCCTACAGTGAAAGGTGATTTCTATGCCCTGGTACATATCCCCAACATCATAGGTGCCATTGATGGGACACATGTGGCCTTAGTCCCCCCACACAGGAGTGAACAGGTGTACAGAAACCGGAAGAGTTACCATTCGATGAATGTGCAGATGGTGTGTTTGGCAGACCAGTACATCTCCCATGTGAATGCCAAATTTCCTGGCTCAGTGCATGATGCTTATAGTCTACGGAATAGCAGCATCCCTTATGTGATGGGGCAACTCCAGAGGCACCGTGTGTGGCTATTAGGTGAGGTCATGGACCCAATACAGTGTGACTAGGTGTCTGGGTCTGGGGATGTCCCTATGAGTTAGTGTGTGTCTAACAGTTGTCCCTCGACATTTGCAGGTGACTCTGGTTACCCCAACCTGTCATGGCTACTGACCCCAGTGAGGAATCCCAGGACAAGGGCAGAGGAACGCTACAATGAGACCCATGGGCGAACTAGGAGGATTATAGAGCGGACCTTCGGCCTCCTGAAGGCAAGGTTCAGGTGCCTCCATATGACAGGTGGTTCCCTATTCTACTCACCAAAGAAGGTGTGCCAGATCATCGTGGCCTGCTGTATGCTTCACAACTTGGCTTTGCGACGACAGGTGCCTTTTCTGCAGGAGGATGGTCCAGATGGAGGTGTTGTGGCAGCTGTGGAGCCTGTGGATAGTGAAGACGAGGAAGCAAAAGAAGAGGACATAGACAGCAGGAACATGATGATCCTGCAATACTTCCAGTGAGACACAGGTAAGAAGACAACACTGGCTGCTACATCTGATTTAATTCTACTACCTCTCATCTGTCTGTCATTTTCACCCAGTGTATGGTCACTGAGTTGTCACTTTCCCTTTCGATTTCACAGACGTGGGTCCCACTGTGTGACATCTGCTTTGTTTCCGCATGGACTAGAGCTGTGTGACATAGGTATGTTGACAAAAGAATGGACATTGCTATTTCCCTAAGTTATTGCAAATACACAATTGTGAAAGCACAGACTGACTCCAGATTGTTTTGTGATTTAAGGGTGTTTATTTAAGTGCTAAATAGTGGAGGGGGTTGTAAAATGGTCAGGGGTGATGGTGGAGGAATGTCCATGGCAGAGTCCAGTCTATTAGTCTCGCAGGTGCATTGTCCAAAGGGGCATAGGAAGTGGAGCTGGGTCAGTTCAAGTATGGACAGGGTGACAAAGTGGGACAGAAGGATGACAATCAGGGTGGTCTTATTTCTTGGCGGGAGTCTTGGCATTGTTCTCTGTCTTTGTCCTGGATCTCAGGGACCGCTTGCGGGGTGGTTCTCCATCTGCAGGGGGTGGGGTGCTGGTGTGGTGGTGGTCCTGTGGCAGTGCCTCTTGTCCACTAGTGCGGGCAGAGGCGGTGGGCAGTTCATCGTCCAGGCTAGGGTCATGGGCCCCTTGTTGTGCCATAGTGCCCCTCCTGGTGTTGACGAGTTTCTTCAGCACCCCTACAATGGTGCCCAGGGTGGAATCAATGGATTTGAGTTTCTCCCTGAACCCCAAATACTGTTCCTCCTGCAGCCGCTGGGTCTCCTGAAACTTGGCCAGTACCTGTGCCATCATCTCCTGGGAATGGTGGTAGGCTCCCATGATGTTGGAGAGGGCCTCGTGGAGAGTGGGTTCCCTGGGCCTGTCCTCCCCCTGTCGCACAGCAGCCTTCCCAGTTCCCCTGTGTTCCTGTGCCTCTGTCCCCTGAACCGTGTGCCCACTACCACTGCCCCCAGGTCCCTGGTGTTGTTGGGGTGGTGGGTTAGCCTGGGTTCCCTGTACTGGTGGACACACTGCTGATTGACGTGTCCTGGGGACAGAGGTATGGGCCCGCTGGGTGGGTGCTGTGCTGGTGTTTCCAGAAGGGGGAAGCTCTGTAGTGGCCTGTGCCAGTGTGAGGGGAACCGACTGTCCCGAGGTCCCAGATGGGCCGGGCTGGTCATCTAGCTCCAGTTGGACAGAGCTGCTGTCATCACTGTAGGCCTCTTCTGTGGATGGAGTGGACATATCTGGACCCTCCTGTCCGGTGACGTTGGGTAGGGGTCCTGTAAGGGTGTAAAGGCATGATTATTGCATCTGTCTGTGCCATGGTGTGCAATGGGTGGGTGACCCTGTACCCCAGTGCTTGCATTACTGTGTAGGGCCTTGTGTGATAATGGTTTAGGGGGGTGTATGGGTATGTGCAGTGGCCATGCTTTGGTGATGGGTGTCCATGCTTTGGTGTTACATGCAGGGCTTGGGTTTGGGATGTGTGGTTTGTGATATTGGGACATACGTGAGGAGTTGGAGTGATGGGGGTGAGGGCGAGGGTGGGGGTATGTGATAGCATGCAGGTGGGTGGGGGACAAAGTAGTTAAAGGTTTGACTTACCAGAGTCGATTCCTCCTGCTACTCCTGCGAGGCCATCAGGATACAGTATAGCCAAGACCTGCTCCTCCCATGTTGTTAGTTGTGGGGGAGGAGGTTTGCAAGGTGGTGTCTTGAGACCACGGAACGCACCTTCCTCCATAGGTCGTTCCACCTCTTCCTGATGCCATCCCTAGTTCTTGGGTGCTGTCCCACTGCGTTGACCCTGTCCACGATTCTTTGCCATAGCTCCATCTTCCTAGCTATGGTGGTGTGCTGCACCTGTGATCGGAATAGCTGCGGCTCTACCCGGATGATTTCCTTCACCATGACCCTGAGCTCCTCCTCAGAGAACCTGGGGTGCCTTTGCTGTGCCATGGGGTGGTGTGGGTGATGTGTGGGGTGGGGTGTGTTGTGATGTGTGGGGTGATATTTAGAGGTGTGTTGTGTGAGGTGGTTGGATGTTGTGTGAGTGATGGTGTTGATGCTAATTTGTAGATGGTGGTGTCTCTCTGTGGCCTTCAGTCGCAATTGTTGACGTAAGGGATTGTGGGTAATGTGGGTGTGTGTTTTATATTGTTTTGGATGTGTGGGAGTGGTGTGTGTATGTGTAACAGGTGTGTGCATTTGTAATTGTCCAATGTGGTAGTGTTTTGTAAATGTGTGTGTATTTTGAGTGCAGCGGTGTGTTTCGCAAATGGAATAACGCGGTTGAAAGACCACTGCGTGGATCGTGATAGTGTGGGCGTATTCCTGTTGGCGTGACAGTGTTGGTTTTGTTATCGCCAGTTTATCACTGACCTTTGGTGTGGCGGACTTGTGTGGGTGTCTGGATTTTGGCAGATTCCAAACTGTGGGTCATAATGACCGTTGTGGAATTCCGCAGCCGTGGCGGTGTGTTGGCGGTGTTCTGCACAGCGGTAAGTGGCTTTTACCGCCAATATTGTAATGACCCCCAAAATGTCTTGATTAATGCCAGACCTAATTGGAGGCCCAGTTCTTAAAGAAAGTCACAAAAGTGCACCCATGGTATATGTCTTTGCATTAGTGGCTTTCATGAATTCACAAGAAGTTACAGAAGTAGACCAGGAAATTGTACTTCTACAAAATATTTGTAAGTTGTATTTTAGCACAAGCAAACATGGGTGGGTACATTTGCTCATGCCAAAATGTACTGAGAGTTTACAAGTTCATTTTTCCTCCAACCACTTTGTTCCCAACCCTGGAGGAACTTCTGCTTCTGCCCGTGTTAGGAGTAAATGTCCAACCTTTTCCAATAAGGGGAATCATTAAGGAAGGGCTTTTGAAAATCCTTAAACAATGGAAGACTCAAAGACTCAAAGGCTCAAAGGCATTCTAGCCCTGGAACTATTGCTTATTGCTTCCTCCAGCCCCAGTATGTAGATCTGCGAAAAGGTGGCAAAATAAGGAAATTGCTATAGTAGGGCTTGAAATTGCCGGTATTCAAGCCCTACTAAAGTATTTGCCCTGGCATAATCAAATATGCTGTTAACAGAGCTCTTACATAATGAGATTGATGCCATAATTTGGCTCCATACTACATGACAACAAAGGGACAAGTAGATGTTCTTACAGGACAAGTAGATTTAAGAAGCAACCTGTCCCATGGACAAGTAGATACTTTATTAAATTCCACACCCCTGGACACCAAGACCAGATCATTTGTTATTTTGGTCTTTCATTTCTGAAATGTCTCCCTCATCTCTGCTATCCGTGTTATCTTGTCATTTCTGTCTTTGGCCTGTTTGATAGAAGCTACAAAAGGTGTAATCAAGGTACTATAATCAAAAACACATCGCCTCACATAGTTACAGAGAGCAAGAAACGTATTAATTCCTGTAACAGTTTCTGATTATATCATCTGACGAGTGGATGCTGCTCTTTCAGGGTTTACACCTCAACCAGAAGCTGTCAATAATTGTCTTAACAATACTGCATTTTGTCTTTTTCTACTTTGTATTTTCTTTGTGCAATAATAACTGGGAGAGATATAGTGTGATCGACAAATTGCAACAAGGTACTGGCACACTGAAAATTTGACAAATTGTTCCTTACCACTCTGTTAAAAATATTCTGAGACTCACAGGACCCTTGGGGCAAACCAAAACACAGATACTGAGTCCCACACGAAGAGAAAGCAGTCAAATAGTGACTGTCTGGATGAAGAGGGATTCTAGAGAAAGCATTCTTCAGATCAATACCAGAAAAATGCTTAGCATCCTGAGGAATATTTGTTAGAATGATAGATGAATCAAGAACAGTTGGACATTCTGGTACCACTACATCGTTCTGGGGCGCAGGTCTTGATTCATGCGCCAAGTATTGCCCTTTGACTTCTTAACTGGGTAAATCAGGGTGTTGCAAGGAGACACTCCAGGGTAAATTACGCCTTGCTCTAACAATGCCTGTATAGTAGGGCAGTGCCCTTGTCTGCCTCCTTTGAAAGAAGATACTGTCTCACTCTGGGTAAAATAGCACCTTCCTTTAATGTAATTCAGAATGGTGTAGCATTATGAATGAGGCCTACATTATGAGGACCATGAGTCCATAAAATGTCTGATACTTAGGACAGATTGGCTTCCCTTACAGAATCCAAAGCTCTTCCTGGTGTGGGTGTCCTCACTTCCAACACTGTCCTTGATGGTTTGTCACTTTGGAAAACCAAAACTGTTTTCTTAGAATTGTAATCACAAGGCAGTTCGTCATCCAATAAGTCTCTAACCATTTTCCCGGTTCTACAAAAATAATGCATGACCATAAGACAGACCTGTGCTACCAAGCATTGGTGCACACTGTTGTCTACTGCTACAACCTGGTGGACCACATTAAGGATTACTTGCTCCTCAGATGCCATGTGACAGCGGGCAGTTGTTATACTGGCTCCTGTGTCTCTCAGAGCCTCCACCCACCTCCCATGGATGGTCACCCATTGCCAGTCCCTTTTACTGTTAGCAGACATGAGGGTTCTCTGGACCACCTCACCCAGGGAAACAAGTGTCAACTCAGCTGGCTCCCCTCTACTAACTGGGACCAACTCCCCAAGCACTACACTCACCACCCCTTGTGTCTTCCCACCATTGGTGGGACTGTGCCTGCTTGGGACACTTGGAACTCCCTCTGAAATGCCCTTCCTGGTAATAGGCAAAGCACTTTAGGGGTGAGAATCCTTACCCTGGGAAATTGGTTTGGGGCCTTTAAGATAGCTTCCTACTTTTATCTTTGTCCCTCCCCTCCTTCTTCTGTTGGGGACCCTGGCCACCCTTTGCTGAATCTCCCTCATACAACTTTTTTTGGACCCTGGTGCTGAGCCAGCGGTCTGCCTCCTTGGCAAGCTTCCTGAGGTCAGTAAGCTTTTTGTCAATCAGGTGCTGGTGCAGCTCTAGAAAACACTGACTAGACAAGTGCGTCCATGCAATCAAAATGTACAGCCCCTGATAGCCTGTTACATCTCTGCCCTTCACCCAACCATCCAGTGCTCTGCAGAAATAAACAACATACTCCACCCAAGTTAGGGACCCAAGTTTAGTATTCTCCCTAAACATGATCCTTGTAACTCTCAGGGGTGAGATCATACCTCCTGGTCAGAGCATCCTTGATAGGGGTATCTCATCCTTTCCTCTTCTTCTAAAGCCAATAAGGTGGCCCTCCCCTCCTCTGAGAAACACTTCCACAGGCCTGCCCCTCAGTCTGTCTCAGGGACTCTGTGCATCTTCAGTGCCACCTCATAACCCCTGAACCACTGCTCTATGTCATCCCCTTCACCACTTTGTTGGGTATAAGCACCTTCCCCTCAAACCACACTGTAAAACTGCTGCCAGCATGTGTGGTGGACCTGATATTTAGTTCTGTCTACTTCAAGCTCAGCTCTTGATCTAAAATCATTTTCTTCTCCTCTATGATGATTCTCTTTCTCTGCCTCTGTCTTGAACCTGGCTAGAATCAACTGAAGCTCCATCTCACGCTTCAGCTTGAGCCTCTCCAGCTCTATTTAGAGCCTCCTAGCCTCCCACTTTTCCTCCAGCTCCTCTGGGGTTAGACCTGTGGAGGAAACACTGCTGCTTGCCATGGAAGGTGCCATCCTCCTAGGCAGCTCATGATTCTCCATCAAATCATCCTGCAGGTTTTGCTCCTCTCCCGCCACAATAGCATTATCCTCCCCTCATCCTCTGTGTGCTCATCAGCCTCCTTTGCTGCCAACCAGGCCCTCGGGGCCTTTTGCAGCTCTTCCTTTTTAGTGAGACCATTTACAGGACATTTGAGCTCCTTGTGGAACGTTTTGAGCTGAGGCACCAAATAGGTCTCCAACCCCTCTTGCTCAAACACCAATTCTGCAGCTCCCACTGATGGCTCACCAGACTGATACATCATTGTGAATCAAACTCAAAAGTTGCAAAAAGAGAAAACCTAAACCAGTATGTTGGGGTGTAATGGCCTGTGATATGGAAATAGTGTACACAAATCACTGTATGTAAAGCACAAGTCCTATCCTCACAGCTGATTACCAGTGTTAGAAAAGGGTTTTCTAGTTGGGAGTGGTTTGCACCCTGTCCAAGTAGGGACCCTCACTCCTGTCAGGCTAAGGGAGCAATACAGCTAAGGTAACCCCTGCTCATCCCCTTGGTAGCTTGGCATGAGCAGTCAGGCTTATCTCAGAGGCAATGTATAAACTATAGTATTTGTACCCACACAGAGTAAGACAGTGAAAACACCACAGAAGTACTCCACACCACTTTAGAAAAATAGCCAATATTTATCTAGTAAAACAACACCAAAACAACAAAAATACAACATACACAGGCAAGGATAACACTTTAAAAAGATTAAATGCAGTTGTGTTTCTTGAAATCAATGAAGCACTTGACTTAGGTAAAGTATCTGAGATGTGTCAAAAAGCAAAGACGATGTGGGCCGCAGAGGAAGTGATGCATCAAAAATGCCAGAGATGCCAGAGATGCTTTAGTTCATTACTGATGCATGGAAGGAGATGCATTGGTTCCTTACTGTTAGGCAGGGGAGCTGATGTGTCGGTCCCTTACTGCCAGGGGAGGGGGGTGACTCCAGTGATACAGTGCTCGAAACTCACACAGCAGTAGTTCTTCTGATGTGCTGCGACGTAGAGCTGGGGTCTGCATGTAAAATCGTGGTCATTGCATCTAGCTGGGACCAGGCTCCGGTGCAGGCAGCAGCGATGTGTCAAACTCTTGCAGCAATGTGTCAGTTAGGAATGATGCAGCGAGTTGATGCGTGGATTTTCTCCTTGTTGCACAAAAAAACTCCTTCATGGCCCAGACTGGATTTGGCACCACTTGGCAGGACAGGGCTCTCAGCAGAGGTGCGCAGGTGCTGGCAGATGAAGTCTTTAATGTCCCTGAGACTTCTGAACAGGAGACAAGCTCAACTCAAGCCCTTGAAGAACCTTGGAAAGCAGGAAGTAGAAACCAAAGTACAGTCCTTCAATTCCCAGGACAGAAGCAGCAAGCCACAGGCCAGTACAACACAACAAGAGGCAGAGTGGCAGTCCCTCCTATAGCATCCAGCTCTTCTTCCAGGCAGAATGTTCTCAGTCCAGAAGTGCTCCATCTTTGTGGGGTCAGATGTCCAGTACTTATATCCATTTGAAGTTGATAAACTTCAAATAAAATTCTTTATGGTTCACAAGACCCTGCCTTTCCTGCCCTGGCCCCAGACCTACTCCAGAGGGTCAGAGACCACTGTGTATAAGGACAGGCACAGCCCTATTCAGGTGTAAGCATCAGCTCCTCCCACCACTCTAGCTCAGAAAAACCCATCAGGATATGCAGGGCACACCTCAGCTCCTTTTGTGTGACTGTCTAGAGTGATTCACGGATGGCCTAACTGTCATCCTGTCCCAGACATGTATTCAACAGACAGGCAGAAGCACAGAATAGTTAAGCAAGAAAATATGATCATTTGAAGTGTGAGGGGTGGATGGAATAGATATGTATGAGGTGTTTGTGTTTTTTTGAAACAGTGTAGGACATGAGAGATACATATCAAGAGGAAGCTTAACATATTTTGTTATATGTGCGGTGCTCCGTCCCCTTGTTGTGAGGGTCTCTGTCTCTGTGTGGTTCTGTAAGTAAGAAAAAGACCACTTTCTAAAGGTGGCATTTTCAAACTCACAATTTAAGAAACAACTTCACCAAACAATGTATTTTTATATTGCGAGTTCAGAGACCCCAAACTCCTGAACTCTGTCTGCTCCCAATGGGAAATTATACATAAAAGATATTTCAAGGGAATCTCCATGTTACCCTATGTGAGAGATAGGCCTTCCAATACTGAAACATTGTTTTAGCAGTATTTCACTATCAGGACATGTAAAACACACCAGTACATGTCCAACTTTTTAAATATACTGCGCCTTGCCCATTGGGCTGGGGAGGTCTTACTTTAGAGGTGACATATATAGTAAAAGGGAAGGTTTGGGCCTGGCAAGTAGGTGTGCATGCCAGGTTGAAATGGAAGTTTAAAACTGCACACAAAGACACTGCAGTGGCAGGTCTGAAAAAATGTTTACAGGGCTACACATGTGGGTGGCACAATCAGTGCTGCAGGCCCACTATTAGCATTTGTTTTACAGGCCCTGGGCATACAAAGTGCATTTTACTAGAGACTTTCTAATAAATCAAATATGCCAGACATGGAGAAACCAAATACCAATGCAATTTAGTCAGAGAGCACTTGCGCTTTAGCACTGGTCATCAGTGGTATAGTGCCCAGAGTCCTAAAGCCAGCAGAAACCAAATTTAGCACAGGATCAAAAACAGAAAGTCGGAAACCAAAAAGACTGGGGAACCCACACCAAGAGCTGACAGGTCTAGCACTTAGGTAACTGAACCTCATTTCCCAATAGCTCTAGTGTCTCTGTTATGATTGTATACACTGTTACTGCCATCACCCTGGAAGGTGAAACTCAAGAGGTTGAACAAATCATGAGACCATCGGATTCAAAATGAATAGTCATATTTCGTTTGACCATAAGAACTCTTCCTAATACATTAGCTGGGGCAGCCGGTGAAAATAACAAACAGCCATCAGTGTACCTCCCTCCTATTTCCATCTCTACCGGTTTAGTGAAAAGAGCTCTCATTACTTCCCCAGAGAATCCCTGTGTGTATATTGGTTTGTTAGAAATTAGTAGGCCCTCTCTTTAATACAGGATCCAATTTCTCCTGTATCTATGAGGGATGCATATCTTATGTCATTAATAGCTACCTTTATAGCAGGTTCCTCATCTGGCGTGTGTGTTACCTGCAATACTGGACACACAGAAATGCTCTGGGGGCACCCTCACTGTGCATATCCACCCACAGAATTCATCTGAAAAGGATTCCGTCCTCTCACAACTACACCACCCTGTCCACTTTAAGGTGGAATCACCATTGTGGGTGTTTGATCATTTTCCTGAGGCAGCACCTGTTGTACTTGTGGCATTACTGGTGGCTGCATATTTTGTGATGGCACCTGAGCTGCATATATGATATGCGGATTAGCTTGTGACTGCAACATTGTATTCCCTGCCAGATTATAAACTCCTACCCTTCAGTTTTGCTCATCCCATCTCTTAATTCTGCAAAATGTAATAAACTGTCCATACCTCTGACAATATTGCCATACCTGATCCTGTCTTTGTGGACCCATCCTACATTTTCCTATTTCTCCTCATCCTTCTCTACCACTTCTCTGTATCCCTATATTGTCCTGTTGCTGTGGGTAGTGTTGTTGAGTGGTCCCTGGGACCGAACCCACAGATGTTGCAGTCATCTGACTAGCAACTTCCACAGCTCCTTTCCTAGCCAACTTCTGCTGTACTAATTTGGCTGCTGATTTCTCTATCACTTTCTGTTTGATCCTCTCTTTTTCATGTTTCTTTTGACAAAAATGAGTTATATGCACTTGTGTCTCTGTCCATGACATGGCTTCTAACAACACTATGGCCCTCATTCTGACCCTGGCGGTCTTTGACCGCCAGGGCGGAGGACCGCGGGAGCACCGCCGACAAGCCGGCGGTGCTCCAATGGGGATTCCGACCGCGGCGGTAAAGCCGCGGTCGGACCGGCACCACTGGCGGGGTCCCGCCAGTGTACCGCAGCCCCATTGAATCCTCCGCGGCGGCGCAGCTTGCTGCACCGCCGCGGGGATTCTGACCCCCCCTACCGCCATCCAGATCCCGGCGGTCGGACCGCCGAGATCCGGATGGCGGTAGGGGGGGTCGCGGGGCCCCTGGGGGCCCCTGCAGTGCCCATGCCACTGGCATGGGCATTGCAGGGGCCCCCGTAAGAGGGCCCCTACATGTATTTCACTGTCTGCTGCGCAGACAGTGAAATACGCGACGGGTGCAACTGCACCCGTCGCACAGCTTCCACTCCGCCGGCTCGATTCCGAGCCGGCTTCATCGTGGAAGCCTCTTTCCCGCTGGGCTGGCTGGCGGTCTGAAGGAGACCGCCCGCCAGCCCAGCGGGAAAGTCAGAATTACCGCCGCGGTCTTTCGACCGCGGAACGGTAACCTGACGGCGGGACTTTGGCGGGCGGCCTCCGCCGCCCGCCAAGGTCAGAATGAGGGCCTATATAACCTAGGCCGCCCTGTACATTACAGGCAACCCTTTTCACCACAGTATAAAATAATACAGCGTTTCCTCCTGTTACCTCCCAACCCAGGCCTACTTCTTGGATCAATTCATCTTTTATCCTGTTAGGGAACTGAGCAGGATCCTCACTTGGCTGCACTGACTGAGCCATAAGAGATTCAGTATCTGGCATTTCAAGATACATCTTCCTCAACTGATCCCAAATTACTGTTCTTACTAAATTAAATGAAGACCTATAATTTCTAGTTTCAGTGAGGTTATCATTTCTCACTTAGGCCTTTTAAAAACATAGGCCCTCATTACAACACTGGGGGTCGGTAATACCGCCAATAGGCCAGCGGTAAACAAAATGGAATCACAACCATGGTGGAAACTGCCAACACAGACAGCCACTTTAACACTCCGACCACCAGGGCGGTAGCAACAAACACTGCGGCGGTCACCGCCAACAGACAGGTGAAAGACAATGTACCGCCCACACTATTACAATGCACCATTATCCCAGCTTTTCTGGGGAGGTACTAACGACATCAAAAGCACGGCAGAAACAGTACACTGAATGGGAACCACTCACCTTTCAACACTCAACGAAGAACCAGGACGCCATGGAGCCCATAATGCACGTCTTCCCCATGCTGGTGTATCTACTAATATACCAGGAATTTGAAAGAAGGCGGCGGCGACGTTGAGTACTGCACCTAGCACACAGGGGAGGGGGCTAGGAAAAAGAGAGCAACACACACACGCAACACCCCCACCCCCACCCCCACCCTCACCCAAAACACCATACACACAAACACATCCAACAACATTACAGATACACCCCATTACCCCCTGGAAGAACGCAAGGACAAAAGCAATTGAGTTCAATCAGTGATATTTTGAAACATGCAGATATAGCTAACGAATATGAAAAAAATTGTATATACAAATATTTACAATATGTACAGAAGGACGTACAATGTCCTTTGTAAATGTCCGTGGACCAGTGGCCCAAAAAATCATGGGCGAAGCCCACACTTGACTCCTGCCTCAAAACGGAGAGAACTCTGAAGGGGCATCAAGTTGAAAAAACACAGGCACCTCAGGGGGAAGGGGAGGGGGGGCACCTCAGCCGGAAGATGATAATACGCCACTGCTCCTCGAGGGGGCTCCATGCCCACAGCAATGTCCTGGGGAGTGCAAAGCCGCAGTCTCTCA
Organism: Pleurodeles waltl; assembly: GCF_031143425.1. NCBI lineage: Eukaryota > Metazoa > Chordata > Amphibia > Caudata > Salamandridae > Pleurodeles > Pleurodeles waltl. The sequence continues at coordinate 829,277,474 of NC_090436.1, read as the reverse complement.
AATGGGTGGTTTGCCCACTGCTTGCTCCTGGAGAGTACAAAGCCACAGTCTCTCAAGTGGGTGGTTTGCCCACTGCTTGCTCCTGGGGAGTGCAAGGCCACAGTCTCTCAAGTGGGTGACATGTTCCACTGGTTCTGGAGGGGGCCTTGTTCCCAGTCTGCTTCATTCTGCCAAGGAGGGGGTGAGTGTATGCATTTCACCACTGGTTCTGTAGGGGGCCTTGTGCCCAATCTGCTTCATCCTGCAAAGGATTGGGTGAGTGGATGCATCTCTCCACTGGTTCTGGAGGGGGCATTGTGCCCAGTCTGCTTCATCCTGCCAAGGAGGGGGTGAGTGGATTCATCTCTCCATTGGTTCTGGAGGGGGCCTTGTGCCCAGTCTGCTTCATCCTGCCAAGGATTGGGTGAGTGGATGCATTTTCCACTGGTTCTGGAGAGGGCATTGTGCCCAGTGATGCTGCACCTGGGGTGTGGCAGTTCCCATTCCCTCACCTGGGTGTCTGAGGCACGAGATGTGCATGGAACAGGTAGCTTGATATTCCATGGAGGCAGAGCCACACTCCATCCTGCGGCGACTTAGGCTCCAAACTGCTGGCAGTGCTGGTGGTGGTGCCTCAAGTGGTGTGTGCAGGGTCCTGGACGTCACCTGCAGCCTCGGACGGCTGTCCACTAGGGATGCTGCAGATGTCCGATGTATTGGCACTGGCTGGGTATGTGGCAGTGCATATGGCGGTGCAGGTGGCGGTGCCTGCGGCGGTGTCTGCGGCGGAGATGCTGCTGATGCTGCCTGTGGAGACGGTGCCTGTAGTAGTGGAGGGAGACACCAGGCCGTCTCCAGCAGCCTTGGACGGCTGCCCTTGGGGATGAAGCTGGTGGCTGTCTTTGTGGCAGCGGCGGTGCAGGGGGCGGTGCAAATGGCAGGGCAGGTGGCAGTGCAGGTGGCGGTCATTGCGGCGGTGCTTATGGTGGTACAGGTTGCTGGCCTGTCAGGACAAATGGTGGTCACCAGGTCCTCACCAGGAGTCTCCAAGCCCTGAAGTGACTTGCCCTTGCTTTTGTGTCCCTTCCCCACCTTGGTAGATGCTGCTGGGACCTTGGCACTGTCCTCTTTTGTCTTGGATGAGGCCTTGCTAGGTGGGTGGTGCATCTTGTCCGTGCTGGATGACGGCCCCTTCTTAACCTTGGCAGGTGGTGGAATCGGGTGGTCTTTAGCATCGGTAGGTGGCACACTGCCAGCCCTGACGGGTACCCCCTTCGATCCTTCGGACTTGCAGGGACCACAGCGGACGCCGACTTGGTGGCTGATGTGCTGGCCTGGGATCTAGACATCCTGGCCCTAGGGGAAGGACGGCGGGGAGGTATAGGAAAGAGTTCAACGTTAGCGAGGAAAAGCTTTTTAGACACACATGGATGGGAAGATGGAGGGGGTGTGGGAGTGGAGGAAGAGGTAGTGGTTGTACGTCTGCTGAGTTTGTGTACTTTGGGAGGAGGGCTCACAGACACAGTGGAAGAGGACACAGGGGACGCGTGCATGGTTGTGGGGGTGGTGATTGCTCGTGAGGGGTGTGTTGTACTGGGAGGGAGGTGGACGAAGAGGAGGAGGGGGACACTTTGGAGGAAGTGGATGTTGGTATGTGTGCATGGGTATGGTGCTTGTGTGAGTGCCTGTGTGATGATGTGTAGTGCTTATGTTTCCTGAGCCACTTTTGTGTGCATGCTGGTCTGAAGGTGTGCTTGGGATAGGGTGAGGTAGAGGGGATTGGGTCTGGGTAGTGGAAGTTGGAGGGGGCAGGCTGGACACAGGGACAATGGCTGCCATCAGTGCTGAGGTCAGAGCCTGAAATGCTCTCTGTTGGGCCGCCACACCAGAATGAGTGTCCTCCAGGTATGTATTTGTTTGTTGCAAATGCCTGTCAACACCCTGGATGGCATTCAGACTGCCCAACAGTGAGGTATCTCAGGAGGTCTATAGCCTCCTCACTGAGGGCTGACTAGGGCTGGGCCTGAGGTGCCTGGGGCGAAGGAGATGCCCACCCTCCTGGGTGAGCGGGCACGTGAAACACGCTGAGGGGCTGCTGGGAGGGCGGTGCCGGTAGGGGGGGTGGCAGCTGTACTTGTTGTTGGGGTGGGCACAGAGGTGTCCGCCACCGCCAGGGAGCTTCCATCGGAGGAGGTGTCGCTGTCACTGGTGTCCCCTCCTGTCCCCCGTCATGGAGCTCCCCTCGCCCTCCGTCCCACTGGTGCCTTCACCCTCAGTGGATTCGCCCTCATGGGCCATGTGGGATGCAGCTCCCTCCGTCACTGGTGCCTCTGCTCCTCCGCCAGATGATGGTAATGCACACAAGAACAGGGTGACAAAACAAGAAGGGGGAGAGAGACAGAGGATACACATGGTCAATGCCAGCAACACCACTACCATTGACGTCCACAACACACACTGAGTTGCCCTATGCACTAGGCCATGCCCAACCACTCACTAACGTAGTCACCAGCCCATGTGGTACAATGCCTAATGCCAGCATCTGCACACCTGACACCCACAGGACCCTGCCCAGTAGGTGTTGCCCACTTGTACCATTGGGGCAGGGGTGCTTCAGAGCCTGCAAACAAGGCACCTACCCTGCCATGATCGCCCTGGCCTAGGGGCACCCACAGCCCACATCCCCCACCCAGCTAGTTCCTAAAGCGTGCAAAGTCAGCTTTCTGAAACTCTATTCACCCACTTGTGGCTGCTGTGATGCACTCAAGCGTCCATCCAACTCCGGATAGGCCACCGCCAGGATGCGGAACATCAGGGGGGTCATGGTACGACAGGCACCCCCTCCACGTTGGGAGGACAGTAAAGTAATGTGTACTGGGGAGGACCCCATCCACCAGTTTCTCCAACTCCTCCGCAGTGAAGGCAGGGGCCCTTTCCCCAGACACTCTAGCCATTGTCGCTTCCTGACTCAGGTCACAGCAGCACTTGCAGTGCGTGTAGGTCCTCTCCTGTTGATGGTCAGGTAGCAAGTGAGTGCATAGGTAGAAAATGGTGGTGACGTCCGCGGTGGTGCATACTGTCACCGCTGGCGTACATTGCCATTGGCTCCTGGGACCCATAGGGTCCAATGATAACCAATGCGGAGTTGCGCGGTGGTCATAAACCGCCTACCACGACGGCGCACAATGCCAGCGCACTTACCTCATTTTACCCTTGTCCCTCCTCACAGGTCAGGCAGCCGCCATTTCAGGGGGGCACAAATGGAATGGCACCTAACTGCGTCACAGCACATATTGGCACATATACTGACTCTCAAATTCACACACTGCTTCTGTGACATTAATTCAAACACAGTTGTGCTATCTATGTGGTAAATCACCTTCTGCTCACCGTTCTCCTACATAGGCTACAACCGCTGAGGCAGCTGATGAGATGGTGGCATCCTCCGGTGTACAGACCCCTGGTGGACCTGTCGACAATGGAGGACAGACACATTATCATCACATACAGACTTGATCGTGCCACCTTTGCATGAATGTGCAAATGTTGTGTTTGGCGGACCAGTACATCTCCCATGTGCCTAAGGTCACCACACATTATAAGCAGGTGTCTGGGTATTGGGTTGTCCCTAAGGGTTAGTGTGTGTCTAACAGTTGTCCCTCGATATTTGCAGGTGACTCTGGTTACCCCAACCTCTCATGGCTGCTGACCCCTGTGAGGAATCCCAGGACAAGGGCAGAGGAATGTTACCATGAGGCACCTGGGCGAACAAGGAGGATTATTGAGAGGACCTTCGGCCTCCTGAAGGCCAGGTTCCGGTGCCTCCATCTGACTGGTGGATCCCTGTTCTACTTACCCAAGAAGGTGTGCCAGATCATCGTAGCCTGCTGTATGTTGCACAACCTGGCCCTGAGATGCCAGGTGCCTTTTCTGCTGGAGGATGAGCCTGGTGATGGTCTTGTGGCAGCGGTGGAGCCTGTGGACAGTGAGGAAGTTGAGGCAGATGAAGAAGATGTGGACAACCGAACAAACATTATACAGCAGTACTTCCAGTGGCACACAGGTAATAGGCTGTAACTCCTCTTCTCATTTCAGATACTTTTGGACATTGTACATGGCAGCATCTTACCCTCTGTCAATGTCCACTAACTGTTCCCTTTGGATTCCCTTTTTTCAGATCTATGCACCCCATTCTGGCTCCTGCTATGTGTACTGCTGCCTACCAACTGTCATACATTGGTATAATTCAATGAACATAGACGTTGCAATGCTTTGAGAATGTTGTAAGAATACATTGTTCCAATCATTACACTGACTCCAGTATGGCTTATATTTCAATGGTGTTTATTTTTTGTGCTAAATAGCATAGGGGTACGTGCGAGGGGCTATGGTGATGGTGAAGGAAGGTCCAGGGTAGAGTCCAGTCTCTTGGTATCACAGGTGCATTGTCCAATGGGGCATAGGACGGGGGATAATGGCAGTTCAAGGTGGACAGGGTGACATAGTGGGACAGAAGGGTGACAAACAGGAGAGTCTTATTTCCTGGTGGGGGTTTTGGCAATGTTCTCTATCTTCCGCCTGGATCGCAGGGACCATTTGCGGGGTGGTTCTCCTTCTGCAGGGGGTGGGGTGCTGGTGCCCTGTTGGTCCTGTGGCAGGGCCTCCTGTCCACTAGCGCCGGCGGAGGTGGAAGGCTGTTCCTCGGTTTGGCTAATGTCAGGGGCCCTTTGTTGTGTCACTGCCTCCCTCATGGTCTTGCCTATGTCAGCCAGCACCCCTGCTATGGTGACCAGGATGGTGTAGATTTTTGTGAGGTCCTCCCTCATCCCCAGGTACTGTCCCTCCTGCAGCCACTTGGCCAGTACTGTGCCCGTGGTCTCCTGGGAATGGAGGTATGCTCCAGTGATGTTGGAGAGTGCCTCATGGAGGGCTGGTTCTCTGGGCCTGTCCTCCCCCTGTCGCACAGCAGTCCCCCCAGCTTCTCTGTTGTCCTGTGTCTCTGTCCCCTTAACCGTGTGCCCACTGCCACTGACCCCAGGTCCCTGATCGTCCTGTGTTAGTGGGGTTGCCTGGGGTTCCTGTAGTGGTGAACACACTGCTGATTGACGTGTCCTGGGGACAGAGGTATGGGCCAGCTGGGTGGGTGCTGTGCTGGTGTTTCCTGAGTGGGGAGGCTCTGTGGTGGGTTGGGACTGTGGCAGGGGAACCGACTGTCCAGAGGTCCCTGATGGGCCAGGTTGGTCATCGTGATCCAGGCGTGCAGAGCTGCTGTCATCACTGTGGGCCTCTTCTGTGGGGGGACTGGATGTTGGTGGCACCTCCTCTCCGGAGACGTTGGGTAGGGGTCCTGCCGGTATGCAAATGCATTGTTATTGTATCTGTGTGTTCCATCTTGTGCACTAGATGTGTTTCCCTGTATAATTGTGCTTTCCCTGTTGCCTTGGCCTTGTGTGATTGCTGATTGTGTGGGCTGGGTGAGTCTCTCTACTGGGCATGCTGTGGTGATGGATATCCATGCAGGGCTGTGATGGATGTCCATGCATTGTTGTTGCTTGCAAGGATTGGTATTGGGATGTGTGGGTTGTGATGGTGGGGTATATGTGGGGTGATGGAGTGATGGGAGTGAGGGTAGGGGTGGGGGTATGTGATGGTATGCAGGTAGGGTGGGGGATATAATGGTAAAGATTTGACTTACCAGAGTCCAGTCCTCCTGCTACTCCTGCGAGGCCCTCAGGATGCATGATCGCCAAGACTTGCTCCTCCCATGTTGATCGTTGTGGGGGAGGAGGTGGGGGTCCACCGCCAGAGCACTGTACAGCAATCAGGTGTCTTGATACCACGGAATGCACCTTCCCCCGTAGGTCGTTCCACCTCTTCCTGATGTCATCCCCGGTTCTTGGATGCTGTCCCACGGCGTTGACCCTGTCGACGATTCTCCGCAATAGCTCCATCTTCCTTCCAATGGAGGTCTGCTGCACCTGTGATCTGAATAGCTGTGGCTCTACCTGGATGATTTCCCCCACCATGACCCTTAGCTCCTCCTCTGAAAACCTGGGGTGTCTTTGGGGTGCCATGGATGTGGTGTGAGTGATATGTGGGAGGTGATGTGTGGAGTGATGTGTTAGGGTGTATACTGTGATGTGCGTGGATGGTGTATGGGTGATGGTGTTCTGTGCCTCTGATTGAGTGTGTGCTCTTTGCTTGTCTCTCTGTGCTTGGTCTCTTTTTTTTTTAGTTGTAAGGGGTTGTGGGTAGTGTGTGTGTGTGTTTTATAGTGGTGAGAGTGTGTGGGTGTGTCAGGTGTGTGTATTTTGAATTGTCCAATGTGGTGTAGTTTTGTAAGTGTGTGTGTATTTTGAGCGCGGCGGTCTGTAATGCCAATGGTTTACTGCGGTTGAAAGACCGCAGTGCTGATTCGTGGGTCGTGATACTGTGGGCGTATTTCTGTTGGCGTAACGGTGTGGGTTTTGCTATCGCCAGTTTATCACTGACCTTTGGTACGGCGGACTTGTTTGGGTGTCTGTATTGTGGCGGTATTCTCTTTGTGGGTCATAATACCCACGGCGGATTACCGCCGCAGGCACGGTATCTTGGTGGCCGTCAGACGGCGGTAAGCGGGATTTACCGCCACGGTTGTAATGAGGGCCATAATGTTTGTTTCATCTCCTATAAGAGAACTAAGCAGACTTTTTATGTCACCTGCTACTAAGGTAATACCTGCAGTTTGTTTTTCAAAGGTTTAATCTATCTCCCTGCTCCTTCTGTAAGCAGTGGAAACAATTTTCTAAGATTTTCCTTGTCCTTTTGTGGCCATGGAACATAATGATGTGCCCTAGGTCCCATATGTATCAGGGGCATCTGATGTAAGGGTGTGGTAGAACGCTGGGGATTATGCTGTCTAGCATATTTCTGCCATACACACAAACACTTCCACATGTAGGGATCATCCCAGTCTAGATCTCTCTCCCCATAAAGAATGCAATCTTCTGCATTCGCCATATCGTGTGGCTCAAAAGATCCTTCTTGTGGCCATGGACTAATCTGTGATGCTAGTCATTCAGTTCAATCCACTAAATTCTCTACATATGGCACAACACTGTGCCCAGCTATTCTCTCCTTTTGCCACTATCTCTCTAGGGATGAGATCGGTACTGTGCACAGCTGATTGAATACTCATTTGCTGCACTGATCTATACTGTAGTGTCAGTCCTCTCATAGCTTCACAAAATCTCATCCATGGGTCTGGTTGGCTATGCGTTCCTTGAAATTGCAATCTCTCAAACTCTGTCGCTCGTGCTTTCCTAATTTTGAAATACTTCTCCTTTTCTCCCTCTCTAATACCAACATAATCAGATAATCCCCTTGCACTTTTTCGAATGAGCCAGATCAATAAGGGGTCTTTCTTGAATATTAGTATCATAGATAGAGTGCCTAACTCTTGGGGGTTGAAGCAGCTTACCCATACTATCCACATACTTATGTATAGGCTTTATCTTATTTGCTTACTTCCCAGAATCTCCCCTACTCTCACTTTGCAATAACCACACTTCAGCACTTTCTGGTGAATCTATTACGTTCCCCTTTTCCTTCTGCCAAGGTGGTTAATTACCTTTAGTCCCATCTTTTTCTTGGGATGTGTTAGACTGGCATCTTTTTGGCGTGTCTCCCCTGTCTTTTTGCCTTCTGACCTCCTGGTTTTGGACTCTGTTTTTGCTGGGTTATTGTCTCTGCGCACTTTACAACTGCTAATCAGTGCCAAAGTGCAAGTGCTCCCCATATAAATTGTACTGTGGATTGGTTTATCCATAATTGCCATATTTGCTTTACTAGGATGTCCCTAGTAACGTGCCCTAGAGGTGCCCAGGGCCTGTGAATCAAATGCTATTAGTGGGCCTGCAGCACTGGTTGTGCCACCCACATTAGTAGCCCTGTAAACATGACTCAGACCTGCCATTGCAGTGTCTGTGTGTGCAGTTTTAAACTGACAATTCGACTTGGCAAGTGTACCCACTTGTCAGGCCTCAACCTTCCCTTTTACTACATGTAAGGCAACCCTAAGTTAGGCCCTAGGTAGCCCCAGGGGCAGGGTGCAGTGTATGTTTAAGGTAGGACATATACTAGTGTGTTTTATATGTCCTAACAGTGAAATACTGCCAAATTTGGTTTTCACTGTGCAAGGCCTATCTCTCTCATAGGTTAACATAGGGGGTGCCTTTAAATATCCTTAAAGCGCAGATTCCCTTTGAGAGTAGATAAAAATGTGGAGTTTAGGGATTTCTGAACTCACAATTTAAAAATACATCTTTTAGTGAAGTTGGTTTGTAAATTGTCTGTTTGAGAATACCACTTTTAGAAAGTAGGCATTTTCTTGATTATACCATTCTGTGACTCTGCCTGTTTGTGGATAGACTGTCTGGGTCAGTTTGACAGTTGGTCTGTTCACACCTCTCCTCTAGACAGTGACACAAAAGGGGGCGGGGTGTAGCCTGCTTATCCTGATGAGCCATCTGAGCTAGAGGAGGGAGAAGTGGTTGTTCACACCTGAAAGGACTGTGCCTGCCCTCACACAATGCAGTCTCCGACCCCCAGGTGTTCGTCTGGGGCCTGGTCTGGACAAGGAAGGATCTTGCAAACACTTGAGACTTTGCTTTGAAGTTTGCCAACTTCAAAGGCAGAACTGGGTATAAGAAGAAGACCCAAAACCCCAGACTTTTAGAATCTTTCGGGAATCAAGAGGAACCTCTGCCTAGGAGAAGAGCTGAAGAGCTGAAGGAGGAGTACTGTCCCTTTGCTGTGTTGCTTTGCTGGACTTGCCTGCAGTTGCTGCTTCTGCCTGAAAAGAGTGCAAAGGGCGAACTTTGCTGTGTGTCCTGCTTGAGAAAATTCTCCAAGGACTTGGAGTAGAGCTTGCCTACTGTTGCAAGTCTCAAAGACACCAAAGACTTCAGCTTCCTCGACCTGCAGCACTGGGAACTGTGCGTTTTGTGTTGTTCAAGAGGAGAAACCACTGCACCGCCGCCAACGATGCCGCTGGCCTGCACCGTGACCTGCCGCTTCGCACCGCGACCCTGGTCTCACAGATGCCGTTATTGGATGACTTCACCGAGCCACTGCCCGCACCGCGACCTGTGGTCCCCACACTCCGGCATCACCTGGTCACACCGCAGACTGAGCATCCCCGACGACGTCGCTCCTGCTGACACCGGCGCCGCTGCCTGCACCATGGCCTGTGGACACCACTCGTGAGGTACACCGTCCCGTCCCGTGCCACAGCCCCGGTCCACCAACACCAGCACCATCAACTCCTGTGTCGTCACCAGGCATCCTGCCTGCACCGTGGCCTGTGGACACCGCTCGTGAGGGTCACGAAGCACTGTCCCGTCCTGCACCGCTGGCTTGTTGAGCCTACCAACGACAGCGCTTCAGCAACAACGACGCCACTGCCTGCACCGTGACCTGTGGACACTGCACGTCGCACCGCCCGCTTCACACCGCAGCCCTGGTCTCACCGACGTCGCTGGACACCGCCACCGAGCCACTGCCTGCACCGTGAACTGTGGGCACCGCACGTCGTATCGTCCCACTTTGCACCGCAGCCCTGATGCCATAAAGGCCGGCGCCCCTGACTTCATCAGCCTGGAGTTCAATCTGCAACGCATGTGACCTCAATGGCCCGACGACTCCTGCACCGACTCCGGACCCGACACCGCGACGTCAGTGACACCACCTCCGGAGCTCACCGCGAGGATCACGACGCCCTGCAAATCCAAGGTACTGTTTGCGGGTCTTCCCGACACCGTAGCTGGCCCGCAATGCCGCGGCTAGCCTGAACTGTTGGTTTTGTTGATCACGACGCTGTGATAGCCCCAGGTGGAGCTATCGACTCCAAGGAACTGTAGTTTTGAGTAAATTTGCATAATTCATATTTTTCTTACTGGATGTTAGATTCTTATTGTATTTGGTCTTGTTTTATATAGATAAATATTGGCCTATTTTTCTAAAACTGGTGTGGTGTCCTTTTGTAGTGTTTTCACTTATTACTGTGTGTTATGTGCAAATGCTTTACACATTGCTTCTGAGATAAGCCTGACTGCTCGTGCCAAACTACCAAGGAGGTGAGCAGGGGTTATCTGAGCGGGTATCTCCCTTATCCTGACTAGAGTGAGGGTCCCTACTTGGACAGGGTGCAAACCGACTGCCAACTAGAGACCCCATTTCTAACAGGATGCTGACCATCGTGCCATACTAACAGATCTGTCTACACAGTCACTCCACCTAACAACTGAATTTGTTCGCTGTGAGCTACACATTTGTTGCCTAACTACCCTTCCTGTTGTGTCTCTCCTCTGCAACAAATGGGATATTTCTGATAATTCATGTTGGTTGGTCATTACGATCCCCTGAAATTTGTTCTTCACTTCTCTCCTCTTCAGGTCTAAACATAGAGTGAACTGTGATTCTAATTATCCTGAAAACTGAGATTCATTTATCTTTGCTTGCTGCCTACGTGTGCTTACATATTTTGACTTTGGCATTTGTGAAGCAAAATTAGAGGTTGCTTTTGGGGATTGAGAAGAGGCCTCAGTTTCTGGGGTCTCAAATTTCACTTTGGCTTCTTGAAGCTGCACTAGTGGGTAAATACTGGGTACCTTGAGAGAAGTACTCATAGAATTGTATGAGGGTGGGGAAACAAATGTGGTATTAGGGGTATTATTTTTTAAAGGGGTCCTTAGATTTGTTCACAAAATATTTGCCACAGGGCTAGAATAGTTTCTGTTTTTTATAATTTGGTTCCCTCATACTTATTCCTGAGGTATGTAATAATAGGCTCAATTAATTTATCGTCGGATGTCCCTTCTTTTGGCCAGGAATACATATGTTTTTGGGTGGCTTTAGGCCATTACAAACAATATTGTTGTAATTTTCTCTGATTATGGAGAAAGACCTTCTGCATATTTGCTAAGAGTGTCTCAATAATTACTGATCTTCCCAATATGTTTAACCTTTGTATCTATCTATCCAAATATCACTCCTCTTTTAAAACGTACACAAATATTTTTAAAAAGGAGGAAAAATTAACAATTTTCATCTAGTTCAACTATACAATACATATTAAGCGAAAATTATGCAACATTACACAACAACCTCACACAGTGGCCACTTCATTCACGCACACACACAATCACCATCAGCATAACAAAATATGAACACCAACTATTTCTTAAGTCTGAATCACCATTTTCCCAAACCTAAACGGTAAGTACTACCTGCAACCCCTAGTCACTTCACTCTGCGCCTAGAGAGGATAACCTTTTCAAACTATGCTTCTCTCAGACCATAGAGTGACTTCTGGATATTGGATCCAGGGTAGTAATTCAAGTGTCCAGACGGTACATAGAGGTACATTTTAACAATATCAGCCTTCTCGCTGTCCCTATGTGTCAAATCGTTGGACATGCATTGGCAACCCCCAATTTCGAATTACCCAAATTGACTATGTCTGACTCGTTATTAGGAATAACAAATGATTTGGTTATGCATCACCCAATTAATCAACAATATTCTATTCTAAAGCGGTAAATGCAACTGGTCACCCCTGGTCACTTTTCTCCACGCTCAGAGAAGATAACTTTTTCAAACCATGCATCTCTTAGACCACAGAATGACTTTCGGGCATTAGGTCCAGGACAGTAATTTGAGTGTTTAGGTCTTATTTGGAAGTATAGTTTAGAAACATCAGTGTTTCATCTGGTTCATATTAACCCACATTGACCACTTCTAGCTCGTTGCTCGTCTAGCTCGTTGCTAGGAACAACAAGTGAACCAGATATGTAGCACCTTTCCTGATATTGTGCCACACCTGTACACAATCTTGCAAGCAATACCCTTGAGTCTCCTATACCCATACATGTTTACATCTGTGTTTACCATTGCCTAGGAAAATAAGGAAATAAAGAGCATGGAGTGTTAGTCTGCATTTGCCCTCATCTTTTAAAAGACTCTTTCCCAGCCAAAGATGCACAATAATCAGTGCAGCGGGGATAGGTGGTTACTGTAGTGACTGGGAGATCGATCCATTTCTCCCAGGAGGCAGCTGGTCTCAAGTTGCTGTGGCACAGGAGCCTCTTCTATACAAAATCACACAATGCCTTATTACAAGACAGTAAACAAAGATTGACTGGCCACTCGTAGATTGAAGCAGAAAAACATGTGATCACCTGTGACCCCGTAACACCTTAACTCTAAACTAATTGTCTACAGATTCTTCACTTGTGGCTTTAACAATGATCACAAACTAACCATTCTTCACTCTTTGATACATACATTTCTACAGCAAATACAATTTTAAAACCATGTGTGCTTTATCATTGTAATCCTAAAACCTCTGTGTAATCTGAGCTGATTATATTTCCTGCACTCATTGTCTAATCAGGTTTGCAATCTACTTGGAAACACAAATACTTGCCAGTGAGCCTGTATGCCTAAAGTCATAAATACTTACATGTTTGCTAAACATGAGTTAGCTTTTAACTGCTATCTTTTCAGGTTTCTTATTTAAGTGTCCTCAAGTGATCTTTTCATCTTATTGTGGTCATCATTATATTTGGGCCTGCAGTGCTCTTTTATTTGATACATCTGCATGGCACTATCTGTCAATACCTGTTGTTGCATTATATTTTCGTGAGTATATTCTTTATTTCCTGTTACAATACTTTTTCCATGATCTTTGAAATCGCAGGTACAACCTGGCAATTGAAAAGAAAAAAAACTAAGAATGTCTGAGCATGTGATTTATGCTCAGCCACAAAGCCCCACCTATCCACCCTCAAATTTCAGTGTGCACTATTGAGATTCAGGTCCTTCTTCTTAATGGGTTCACTACAGCAGAACTGATTCCTATCAAGCTGCCTTCTGGCACTCAACTGTCACCGATGCAAACTACCCTCAAAGAACACCACCTAAATAAAGGAAGATCCTTACTGTCTGAAATTCCATGCACATGCCTGTTTATATGTTTGTGCCATGCCAGTGAATGAAAATAAATGTGGCCCACTAACATATTAAATATCCTTTGTGCAGCTGCATATATACTGTGTATCTTAAATGTAAGTATTGTTTTGTTTTTACTTAAAGCACAGTATCCTTTTAATCTCATCTCTTTCTCTAACTGTCTATCCATAATTGCTAACATCTTATGTACCACAATACTGCTCTGTGTTAAGCATTTTTAGTCTGTTGGACTTGGCCCTCTCTGCAGAATTACCCCCGAACATTTCTACTTTACCCCTACTGAATTTGTTTTTAGGTTGAGCGTGCATCCTCTTGCATACTTTTAGTATACTTACTTTTATGGGATTAAAGCCATTTCATGTGTTTGTTTCAGTGTCATTTAAAAATCCTTGCTTGCTAGTGTTCAGTCATGTCTCTTTGTCCCTCCTTTTTCATTTTGGGAGCAAGGACTAACTACTGTATACGTACGCTTTATCGTGTTTATTTGTTCTGTGGGGGACATTTTTTCTTGGTTTCCTGCTCCTGGTAGTCAATATGCTTACAGTGCTGAGCTTGGGGACACTGTACACACATCCTACTGCTTCGCCCATAGCGCTTAAATTGCACTCCCCCACGTTGTATTCTTGCTTGTCCTGCCACCCAATCACCCTCCTCTCACTGTCTCTTGTTAACTCCTGTGCCACGGTGGCTGCTTGCCCCATTGTTTTCTTTTGCCTTGCCTCTCCACGCTCATGGCGGTATGTTGTTTGTTCCTCTCTTCCAGGCATCTTGCTGTTTCTTTGCAATGTCTGTGGGGGTCTTTTATTTCCTTTTTCAGACTTATGTAGCACAAAATCATTGGAGCTCTTTCTTTATTTTCTTTGCAGTTTTATATAGCATGAACTCGATAAAAAGGTATTACAGAGCTTTACGTGAGCACCAGTTACATTATAGAAGAAGACATTCATTTTTGGAAGCAAGGTGAGATTAAGTGATTTGCCCAGAATCACAGGATGTTGAGCTGGTGCAGAGACTCGAACTGTGTTCCTCAGCTCCAAAGTTGGCAGCTCTGGCCCTTCTCTCCCCCCGGGTTCTTTGCCTGGTGCGTTTTGGGGCAACCTGGGAATCATTTGTTGTTTTTTTATATATTGCTTGCTAATTCAGGTTCTGCCACTTCATAGCGCTGCACAGCAGGTGCTATTCTTAACAAAATCAATATAATTAATTTGCATCAACCTTGTGGAGATGAAGAGATGAAAAAGCTATGTCAAGATTGTAATCTGTGACATTCTTGTTCTGTCAAGACCTCTGCAGTGGGTGTAATAACCAACTGACATGAGTAGAGTTAACACTAGGCAATAGCACATGCTTTTGATAATCTCTGGAGGGTCACCAACCAAGCACATAGGTAGTTCCAGGCAAGAAGATGGCGAAAGGTGTTGTCTCTGAAATGGTGGAAAAGGAGTCATGACTCCAGACCTAAGCACTTCACGGCCTCAAGCTTTTTAGCAAAATAATCTAGCCTTTCAATGTAAATTGGGCCTCTTCAAATAGAATTCAGTTAGCGCAAACTCAATACAAATGTATTACAGTGCTTTACATGAGCAGCAGTTACATTACACAAGAACACATTCATTTTTGGTAGCAAGGGGAGAGGAAGTGATTTACCCAGTATCAAAAGATGTTGAGCCTGCACCGAGACTCGAAACGTGTTCCCCTGCTCCGAAGTTGGCACTCTGACCCTTAAGCCACATTCTCTCCCCTAGGGTTCTTTGTCTGGTGGTGTTGTGATGGTCTGGGAATAACTTGCCTTTTTTAATATATCACTTGGTAATACAGGTTCTGCCATTTTGTAGAGCTGCAAAGTAGGTGCCATTCCTAACAAAATCACTATAATTCATTTGCATCGACCTTGCCGAGATGAAGAGTTGAAAAAGCTATGTCAGGATTGTAATCTGTGACATTTTCGTTCTGTCAATACCTCTGCAGTGGGTGTATTAACCTACTGACTTCAGTAGAGTTTAACACTAGGCGATAGCACGTGCTCTTGATAACCTCTGAAGGGTCACCAAACAAGTACGTAGGTTAGGTCTAGGCAAGAAGATAGTGAAAGGTGTGGTCTCCAAAATAGAGTTATGACTCCAGATCCAAGCACTCCACGGCCTCAAGCTTGATAGAAAAAAACATCTAGCCTTTGGATGTAATTTGGGCCTCTTCAAAAAGATTTCAATCAGTAGAGGTGGCCATTTCCCTAAACCTATAGCAAAAAGGAAATATCACAAGCGTGCCACAGTGAGAGGACCAGCATGTCACAGGGCACAAAAGTGGAGCAAACTCCATCACTTCTTCCTTTCACAATTAATTGGTGTCATGGCTTTGATGACAGTCCCCTCACAGCAACTGCGATCTTGCAGATGCCACTTCCAGAAGCGCTGTTTAAAACAGCGCTGGAATAGCACTGCTTCCTATTTAGAGAGACACCACCTCAAATACCCCCCTAGACGCAGGAGATGTTTTAAACAGAAGAACTGTTGTTTCAGAAACTGCGGCCACTAGGCTCAGCCACTGTTTGTACTTAAGTAACCAAAATGTGTTGTTGTGGCTGAAGTATTTTTTTGTATAAGACAACTAACAAACAGGATCCATGCAAGGCTTGCAGGGTAACCACTGTGTAAATAAAGTTCAATATAAATTATTTGTACGTATTTTTGTGGGTATCAAGGAACTCTGACATGGTTCTAGACCTACCTTGGATTCCCAAAACAACATACATTTGAATCCTTTTCATAGACCAAAAAAATGCTAATGAACCAGCCCTGTAGGAGCCTCAGTAGGCACAGCAAAAAACACTCTATTGTCCAAACCCAAGCTTCCTGCTCTACTCTAAGTGGTCCAGATTGCACGGCCAAGACTTGAAATTTTGAGTAGCCATTCTACCAGAGATAATTTTGACGTCAAAACCATCAGCCAGTACACAAATATATGCACCGAAAAGGTACAGTCAAGACCCAGGAGATTCAGGTACATGTATCTGTTCTACAGAGTCCAGGCCTAAGCCGAGAGCTGTCATAAGACTGTTATCCCAAGGCAGTGCTTTAAATGAATACACAGTACCATCCCTTCTATATTTCCATTTAAAACACTGACCCAAGGTCACAGATGTCACACCTCTGGAACCTATTCTGTCGTCCCATCTACCACTGAAGCTCTGTTTCACTAATCTGCACACATTTGAAGACGGCTGTTCAGTTAGGCTGCCTCGTCTCTTATTCTCTTTGTAAACAGTCAGTGTTTTTAAAAGCTAGGCTGGTATTGCCAATGTACATGAATAATTCCTTTAAAAGTTTAACACACAGAAAAATATGTCTGCCCCCTTTTCTTTGCTTCTAACTCTTTTGATCCCCTCATTCTCCGGGTTAAATGTCACAAAGGTGCCTCTTGGTGGCTTGTTTGGTGCTATAAGAGTTTGGGTAAACACACTAGAAAGGTCTACATATCTAGGGTTTCACAGACAGTCTGTAGGAATGAGGCAAAAACACTCCTAAATTTTGGCCTTTTTGTGTCCTCTCTCTTGCAGTGACAAGCTAGGGAGGGTTACTGTGGCACCTGGCATACATCAACCACATTCCAAACCAAAACACATAGGTAAAAGACATTGGTGCACATTACGACCCCAGCGGTAAAAACTGCTAACCGCCACGACGAAGGCCGCCAAAAGACTGTTGCCGCGGCTACCAGCCAGTAGCAGCGCCACAACAGTAGACCGCCACAGACCGTATCATGACCCATGATACGGCCTGGTGGTGTTCTGCTGGTGGGCGCTGCTGCTGGCAGCAGTGCCCCGTCCCACCTCCTACCGGAGGACCCCCTGACATAAGGTAAGTCGCGTGCTCCGAAAGAGGGGGGGATGGGGGGTGTTGTGTGTGTGTGTGTATGTCTGTGCATACGTGTATGCGGGTGTGTTGTGTTGTGTGAATGCGTGTGTGCTTGTATGTATGTCAGTGTGTGTGGATGTATATGTGAATGGATGTATGCATGCGTGGATGAATGTGGGTATGAATGTGTGTATGCGTGTGTCCTGTGTGAATAAAGGTGCATGTATGTAGTGGGGGGTCTGGGGAGGAGGGCCAGGGTTAGGGGGTTCTCAGGGCGGGTGAGGGGGGGGAGACCCCTATCAGTGACAGGGAAGGTATTCCCTGTCACTGATAGTGCCTACCGCCATGGTTTTCATGGCAGTAAGTTTGCCAACAAAACCATGGTGGTAGGCGGGGTCATAATCCCGCAGGTGGGCAAGTGACAGCCGCCAGGCTGGAGACTGAATTCCCCAGCCCGTCAGTCATTACCACCGTGCGGTCAGTGTGGTAAAGCCAAACCCCCAATGTCTTAATATGGAGAAAAGTACAGCCAGCCTGTTGCCAGTACTTTCCTCCATATTAACGCCGTCCACCGGGGTCATAATGACCCCCATTATCATTTACAACATCAATAGCTCTAACTCTCACAAATGCGCAGCCTATTGCATTGCAGATGTTTGTTTTTGTTTGCAGTTGAACTTTGTGCACTTAACATCTGCTAACTGTAGTATCTTGCATGTTTTAGGACAGAACCTTTCTGGCCCCAAACGGAATCTGAATCAGTGGGACGCAATCACTAGAAGAAAATGGAGTGAAAGCTTGATTTAGAATGTTGGAGTTCACAGGTACATGCAGAGAAATAAAGACAAATGATTTGCAACCTAGTGTGTGGCATAGTCATTGTCGGGAACCTAGGCTGGGGAAGGCACAACAACTGGTGACGAGATAGGGAATAATTAACCCGAAGAAGAAAGTGCTCTCCTGGAGAGGTTGGCGTGGTCCAGGCCAATTGCTTGTGTGTGCCACAAGTGCTGAGCCGATGGTTGCCATATATGAAGTCAAAGTGCAACTCCAGCCTGTGTGAAGCAGTGGAAAACAAATAAAGCTTCACTCATAAGTCTGCGCATCGTTGATCAAGAAGCTATGACAAAGACCATACTGGAAGGTACTGCACTGCCATGCAAAATAAAGGTATACAGAGTGTTAACGCTTAAGACAGATACGACCAGGTTTGCAAAGTGCAGTCGAAGATAATCATAACTTGTCAAAGAACACTGGGAATGGAGGTACTGGCTGACAATGAGTAAAAAAAGTAGTAAATGTGTATTATACTTACCAGAATCTTGATAAGTGGAGTGTTACAACCTCAGCACCAGGTGGGGAAATCCAAGAAGAAGCACTGGGGTTGTGCTTACTAAGCTGTCTAATTCCTGGAGTGGCACACCCCCAAAGCTGCTAGGTGGAAGCTCAAAACATCTCCAGAGTCGAAACTTCAAAAATTGCTCTGGATGACCAGGAGTCTGATCCATTTTCAGGCCTCAGTGATGTTGCAGATTCCCAGGGACAGCTGGCAGCATCTGACGGAGCTGTACCCTCAATGCCAGCAACTCCCATGAACATTTGCAATGCTGCCACCTTCCTGAAACCACCAACACATTTCATTACTGCCAAAAAGCAAAATATTGGTGGTAGATGGACTGCCTGGATACAGACATTTGAAGATTTAATTGATGCACTTGAAGAAACTGATAACAGGAAGATTATCAAATATCTAAAACATTTTACAGGTGATGGTGTGAAAGAAGTCATAAAGAAAATGCCAAGAACTGACTCACTGAAGAAGTCACGTACCATCA
This sequence comes from Pleurodeles waltl, assembly GCF_031143425.1. NCBI lineage: Eukaryota > Metazoa > Chordata > Amphibia > Caudata > Salamandridae > Pleurodeles > Pleurodeles waltl. The sequence continues at coordinate 829,258,795 of NC_090436.1, read as the reverse complement.
GACTAAAAATACTTTGAATCTTGAGTTCAACCCAGTTCCCAGTGTTGATTGCAACAACACGTTTTCAGTCAAGGGTATCAAAGAGTTGGTGAAACAATTGATGAATTTGTGGAAAGACTTGATACACTCACCAAAAATTGAAACTTCAATTAATTTAATGATGAAAAAGCTATGCATCTTTGAGTTATTGATGGATGCTTACCCAATTCATTCAGACAATGAATGCTGAGAGAAACTCTTTGTCTGGAGTGTAAGGTTGATGGCTGCCAGAGCTTAAGAACATGCTGAGAGACAAGCTGCTGACATGGAGGCCAGAGGTGCCCTGAGTGAGTCAGTCATGAGTATGAAAAGTAATCCGAAGCAAAAGACTGAAGGACACAAAGTGATGTCTAAACGTAAAAAGAAGTTGTGTTTTAGATGTGGATTTTTGTTTCCACATGAAGGAAAGTGTCTTGCCATTGGATAAATATGCAAAGGCTGTGGGAAAGAGAACCATTTTGTGACGATGTGTAAAGTGAAAGAAAAAGTGCGTCACAGTGCAAAGACAAAATGGCTGCCAAAACATTCCAGAAACGGTGTTCAACGCACACCCACAAGGCCAAGCGGCGACATTAGTTTAGGTAAATAGATACTAAACAAAGTTGATCATCATCTAAGTCATCATCAAACAGTTCTTCCATCTCAATAATAAGTGAAAGTAAAGAAAGTGATTGTGCCATGTCGATGTTTACCTCATAGAAACTTGCACATGTCGGACTGGTCGTGTGTGAAGAAAACTATCAAAGAAAAGTCGACGTGCCAAAGCAGCAAAATCGTGCTTCCAGGTACCGCATCAAGTGCCTGTTTACTCAGTTTACACACGACTGCTGATATGTGACAGATTTCCGAGTATTACCACATGGAAGCTCATCACCAAACAGTAAGTCAATGCCCTTTGGTGTTTTATGGTTTAGAAAAGCTAAGGACTATGAAAGTAAAACTGCATATTTATGAAGATATCTGTCCTTTTGCTCCGCGACATATAAGAATTGCTTTTCCTTTCCAAGGAACAATTGAAAAGGATCTTGAATTGCTTCTCCCGCGTTACATGATTGAGCATTCCACTGATCCAGTACCATGGATTTCTCCCATAGTAGTAGTGCCCAAAAAGGACTCTGATGGAGCTGTACGCAAATGCTTTGACACGCGTTAGACAAATAAAGCAATTGAATAAGTGACACCCAGGTCCACACATTGCTGGCATGATAACACAATTGAATGGTGCAAAGGTCTTTTCTCGACTTGATTTAAATAAAGGTTATCGTCAGTTGGAACTTGAAGAAAGCTGCTGGTACATTACAACCTTTTGTACACATGTTGGTTTGTTTAGATAAAAGACACTTAGTTTTGGTGTGTCATCGGCTGAAGAACTTTACCAAGACATAATTTGAAGCATCATACAGCCTGTTGTAAATGCATTCAGTTATAGCAATGATATATTCGTTTTTGGAGCTACACAGAAGGAGCATGATAGAGCTCTCACACAACTATGTTGTTTACTCAGTGATGTAGTTTGACTTTCCATGCTGGCAAGTTTGTTCAACAAGACAAAACAAAAATTATTTGGCCATATCTTTTCTGATGAGGAGGATGACACCTGATCCTGCAAAAGTACAAGGTCTGTCAAATGCTGATTCCCCCACAAAATGTTTCAATGGTATGTTATTCTCTTGGCATGGCCAGTTAATGTTCAAGATATATACAAGGTGTTGCCACTGTTAATGCTCCATTATGAAAGTTGACGTAGAATTTTTTTTCCTTTCAATGGTCATCAGAATGTGAAAGAAGTTTAAAGAGACTCAAACGCCATTGAAAATGCTACTGAATACTACTGAAATGGCATACTTCAGATCATAGCATCATACATAGGTTGTGTTCAGCGCTATCCCGGTCCGGTTAGGTGCTATCTATGCACAGCATAGTGGACACCCAGATGTTCATAGACGTTTGTCCCAAACAGAAAGTGCTAGTAAAAGTTTGTTCCAAACAGAACGCGCTTTCTCATAAGCTGAGAAAGAAAGCTTGGTATGGACTTGTGAATATTTCCATGTATTCCTGTATGGGAAGCCTTTTACACTGGTAACTGATCATCAAGCTTTGCTGACCATCCGTGGCAATCCAAAAGCCAAGATGCCTCCTTGCATTGAACAATGGGGACTGTGATTGCAAGAGTACAATTATACAACTGCATCATCCAGGAAAAGATCAGAAATCTGGGTACTATTTTTCAAGAGTACCTTTACAAGATCACAGTACTCAATCCAAGACGGCTGAGGCCCACATCAATTTCATAATCAAGTCAAGTACACCAGCTGCTATATCATTAGCCAAGCTTATCACTGCCAAAAGCCATGATAATTTCCTGTTGAAATTAAAACATAATTACACATCAGGCATGGAACAAACACACTCAACCTCTCAACAATGATAGTGAATGTCAGAAATATAAAAATGTCAAAGATGAGTTGTCCATAACTCAAGAAGGAGTTATACTGATAGGATCAAGAATCCTGAATCTCTGAACATCTGCGACAGAAAGTAATTTAAGAGGCTTACAAAGAACATCGCCAGAAAGAGAGCTCCCTGAGACCGAGTTTGGTTTCCATGCTTAGACAAAAGAGTTGACAAGGAATATTATATATGCAACTGCTTTTTTACCAGTGTTACTCAACATACTTTGAACATGTCTGAGCTTCCTAAACATTCATGGGTTGAGATTAGACATAAATTGCTATGGTCCATTTGACAATGGACATCATCTAATGGTAATTGTGGATGAATACTCATGTTACCTTTTGGTTGAAAATCTCTCATCTATGACTCACAAACCCACCATTTTGAAGTCTGACAGTAGCTCACCTTGCAACAGTAAAGAAGCATTTAAACATAAAGCATTAAAAGAGTATGCCTTTGTGACCTCAGGTCAATGGACTTGTTGAGAGTTTTATGAGCATGTTAAGGAAAGCAGTGCACCGTGCAACTCTTGAAAATGTCAGTTTGAGAGCAGTACTCAATTCCACTCTTCAAACTTATCGTTCAACACCCCACTGGACCACAGGGGAAAGTCCTGTGACTTTGATGTTCAGGAGAACAGTGACCACCAAGTTACCTAAATGGACCAACAAGAGAGACCAAAGTGAGAACAGGATTCGTAAAAGGGACTCGGTTAACAAGCAGAAAATGAAAGCGTATGCAGACAAGAGATGACATGCATAGGACATCTTGTTTAAAAAAGGAGATTTGGTGATTGCCCTACAGATGCGCAAAAAAGAAATGGATGCTAAGTAGTGTCATCCTGGGAAGTCTGTTACTAGAGACTCTTCTCACTTTAGGTCTGTATTTTATTGGTCTTTAAATCAAAATGGTAAAAGAGAGACTGACTTTAAAAACTCAGGGCCATATTTACACTCTGTTTGCTCTGGATTTGCGTCGTTTTTTTTAACGCAAATTCGACGCAAAACAAACTCCATATTTATACTCTGGCGTTAGACGCGTCTAGCGCCAAAGTTCATGGAGTTTGCGTCATTGTTTAGCGTGGACACCTACTTTGCGTTAATGATATGCAAGGTAGGCGTTCCCTTCTAAAAAATGACTCTGAGGCATGTGCGCCGTATTTACACTCCCGGGCAAAAATGACGCCCGGGAGTGGGCGGGTCAAAAAAAATGACGTCCAGCCGCTTTTGCGTCGTTTTGTAGCGCCTGGTCAGGGCTGGCGTTAAGGGACCTGTGGACTCGGAAGGAGCCCAGAGGTGCCCACCTATGCCCCCAGGGACACCCCCTGCCACCCTTGCCCACCCCAGGATGACGCCCAAGGATGGAGGGACCCATCCCAGGGAACTTAAGGTAAGTTCAGGTAAGTATATATATATATATTTTTTTTGTGGCATAGGGGGGCCTGATTTGTGCCCCCCTACATGCCACTATGCCCAATGACCATGCCCAGGGGACATAAGTCCCCTGGGCATGGCCATTGGGCAAGGGGGCATGACTCCTGTCTTTGCTAAGACAGGAGTAATTTCAATGGGGGTTGGGAGTCAAAAAAAATGGCGCAAATCGGGTTGAGGCGAAAATTTTGCCTCAGCCTGACTTGCCCCATTTTTTGACGCCCAAGCTCCATATTCCCCTACGCCGGCGCTGCCTGGTGTAAGTCATTTTTTTTTACGCACACCAGGCAGCTCTGCCAGCTAACGCCGGCTAACGTCATTGAATAAATACGGCGCCCGCATGGCGCTTTAGAATGACGTTAGCCGGCGTTAGATTTTTTGACGCACAACTGCGTTGGCGCAGTTGTGCGTCGAAAAGTATAAATATGGCCCTCAGTGACTGTTACTGCCTCTCTGCCATCTTTGGCAATCTCTAACACTGAAGAAGATGACTTCCAGCTTCCAGTAACTCAGGGGAGATGTTGTGTATTGCATGTTTTAGAATGGAACCTTTCTATCTCCAAACAGAATCCCTATCAGTGTGATGTATTCACTAGAATAGAATGTAGTGAAAACTGTTTTAGAATGATGGAGTTCACAGGTACATGCAGAGGAATAAAGGTGTGTAATTTACAGCTCTGTGTGTGGCGTAGTGATCGGCAGGTACCCAGGTTGGGGAAGACGCTACACAAACCAGTGCTGAAGGGCTTGTGCTCTCTCCTTAAAACATAGTAAAATTGGCCTACACTTGATTGACACATTTAATTTATATAAAAGTCAACAGTGTTTCCTAAACTGTGGGTCGGGATCACAAGCAGATTTTTGTGGGGTCGCGAAAGGCCAAGCAGTAAATAAAGATGCCTTGAAATTCAGTATTTATCTTGTCACATTGGCTGCTCTTTAAAGACAGAGGTCAAATGTCAAACTGTATCTTTTGCTGCTTATTATTTTTTTTTCAGTGAGACTGTTGTTTACAGACTCCTCTCATTTTGCAGTCAGAGAAAGAAACATAAAGTGAATTATTGACAGTCTTGCTGGGGTACAGAGTGAGTGGCACAAAATGTAAATATCGGTAAATGAACTGTACACGTTCAGCACTTTGGAAAGCAAAAACAAATCACATTTTATTTGTAATTCTAAAGTGTGCTGGGAACATGGATTTTATTAGGATTGAAACATGTCAAAATACTTTACTAGGGGATGCACAAATATTAAATATTCAATGAAACCCCATTTCTACACATTATCACTAGTGTGCGGTATAGTTTTATCAGTAAAACTATGTGTCTGTGCAAATTTAGTGCCTATGTCAATGGAATATATGCTGTCTGCACATGACAATGTGCTATCACACAATGCTTTAGTTACATTAGAAAAGTCTGCCTCATGTACATTAAAAGTAGGTGGGTTGTGATTCAAAAAGGTTTTGCAAAGCACTGCCTTAGTATAAGGTACTACTTGGTACCCAGGGTCTGTAAATTTATTGATTTTAAGTGGTCTGTTCCACTCACTGTACCACCTATAAGGTAACACATTAAAACTTGCCTTGGGCCTTCCACTGCAGCCTGTAGCGCAGTTTACGGATTCAACCTAGCAAAATAAACATTCTGCCAGGTCTGAGCCTTTCCTTTTAATACATATAAGCCATCTCTAAGGTAGGTCATAAAGCACATGGAGCTGGGTGCATTGTATTTAAAAAGTAGGACATGTGGGTTTACGTTTTACATGTTCTGGTAGTGAAAAACTCCTAAATTGATTTTTTACTACTGCGAGGCCCATCTCTCCCATTGGATAATGTTAGGTTAATTTATTATGTTTGATAAGTGCTAACTTTTAACTGAGAGCAGTTAGAAATATTATGTTTGACTCTATTTAATCATATTTTGAAATCCTCTTTAATGGTAAAATCAGATTTTAAGTTACTGTTTTGAAAATGCCGCTTTTAGAAAGTTGCAAAATGAACATGGTGATGAAGGGAATGCTTCAATTAATCTCAGCCACTGCCAATTGCTCGGGCCCCAATCCATTTTTTTTCACCCACCATGCCACCTCAGTTTGGACCCAGCCATCTGCAAATCAGTCTTGACCGTGCTCCTCATGAGAACAATCCAGCACGAACTGTCAGGTCAGGTCCTCCCTGAACTGGAACACAAGCAATCTAGGACCAGTTTTGCCGTAGTCAGGGCCCTTCTGCCAGGTAGTGCTTGGTTCTAGTGGCACAGTGAGCCCGGACCTCACTCCTGGGCATATCCAATGTACTTAGGGCTGCAAATGCAAAAAGAACAAGGTGATGAATGGAATGCTTGAATTAATCTCTGCTACTGGCAATTGCTTGGTCCGTACCCCACTCCATCATTTTTTTGGGCCACCATAACATTTCTATTTGCATCCCACCATATGCAAATCAGTCTTGACCCTGCTCCTCCTGGGAACAGTCCTGCCCAAACTGCCAGGCTAGGTCCTCCTTGAACTGGAACACAGCTTTACCTGACTGAAGAGCCCATGACTAGGGTGAAAACGGTCCTGGGTTGCTTGTGTAATGGTTCAAGGAGGACCTGGCTTAGCAGTCTGGGCTGTTCCAATTGGAGCAGGATAAAGACTGATTTGCATGTAGCTGGGTCTAAACTGAGGTGAAATGGTGTGCAAAATAACAATGGATTGGGATGCACCCCTGAGTGATTATCAGTGGCTGAAATTAATTCAAACATTCCATTCATCATTGTTTTGTATATTTATTGTGTCGCCTAGGTGGGACGGGTATGCCCAGATGGGGGTCCCATGCACACTGTGTCACTGGAAGCAAGCTGTATCCTGCTGACGAGCCCATAACTAGAGCGAAACCACTCCTGGGTTGTTTGCATTCTGTTTCATTGAGGACCTGGCATGGCTGTTCGGGCAGGACTGTTGCGACTGGAGCAGGATCAATCCTACCAGAATGGTTAGGAGCAGAGCTGTTGCCTGCCCCACTTACATTTCAAAGGGCATGCCTCCAACACACACAAAGGAACTTGACACCAGCCTTTTGTCACCCCAGACTTCTTGGAGTTTTGGCAGGGGATGGGAAGAACTTTCCACAACCAGATGTGGGGATAGCACAGGATGTCCCCACATCAAAGGCTGGCACCAGGTATGAATATTAGAGCCTTAGAACATCTCTTCAATACATGCCTGGACATGTGAAATACTTCAAAAGATCTTCCTCGTACCCCTGAGGATTGTCTTGCTGCCTGAGTCCTGCCTTGTTCTCCAAAAGACTATCCTGCCTCTGCCAGGGGTGCTCCTCAGAGGACTGCGCTGCTTTTTAGAGGCCTGCCTTGCTGCTTGAAAGAGACTTGGACCATCTCTTTGCACCCAGGATCACCAGAAGTGACTCTACTAGTGAGCTACTGGGACACAACAGGCTTCTGAGACCTGAAACCTGCACTTGGCCTCTGCTGGAGTGACTCTTAATATCCCAAGTTGTGCCCCTTAGTTCCTGGACTCTTGGAAATGGTCTTAAAGTTGCTGCTTCTACCTAACCCTTCCAGATGTGACTTTGAAGAAATTTCATAAAAAAGTGCCATAAGCACCGACAGAAGACTCAGACCTACCTGCCAGTTGATCTGCCAAAGCTGCATAGGTGGTCAGCCTAACATAGCGGTAGCTGCTGCTACATTCATCTCTGCAGCAGCAAATCCTGTTCAGCTGGATCTCTCAGCTGCAGTATCTGACCTCATGGAGCTCCCTTCAGCTACCACCTACAGCTTCATCCCACTGAATGTTTTGGACTTCCGAAAAGTTGTCCAAGTCAGAAGTTAAAAGTCTTCACTGGGCTTGAAGTCGACAGCTACTCCCCATCGATAAAGCCAACCACCTTGGACACAGCTTGTTGCCTTGTCCCACTGAACTCCACCTTCTCCTGGACTTTCTTCTGATTTGTTTTTAAGTCTGAAGGTAAGCTGAGACCAGGCCCCATCCACCCCTTGTACCTGACTTATGCTTCATTGAGGTCTGCCTTATCTTTTGACTTTGCCCCAGTCCCACGCTACCAGATTCCCACAGTTACCACTGCTGAAGTAGGTGTTATAACTAGAAATAATTAATGAGTGTTAATGTGTTTTGAATAATGATTTTTTTTTAAAATGAATAAACGTAGAAAAATAATGCACACGTTTGAAAATGTGACCTCGAAGAATGGCCACTAGTGTTCACAAAATGTACTAATTGATGATTATTACTTATGAAATATTGAAAATGTATTAGACTAATGCAGTAATATGTCATATTTAGGGTTATGAAGTATGCTCTAGCTTATAAATAATAGGCCTTAACTTAGCGAATGTCTTGGCCTAGTTTTTGCCTGGCCTCATGCAAAAGCTGTTTTTCCTAGTGGTTAATAAAATGCTGACAGAGTGAACTAAACTGTGAAATGTCCATTGTCTTGTTAAAAGTGATTAGCTGAAGTTTTCTGTGAGAACCAACGGACAGGAGACGATGTTCCTAGTAACGTAACAAAATGTGTGTAATGTATATGAGATGTACTTTCCCAGTACAGGAACAATGAAGACACTGACTGGAGATGAAGATGCAACAAATTTGTTACCTGATGAGCCATATGATGAGGACATCGTAAAGTGGACCAATCAACTTCGTGTGAAGAGCGAAATATTAGAATTCATAGATTTGGTATCGAGTTATTATTGGGTACTGTATGAACGTACGATTAATTGACCAATAGGGAATTAGGGAATAGTTTAGGTGACTTTGATATAACAACTGGACAGGGGAGAATTATTCAGACCAGGTTTTCAGACTAGAGATACTTTAGGAGATTATAGGGAATTACTGCGATATTGAGAGAAGAAGAGACTTTAGAAGAGATTCGAGATTCCGTCATTGGGCTCATACTCTCTGACTGAGAGCCTGATGTTTTGCTGATCGATTGATAACCTGAGGATGTGGATACCGTGGATAGGTAGATATGACAATGTGACTTAAATGCATTTTTATGCCTTTTCTTTCTAGGTACCAACTGCGCTGTCTTGATAGTTTCCGTAGCTAGATGTTTTTCTAAATTTGTGTTCTAAATTGTTTTGCATGAAGCCCAACATGCTGATGCTAATCTGGGTTAGATGAGGGTATTCACATGACAGCTGACGAATTACAGGGACTAATGTTTGACGGGTTTTGTTGCTGAATTCTGTGTAACACATACCTTTATTGCAGCTGACCCTGCTTTTGATTTGCACCGTTGCCTTAGAATGTGTTGTGATTCAAGCATTGATTAGATTGCGTTTCTTCCATCGCTTTGGTCAACCAGTATTGTTCTTATAAATGTTTCATTTGATATTGAGAATAATCTACATGACTTTAGCATTGTTAATATAAGGGAAATAACAATACTGAACTTTTACTAAAGGTGTGGTTATTCATGGCTGACAGGTCATGATGCATGATATTTACTGACTCCATTGATTATTGATTTTGACTAATAATTAATGATTATTACGTATTGTGAATTGATTATTTGTTCATGTATTGGGGCTATGGCGAGAACATCTTAAACGAGTTAAAAGGTTCATTAACCTATTTGCGTCCCCTTGTAAGTTGACTTATTAAGGTCAGGTGCGCTAACACCACTTTGATCTTTCAGGCACAAGATTTCACTAAAACCTATACAATTCATAAATCCAGTTCTACTGATTGGATTTATTACATTTTGGTGTAATTATTTTATTTACACTTTTCTCTAGTTTTCTAAATTGGGATTTTTCTTGAGTTGTGTTTTCAGTTTATTACAGTTTGTGTGCTGCATAAATACTTTACACAGTACCTCTAAGTTAAGACTGACTGCATTTGTGCCAGGCCGCTAGAGAGTTAAGCTCAGGTAATTTTGAGGCTTTTTTAGGTTCCTTCTGAAAAGAATTTCGGGTGTGGCCTTAGTAGGGTCTTGACCCCACCCCCCCAATCAATAAATCAGTTTCTTACATAGTTGAAATACTCTTTTTCTGTAAAAATAAATAAAATAAATATGTCGAATCAAAGATGAGATAGCAGGTGTTCCCACCTAAACAAAGCCCGATAGATATTGCTTTGTGATCGGATGTGGGCCTTACAAACCTCATTGAATCACCGGGTACATGGGTCGATCATTCAAGTCCTGTAGTAGAGCAGGTAGTGTGAAGGTTTGCATTGAGGTACAGTTGCAATAAAGATGGGAATGTCCAGAAAGGGTTGTTATGTAAAAGAACTATACCATACAAATACCTCAAAATGTGCAAACATACACACTTAGGGTAAAATAATTATCAAAGCGTACACATAAGTAACAAAATAATGCAATGAAACCCAGTTTTGATTCACAATCTGCCCGCACTGAATAATTGTACATAAGTTAGTTCATAATTGTGCAGTGACTGTTTTAATGACTATTTAGCACGTCTTCTTTTCATTCTTCTATGGTTATGTCTAACATGTTATGTGATGATTACTACGTTTATTCATGTCTATTTTTTATGTTATTTAAATATTTGTATGAAATTGGAATACATTTATATATTTGTACTTAAATGTGTTATTAATATGGTTTTGCACATGGTTCACTCTGTTATTCTGTTGAATGAATATGTGTGTGATTTTGGAGTGAGTTTGTACTCCTTTGTCTTGATGAATGGCGCACAGGGGAGTTTTCTGGTGAGTTGGCTTCTTCATCCTGTCCCCTTGGTTTGAGGGGTTTCTATCTTTGGTTAATGTCACGAAACCCAGTTTATACACAATGCACTTCTGTATCATGCAGAAGGAAATGTTCAGAATTACTAAATAATCCCCAGAAATACTATGGTACAGGATAGCTGGGACAACCTTCTTTCTTGCATTAGGGCCCATGCGATCTATGCCGTGCCATATATTGTAAAAGAACGAGTTAGGTTACTATAACAGTAACAGCAAATGTCCACATTTAAAGCTATGGGACAGGAAGATAAGCCTGCCTCCCTGTTTAGACATATCCTCAGACCTAGGGAACGTAGTGATTTCAGAACTGTGTCTCTACTCAGACTGAGGGTGGAAGGGTCAAGTTCTAAGGACTAATGGAAGTTAAAGAGCTGTCTGACCCCCGAGGCCCTTAGAGGTGTGATCAGATAAGCACAAGGGCAAACACTAGGACCACGCAGTCTTTCTTTTAGCTATCTGGATCCAGCTATCTAAAGTGCAGGGTGATGGACCACTGCTCTGCAAGGTATGGTTGAAGGTCTCCCAGGTTTGGCTCAGGAACATTTCTCCCATTACCGAGAGCTACTTGTATCTTTTATGCTCACAGCATGCAAGATGAATGCTGTGTGGTACTTTGAAAGGGCAAATGGAGTGCATCTCACAAAAGTGAAAAAAGGCCAGTGCTTAATGTGTGCTTGTTGTTTCCGGTGCTGAGCACCGGCACTTATTTGTGAGGGTCGGGGCTTATTCTTATGCCTCAAGCATTTGCTGCGAGCAAAAGACACATGTGGGAAAGACGGAAGAAGGAAAAACTAAAAAGCGTCATAAAGGGAGAAAGTAGAAAGTTGCAGGATGAGCTGAAAGGGCAGGGGTGGCCGTAAATGGATCGAAGAGACCCGAGGTGGCTTCAGGATTATGCTGTCTCAGTGTTCATTGCTGGCAGATTTAATTACAGCAGCCTCGTGTTTAAGAGAAGGGCTTTGAGCACCAGCACCTCCTAATTTACAAATTAAGCACTGACAAAGGCACAGATGAAAATGTTGGCACAGAGAGGGCTATATTTGCCAGACAGTTACCACTCACTTGCATGTGTGGATGGTAGCTTCTTGCTCAGCCCAGATCTATATATTTATGAGGAGGAAGGAAGGTTTCTTTGTGCTCGGTATCTATATCTTTGGACGTCTTAGGCTGGTTGCTGGATTCCACACCAATAGGTCAGCAGGAGCAAAATTGGAGGCAATCAGGGGTTAAGCATGGCATTAGGTATAGTCTTAGCATTGAAGAAATGGGTAGCCTGCAGCACCACACCAAGGGATCAGAATACCAGGGGTCATACAGGTCTGAGTGAGTGTCGGTCTTTCTTGAACTGGAGGTTGCAATCCAAGGCTGGTTGGCAACTGCAAATTCCAAACAGTGCCAGTCCATTCGTACTTGCCCTCAGTTAGGGATGATTTCCTTCATCACAAGGGCTTTAAGGAAAGGCATTCTTTGCCGTCCCTCCAGAATTCCCTGTTGAGGCTGATGCATATATGACACCTCGCAGGTAGAATCTGCAGGACCTTGCTTTAGCAGGCAGGACACCTTGTGTATTCCCAATAGGAAGTATTCCCATTGGGAAGGACCTGCCGTCAAACAAAACAGAGTGAAAGGGAAAGTGAGAGATAAGGCTGTCTTGTTTTTTGTAGGGAGGAGCCAACTTCCCTCTTGGACTTTCGCTTGTATAATCAAAAATGTTCACAATCACTTAGCAGTAGCACTAATGGCAAGTGTGCTAAAGCTATTCAGGATCAGTTACCAGTCTTCACTTGTTCGGATCAAATCGGTATTGCAGAACCATAGTTCTAATGTGCAGTGAAAAAACGCCAAGGGCCCTCATTTGCTCTATTTTGCTGTCTTTAATGTAAGTTGAGCTGCCAATACAATAGTTCTCACCCTTGTGTGCAGCTACCGGACCCAGGACCAAGTGGAGACCACATGTGGGTTCCCCATCCTAGTGTACACTAACAGTGTAAAGAGCACCAGATCCGTGGCGTAGGGGTGAATTTATGTTAACAGGCCCCTCAAAATTTGCCAAAAAGGGTAAAATAGAAGGGAGAATTAGGACAAAGAATATCGAGGTGTACCACTAAAGCTAAACAGTGCACATTGTTTTTTTTGTTTAAATAAATATTGACCTGCTGAAAAGCGTGTGTGCTCTGAACTCAGTGGGTCTAATTCACAGAAAATGGTTTTGTTTTACGTGCAGAAGAAGAGAGTTCCAGACCGAATTTGCAATGTCAATAACATACTCTTTCTTGGCCAAGTAATCTTGATGCTTCTAATTGAAGGGGAATTCAGCTACTGAGATCCCTGTGACCACCGAAAATAGTCACTGACATATTCAGATATGGTGCTTTGTTCTGGTGAGAGGTTTTCTACATTAAGCACTACATTTTCTATTTCATTTAGAGGTTGCTCATATAGTTCATATACGTAGAGTGTGATAGAGCCAAATTATTTTATGGCAGTGACTACAAAATCTAACACAACCTTAAGTTGATCCAATGATACTTGAGGAGCAACTGCTATAATGATGTTTAAAAAAGTCCAACCTGGAGATAACAAGAGCTTTTTGAGGTGGTGTAAACAGAGTACATGTTTGATTAGTTGTCGTCTGAGTAGGCTGTTGGCCACTCACTCATGTGGGGATTGGCTGTGAGAGTAACTTAGTAAGCCCATATTGCCAGGTACTTTTCCCTGAGAACTGCAACTCCATAAAGCAGCTGAAATCACCAGGCAGCCTACTATGAGGAATTATTTATCCCCGTTTTTATTTTTCAAATTTCTTTATTCACTTTGTGTCAAGTATTACAATACATATAATATTAAATGAAACAGACTATAACCAGCATCAGTACAACCAATTGTGCAGCATGAATGAGACCCGCTATAGCTGAATGGAACAAGTAACCTAGTGTGTGCAGATGTGTTGCCCGAACAAGATGGTGAGGGAGGGGAGGGGTGTGGTTGAAGGATCCTTTCATTAGAGAACCGTGGGAGTGGGGCAAGATCATCTGGTTTCTGTCAACTTTGTGTCCTGACTTGTATATCAAACGTTACCAACTGGTCTTCACACTGTGCCGCCTATACATATCCAGGTCAGTTGGCTGTTGCGGGGGGTGAGGCCACTGCAGAGCGAGCGTTAGACAGTGGCAATTCTCCCATGATGGGCCCCAACCCCTCTTCCGCCAGCTGGGAGTCAAGGCCAGCATTGTGCCATGACTCTCCCTTCCGGGCTTCCAGAAAATCCACTATGTCCCCCCATATCTCCAGATCCCTTTCTGCGTGTTCATCTGTGCGGACTGTTCAGAGACAGTGCTCCTTGACCACTGCCAATTCCAATAAGTCAGCCTTCCATTTTTTCACTTTGGCGGTAACGGGCTCGCCCAGTGGATTGCAGTGTGTCTTCTGGCAAGTGGCCGAGCCAAGTGAACAAACCTGTACCACATCTTGCTACCCTTCTTGGGAGGTGATAGCAATCCCAACAGGCAGTGTCTCATTGTTATATCCACCTGTGTACCAGTCACCCCACGCAGCTCTTGAACTATCCTCCCCAGAAAGGCTCTATACGGTAGCATGTCCAAGTGACATGTGCGAATCCGACGGGCGTCACTCCACACTGTGCGCATGTGGATGTCCATTTGGGGTGTACCCTGTGTAGTTGTTGCTTCATCAGGTATACCCTGTGTAAGTAATAAAAATTCGCTAATTTGATCCTGCCATTACTGGCCACCATCTTGTACCAGTGCTCAGGTGCGTCTCCACTCTCCGTCCATGAGAGGTGTCTCCATCAAGTCGGAGGAGGTGGGGCACTGAGGTCTCCGAGCCAATCACATATATTAGGGTGTTGTTCTTGTGCATGGACGTTATGTGTGTCACATTGCCCATGTGGATTCCACAGTCCCTCAGTCCCGCTATCAAATGTAAGGCCAAAGGGTCTATAGCCATGGCAAACAGGAGGAGGGACAGCAGGCACCCCTGTCTGGTTCCTCTCTCAATGCAGAAGGTTGTGGGCAGTATCTGGCTGGTGCATACCCTCACCCTGGGTTCCTGATACAAAAGTCAAACCCACTTTAGGAATGCTGGGTCTATAACCATCTGCTGCATTACCCCTCACAAATAATACAAGAAAAGGGTGTTGAATGCCTTTTCTATATCTAAGGCAACTAGGGCATCCTCAAATACCTAATTCCAAGTTATAATGCATCACGTGGGAGAGTCTCCTGAGATTCATGTGGATTCCTCTATCCAGTACAAAACTGCACTGGTCTTTGTGTACTAGATGTGTGATCAGTCGGCCCAATCTCTGTGCCAGAACCTTTGCAAGAAGCTTGCCATCTACACTGAGCATAGACAGTGGCCTATACAAGTTGGGGTCCACAGGATCCTTACCAGGCTTAGGGAGCATAATTATTAAGGACTCACGTATGCCGGATGGTAAGGTTCCACTGTTACAGGCCTCCACCAAAGTTTCTAGGAAGGCTGGAAGCAGAGAAGCACTTGGAAATACTCTACAGGGAGTCCGTAAGGTCGTAGACAACGATCCCAGGCCATTCCACGTAGTGCCTCCTTTAGCTCCTCTAATTGTATATCCTCATCCAACCCTTCTGACTTGGCCCTCGTTAGGCAAGGGAATTCAACCTGGTCTAAGAAGTCAGCTATCTCCTGTTCCTCCTGCTCCTGTCTAGTGTACACATCCGCCAAGTGGTCTTGTAGCAGAAAGTTTTTGGCGGCATGCCCCTCAACCACACCTCTCCCAGGGCAGTTAAGTGTGAGTATTGTGGGCCTTTCATGCTTCAGTAACCAAGTAAACATGCGTCCCACTCTGTCCCCCTCTCTATGCAGTCATTGCCCAAAGTCTGTCTTAAGTGGCAGTCAAGTCTGCCCCATGTGGACTCCACTCAGTGCCTTGTCTTCTGCCTTGCGGCAGACCATCCAGTGGTGCGGGCTATTAAGGTGTTCCTCTGCTTCCTTCAGTTCATGCTCTAGCTTTTTTCTGACTCCATAGGTCTTACTGAGGCTTTCACTTCTGATGACCACCTTAAGCACACCCCACTCCGTCCCGCGCAATCAAGTGGAGTTCCAGTTAGTATCAAAATATCCCTGCAGGGCCAATTCCATTATATTCTTGGTCTCCCAGTGACTCTGGTCTCAGGTGCTATAGTCGAATTTCTGGCCTGCCCCCGCTCAGTCCACATTCCAGTAGCAGAGGAGCATGATCCCACAGAAAGTGCACTTGATAGCATGCCTTCTGGACATCCAACATACAGTTGATCATCAAAAGGAAACGATTTAGGCAACTAAATGTCCCATGGGTCAGAGTAAAGCATAAGAACTCCCTGGCTGTGGGGTTCAAGACTCTCCAAATGTCTATGAGTTGTAACCTGGACATTGTTTCCCGTGGACTCGCCACCATACCTGGCTTTGAACCCATTCTGTTGGAGATATATCCAGTTGTCCGTCCAGTACACAGTTAAAATCCCTAGCCCACACTACAGTCATCCCTGCATAGGACAGGAGTTCAGTCGCCAGGGTCCCATAAAAGTCCCTGCCATCAGTATTAGGGGCATACACGTTAAGAAGACACAGTTCCTAACCATCAAATACACCATGTCAGAGCATGTATTGCCCTCCCATACTGCCACATACCCTTAGAATTGGAACGGATCACCCAGGGTAACCCATATGGTTACCCCCCCAGCATAGGAGGAATATGTGGAGGAGTAAAGCTGCCCTCACCACTTCCTCTGGAGTTTCTGGTCCTCTCCCTCCAGCAAGTGCTTTTCCTGCAATAGTGGAATGTGCACCCCCGCCCGCTGCCTGCTTCAGATATGAGTGCATCCTGTACCTCTTGACAGCGGAATTCAGTCCTCTCACATTCCACATGAGGAATTGTGTATTTTCACTCATCATGAGTTGGTGTATCAGACATTAACCCCCTCCCCAACACCCACCCCTCCCCACCCGCACCCTCAGAGCAAAAGTCCCTACCCGCTGCACTCTAAAACAATAAAACAGCAAGTCCCTACAAACCAAGTATAACTCCAATTCCCTCCCCAGGTAGTCACATCTAAATTAACTTGTGTCCCTTCATTTTCCATGAGAATCCACCCACCCTTTGGAACAGCAAAATCACTCCATGACTGTGCAGAGGTACAACCAGGACGGTATATCTGTCTGTTAGTGTACTTAACCCAAAGGGGTGAGGTGCAACCTGGGGCCTACAAGCTCCCAAGGTGCAATCAAACAACAATGGGTGCCTACAGTCTAGCTCTCACAACGGTCATGCTCAACTGGCAAGGGAATGATTTATAGATAATCGTAAGGAAGGGGGAAATGTAGAAAAAGAGGAGAACAAAAAAGAGGGGGGAGAGAAAGGTTCAAATAGGAGGGGGGATTTGTAAGGTGACAGTGCTTAACTAGCCTGACCCACTCTTCATGCTCCCCCCTCGAACACTCGTTCCCCCCTTGAAAATTAAAGTCTGCATGTTCAGTCTCTTAGTCTTCGCCGGGCTCTAGCAACAGCACTGTGCATGCACTTTGTGTATACAATACCAAGTCTTCCAAGCGGCAGTGGGGGTGGGGGTAACATTACTCCAGTCAGATCTCCCCTCCCCCCAGCAGCACTCCTCCACCACGGGGCACCCCTGCATAAGGCAATAACTCACTTAGAAGTCATTCCGGTTACAGGCATTTGTGCTTCCTCTACTCCACTTGAACTAATCTCAATTGGTGATGCCATGGTGACAGACTTCACTAGAGCTCTAGCTTCTTCCCTCTCCATGCAACGTTGCTCCAAGGCCAAGGTACTGTCACAGCGCACCACAACTCTGAATCCTGATGGGGAGCGCCACTGTAGTCTGCTCGTCCTCTCCGCACCCGTACCACGTCCCTTCTGCCTTCCCACCCCAATTGTCCACCTGGCTTGATGCAGGGATATAGCCATCTCCTCTGACTTACCCAGTCCCAAACATCCTCTGGAGTTGGGAAAAAATGTGAGCGGCCTTCATGTATCACTTTAGGTTTGGCAAAGTATAGTATCATATATTGCAGGCCCATGGATTTCTATTTTTGCTTCACTCCTCAGAAAGATTGCCACAGTTGTTGAACAGTTCACATGTAATCAGGAAAAAATTCAGATAACTTGATTCTTGTAGGTGGGATCACCCTTCCGTCGCACTTCTTGCAGGATAGTGTTGCGATCCATGTAATTAAGTGGCTTGGCAATAATGGTTCTCAGGGTGCCTCCTGGGGGAGGCGGCAGGGCCAGCAATCTGTTTGCCCGCTCAGCCACAAAGAACTGTGATAGATCAGCGCCTGTGAGCTATGCTTTAATCCATATTTCCAGGACCAATGTTGGGGTGGCGTCTTCTGCTCTCTCTGGAAATCCCACAAAACTCAGATTGCGTCTGCGAGAACAGCCCTCTGCGTCCTCAGCTTGGTCTTCCAGTTCCTGTGATCGTGACTCAAGGTTTGTCACCATGGCTTGCAATTTCACCATTTCCTCCTGTAGTTTGAACATGTTGCTCCATAGCTGCAGACCCCTCTGCCACCTTGCGAACGTAGTAAGTTTATGCCCAGGGCTATAGCCTCAGTGTTTGCCTGCACTGTGGCTCCCAATGCCTCAATGGCTGCCAGGATCTGGACTCCTGTTGGGCCTTGCGATTCCTGCAGTCCCCCAGTCTCATCTGTCGGTCAGTTCCCACAGGACTCAGCAGCCCCATTCTGATCAATCTTTGTCTGCTGTGAGCCCCAGTGTCCTTACCCATGTTGCTCAGCAAATCATATGTGTTACAGATTCCCTTCCCTCAGTGGGAGGCAACAAGACATGGGAGATTCTGAGGGCAAACACAAAACACAGTGCCCAGGGACCACTGGGGGCGGCGTTTTTGTCTCCACACAGTCACGCTATCTATTATCCGGCAGGGCCCCTACATGAGCAAGGTCTCTTTACCATCATTTCAAGGTCCCAGTGGCCATCTCCATGTGGGCACCCAGCATGCTCTTCAAGGCAAGAAATCTCACCTTCCACAGCCTCTATGGGGTCCACAATGTACCACTCTGCTGGGAGGTCCTTGGGATGTCCCCGTAGTGCATAGTCAAGTCTGGGGGTCAGGGTGACCAATCAAGTCCCCAGCATTTTACTATGTAGCTGTCCGTTCTGGGTTGTCTATGCTGCACGAGTCAATGCTACCACTTCCCGGGTGCCATCAGGTGCCGCAGCGCCAACACCAGTAACACTGGTCAGCATATTCCCAGCACTGGACATTCAGTGGTCCGCACTGCTGCCCACAGTATCCACCTCCAATAAAGTGTGCCAGGCCAGGTGAGAGGTTGAGGCAAAATCAGGGGTTACCTGTAATCAGTTTTTTTTGCTGCCTTCCTTAACTGACCTCCCCAGGCCATGCTGAACTGCGGGCCCCAGAGAGGAATTAAGGCTCCAGTCCAGCTGGACACCGCAGCCCTCCAGGCATAGAAAACTGTAGGTGTGATCACCCCTGCACTCCAAGAGTGCCGTGAATGCAGCCATGCAACTCAGAGCTGTCTACACCGCCGCAGGAGGAGACGGACCAACATCATCCCCCCAGGTGGCTTGCCCACTCCAGCAGGAGATAGGTCTGATTCAACAGAGAAGAGGGGACGGGGCAAACCACACATTGCTGCTAGCATCCCGACAAGCTGGGGCCAGATTCTCTTCATGGCACTGCACTGGGTCCTCTCCCGGAAGGCCGCCCTGGGTTCACCAGTAATCTCAGGCCTCCATGTCATTAGAGGGGTTCCTCGGCTTTGGATACGCTCACCACCGAACGCGGGTCTGGGAGCAGACATCCAGCCCAATGGCATTCAAGCTGCATGCATTCCACAGGCTCTTCACCATCAATGCTGCTTATTTTAGTTCTGCTGGCACCACTAGGCTACGCTGCGCTTGTCAGGGGTTAGTGGCGATTTATCAGCTTCTCAAGTGTGGCTGCCATATTAAGGGAATCTCTGTGTTGCTGTCATTCCTGTGCACATTTGTTCGGGCAGCCTGGGTTGTTAGGTGTTCCAGGGTGGCAGGATGAGACAGGATGATTATAGCGGACTGGGAGCTCAGGCTTAGCACTACTGGTCCACCGTCTTGCTGTTATGCCTCCTGGTAATTACACAATTCTTAGTGAGCTTTCATTGCACAACTCACAATGGCACAGTTTTCTTAACTCTTGGGTGCTCGGCCAATTATTGTTCCATTAGTGGCCCACTCATAATTAGGGCCCTAATTTTGGTTAGTGGAAAAGGAGGAACCCAGAGAAATCTTCAGTTTTAAGCTTTCGATGGTGTGTTGTGTCAGAAGTCACCAACAAATCATGAAATATGAGAACAGAGACCGTTAGTACCCAGAATTTGATGCAAATCATTCAGGATATTTTTGTTTGTTTCATTGCTACACCGTGAGAGAGAAAATGATTAGCAGTCCATAAGCTGATGCTCATTGTCAACGATGATGTTCACTTAGTTGGCAGCAGATCTCTCATTTGCATTTCTAGTCCAGGGTAGGTTAGATATCCATCTGAAGTTGAAGAACAGGTTACATTTAATGTTTTGAGATTGTGATTGGGCCAATGTTTTGCAATTAAGGAAAGAATAATTGGGCTAGGCATACATTGATTATAGCACACCGGACGAATAAAAAGAGGTTGACAGTGGCCTTGATTATGTTTGCTGGTATGGTGTCTGTGTTATAGTTTGTCGGTCTGACCTGTTTATAGATGGAGAAGAGATCATTAGGAGTGAAGGAGTCCAAATTGGTAATGTATTTCGGAGGGAAAGTGTCAATATGGGCAAATTGAGGCTTGATTTTTTTTTCTGAACAGAATTGATTTTGTGCGTGAAATAGTTTAGGAATCCTCCACATTTGGAGGTTGAGATGTTTAGTCTGGATTCAGATCGAAGGCAGGGGGATGGATTAAAGTGAATTTGGTGGAAGAGAGACTTTTCAGCAGAGTTGGTAAAAGTACCCTTTTGTTCATTGTTAGAAATAAAGGACATTTGAAGAAAATAAATGTCAGCAGTTAGATACATTGTTTGATTGGTGAGATAATGTCTTGGCATGGGGAGGGTAGGTGTTAGCTAAACATACCCAAAACTCTTAATGCAAGGGGTGAGCATGGATGATATGATGAGAGGAACCTGGAAAAGGGAAGTGATCTGGTCATTTAATTTACATTGGTGGAAACATCAGCATTGATAAGTTCATGTGTTCTTCCTTTGTTGTGGGTCAGGAGGGCAAAATGTTACTTGTGTAGGCATATAAGATTCTCAAGCGAGAAGAGAATTATTTTTCATTAAGGTCTGTCTCTATCAAAATTGACCTCCCCAGTAAAGGTGTTACTAGCAGCTAGTATTTGACTTTAGGTAAAGTCCTCTGTAATGTTTTCATTCAATTTACCTTTAAGGGTAAGCTGCTGAAATGTAAAGTGTAAGTAGATTGTGTTGAACTGTGATAGGATGAAGTCAATTTTGAGACATTTGAATACATTTCATTGAAATTAGTGAATAAGAGAAATGCCATCCCCTTGTTTGGACTACCTATCACCACAATGGTTTGGGTTTCCTGGAAGTACCAAGCATATCGATGATACTCTGGGGACAAATATTAATCCAGGCTTCTGTGACGCATGGTTGTGAGACAGAATATCGTTGCCTAGATATAGTTTTTTAAAAAAAGCTCCATTGGGTGTAGATATTTCTAGTATCTTTTTCTATTGACTGCAACGGTGTAATATCTTTGTAAACAATATTTAGGACACGATATATTGATCAGATGATATTTAGGCACAGACAGATGCTATCAGATTGATTGTGAGCAGGTGCACTGTTGAAATAATCAGTTGGCATACTGCGGGCTTCCATAGTATTATATTACCTTCCACTTATATTACACCAGTGCTGGAATAATTATGGAAATTCTTGACATCTTGTAGTTATCTGTGGCATAATGACAACCTTTGCTGTGGCGCCGGACCTTGCATAATGCTGGAAGTCTTGGCCTGTTATCACCCTCTATGACATGATTATGCCCTCCTGTGGTGCTTGGCAGAAGAATGTGGATTCACCAAGAGTCCACTCATCCTACTGACTCTCCAAGCAGATGTTCTGAAAAAAGCACGTATCAGAGATGCAAAAGTGAAAAAGGGGGGAGGAGATTCATAGCCTTCAGGTTGGGGTTGTTTCCTGCCATTGTCTTCATATGTGTGGCCCTCATAGTCTTTACCAGCAAAGCAAGGGAAAGGTTGCACAAACTTAAGAAATAGTAAGTGTAAGTTGTGTACATATGAATTGAGAAACAGATTTTTTGCCGTACAAATTTCCAGGCGGATGAAGCATAGATGAGTCCTTCAACAAACCAGGACCTGGTTGAGAGCCGATTTGCAGTCAAATTGGTACGAGTTTGCAGTTCTTCTTGCCCTGTAGTCTCATTTTCAACCTTCCGCTAGTGGCTGGTCACCTGCCAGAGGAGGTTCCGTATCTTCAAGTAGAGGCACTGTTTTGCACACTTTCTCGGGCACCTAACATTAGATTGCCACATGGCAGGTGCAGACCACTAAATTCAATGTTCAATAGCATAAATGCTCTTTTATGTATGTTCCTTGTTTATGGTTTGCATTATATTTCTCTGTTTTATCAGTTCAGTCGACATATTGTTACAATGAGCACTAATGCATTTTGTGATTACAGAAAATTTGCCAATCGGAGGTATGAATTGAATCTATGTCCAGACCACTTTTTTTGCAGTGTCATAAAAACAAGTGTGCGATTTAAAAAGATTTGCCTTAGTCTTAATATTGGCATATTCCTGGCGTACTCCTGCATTTAGAGCGTAAATCAGAAGGTTTCATCGCTTACTCATGGATTTGATTGATAAATGAGAAGTACTACAAGAATAAGTCATACGTACTCACAGCAAAATATTTGTGAATCAGGCAATGAGGTGTTCACAACACCATCGTTTTATGAATGGATATTCCTTCCGAAGGCATTGAACATCTTTTTTCTTCAATGTGATGGAATCAAATACAAAGACTGGTCAAGATCTGAAAATGCTACAGTTCTTCAGAGCAAATGGAAAACAATAAGCAGGCAGTACATTGTACTCTGGCCTTATCCTGTAACGCAGGATGTAACCCTTCGTAGCCCTTCCAAGTCATCCTTCAGTTTTTCGAACCACGCCAGGAATATTCCAGTACAGCCAGTACAATTTCAACACTCACTACCTGATTTGGTAGGTCAAATAGCTAAGTCTTTGGCCTGGAGATCCGATGCTTACTGTGTTTTCTAAGTGCTGATCTGAAACAGTATTTACTGATGACGAATCTTGATGTCTATTGAACCTTTCACCTTCATCTTTTGGAGCAAAACTTTCCATTTGCTCAAAGTAGTGGCAGAATCACTCTCTTACACTGCTGCAGCAACAATCGAAAACCTAAAAACATGGGAAAGCAGATCATTTAAAAATGATTTAAAAACTGTAAGAAGCTTTAATAAGAACAATTTAAAAATTATTTAACAACTGTAAAAAGCCTGTTAAATCGTGTACAACTAAGATTGGACAGAAAAATACGTGAGATTAAAAATATGAATTTGTATAACATATACAATTGCTTAAGTTTTATCATCATCTGACAAGTATTTGCTTAATTTGTGTAGGTTGTTGCAGATGATGGGCATCTGCATTCAATTTTTTTTTTCAATGTTTTAAAATGCACTTTGTGCCCACAAGGATTGAGGCCATGTAGTGAGCTGGCAGCCTGTGAATGAAAACAAGAGACATGACATCAAGAGCAGGCAGCCCAGCAGTCACAAAACTGCCAAGGTCTCATGGAACACCAGACCGAAGGTATGTGAAGGGACATGCTCCATGAAATAATAAAAAGCGCAGTTAATTCTATAAATCCTTGGGAGAGGGACATCACAAAAGAAACCCAATGTACCACAGTGCTGTAGAACTGAAATACAGTGAGACTAGACCTGCCACCCTCCATACCCTAATCCACCAGCGTTAGTTGGGGTAAGTACAAACATGAATAGGAATAAAATGGCAAGTATGAATGCTAGAGACATTGAGAATATAAATGACTTTCATAGAACTTGAGTGAAGAATACATTCTAGTGTTCTGGACATAGTCAGCAATAGTACTATAGGTAAAATGCAGCAGGGGAAGTAACTCCTGCCCAGGAGTCATCATTGAGTGAAGTGGCATTTAGTAGATTCACTAGCGTTCAATTGCTTGAGAAGATAAAAGCACAGCAGAAATAAGTCACAGTGAGATCCGGCCCCTTGGGGGAGCACATTGTAGTAGGGAGTTAGCATGTTCTAGAGGAGGGATAAAGATCCGTAGCCATTATTTTTGCTACAGGCACGAAGAGACAAGGCCAGGTGAGTGGACACCTCACCTGTGGTACTGTGGTTAGGAATGAATCAGCAGATCTCATCTTCTCTGACTGCACCTGACTGTGGCCCCGGGTCTTTACAGTGAATGAGAAATCACTACAGAACTCATCCTATGCACATTGAACAATCATGACGCTAATTATTACAGATGTTAAAAGCAACAGCAGAAAGCTAACTAGCTATCCTGCAGCAGACCCATGGCACTACATTACCAAGGCACTATTGGAAAAAAGTGTGCTGCTTCCTGCTAGCTCTGTGCTGCTTTTTCATAACTGCTGTCACTCTAAGCACTGTAACTTGGCCCTTGCATTGCCCCAGAGTATCCTCCCCGATAGCCCTACAGTGCCCACTTGGTAGGACATTAGTGCTCCCTAAACAAACTAGATCTTCTTCCTGCAAACTATGGGGGTCATTACGCCCACCAAGCTGTAACCGCCGTGCGGCCGCACTCCCGCGGTCCCCATTACAACATCCCCGCTGGGCCGGCGGGCGCAAACCTAGTTTACGCCTGCCGGCCCAGCGGGAATGCGGCCGCAACATAGGAGCCGGTTAATGGAGCTGGCGGTGTTGCGGCCGTGCGACGGGTGCAGTAGCACCCGTCGCGCTTTTCACTGTCTGCTATGCAGACAGTGAAAAGCTGCACGGGGCCCTGTTAGGGTGCTCCTGCACTGCCCATGCCAGTGGCATGGGCAGTGCAGGGGCCCCCAGGGGCCCCAGGACTCCCCTTACCTCCAGCCTCTTCCTGGCGGTGCAAACCGCCAGAAACAGGCTGGTGGTAGGGGAGTCATAATCCCCAGGGCAGGAATATCACCGCCGGAGCTAAAAAGGCGGGAAACCGCCGGCCCCGGCGGTGCAACCGCAGCGCTACCGCCGCGGTCATAATATGGGTCTCCGTACCGCCAGCCTGTTGGCGGTACGGACACCACTTTAGCCCTGGCGGTCTCCGACCGCCAGGGTCGTAATGACCCCCCATGTCCTCAACTTGCGGTTACATACAGGTGGATGTTGTGGAAGCTCAGAATTATCCACAGGAAGTTTTTGAAGCTTAAAAATGTTTAATCAATAGATATGTGGTTCATTTATTTTGTAGATTTGTATAACGTCAACCAGAGGCCCCAGGACTCCCCTTACCGCCAGCCTCTTCCTGGCGGTGCAAACCGCCAGAAACAGGCTGGCAGTAGGGGAGTCATAATCCCCAGGGCAGCGCTGCCCTGGCGGATTATCACCGCCGGGGCTAAAACGGCGGGAAACCGCCTGCCCCGGCGGTGCAACCGCGGCGCTACCGCCGCGGTCATAATATGGGTCTCCGTACCGCCAGCCTGTTGGCGGTACGGACACCACTTTAGCCCTGGCGGTCTCCGACCGCCAGGGTCGTAATGACCCCCCATGTCCTCAACTTGCGGTTACATACAGGTGGATGTTGTGGAAGCTCAGAATTATCCCCAGGAAGTTTTTGAAGCTTAAAAATGTTTAATCAATAGATATGTGGTTCATTTATTTTGTAGATTTGTATAACGTCAACCAGCACCACAGGGGAATGGGAGGGATTTACAGATAACAGAAATATGTACAGTAAAAGAGATCTCAATATTACAACTCTTAGAACATAGATCATAACAGTCTGCTTCATGGGGTGCCCCTTGAAATGGGTCTCCTCTTTTTTGGGGAATAGAACCTTTCAAGTTCTTGATCGCTCCTTTTTTCCAACAGTCTTTCTCTCAGCTGTGGCGTTCCCCAGGGTTCCTCCCTCAGCCCCACGTAGTTTAATATCTATATGTCCTCTCTGGCTGAGATGGTAGAACCTTACGGTTTGTCACTGGTTTTCTATGCAGGCAACACGCAGCTGGTATTCTCATTTGTGACCATTTCTTAGACAGATGAGCCTAATTTGACACCCTGCCTTTAAGCAGTACCTAGATGGGTGGGTGGCTGTAAACTTAAGCTGAACGAAGATAAAACCGAAGTAATGCTTGTGGGTAATAATCGCCCACTCAAATCCACTTCTCTATTCCCTGAAGGGCTGGAAGGCCT
Organism: Pleurodeles waltl; assembly: GCF_031143425.1. Classification (NCBI taxonomy): domain Eukaryota; kingdom Metazoa; phylum Chordata; class Amphibia; order Caudata; family Salamandridae; genus Pleurodeles; species Pleurodeles waltl. The sequence goes on along the minus strand of NC_090436.1, from coordinate 829,232,644 downwards.
GCCTCCGCCAAGAGACAACATAAAGTCCTTGGGCTTTTGGCTGGACTCCCGCCTCACTATGGACTATCAATCTAAAAAGCTGGCAGTCACCTGCTTAAGTCTACTAAGACTTCTTAGAAAAGTCTTTAAGATACTTCCATTTCAAACCAAAAGACTAATCACTCAGGCTCTCATAATTTCACACATGGACTATGGTAATATCCTTTATTTGAGTTCACCTTGATATGTACTAAAAAGACTTCAGGTGATGCAGAACGCCGCTGCATGCCTACTCATGAACATCCTCAGACACCTGTCTGCAAAACCTGCTTTAGCCTTCCTCCATGGGCTGCCTATGGAACAACGGATCAACTTCAAGGCCCTTTGCACTTTGTACACAGCCCTGCACAATAAGGGTCCGGCCTTCCTTAAACAGATTGCAACGCACTATATCCCTTAAAGGGATCTTTTATCTACGACGGCCTCCCTAATTAATGTCCCACGGATTAAGAGAGCAAGATGAGGAGGCCGATTTTTTACATATAGAGCCTCAAATCTCTGGAACTTTCTTTCCTTGGAGCTTCTTGAAGATAGTCAAGGATCTTCTTTTCACAAGAATCTGAAGACCCTTCTGTTTACAGCATAAGTTGTCTCCTTGTAGTTCTGTTTCCGCTCTAGCCCTGGGAGTCCTTTGGGTAGCCATGCCCTTTACAAATTCCTAAAACTAAACTAAACAACTCTTAGAACAAAGGAGCATCAGTCACAGCATAAAATTGCGGTTCCCCATGAATAAGTGTTAAATGCCACTTGGAGATACCTCTTCAAAAGCATTTTCAGGGAAGCAGTGTAAGTGTTAGTATAGGATTCTCTAGACAGGATACACAGTGCTTAGTAGTGGGGCATCTGCCAGCAGGCGTTCCCAAATGGAATTGGTGTTGGTATGACATTTACTTGGCGAGTATGGAGGGAAAGACTCTTGGTCCATTCTAACAAAAAGATAGATTAGATGTTCTTGTCTTCTTGAATGCTATAGAAGTCTTTTTGGTTGGGTAGGGTAGTGTGAGCTGCATCACCTAAACAGTGGCTTATGAGCAACAAGTACTTGCTGAAGCTGCAAACAATGATTCCTTGCTATCGGTAACAAATTCATAACTTACCGTGAGGTGCTGAGTCAGACATTCCTTACTACCTCCTAATAAATTATCCAGTATCAACTTCGTAACCTTGTAAGAGCTTGTCATTGACCCCTCACTAGGCTGTGTTGAGAGTTGCTGCCATACTAAATTTTTAGGATAGCCATGAGATATATATATACATACAAATAATCCATACAGCAGTCATATCTATAATCAGTAGTTATCATGTGAGTATGGCATGGCTCTTATGGACTGGTATTGGACAGTCAAAGTCCAGCTCACACTTCTGCAAATGATAATATTTCTATAGGAGATACTTACCCATTGGCTTTGATAAATCGTTTAGATGCTCATTTCTCTTTCAACAGAAGAGAAGCACTTCTAGGTGCCGCTTAACATTTAAAATCTGTGCATGGGTCTAGAAAAATAAGGTACATTCAGGATACCTCTGCTGCGTAAATCCAAACCATCGTTTTATCAAAGTTGAATGTATTTATGTTTAAGACCATAATTATTAAGAAAAAATCTTTAGAAACCAAGATAACATTTCCACAGCAGGTACAAACCATAATTCTGGAAATAATTATACTGTTTTTCATTGAGCATATTAGTGACAGGTCCTCAAACGATTGTGAGGAAAATGTAGCTTTAAGTATTTTCTCCTCAGGTCATACATGCAGTGCATAAAAACATGACGTCTTTCAGTTTACAGATATACCTTAGCTTAACAACATAACACTTTTCAGAACAGACCTCTGCATACAAACCTATCCATCATAAGAGCCTAACCGCAGCATGATAGAATTTCACCACGTTTGTTGCTGGGTAAATTCTAAGTAAAATGCATCAACAAGTAATTCATCACAGTCGAGCGTCTTTGATTCCAAAACAGTTTATTTTGCCTTGTAATAACTACATCTTTGCCGATGCTTTGCTGATGCTAGCCTAATGCATTGGCTCACGTGGAGGGTGAACAGTGACGGTTCAGGGCCTGCACTTTTCAGGTCGTCCTGCCTACTTCAGCACGCTCTCGAAAGACCACAGTGTTTCCTCCGAGAATAGGGGAGGTCAGAAGGCGAATGTAGCAGCAATATCCCTCCAGTCATCACTGGAATAAATGCAGGCATTTGGAAAATGTTTTTACAGATGATCACGTGTTTTAAGCGCACTTTTAAAAATGGCTAAGAAAGCAGTTTATGCAGCTTTGAATTTTAAATAAAAACAAATGTAGCTTCTCTCGTATGAACCTAAAGCACATACATGCACACAGCAACATCATAGGTTTGAAAGACAAACCTGAACTGAAAGAAAAACCTGAGTCCAGAAAAAGACTCACTTATCTCTGTAATAATGTCTTTACTAGAGGCTTGAAAGATCATATTGTGATGCAAGTTGGAAATTGGTAGCAACAAGTGCCATGACTAATACCAGGACGGGAATGCATGTGTATGCCAGATAGATATGATTGTCTGAGCTTTGTGATTCTAGTACCTCATGAGTCAGCATCGTGACTTACACTTACTCCACATTATCTCAATATTACAGTCTCAACTCCTCTTTCTATTACTCCTGTATCTCAAGTACTGAATCAACACTGAGTAACGGAAATCATTTGTGATAACTATTAATACATTATTTTCACTTCCTTTTTTTGTGCTTTTGTAGCCCCTTCACTCCGGCGAGGCATGGCAGAGCTCAAACCATCCTCCTTTGTTTCTGTGCACTAGCCTCAAATAAAGCACTGTATCATGTAACCATGAGAATCAGTTTCAGCTTTCACACATGTGGGGATTAGCAATCTGAATTCTTTTATGCCAAACTATTCCTGGGTGTAGGGTAACTCTTACGTAGGGTAACTAAACGGGGTTTTTACAATGTTTGTATGTGGCTCTGTCTTGGGGTAACCTTCCTCCATTAACCTCTCATTTTCATTAACTGCCTCCACTCTGTAGGTGAAAGCCCTCCCCTTCATCACTAATTACATGCTCAAGTACATTGACTATTGTTCACTCTCCACGGTGGGTGGTACACTATTCCAAGTTTATTGTGCCTTCTTGACATCATTGTGGCCCATCTGACATTTAGTGTGCATTTTTCGTGACATTCTGGTTATCCCTTGTAGAAATATTGCTCAGTCGTAACATACTGTTGGAATTAATAGTAACATTCTAGTGTTCCCTGGTACAATAAGTGCCCACAGTGGACATGTAAACTGGCATACATAATGCCATTATGGTCATCTCTGGCATATCAGTGTCTCAAAATTGACATATTGTAAACTTTCCTGACAACAGCCAGTCTATCAGTGCTAGATAATGAGTATCCTTGATAACATTTTGGTTACCTCTGGCATAATAGTGGTTCATCTGTGACATATTGTGGTCCTTCATGGAGACGCTCTACCTATCCCTGATGTAATAATTGTCCAGATACACAAAAGGTGATCAGAGGAATGCTTCAGATTAGACCAAGACTTATGCAAATCAGTTGTGATCCTACAGGAATTTAAGTGCCCATTCTTGACATTTATTAGGCATTCTTGGTAAATTTTTGAATATTCTTGGCCATGTTAGTGGTACGTCCATTATATATTATGGTCACATGCTATTTATCCATAGCATAATAGCGTCCCATTCTTGACATATTGTGGATGTTTATAGTAACATTCTGGATATCCATGGACAGTCGGATATCCTACTTCTGTCATGATGTGATCACTCCTGACAACATTCTGGCCAAATTTAGCATTATAGTGGCCCATTCTTGACATAGTGTTAACATTTTTACATAATTTTGCCTATCCATTGTATAGTAATATCATCAGTGGGTTGCAATCTGTAGAAATGCTCCTCCTTAGCATTGCTAAGAGTTTGGACGATCTTGTCTACTCTCTCTATGTGCAAGTTCTTCTCTATTGGACGCATACTGTTTTCCTCTGCCATTTACCTGCCCATTCCTCTTTTCTGGTCAAGTGTTTTTGTTATTTATAATTATGTCTCTAAAGCATTGCTTTCATTTCAAGGCAACTTTGTAGCACTCTTTGTGCAGAAATATAGGGTGACATGCATTATGCATTAGACAATGTGTCATTAAAGTCCAGCAGAATGAGATTCCAAGAGTCAATCTGCATTCTTCAGTCTCGAAACGTAGTGCCATGGTTTCAGGCAGAGAGTTTCTAGAAGAGTTCAGCTTTAAGTTGTTTCCTAAATCAATAGTATTTTGATTCAGCTCCCAGTCAATCAATCAGTTTTTGTAAAGTGCGGTTACACACCCGTGAGGGTCTCAAGGCGCTGGGCGGAGAGGAGAGGCCTCATCTGAAGAGCCATGTCTTGAGGTTCTTCCTGAAGATGGTGAGTGATGGGCTTTGTCTGAGGTGCAGGGGGAGGTTGTTCCAGCTCTATGCTGCAATGTAGGCGAAAGATCATACTCCGGCAGTGGTTTTACGAATACAAGGGATGGTGGCCAGGGCCAGCAGGGCTGAGTGGAGGGATCTGGCGGGGTGTGGAAGGAGACACAGTAGTTCAGGTAGGCTAGTCCTGCGTTGTGTATGGCCTTGTACTTGTGGATTAGTAGCTTGAATGTGATTCTTTTCTCGACCGCGAGTCAGTGGAAGGTCCTCAGGTGTTGGGAGATAGGTTCCCAGCTCTTAATTGAGGATGTGAGGTGCTCCCTATTTTGGGACTCTGTACTCCCAGTGATTGGGCCTATGTTTAAGTCATTAGTATGGGGTTTTTGGGATCAAGTGTTGCATGGCAAACATAAGCTTCTTTTTATGTGGGGTAGTTTCTAAAGATATGCCCGGTCAGTGAACAATGGTGTGCGTCCTAAATTGGATCCCAGCATCCAGGAATTGCTGTCAAGGCTGGTTTGGCATGGTCATACTCATGCAAATCCACACATATCTTAGCAGCCTGGTCTTAAGAATATTAATCACCTTTTTGGAAAGTTTTGTGTAGCATTTGTTACAATATCCTATGCTCCCCATTATAAGGCATCTTTTAGCTCAATTCAAAGGACAATTTCAATGAGATGGACTTTTTTTTAAGTGCATAGAGGGGACTGCAAATTGATACCCTTATCAAACGTGTTAAATTCTGGGAGAAATAAGAATGTTTTATAGCTATTTTAGCAATGTTTTTAGACATGTTATTTTAGCAAATAGGACTTCCGATTGTGCACTTTAGCCCACTTACATTTTTATCCAGTTTTGTTTTATTTTTCTAGCATAGGCCACATTTGAGGTGCTGTTTTATTTTCTTTATCTAGTTGTTCTTTCACTTATGAAAGCATTGCACTTCTAGCAGGACATTCTTTTCACTTTGTGCTTTCCTCGAGGCTGCAGCCAGATAGAGCTGCCGGCAAAGTGGTACGCTGTGTCTCCATCATTCACAGAAATACTCACATCCTTACGTGGGGACATTTTCTCAGAACATCAGCTGTTTTATTATAAAAACACTTCTCTGTCCCACACAGGTAGATTCCATCTAGATGACCACAACTTCATGCTGATTGCGTATTGCCTTTGCTACAGCTGCTTGCTTAGACTAACGGATCCCTGGCCTACAAGGTGATGGTGTCTTTCTAGACAACAGGCTTCTTTCCTCAGGTATATGGGGTATGATGTCTTCCCCGGTGGTAAACCTGAAGGGCGGATTAGGGCTTATCACGCTGTGCTCTAACACAGCTTAGGTGGAACCACATATATTACGCATAGTGACAGTATGGTGGGACTGTTCTTGTGTTTCACTCTTCTTGTCACCATTTTGCTCCTAGCATGTTTTATCATCCTAGTTATTGCAATTCATTTTATCTAAGATGCAGTTAATTCAATTAACCTTATTGAACCATTCTCAGCCTCTGTTTGTCTTTGCATATGTGAGAGAACAGTATGAGATCTGATCGACCACGATTCCCCTGAGGAGTCATTTCTGTCATGTGCCTGGTTACCACAATCATCCCTGCTTTAGGGCAGAGATGAGGTGCTGCTAGTTAGCAGGAAACCCGGATTAGGTCCATGTTTGTCACATGTTGTGGGATTGGACTCAGTTCCCCACAATTCAGGTGATTCTGCCTCCTAAATCCAGTAGCCTCATTGAATAATGAAAGCCTACTTGACAAGAGAGCCAGATCAAAAATGGTTCCCAGATTTTTGACTTTCGTAGTGGTGCATGGAGTTAGCCATAGGCTAGCAGGTCAGATCTGATAGAGACTTCTAGCTGCAGATTCCTTAACTTAGAATATTCCCCAGGGGTCAGACACGATTTGGAAATTGTTCATGCAGTATCTCTGTGCCCCAGTAGGTGGCGTTTTTTTGGCTTTGCATCAACATCGTCTGCACAGGAAGTGGAGTGCAGCTCGCTGACATCCGTTCTTTTCTTTCCATGCCTGTCAGCACAGATCTGAAGACAGCTATGTCCAATCACTTTTTGGCTGACTTTTTTGACATTTTGTCTAGTCTTTTTTCAAGACTTTGTCTCCTAGTGTGTGAGGATGTCACCCCAAAAAAAACAGTGGTGTTTAAACCCTTTGTTTCCTGTTATAGGCAGATGTCTGTTACGGACTCCTACCTGGTGTGTCTTTGGTGCTTGGAGCTGGATCACAGCTCCAAGGCTTGTGAGGACTTCCGCAACATGGACTCCAAGGCGCTGAGGGAGCACTTCTCAAAGCTCCTTCTCACCTGACATTGGTTACCTCCACAACGCATTAGTTCCCAGTTGCGACAAAGGTTCAGGGCCTGTTTGTGGAGTCATTCTAGGCACTTGTGTTCACAGTTGAAATCATGGGGTAAGTTGCATAAGAACTATAAGAAATCTAAGAAGTTGAAGCATTCCTTGACTTTACCATGCGGTCCAGATCTTCACACGAGGCACAGGACCAACGTCACTCTATGTCCCACTCATACGCAGAGCCTGCTTCTTGGTCATCTCCGTGCCTTCCTGCGTTTCCAGGGGACGAAGTGACCCCTGCCTAACTCTGTGAGTACTTTGAAGTCATGCACCTCATTTTTGGGAGACCAACCCTTCTGGAGCACCTTTGGGCCACATGGGATTGGCGGGTACCCCTACTGGATTTCCACTGGTGGGTCTGCCCTTGCCACTATTAGATCCCCCTAAATCCAGTTACTAGATCAGGAACGGCTCCAATCATGAGGCTAGGACATCCCCAGGAACTTGTTCCAGCGATATTATTCCCTGCGTCACTGGCGCCAACCTCATCATAATACCCGACTCCCATAGAAAGCTGGACCAGCTTCATCTGATTCGGGTGCCAGACAAATCTTGACCTACCGAGATGGAGCCAGGGCCTCTTTTTTCAATAGGCCTGGAGAGGAGCCTAATTGTGGAAGATCTGAGGATCCTAATGGCTACCACTCCTCTGAAGAGGCTGAAGACAACTGCTGTGAGGAACTGGCAGATGCCAGTGGTCTGGACACCGCACCACAACACTGACCCGGTTTCTCCTGTTAGTGTGGTCATGGAGGAAGCATCTTTGTTTGCCATGGTGGTGAGGAGGGCGGCAGGGTCTTGGACCTTCAGCTGTCTTTGTGGCAGTAAAGATGAACATCTTGACAGAAATACTTCAACTGTGAGTCACTCCCTCAAAACCCCTTCTCCTAAGGGCCTGGGGCAAGCCAGGCTTAGGGGCACCTATGTACAGTACAATTTCACACAGCCATCACCCAACTCCTTGGGACCCAGCTTTCCTCACCCAGCACCCCATCCTGGAGAGCCTGGCTATCCAGGCCTTTATCTCCAAGGTCAACCCCAGCACATTCCCTACCACACACCAGATACGGAATCCAAGCGGCCAGATACATTTGACAAGAGAATGTTCTCTTCCCCCACCCCTGTCCCCTTGAGGTCAGGGAACACTGCGTGCATCTTGGGCCAATACACCCACATGGTATGGGATTTGGTTGCACAGGTGCTGTCCATGGCCTCGGAGGAGGCCCGAGCCCAAGGATATTGCTGATGGCTGACACGCAGCAACGTTCACCATTAACTGCAGCTAGGACACAACCAACTCGTTAGGCAAAGCAATTGTGTCAACAGTGGTGTTGGACCTGGCCCTCTCTGCAAAGTCAGCCCCAAATATTTTGTCTTTATTCTCCACTTTTGTTGAAATTCATTTTTGCTGACCTTGGGACTCATAGCAGTTTACCACTTGCAACCAGTGCTAAACTACTTGTACTCACCTCCCTAAACATGTTAAAATTGGCTTACACCTCATTGCCATATTTAATTTACTTATACGTTCATTGTAGAGTTACCACATTCTCAAGGTCTATAAATTATATTCTACTAGTGGGTCTGCAGCACTTATTTTGCCACCAATGTAAGTAGCCCCTTGAAACATGTCCTAGGCTTGATATTGCAGCATGAATGCAGTTTAAAACTACCAGTTCAACATGGTAATCTCACCCCCTTGCCAAGCCTTAATCTCCCCTTTCATTGCATATAGACCCTAGGTAGCCCTAGGACATTTTGTATTGTAATTAAAAGGTTGGCTATGTAGCTTTAAGTTTTATGTGTCATGTTAGTGAAAAACTCAAACATTCATTTTTTCGCTACTGTGAGGCCTGCCTGTCCCATAGGATAACATTAGGTTGCCTTATCACATTTAATAAGTGCTAACTTTTATTTGGGAGCAGGTAGGCATTTCATGTTTTGTATGTATGAAATTGTAATTATAAGTCCTCTTTTATGGTAAAGTCAGATTTTAAATTACAATTTAAAAACATTTTCTGGCCCTAAGCTATCTGGTGCCTGAATTAGGTGTGCCTGATTGGGCCATCTGCTTCAAGCTGTTGGGCAGAGCTGGGCACAGCCCCACTTGCAACTGAAGTAGGCTGTGCTGTGCCTTCACACAAAGGACATGTTACCTCTGAATTGTCCCACCAGCCAGCTTGGAGCCAGGCCAGGAGAGTCAGGAAATCCCAAGCATTTCAAAGGACAACTTCTAAAAATGTCCTCAACTTCAACAAAGACAACATTTATCAAAAAAAGGTACCGTCAGACCCACCCTTCAGTTCATTTTCTGGACCTGCAGAAGGAATCTCAGTGGGCTGTCTGCTGTTGTGGTCTGCTTTGTACTCCACAAGACTGCTTTGCTGCACCTGAAGGACTGCTTTGCTTACTGCCTGAAGCCTGACCTGACCCCCTGAGGCCTGCTCTGCTGCTTGATCCCTGCTTCATCAGTTAAACCCAGGACTACCAGAGTGACCCTAAGGGCTAGTTTGCTGCCCTCCTGATCAGAACCTCAGAGACACAAAAAGCTGCCACTATCTTAAAGCCACAGCTGGACCTAGCCTGAGTGAGCCCTGAACTCTCAAATGGTGCCCCTTCAGTCCTCAACCTTTTGTTGTAGTGTTAAAGATGCTCAGATAGCCAAAATCTAAAACTTGGGACTTAAAACATTTTTAGTTAAAACTACTCTGAGAACCGGGGGAAAACCTGGGTCAACCTGCTCCTCTTTCGGCCCCAGGTGCATCGCTGGTCAGCCAAACTTCACAGTAGTTCCTGCTAAGTTCTACTCTGCAGGTGCAAATCCTGGTCAGCGGTCCTTCGCCAAAGGGGTACCCAGTTTCCTGGAACTCTTGTCTGCTACAACCTCGTACCGCTGAGGATTTTCGACTTCCAAAAAAAGAGACGGATTGGTACTCTATTACAAATGTGACAGATATCCCGTCCACCATATTACATGTTCCATTATCTTATGGAACTTGTAAAACGGCAGGCGGGATATCTATCATGTTTGTTACGGAGTATCCCATCTACCAAGGTCGTAATCAGGACCTAAGCCCAAATGTAGAAATCTTCACTGTGACTTTGTCCAGCGGCTCCCCGACGAGGATGTATCTGCGGATCGGGCTTAATCCACTTCTTGTATCGGACCCGCACTCCAACGTGGTCAGCCATATTTTTCGACTTTGACCTTCCCAGAACTAGATGTCTGCAGTTGGCGCATTGATCTTTTAGGCCTAGTTTTTACCTTAAAAATTCAAAACTCCAGTTCTACTGTTTGGTGCTTTGTCATTTTGGGGACAAATAATTTAATAAAATTTGCTCTATTTTTCTAAATTGTTGTGGTATTTTTCTTGTGTTGTGTTTTCACTTTATTACTGTTTGTGTTTTATTACTGTTTGTGGGCTACATAAATAGTGTACGCATTGCTTCTAAGTTAAGCCTGACTACTTTTGTGCCAAGCTACCAGAGGGATAAGCACAGGTTAATTTAGTACATTTTGTGGTTCAGGGATTGTGGCTGTTGCTTGAACAGGGGTCACCCTCCCGTCAACCAACAATCCAATTGCTCACAAGTGACACTCAGGCGCCACACCCGGCTGAGATCTACTCCCTTTTTGGAGAATGTACAACCATCCCATATGGTAAAGCCCTTTAATGGCGCCCACCTCTCTGATGGCAAGGCATATTCAAAGCTGGAGCACTTTAAGGACAGCTGGCCACTGCCAGGTCCTTGGGCCTCTGCCTGGCCCCACACCAAACCCATTCTGCTTTTCGGCCCTTCTGTGACTATGGTAGGGGATGACAGCAGCATCCATCCCGGCCAGCCACTAGAGCCAACAGGCTTCCCAGTTCTTTCGAGGTCATAGATGCATCTCCCACAAGCCTTCTGGGGCAACCAGCCAGAGGTCAACCCAGTCCGCCACCCCAGCCCTTGGCAGCCACAGCCTTCAAACCACTTTAGTTTTCTCTTGTACCATGACGGGCACCCAGTTGTTGGCAGAATCAGACATCACCCATCCTACAAGCAGTTGATAGCATCAAAGAAGTGTGTACTTCAGGTTGTTCAGTGTGGTTAATCCATCGCTCTCTTAGAAACCCCACCACCCATACCACCATCTGTAGAACGGCTGATGGAGACCACTACTCCCTCAGGAAGTTCTGAGTACTTTAAGGACAGCTGGCCAAAGGGGCCATCCAGTGGGTGCCAGCATCAGTCATGGTTGCTATTCCCGCTACTTTCTGGTGCCAAAGAAGTATAGAGGCTTCCTCCCTATACACGACCTGTACCCTCTCAATTTCTTCTTGAAGAAGGAGAAGTTCAAGATGCTCACGTTGGCTCAGGTTCTGTCTGCCCTTGAACGCTGGAGACTGGATGGCAGTGGTGGACTTGCAGGATATCTACTTCTATATCCTTGTCCTGCCTGCCCACAGATGTTATCTGCAGTTCACAGTGGTCATGAGCATTATCAGTTTGCTGTGCTCCCCTTTGGCCTTACCAGCCCCCTTTGGGTGTTCACCAGGGTGATGGCAGTGGTTCCAGCACATCTGCAGCAGTCATGGGTTCCAGTCCTCCCAGACCTTGACAACTGGCTGTTGAAGGCAGGCTTGCCGCAGGCAGTTGTGTCCCACCTCCAGACTACAGTGAACTTCCAGCATTAACTATAAGCGTGCCAAAGTCACACCTAACTCCCTCTTAGATGCTTCCTTTCTTCAGAGCTGTTCTGGATACTGTGCAGTTTCGGGCCTATCCTCTGGAATGCCGAGTCCAGGATATTCGGGCTATGATTCTGATGTGTCAGCCTCTAACCTGGATTTCAATGAGACTGACTCTGAGACTGCTGGGCCTCATGACTTCCTGCATCCGGCTGGTAACATACATCCACTGTCATATGTGGGCTTTGCAGTGGGAAGTGAAGTCCCAGTGAGCGCAGCCTCAGGGGAATCTCTCTGACCTGGTCAAGATATGAGAGGGAACTGCAAAAGACCTGCAAAGAATGCTGATGAACTACTATTGGGCCAGGGGGAGACCTCTCTCCCTTCCCCAACCAAAGTTGACTGTAGTGCCAGATGCATATCTCGTGGGCTAGGGCGGCCACATGGCAGTGATGGAGATCAGAAGAATCTGGACTCCAGCGGACATGAAAGTCTTTCTTTCTTTCAAGGCTAGTTCAGGTGTTCTCTGACAATAACATTGCCATGTGATATTGAAGCAAATAGGATTGGGTGGGTGTGGACCCGTGTAAAGAGGCCCTGCATCTCTGTACATGGCTGGAACATCAGGGCATTTCCCTGGTGGTTCAACACCTGCCAGGTTCTCTGAATGGCATAGTGAAGGAACTCAGCTGTCAATGCCTAGTGGATCACAAATTGTGTATCCTGAGGTGGGGCAAGTCATTCTTGTGGCTCTAACTTGAACACAAGAGTATGGTAACCAAAACTCTTGAGCATGGGCATCGTACCTCTGGTGAGTCTACCCCTTTGGGAGGGGCTGCTGCTGCAAGAAGGCAGAGTTTTGCATCGGAAGCTGCACTGTCTTGCATGAAGGCTGAGCGTGACAATTAACAGCTTTTGACCTCCCTCTTGAAGTCTGTGATGTCATTCTAATAGCTGGGAATCCCTCAGCCAAGACAGTATGTGCCTGCCATTGGGACAAATATGTGGTTTGGTGTGTTTCCAAAAATGTTGATACGCTTTCTAGACTCTTATTTGAAGTTGTGTTGTTCTCTCATTGGCCCAACAAGGTGTTGCTCTGGGCACTGTTAAAAGTTACCTAAGAGCAATACCAGAATTCTTATGGTTGCCGGATCAGTCATGCCTGTTCAAGTTACCAGCTGTGAGTTGTGTTCTCAAGGGACTACAGCATATATTCCCTCCAAAACACATCATCATGCCCCAGTGGGACCTGAACCTAGTTTTAAGCTTCTTTATGTTTGTGCTTTTTGAGCCCTTCTTGCTTATTAACCATGAAAACTACCTTTCTAGTGGCCATTACATCCACCAAGATGGTTTGTGAGCTTCAAAGAATACTCTCCTTACACATCTTTCTACCCAGACAAACTGGTTCTGAAAACACGTGCCTCTTTTCTCCCAAAAAGGTTTGATGCTTTTTCATGTAGGCCATTCAATCACCTTGCTTACTTATTTGCTCTACCTCATCCTTCCCGAGTAGAAGAGGGACTCCACCAACTTTACCCAAAAAATGTTTTGTTGTTCTACATTCTGGAGAGTTCCAGGTGAATGATAAACTTTTCATTGGGTCTTTGTGGTGAAGAAAGAGAAGGCTGTGCAGAAGTAGACCATCTTACGGTAGTGCTCTGCACTAAGATCTGCTACGCAGTAACCAAGAGGCAACCCCTCTAGAGCATGCATGGTCATTCCACCAGAGCCAAGACTCGACCACTGCACTAACTGCAGAGTCTCTATCCTGAACATCTGTCAGGCTGCAGCATGGGTGTCTCTGTACACGTTTACCAAACACAGTTGCCTGGACAGTTAGCTGCATCATGAAAGACATGGAACTGGACTTTCTGGTCTAACTCTCTTCACAGACCCGCCTCCAGACAAGGATTACTTGAATATCCATTCTAAGCTGAGGAACCTGTGGGTAGAAGTCTCTATCAGATGAATGAGTTATTTACCTTCAGTAATGCCTTTTCTGATAGAAACCTAGCCGCATATTCCTTACCGATCCTTCCATCCTCCCTGCTCTGCGAATGGATTTCTCCACAGCCCTTATGAGGACCTTAGTGTCTGCACACTGGTACATCAGCATCTTTTGTGAGTCCGTGCTTCTGGCGTGGAAAGGTTGTGAAAGGTAGCTGATGTCAGGGTACTGGGGTGGCACCTGTATAGGCACCAGACACATCTCCTCCGGTGCGGATGACGCTGATGTGGAGCTCAGCAATGCCACTTACTGGTTTGCAGAGGTACTGCTCAAAAAGGTTCCAGGCCCAGCCTGACACCTGGGGAATATTTTAAGAGAAGGAATCTGCAGATAGCAAGTCTACCAAAAAAGGCGTTCCTTAAGGTACGTAACTTGTTCTTAAGGAGAGACGCATGAAATGATGGTCTTTCAGGACTAGTTTCATTGTTTTATTTATTCATTTGGCACGGGACGAGTTATTTATTCCAATTGTGACTGTATTTTAAACATTTGATGGAGATGGACAAATACTCTGAAATAATTTCAAGGCAGTTTTTAATTTTAATGTCGTCTGCATAAACTTAAAAATACATCTTACATTGACCACCAATGGTACCAGGGGACACATGTACCAATTAAACTGTAGCAGTGAAAGTACAGAGCGTTGAGCAACACCGTACGCCACACTGCAAATAAATTATTCTGATTAATCTAACGACAAACGTTGGGTTCAGTCATGGAGGAATGACGTGATCTAGTTTGCTCACTGATACAGGACTAACCTTTTGGAGTTCGAAATAGCCTTCTATAAATTTATGCGCAATTTAATATTGAGATTTATTTTAATAACCACACCAGATAAAAAATGTAAAGATCCCGAGTACAAGGAATTTACTGGAAAAAAGGCACATTCATTCCTCTTATCAGTCACAAAACGGACAGTTACGAATTCGGTGTTCTTGTTGAGATGGAGAAACTCAGTTTTAACAAACGAATTACCAGTAATCTCACAGATAAAGTCAGAACTAATTAACTGCCTTAGGTAACAAAAAGGAGATCGCATTGAAGATTGTTCATAAAGGAGGTGGGACTGGTGATCATAAACACACATTTTAATGACGATAACGTGATTCAAACACGGTGTAAGTGTGAGCACAGTTGCTTTCTACAGTTCATCGAACTCTCCTTTATTGAGGTTTTGAAGCTATCTGGTTGGTGCAGCTCTTTCTTATAATCTAATATATGAGCGCGGAGATGTAGCGATATAAAATTATAGTATAACCTGATTTGAGGATGTCTCAAGGGATTTATTCAGTTTGGTGTTGTGTGTGAACATTAGTTTGTGTGTCTCGCTATATTTTTGGGGCCGTTGAAACCTTAAGTGAATGCAAGGGTCTTCATGTTTTCCATTAGGTCTGACTCAGATCTGCAAGCATCATTTTCTGCCTACATGTTCAAGTCACTAATCAACGAGTTTTTAAAAAGCGGACAGATCTTGGTTAACCACAAAATTATTTGTAAATAGTGACAACGGACAGGTGAGTTTATAAACTGAAGATATTGTATTTAGGTAAAGCTAAGCTAGAGATTAGCACTAGGCTCACCGAGCACAAGAGGAATATAAGAACTAAAATATCAAGTCCTCTTTGTCAGTCCACATCGAATTAAAAAAATATATATAAACCAACCGAAATTTCAGATATTAGACGTTGTACCCCCGAGGACTGATAGGGACTTGAGGAAAACATTGTTTCAGTAAGAAGTTTAATGGATGAAAAAAATCCGCAGTTTACAGCCAAGTGGGGAATTGATCGAGATGAAATGGCTTGCTTTTTGTAATTGTTGCCTTGTAATTCTTTTGATGTATCTTCCACAAAATAAGTATTCCACACTTTTGATTTTCTGTTGTTATAAATACTCTTCTGATTTGCTAGTTCCCCTTGGATCCCGTAACAACTTTCCAGTTTGATTTAATACACCATTGTGGAACTCCAATTGACGGTCATAATTTTGCTATCTGCAAATACAGTATGACTTGGGTTGCTTACAAAGTGATTACAGGTCTTTTCGACTGCCCTCCTGTATCTGTCCCAGTATTTTTCATTGGCTAAAAACATTTTTCTAGGAGGTATTGGCACAGCCACACTCTGTGACAAGGATTGTGGTACACGGTGGTGCCAGTCTAACTCACATGCTTCCTGCGAGGTCCATAGCCATGTACTAGTCTACATCACTCTGGTGTTTCCCTAATTGGAATTAGCAGAAGAAAGGTCTCACACCAGTAGCACTAAGCATCATGGCAAACCATTACCTGAATCTTGGACACTTGTTGCACTTTGCCCGTAGTAGAATAGTCTGCCATTCATCATCGAGACCCAACCGGACGTATGATGGAACAATGCATGCATATATCACGCCTGCATTTACAACACTGTCTTAATAACTGCATCTTTACCGCGCATGCCTTTACAACTAATTCTCCCCCACCCTGTCCTCTTACACCTGATACCATACTCCACCCCGCCCAAGCCCTTAAACCTGCCCCTTTCACCCGTGCCCTGAGCCCTACACCCCGCCCTGATCCCTAAAAGTAACTCTGCCCTGTCCTAAAAACTACCCCGAACCCCCACCCTGAACCCTAAATCCTACCCCACCCTGTCCTAAACACTACCCCAACCCCCGCTCTGATCCCTGAAACCTACCCCGCCATGTCCTAAAAACGACCCTGACCTCCTGCCCCTCCCCTGAACCCTAAAATCTAGCCTGCCCTGTCCTAAATATTACCCCTGAGCCCCCGCCCTGATCCATAAAATCTACCCAAACTTAAAAATGACTCCGACCCCGCGCCCAGTCCTAAAAACTACCCCGACCCCTCTGCCCCCACCATGAACTGTAAAACCTACCTCTCCTGTCCTAAAAGTTACCTGACCCGCCCGCCCTGTACCCTAAAACCTACCCACCCCTGACCTAAAACTACCCCGACCCCCGCCCTCTTCCAAAAATAACCCCAAACTGCCTCCCCAAACCGAGCTCCACTTACCTCTTTCTGCTCCTTCCTATTCTGCCCAGACACCTAGACCGCTTTTTCTGCTGTTACCATGCATATGCGTAGTAAACGGATGCATGGTAAACGCATATGCATCGTAATAGCAGCGTGGTCAATGCATAGTATTGCAATGACCGCGTTGTAAGTGATGTTTCCTAACCTAACCTAGCACTACATATAATCCTTGCATGAATGTTCAAATCTCTGCATAGGTCTGTAGAATGCAGCAGTGATCATAGTCTCCTCACATTTCTATTCAGCTTTGGCTGGGTTGTAAGAGCAATATCATGAACACAGTTGTTGCCCTCCTCTGCAGTCAGTCTGTAGACTCCTTTGTCAGAGCCTCTCCAGTGAACTAGTAACACCTCCTGTTGCTTTGTGTGGCCACCTGCATCCCTGCACACCCCACGGTGTGCCTCCAGCAGCCATGCTTTGTACCACCCTGCTTCAGCCATACTGTGACTCTCTCCCATGCATCCCTTTGGTGTGTTAAATTTGTGTTTAGTATGTCCTTATACTAGTAGAGAAGCAAAAGGCATACAACCATTAACCTGTTGTTAAGGCCTAATTTCTTGTGTGCCATCATAAGGGTATGCAAGTGAGAGATGACATGAATAGGTGAATTTGCCAATATGACTTGTGAAAATTGTGACTTTTCTAAATAGGGAGGAAAAACGTGCTGTAGTTGCTTCTGTTTTTGGGCACAGTTACCCACTGGATATTGGACAGGTGAAAAGGAGAGTGTAAAGAACTCCAGTGTGAGTTTGTCTCACAAAAACGAACTGGTAGTTGACTATGTGATCTTTTACACATGTTAAGTAATGAACAAATATACCCACAAGCCTTCCCTCAGTTCCAAGCTTGGATGGCACAGGACTCAGGGCAGAGGACAAGACACGACTCAGGTGCAAGGAAGACACTGAAAACCAGAACCAGTAAGTTGGAGAAGGAGAAAAAGATGAAGAGGAGGAGGAGGAGGATGACACCATCAAAAGTGGGCTCACCCAGAGAGAGACAAGGGGCCTTATTTAGAGTTTGGCAGACAGAGTACTCTGTCAAAGATTTGGCAGATGCCATGTCCACAGTATTCTAAGTACATTATAATCAATGAGACATGATTACAGCAGATGGGACATCCGCCACTTTTGTATAAAACTCTTAAGTAGAATCACAGGTACTAGACAAATAAATTCCAAGTGGAGCTCAGCGACAGAAGAAGAGTTGGTGAATTTCAGTATCACATACCAAAAGAATTCTGACAATGGGCTCCTCCTCCTTACCAGGCAGGACAACCAGTGGTGTTTGCTTCACCTTCTGGGCCAGATTCCACCATCAGTACCATTGACCAGCCCCCGGAAACACAAGAGTCTGAAGCTGTCTCTCCAGTTGCCCTTCCTCCAAACTAGACTGGCCAACTAGCACACCAATGGTTGACTGTGCCCTTTTCCCTGACACCCATAAGGCCCCAAATGTCTGCTACCTCTGTGCCATAAACATATCAGAAGGAATTCTAGGAACCCATGAAGCAGGTGCTGATGGGCAGCAGGCCATCTTGCAGGACCCTAATAATGTAAGTGACAACATTGTCGCTGTGCTTAAGGACTTCTGCCCTGCCTTCTCCCTTCCAACCCACTTAGTCACAACCACTGTGAATGTCTGCCCCTTGTTCATCTCACCCAGTGTGTACCAATCCTCAGGAGGTATCAGGACCTGCCCCACCAACCACCATGCCGGCGCCTAAGGAGGTGGTTGAAGAGACCATGAACTAAGACATTGATAATGCTCAGGACCTCCTGACCCCACAACCAGTACACTAATAAAGAGACCATATCTGGGTGAAAGAAGTAATTTTGGGCCTGATTTAGAGTTTGGCGGGTGGGGTTACTCCATCGCAAACAAGATGGATATACCATCCACCGTATTACAATTCCATTCTGACCTATCAACATCGTAATATGATGGACAGATATCCGTCACATTTGGGACAGAGTAACCTGTCCGCCAAGCTCTAAATCAGGCTTGTTATCTTTATGTTGCACAAGTCTGGACTTTTGTTTGTCCTTGACTTTGATTTGGAACATCTGTACTTCTATTATGACTTTTCATTTTGATGTTTGACTTTATTTTGCCTGATTCCCCTTTTGGACTGTGTAAGTATATTCTCCCTTTACATCCCTATATTTATATTGATTTGCCTCTCTCTTCCAAGTTTTCCTAACTCAGATATTTTTTTAGTTAGTTATCTTCTTCTCTTAGACTTTTCATCCCAACCTTTGTCACTTTTTCTCTTACCTTATGCCTCCTTACTGTCCTCAATATTTGTTACATTCAGATAAACATTTTTAGTCACAGATTTTAACTTGAGTGTGTTTTCATGGTTTGCATGTTAATGGATATGTGTGTGATGATTGACAGTGCACAGCACATAAACCTATACTTATTTCAGTAGTACTATGTTCCCATGTGTAAGGTATAGGTATCCATAACATAGGACCCAAATATAGCAGGGTGCAAATGGTATTTCTTAAAGATTGCAAGGACAGTACCAACACACATTTACAGTTGTGGAAAACACACACGTAGGGAGATTATGTATGAGGATGGGGAAGGGATTGTGTGAGAAAATTAATTATTAATTGTGGTGGATTAGAGTCCACCACCAGTTATAAAGTCACTTATCTGTTAAATCCAGTCAAAGGTTTCAGTGATTTAAACCAGAACTCCATCCCTGGATGCTATGGCACAGAGCAGACATGCTAAACCTCAAGAAAATGTGTAAAACATTTAGCAATAGCAAAACAGTTAAAAAATTGAAAGCACAGCACAATAGAAATCCGAGTCCAATTTAGAAAAATAGAGAAGAATATAATAGGAAAAATTACACCAAAAGGACAAAAATCCATTGAGGGGAACCAAAGATATGAATTTTAGCTACTGTAAGTAAAAATATCCCTTAGAATCACTAAGTGCCAATGACAGACTATAATTGCAGTAGACTGGGACCTAGATGTGAATATCAGGCTGACTGCAATTGACCATGGGTCGGATATTCCAACTAGGCTTGCCCCGGTCAGAGATTTTACCTTGGGATTGGGACAAGATTGCAGGCTGAATTTGAGGAAGTCCTCTCGAAGTTGGATAGTCATTGGATGAGGCCCCATTAAAGCCGTTGGTTTTGGTGGGAAAAGCTAGCTCTTAGTGGGAAAATTCAAATTTCATGCTTGAGGAAGTCCTTGTATTGGTCTGAAACTTTTGGAAACTTCACCCTGTCAAGAGTTCTATGTTCTTACATAGTAACTTTTTGGAGCTCAGAATCCTTCAGTGGGGAAAGGTTGCAGGATGTATCCAATAATGAGTACCACAAGGCTGGATACCTTATCGACGAAGGCCCTCAGAAATCGATTTGTTGGTGCAATGAAACTCCAAACAGGAGAAACCCGCTTCTTCATCCCAGCAAAGTCACATCTTGGACTGGTTGGGTGAGGTGATGGGTCCTTTGGCTCAGAAACAGCACCTGTGGAGGCAGAGGCAATTAGCAGGGTCTATTTCCATTGCTGTTGACAGTTAGGCACTTCAGTGAAAAAGCCCCATGCAGCTTGTTGTGTCCCTTCACCACTGAGGCAGTCAGCAAACTGACCCTTGCAGTCTACGTCTTTGAACTGTGTACTAGTGGGAATAAGTCCAGCCTTTCAGATATTCTCACAGGTCTCAAACAACAGGTGCAGAAAGTGTTCTGAGGAGGGTGCCTTTGGATGCCACATTTATGACTGGCACCAGCTAGTGGATGGGGGTTACTTCTGGCTCCTCCCTAACCAATGTGAGAAAAGCTCTCAGGGTTAACCCTACCCATGTTTTTAGCATTTCCTGTTTGCTCTGCTGCAAACAATCCCACAATGCACCTTGCTCCTAAAATTCAAGATTGCGAACCCCTTCATCATCTCTGCACAGCCTCTGTGCCCACCCAGAGGAGTGACCAGAGAAATGAGCAGTCCCATCATTTGTGGTTGCTCAAAACTGGTTCTGGGCCTAGGTCTCCTCCCACTGAGCTTGGAGCTAGCTCGGCTCAGAGGACAAACATTTGCCTTCTTCAGGTCTTACCTTACATTTAGTTTTAAAAAAGCATGTCCCTTTAAAAGGTAATGGTTACTGTCACCCTAATTGGTCTTTCTGCAGGGGAAAGGAAATGATCTTCCCACACCGAGGTCATTTTCCCTGCTCTGGAAGCAGTTTTCACACCTCATTAAGGCCAAGTACTGGCTCTGTCGCTGCCGGGGAACTAATGGAAGTTAGCCTTCAAGAGCTTGAGGCAGGGATAATGTAACTTTCTAAAAGTCACTTTTCCTAAATATGTATTACAAATATAACTTTACCATTAGATTGGGTTTAAATAAAAATTAACAATAGTGGTTGAATCAATTTTCTATCTGGTCCCAAATTCGAGCTATCAGAATTAATATTTTAATCTATACTCTAGTTTTCTCATAGAACAGAGTGTGCCTTCCAAAGTGAAAATAGCTATTGGGGTCTAGTCACTCTTGGGACATGGCAATATTGAATTTCTACATGTCACATTTTTAAATACCTTGCATCCTATTAATTGTTTTAGTTATTAATATTGAAGAGGGAGGTTGCTATGTAACAATGGACATAGAGTGGGATCTGGATTAGGTTAAGCACCAGAGCCAAGTTGGTTTGTGAGGCTGGTCGGCCCTGCAGGTTATTGTTGGTTACCAGTTGCTTCATGCGCATGACTTGATGTTGTAGCTTGAGGCAAACCGTGTGATTGAGGTCCTGTATGAACTGCAATATATCAACAGGCATCCTTTTCCTTCAACACTGGAGATGTACCTCGTTCACCTTAGTGAGGTCCTGGACCCTTTTGTCCAGCTTCTCGAAGTTCTTGATCTGCCACTCCATCAACCTTTGGAGGTCCTGATTGCAGGTGTCAATATTGCCTTGATGGCTGATGATGGAACACATGCAGCCGCCCCCATTTCATGAGCCTTACACCACACAGTGGCCACAACCACTATAAGGCTAGCTCTTGCCCAAGCAATCCCCTCTCCTACCCAGCTGTTGACCCCATCCAAGTATTCACAGCCTTCTGCCATATCCCTTGTTGGCCTCTTCTTCGAGGATCAACAGCTGTGTGTATTGTTAAGTGGGAGAGACAGCTCATAGCATGAGCATGTGATTGGGCTTGATTATGTCCTAGCAACTCAATGAAAGCTGTAAAAATTACATAGAAGTTTTAGTAACTAAGAAGACTCTGCCAATTCACTCTATTGTCAGTGAACAAACTAGCTTGTTATGCCCAAGTTTAAAATGGCCTAATTCACTTATGCAGTAATAATTTGGTTACCCTTGGAAATGGCAATCAGTCGCCATAGTGATCACTATGTGGGCATACAGACAAGGCATAAGTTGACCACAGCCCTCTCCCGAGGAGCATACCAAGTTGCAGGAGGACACTTTGCTTCTGGAATGAGGTAATGTTGCAGCGAGTGCTCGAATCAAGATGGTGGTCGTTCTTCCTCTCTTGAATTTACCAACCAGGAGTGGGACAGTACACCATAAAACACCATGTTGAGTGCTACGTGGAATGCCCGCAAAGATTAGTGGGCAAAGTTTCATTCTGTAGTGAATTTAGGCTTCCTGTAAGCTTAGTAAAGGGGGTCAGGATGTCTGGCAAGATTTGATTCGCGTTTAAAGACCATAGTGATTCTTCTGGGTATTCTTTTTTAGGAAATTTAACCCATTTTCCTACTCATTATTCAAACCCGAAGGGTATGCATTTAGCCTGCAGTGGAGACACACATTAATTACCAAGGCAGAACTTTATTCAAAATAAGTTATATGTAAGAGTTCTGTCCAAATATTTCATTTGATTTGTATAAGTGAGGGATACAGCCAATAATAATTAATTCTGGTTAACAAAATTGGTAAACCTTGACAAATCCTTTAGGTATGTTTTGATAGCATAAGTGCTTCTTTATTGACTGGCATGTTTTTGTACGTGTGGTTGCCTGATTGGTTGGTTGGGCATGTGAATGTACAAATGAATTACGTGCTGGATAAACAGATGAGTGAGTGCACAAATGGGTTAATTGTGAGTGACCGAGAGCATCACTAGTCTCCCTTTTAGTGCAGCATTAGTGTACAACTCTTTCCCGAGCAAAGTAATGTCTGTCTCGTAAAACTTGCCTCTGTGACAGTTTCGCTTGGACTTCAACCCTGACTACAGTACACAAACTTCAAATAACGGTGGCCAGTGATGTCTAACACATCTTTAACAATGTGGATCTTGCATGCTTTTCTATTTTATGAGACCATTAATCATGTCATCCTACTAGAAACCATACGTTTCTCCAGAGCATGAGTGGTCTTATTCTGGAACGATTGACTCTTTATTTCCCAAGTCCACCCTCGTTGCAATCCCACAGGGCCCCATCTTTGTTCTTCTGTTCTTCTTCATTATACCTGGAGCCCCTCTAAAATTCTTCTTGGTGAGCGAAGCATCTCCTGCTATCAATTTGCTGGCAACAGGCAACTGTACATTCATTTCAATTCAATTGACAACACACTGCTGACCTGACGAAGTGCCTCTTCGCCAAGTAATCTTGGATGACACAGTACCACATAAAAGCGAATCTGGATAAAGCTGTTTCTACCCCTTTCCTGTGACTATAGCAGCACTGACGAGATTGCCAGGCTCTGAAGGAACCTCTCAAAAGCTGGACATCACTGCCAAGTCAATAGTTATCTACTCGCACATCAGTAACCTCCTTAAGAAGACCCAGCACAAAGCCAGACTTCTTCATAATAACAAGCTCTACATTCGCAAGGTAGATTTTAAACATATAATACAGGCACTTGTGGTTGTCTTTATAATCTGTGCTTCTGTCCCACTTGTAAAAAAAAACAGCTTCCCACTCAAAGCCATTCACAAAGAAACACGTCTCATCTTAGGCTGTCGCAAATGTGACTGCATTAACCCGCACCTGAAGTCTTTTGTGTGGTTAGTCTTAGAGGACGGCCCCACATACAAAACAGTTTGCCTTGTTCCCAAGGCAGGTGAGCACTGGATTCCAGAATCTCAGAAACTCCTAATTTTAAGTGACTAGCACTTGATTATGAGCCAGACAGACTTTTCACCTGGCATTTATGTGACAAGCTAACCTGTCCTGCTCCATCCTCGCATAAGGTGTCCATTAGTAGCATCATTTACGCGATCGTCCCATTATTCAGAATTCGTTCTTCTGTCTCATTATGCAGTATGGTTTCCTATATCCTGAGGGAAAGGCTCCCCTGCACATGCTCGTACAGTGCTGGATTTCTTCTTATGAGATCATTTGTCCACACATTTTGTTTGCATAGCACAAGTGGTGCACTAAACCGAACACAAGAATCATGGTGAGCAAAAAGGAAATTAGCAAAACCTGCATCACTCCAGGTGCCACAGTGTACATTTTGAACACAAAGAATTGGGACACTTCTTCTTGTGACATTGCTTCATGTGCGTTTATCAGTCTTAAAACATACCTCAATTTCTTTTGTATTCACTCTTGCAAGTATAGTGTTTTTACCAGCATTTATACATTCTTTTATTTCTTCAAACTGGTGACAGTACTAAAGAAGCCTGTTCACAGGAAGCAGTGGCCCATCATAGCCTCTGAGAACCAAGAATGAGGGCCAAGAAGTTTCAGGTGACCTTGTCTGCCACTCGCTGTGCGTTTTCATTGACATGTGGTAAATAAGAGCGTGTCCTTCATCCTCCCTGCAGACTCTTCTCCATTCTGCTTCTCTAAAATTGACATATACTGGGCGTATCAGGCAGATACAATCAATCCAGGACTCATAACTGTGGGTTGATCAGCATCTGGTTTAATCAATATTGATTTATTTATGTATTTATTATAATGTGCAGTTAATTAAAACCATTACATGTACCGTAACTCAAATAACATACATCACAGTTCCGCGCCAAGTCCAAAATAAAAAATGCATTTAAATCATCTTTTAAAATGCTACTAGATAGTCAGGCAACTAAAAACCGTAAGTACATATTACAGGCTTGGAATTTCTTGTAAGTCTCAACCATACAATCACCTGAGTCTTTCCTGTCTCTATACCTATCTTCACAATGTCATTACAGCTTCTTGTTAAATTACCAGAAAATGCTCAATACAGTATATTCTAGCAGCTATATAGTGGCATGAACATATACCTTCAATATTTGGCAACAGAGATCAATAAATGCTCGTCAAGTTTCAGGTGCAAAATAGTGGCATGAACGCATACATTCAATGACCAAAAATGTTCAAAGTCAAGATGACAAAGCTGTATGCCTCCAGTAGGTTGTAAAGTGCTTTGTGCCTATTGACCAGTTTGATGGAAAAAATTATTAAATTTAAAACCTATCATTCTATAATTTTTTTGGGAACTCACAATTTAGCACGAAATAAAAACGTTAAATAAATTAATAATAGACCCTTGGACGTATTGAATGAAAATTATCAACAAGCATCAAATTATAAGCTCTAAAAATGTTCTGTATTATGAGTGCAACTGCATTAGTCTTATTTCAGGAGCATGTGCTATTCCCTCAAAGCCATACCTGAACAAAACAACAAAAGGGCATGTTGAAAGAGTCACAAGTGGCCTATGAAGGTCTTGGCGTGCATTGTTAAAAATCTTACCAGTTTGCAATTTATCTGCAGATCAGCTGGGTCCAAAGCTTTCATTACAGCTGGCCTGACAGGATCGGACACCTCGCTTAGCAAAAGCAGGTTTCAGCAGTTGGAGACGAGCTTTGTCTTTAGGCTGGACAGATACAGATCAAGTGAACAATGTCCTCTTTCTCTGCACCACACAGTCTACACGCAGGGGCGGCTTGCGGTGGTAACGGGGTGGTGTGGCGCGCACTGGGGAGGAGAGGGTGAAATGAATTTAAAAAACAAACTTGCCTTAATTGTAGCCGCCACTGGCGTCAAGACCGCACTGCACCTCTCCTCGTCTCTGCCGACAGCCTGCACGCACAGGCTCCCAGCCAGCCCTGCGGCTAATCCTGAAGCTGCTCAAAGCAGCATCAGGATTGCCTGGGAGCGCCCAGCCAGGGTGCTCCCAGGTAGACTGGGAGCCTGTCCAGGCTCTCTCCATCTTGGCAACTGGGTTGCTGGGCTGGACAGAGCCTACTGTGCATGCATGTTTGGCTGGCCCGAAGTGGCTGGCCAAACATACATGCGCAGTGAGGGGGAGTGCTGTGCACTCCCCCTCAGTGCTCATAACAACCTGTGGACCCATCCCTTTGACTAAAAACGATAATTAACATAGTTTATTATCGTTTTTAGTAAAAGGTTTTGCAGCAGCTGGTGCTGGCTGGGGCGACGCTCCTCCCACCTAGTCTAGGAGCAGCACCAGTCTACACAATGTCATACCACCATTCTTCCATGCTGGCTAATCAGCATCTGAAAGATGTATACAATGAATGGTTGAGGAAGGGTTACTTTATCACCTCTCTGTCTCTTTAAGTATAGATGATATAAGGTCTGTTACACAGCTAAATCTGTGTCTAGCCAGACCTACAAATGTCTTTCATAGAGTTAAAGATACAATATCAATGTGGGAAATAAATTATTTTTTGCTAATTCACTAAAGTCACAAGGGTGTAAAGTGGCATAAGTTTGGGCTCTTTTTTTTCTTGTCAATTACAATGACCTACTTTAGATATAACCTCTGCAGAGTTGACAACCAAATAAATGAATAAACATACAAAGGTGAGCATGGGTGAGCATGTAGCTACTAGCATCTGAAAGATCAGTTGCTGGGTCAGATCAAGGAACACAAAAATAGCCAGATATTTAATAAACCCCGCTGTCGGGGGCAATACCTAGTGAAAACAACATTTCAGTACAGAACATTTAAAAAATGTATGACATTATTGGGAAACACTCCTATGGCTTCTATTGATGAGTAATGTGAAGGGGTAGGGGTAACTTGACACAGAGTTCAGCATGCCCAATGTAGGCTTTTGTTTGCTATTGCATTTCAAAACGCCAAAAGCAGAATAAAGTGACAAGTTGTATGTAGCTTCAATAGCTGCGCTTGACTGAGATATATATGGCATATTGGACAGTACAAATCCAGCCTTGAAAAAAAAACAAGCAAATGCAAATCATTGCACAGAACACAAAACGTGTGTTGAAAATTCGATTAATAAATTGCTATGACTATGGAAAATGCTTGATTGAGGTATTGCTATATTGTCATAGATTACTAATGATGAATTGATCGCAATATTTGAGAATACTGTGCGTTTGTGACAACGATGTCTAAAAACTCTTTGACAAGATATACTCCAAAACAGCACAGAAACTACGAGCATTTGACCAAATATCATTCTCACCTAATGGACTCTGCTCTGTACATATATGGTCTTAGTCCATCA
Source organism: Pleurodeles waltl (assembly GCF_031143425.1). NCBI lineage: Eukaryota > Metazoa > Chordata > Amphibia > Caudata > Salamandridae > Pleurodeles > Pleurodeles waltl. The sequence continues at coordinate 829,205,647 of NC_090436.1, read as the reverse complement.
AGCAATTTTGTTCATTTATAATTTTTGTAAACAAATATTACGCGACTTTTGCAAATGGAAAACTGTCCTATAATGCTCCTTTCTATACGAAGTTCCCTTTTTTTACTGGGTTAAGGTTGTGCCCATTTCAACTTTCCTAGCTTCCCAATACCACAGATGCACCTAAAAGGGTTACACTGAGAAATTTTCCACACACCAAGGCCCATATTTACACTTTGGCCCATATTTATACTTTTTGGCGCAAAACTGCGCCAACGCAGTTTTGCGTGAAAAAAATTAGCGCCGGCTAACGCCATTCTGAAGCGCCATGCGGGCGCCGTATTTATTGAATGACGATAGCCGGCGTTAGCCGCCGGCGATGTCTGGTGTGTGTTAAAAAAAACGACGTACACCAGGCAGCGCCGGCGTAGGGGGAAAATGGCGTATGGGCGTCCACAAATGGTGCAAGTCAGGCTGAGGCAAAAAAATCGCCACAACCCGATTTGCGCCATTTTTTTACGACGCCCATCCCCCATTGAAATGACTCCTGTCTTAGCAAAGACAGGAGTCATGCCCCCTTGCCCAATGGCCATGCCCAGGGGACTTCTGTCCCCTGGGCATGGTCATTGGGCATAGTGGCATGTAGGGGGGCACAAATCGGGCCCCCCTATGCCACAATTTTTTCAAAAAAAATACTTACCTGGACTTACCTTAATGTCCCTGGGGTGGGTCCCTCCATCCTTGGGTGTCCTCCTGGGGTGGGCAAGGGTGGCAGGGGGTGTCCCTGGGGGCAGGGGAGGGCACCTCTGGGCTCATTCTGAGCCCACAGGTCCCTTAACGCCTGCCCTGACCCAGGCGCTAAAATCCGTCGCTAATGCGGGTTTTTTAGACCCGCCCACTCCCGGGCGTCATTTTTGCCCGGGAGTATAAATACAACGCATATGCATCGGAGTCATTTTTTAAGACGGGAACGCCTACCTTGCATATCATTAACGCAAGGAAGGTGTTCACGCAAAAAAATTACGCTAACTCCATGAACTTTGGCGCTAGACGCGTCTAACGCCAAAGTATAAATATGGAGTTAGTTTTGCGTCAAATTTGCGTCGAAAAAAACGACGCAAATTCAGCGCAAACGGAGTATAAATATGCCCCTTTATTTTTCGATGCATTTGCGTCTTTTTTTTTACAGAAAAGCGGCGCAAACTGAGAAAATATAGGGGTATATTTATACTCTGTTTGCACCGAATGTGCGTCAAAAACTTTGACGCACATTCGCCGCAAACCTTGCCCGATATTTAAACTATGACCCCTGATCCCGCGGACTTAAAAAAACCTACGTGTGCGTCATTTTTTGGATGCAGGAAACCGCCTTGCGTTAATGACATGCAAGGTAGGTGTTCCCATCCAAAAAATGACCTGTGGGCCTTATTTATACTCCTTTGTCATTTTGAGGCACAGGAGGGGGCGGGCCTTGAAAAACGGCGCACAGCCTGATGTGCCCATTTTTTAACGCCTGGGTGAGGGCATGTGTTAAGGGACCTGTGGGCTCACTTCCATGGTCTCAGACCATGGAAGTAGTCTGGAGGTGACCTTCCCTGCCCTCAGGGACACTCCCTGCTACCATCGCCCACTCCAGGAGGGGACCCATCCCAGGTAAGTACAGGTAAGTTGAGGTAAGTATTATTTTTTTATTTTTTAAAGTGGCATAGGGGGGCCTAATTTGGGCCCCCCTACATGCCACTGTGCCCAAAGGCCATGCCAGGGGACAGAAGTTCCCTGGGCAGCGCCATTGGGCAAGGGGGCATGACTCCTGTCTTTGCTAAGACAGGAGTCATTTCAATGGGGGTTGTTTGTCAAAAAATGGCACAAGTCCGGTTTGAGCCATGATTTTTTACTCAAATCTGACTTACACCATTTTTTGACGCACAACCCCCATTTTCCCCTACGCCGGCGCTGCCTTGTTTGAGTCATTTTTTTTTATTCTTACCAGCCCGCAGCACCGGCTTAAGTCAATCCTTGAATAAGGCGCCCGCATGGCGCGTAGGAATGACATTAGCCGGCGGTAAAAAAAATGTTGCAAACCAGCGCCGCCGCTGGTTTGCGTCAAAAAGTATAAATATGGGCCATAATTGTATTTTGTACGTTTGCACCGCTTTGCGGCGCAAAAACATTATACAAATGGGCACAAATCCCTTCACGGTTATTCCGTAGAAACAGGGTAGCGCTTCTGGTCCTTGTCAGAGACATAAGGCGTTATACTATGGTTCAATATAGCACAGTGCAACATCCCTTCGAAAAGCTTTTCAACTACCCCTTCTTTCCATCCCCCCATTAGCAGAATACACAACCATCTTAACAAGTTTCAGTGCTTTAGGACAGGTAATTTTTGTATGACACCCACCTCTCTATTTTTTGGACACCCGTCTAGTTAGGCTTGTTCCAGGGGTTCACGAGAGAACCCCTCAAGCACGGACCTTACTAGCCAACACCAGTGTACCTGCACAAGGAAGCGGCCTTGACAGAAGTTCACATTAATGCATCATTCATTAAAGATATTCGATAGAATAAACATTTATGATTTCTTTATTTGCACTTTCTGTAAGTGAGACTCTATCTTTCGATGCAGAATGACTCCTAGCATTACTTTGAGGTGGGGAGTGGTAGTGTGACAGCAAACAACGATTCTTGGGAACACTATCACAGTGTAATGCGAAAGGAAAACATTTCCTGGTAGGGAAAGAACGCGAGCAGGTTTGCTTCCCGATAAGATAGTGGAGGACCTTTCACCAGATATAGCAAGCCACAGCATAAAGCCCTGAATAGACATGTATTTACTAATCCCAAGGAAGTAAATGACGTGCATTTACCCCACGGCTTATTTCAAGGTACCCAACAGCCCATTGCCCCTTAAATCCAATCCATGTGCGTGACTTTCATTTGCTAAAGGGGGAAGTCACCCACAAAATACTTACATAATAAGAGGGTGTAGCACGAATGTTTTGATTTGCAGAGCAGGAATCTGAGTGCACGCGGTTTGCGTCACAGCATATGTAATCATTCTTTTGAAATACAGGATTATCTGAACATTTCAAGCAAAACAATTGGACGATTGCCTGGGTCTAAGGATTTAAATCACTAACTTCTCCGTGAAAACATCTTAAATCTTATTTCGTTTCTCTGTACCTAAGGCCATTTTTTTCTTGTATTTGTTACAGCACAGACCTACGTCGATTATATGATAGTAGCAACATTCAGAACATAAGGTGATGTTGAACAGTGTGTGGGTGGATTTGGAGGGACGGAGGAGTGAAACCGAATTACTGAAATCAGGGGCCTAATTATATGCTGTAGGACTGCTCACGCTCCACTGCAATTTTGCTCTGGCATTAGCTCTGCTTGAGAAGTGCAATGACATTTCCACTGATAGTAAGTTGGTGAAAGTGCGAAGAAGATGTTGGTGCAAAATTGTCCTAGCATCAAAAGAGTCTTTGTACACTGACATCTGGAGACCTGGGGTAGGTTTAGGTACACTAGCTGGAGAGTGGCTTTTTTTCGTTTGTGCTGGTTTGCACTGATAGGTTTCTAGCACTACATTACATAATTGCAGTGCTATGTATTGTTTCATTTGTATAGTGCTTCATAACCCTGGTAAGGCTGCGAAACACTCTGATTTGCATCTGTTCTTGGTCATCCAATCGCAGTGTATGGCTGGACTCGTGAGGGAGGGTGTGGAGTTCGGAGAGATGCTGCAAATGTAGTGCAGTGAGAGTCAGAGAGCCTAAGTTTATAGAGTTGTAGAGAGGGTCTGGATAGATGCAGTCTCACTACCCTGGTTATTAATTTACTTGAATAGATCATACTCTGGATATTATGTTTATGTTGATGAAAGCAGCCAAGTTTTCCGGTAAAGAAGATGATTGTCAATTCTTATTCATGCTGGTATTGAATTCTAGCGATTGGCAGACTAGATGGAAAGGGAGGTTCCACCTGTTTGTATCTTTTTAAAAGGAGGCCCTACATGTAAAGGGCAAGCATAGAAGGGCCTAGCTTGATAAAAGATGTACAGCTTTTGTTGACAGAATAGGGGCCCAGTTCTGTGGAATGATCAGAAAGCTATTCACATTATTTTAAATGTGATTTGTAAGGCTACTGGAGCCAGTATGGGGAAAAGCGAGTAGACCTGACCTGGGCAGTGATTGACAGTTGTGCTAGATTCTCTGTAGTTTCCAAAATATTTTTGGGTGTGCTCTAAGATATGTTTCATTGGCATGGTCAAAATGGGAGATCACTAGAGTGATAGTTGTTTGGATCTTCTTTGGAAACCCAGGGCATAGCAAAGCTAAACAAAGGCATTTAATTATGTGAAAGCATCATTTAAGTACTTGATTTACTTGTATTATGGTCACTTATATACTCCTGGATTTGTCCAAGTATGGTGGTGGTGGTTATTCCTAAGCTCAAATTGTTGAGGAGGATTCATCCAGTCGCTATAAACAAGAATGTCTGTTTCTTATGTGTTGAGCTTGAGGTAATACTCGAACATCCAGTGATTAACTGTTTGCAGGCATTTTCTTGGGTTGCAGGAGCAAATATCAGATGAGCTTTTCAGCCTTACAAAAATGCGCATGTTCTCAACTTAGTTATAACAGCTGAGATTAATGGATGAAATGATTTTGGCCAAGATGATTGGGCCCTGTGGTTCACATACTGTGGACTGCAGTAGCTCAGAAGAGCAGGGGGTAGTGATATGGTGAACATCTTGTCCACAAGGTATGGAGTGTGAATGTATTGAGTCAGGAAGCCTCCATGCCAGTGTGGTGAACCATGTTCAAAGCCAATACAGTTGAAAGAGGCTCGCTGTTCCACAACTCTGGTTGTTTTAGTACAATTCCAAACTGCAATCAGTGATGCTTTTAAAGGTGTGCTATTCTATGCCTGTCGTTGCTGTTTTGCAGCAGCATATGCCAATGCTTTTTATTGTTAACTAAAATATTCATACACTGATTTTTTGTTTCTTCATAAAAGCACTACTGTCCGCCACAAAAAGAAATACAGCAAAAAAGCTCGCCTTTATATTACCCGATCCAATGTTAAGTGAAACTTCGGTGGGAATTAGTACAGTCAACAGATAACTTCATCGCCCTGGCAATTTAGGAATTCGACCCCAGGTTTAAAAGTCAGCAATGTAAGCCTTCAAAGCACATCACCACAATTGTAAAAGCAGTTGCAACACACTGAAATATGGAGCCACAAGTTTGACCCTGTAGTTCTGCGTTTTAGTCACAGTTTCACGCTAAGGTGGCAACTTGAATAGTGTATGACAGAGACTTGGCTTTTGCAAGTAATTTCAAGATTCTCTCTTTTTTAACATCACACGTAGCAGAATAATTGTGCTTATTCCTTTCCTTCTGTTGGAAGAACCTTTTCAGTGGTTCTCTAAGTTACTATCGAATACTTTTAGTCCTGATGATGGACTTGTGTATTTGTACAACAGGAGACAAAACGTTTGACATACATTCCACTACTTTCACATAGAGTTATCCTCGTTGGGACATATCCTACACCACACAGATAAGCTCTCCAGAAATGTTCCTTGTATCAAAAGTGGATTACACACTTCTTTCTCAGTGAAACACTATACGGAAATATGTACAACCAATACTCTGGATATATGTGTATATTTTGTTTTTGTTGTTAAAAGAACCCCTTGAACTGTCTCCTTCGAATACATACCAACTGATTTTCATTATATTGCTGGTATGTCTGCTTCTTCATTTTCGTGTTTTTGTTGCACGAGTCTGTAATATCAGATATCTGATTAAATCTTGTGAATTTCATTCATTGTGTTATAGGATTTTAAATGCATAAATATTTATATACCGTATTACTTTGTTTTTATAGAGAATACGACTATTGGCCATTTACTTTTGTTTAGTTTAATTTTAGAAAGTTGGCATTTTCCTGCCTAAGCAAAATGCGCCTATCTGCCAATGTTCCGTGTCACCTGACTGTTGATGGCTCTCCTATGGTGAGAGATGTATTGCTCCTAGACAGTGGAGAAAGAGCTTGGGTGTGAAGAGATACTTTTCCCCTGACCGGATGGCCATCTAGCCTGAGCCCAGGAACCTACTTACGTTTCAAAAAGTGCCTACCCAGTCACAAGCAGGTATAACTCACACCTATGTCTACCCCCTTCATTGTCCTGCTAGCCATGTAGGTACCGATGCCCAGTGGGAGAAGAGCTGCCCCCAGAACTAGTTTTGGGTGACCACAAGGAAGGGTTTGTCCATTATTATATTCACGCCTCTGGGTGGGCAGAGGGTGCTCTGTATAAGGGAAGAAAGGGTTTGCCATGTTGGTTTTAGGTAGAGAGGAACACATGGGGTAGTTAACAGTACAACACATAGCAAGTGCTGCAAAATTGGGTATGGGCACTTCCAGAAATCATTACCCCAGTGGTTAGAGAGTCACCAGTGCGTTTTATCCCACCAACAGACTGATATTGGGCATGAAAGTTGCACTCCAATACCCCCTGCAGAACACATCTAGACTTGTGGAAGGCAGAAAAGGGACTGCATCTGATGTTGAACCTGTGGAGATAGACTTCAAAGGCTGCACTTGTTCCTACTTGTATCCAGGGCTGAGAGGTGGGCTCCAAAGGTCAGTCAGATGACCCTCTTTCAGGCTACAATGACATAAGAGCTGCAAGAAGCCCACCTTCCTGAAGAGCCCAGATGAGCTGTTCCAGCTGGACCTGCCCTGGACCCTGCCATTGTTGTAGTTGGACTCTTGCTCTAGGCAAGACTGCTGGTTTAAGGATGGCAGTACTTATGTTTGTAGGCAACTATTCCAATCCTACAACAAAACACAACTGTCGTCCCAACCCTTCCGGTTCACAAGCAGCACCTCACCTAAACCCCAAACAGTTAAAGGTGATTTGTGACAGCCTTTACGCATGGACTCAAAAGTGTGACATCTCAGGGAGCATCGTGGTTAAACGGAGATTACCCCTTTCTCACATTAACATGTCTCAATCACACACAGGCAATGAAGAAGATGCAGTAAAGTTTCAATAATATTTATTTAATCAAAACTGCAATCTGCGATAAGTTGCATGGGCTGCAATGATTAGGATAATGAACAATGCAAGAAACAGAATTGTAAAGACAAGAGTCATTAACACAAAGACCCCCACCATCTTGCAATATCATTCGATATCATGAAGTGTGCGATATGTCCTAATACCCTAGGCTGTAGGCCTAAGCTCTTACCCAGAAGAGAGCTAGGTATGTTAAACCTCAATCTGCCAATACCATGTCCATGAGAAGAGCCCCAACCCTTGTTACCTTGGAATGAGGTCTCTAACTCAGACTCCGCAGGAGCACAAAGACTGGGTCATTGTCAAGGCGACGTGCCGCAGCAATAGCAGCGATGGCATCTGGTCGGAATCCCTCTGCCTATCTCATAAAGTGAGGAGTATATATACAGATTTGCCTGGGCCCCTGACATGGGTTAGTTCCCAAACAATAGATAACAAGGTGTGCTTGGGACAGTAATTAGTATAAACAATTCCCTCGAAAGCGTGAAGAGGGAAAGTACCTAACAGGGACACCTTCAGTTTGTTTGTATTTGTCGCCTGATCTTGACGCCTTAGCCCAGTGGCACTTATAAGGAAAATCATAACATGGGCCTAAGTCAAAACAAGACAGCCATCTTAAAAGAAATGATTAAATAAATACGCTAAAACAAAGCAGGCTACGTAGGGTAAAAGTCACTAGGTGACGGGGGCACGAGTCTGCAGGCCAACGGCTAAGCTAATTCCTGTATCCCTATTAAAACAAACTAGGATTCACCACACCAGTGGCTTCCCCTAGAGTGAGTACTGAACTCCATGTGGTGTTCCTAAGGGCCTGGGGCCCTTCGGTAAGTGTCAGAGTGTACTCCTAAAAGTTGGGACTTAGAAACGTTTTCAAAGGCTTTTGCTTGGAGAGTCAACAGAAGAACTGGACCAATCTGCCAAGTCAATCCGATGAGGGTACTTTGCAAAAGATTCAGATTGCTCCTGCTCAGAGCTTTTCTGCTGCAGCAAATTTGTTTCAACTGGATATCACTGAGAAGGTACCCCACCTTGTGGAGCCCTGTTCAGCTCACAGCTTGCAGCCTTGCCCTCCTGAAGTGATCCAAACTTCAAAAAAGTGACTAAGCCTGAAGAAAAATCCTCCCCTTACCATGGGAGTCCTCTCTTATGGCAAGGGGAGCATTTAGCAGTTTTCACTGCCACTTATCATAAGGGTTTTCCTGGCAATGAAGGGTAGTGAAAACTGATCTCTAATTCCAGCCCATCTAAAACAGGTGTATTACAAAAAATCTGGGTCCTCAAGGGGGAAGTGTACCCTTTAACTCCCTCCCTGGGCAGTGTTTTAGCAATCTCTCAACCCAAAGAGATTGTTAATCGCACAATTTATTGCAAATATAATTCAATGATAGTTGACAATCAGAATGCATTATATTCATTCTGTCAAGGTACTCCAAAAATAGCGGTGCAATGAAAGCAATTAAAGTGCAAAACAATAAAGTGCAATAGTGTTATGTACAATATTTACATAAATGTGGCTACAAACCATCAAAGTGGTCTTCAAAGTGACCCCTTCAATACAGGTGTCCAGAAGTCCCTTTTCCATTCATAGAATTAGTCCACATTAAAATCAGGTGGCCAGAATTCCAAGCCTGCCTCAGATGGCCGTTACTCTGCAAGGCTATTGGAGGGGTTAAATCACAGTCGAGACGGAGTAGTCTACCCAGTGATTAAACCCATGGCCTGTCAGCGTCTTAACTGGGTGGGCAGACAATTATCTTGCTGCCATGATAAAAATTGGCCCCTAACTCAGAAGGCAAAACTTCCAACCAGGTCAACTTGCTCTCTGTGCTCCGGGCTCCATTTTGGTCGGGCTTAACCTTTGACTTTGACCAGTTGCCCGCAGTAGACCTTAAAAATGAATATTTCCCATATTGTATTTTTATCATTTTGGTGACTAATTGTCATTAAAATACTATCTATTTTTATAAAGTGGACTGGGATTTTTCGTTTGTTGTGCTTTTTACTTTTTAACTTCTTTGGTACTGATAAATGCTTTACACATTTCTCCTAAGTTAAGCCTGTATGCTCTGTGCTACAGCTACTAAGAGTATAGCTCAAGTTCAAATTATTGAGGCCTAACTGTATCTAGTACAGAATTGTGACATTATTACATCATGAGTACTCACATCCCTGCCAAAAAATAATCATATTCTCACAAAAAACAGCAACAACAACACCAGTAATGATTAGCTGGTCGGAAACACAGGGTCCTTTTTTATATCACGTAGGGATCAATTCTGTGTAATACATAACAGTCCCAGCACATCTGTTTTTTTTTACAGAGAGTGAAATTCTAAGTAGTGAGTTATTTGCTCCTACACAGTCTTCCCCTGACAGAAATCTTGCTAAATGTATTGGTAGAAAATGGCCCGAAAAAGGGCAAAAATGCAGAATTCACAGCATGATTTAGAGTTTGGCGGACGGGTTACTCTTTCACAAACATGACAGTTATCTTTTAGCAGTATTACAAGTGTATTATATCCAGTGGCACTTCTAGTAAGGTAAATAGGATATCCATCAAGTTTTTGACAGAGTAACCCGTCTGCCAGATTGTAAATCAGGCCCTTAGAGGGGTAACACCGATTTGGTGTGTCATGCCTCATACCCACCTGGAAAACAGAGATGAGGAGCTGTTTACTATTCCCAGTAAAAACTCCACCTCAGGTAACGTTGCTGGGTGTGGTAAGTACCACCCACCATTTCACACTACTTAGAATCAAAGCCTTAGTGTGATAATATTCATTATGGTGTTTCTGAAGATGATCACAAGGGGATATGCTGATGTCCTTTATTTGAACAGCAATGCATTTGTGCAAGTGGGAGAATGTGTAATGAGTCTTTGCTTGATTGGGTTATGCTGCCCGACTGCCCTCTCTTTATTTCACCATTCCGTAGGTGGAGAGGGGGATGAATAAGGTTAGCTGTTAGAGATACTGAGCAAAATAGAAGTCATTTTGCTTCTGGTATTATGTGTTCGTTATATGCTCTTCAGTTAATTCAATTAATTACTTATTTGTAAAATATATCTATCATGCCCGAATCCACACTATGCATGTATGTACCGCACCGTTTTCACGGAAGAAGCCGATTTGCCCTAGTATGTAAAACCCTATTTAAATGCAAGCACCAGTGCCATCATAATAGTAGGCCTGTGCGTAATTTGCATATTTACTTCATGAAGCCCCAAAAACACTACGCAATCAAGTTTTTTTTTCACTTATTTTTACTTTCTGTCCGTGTACATTCTCCTTGCTCCTGTATTTTTTCTTTAAATTGAATTTTTACCATTTTTAGTTTTTTTGTCATTTCCTTCCCTTCCCAAGTCATTGTTTCACACAGGAGGAGGTGATGGCGAAGTGCACCGGTCCCACAGGTGCTACGCAGTTGTCATGCTCTGCAACATTTTTCGGCGGGGGAGGTGGCGGTATTTACTTCACATTTCCTGATACACCTCCCACTCGTGGGGAAAGCAGGTGCCATCCCCAGGAAGTGCTGCATCCTGGTGCAGCAAAAAACGAGTTTCAACGCGGCACTGCATTGCTTTGCAGATCTGGCATCTTGCTTTCCCGGCGGGAGGTACTAGATCACTGGACATTCATCCTTGCCAGTATCAAGACTTACTAGTGTATCTTTTTATTGAGCTGGGGACAGAAAATTGATGTTTTAATAACTTTTTTATTTTTTTTGTTACCGCTAATTAATAGCAGAATGAGGATGGCATCTGCTTTTGTGCTATCAACAGAATTTCTACTCTTAAACTGTGTTTCTGCGTTGCTGTAGACAACGAGTGAACATCAATCCTTGTTGTCATGGATGTTTGTTTTGCATTTTCTAATTGAGTGTGGTAGTCAGGTGGGGAGGGCTGGTCCAGAGGAGAGGGGCATAAAGGATGCTGTCAGGAGTGGATTGCACGTTATGCCAGCTACTGGGATTTAAAAAAAATATTTTGACCCTGCAGGAGAGTGGATCTGTCCAAAGCCCATTTCCGCAGGAATGGTACACCTCCAGAAGCCCACGATCCAGGCTCCCAGGCAGACTGAAGAATAATCACAGAGATTTGGAGTGGTTATACAAGAGGATGGGTTTGGGAGGGTTACGCCAGGGAAGGAGACAAGATGGTGATGAGACATTGATCTAATAACTCACAGTGAATTAAGCAGTGATTACTCAGAAACACACATTAGCATTGTATAAAAACATCTGTTCTCCTAGCAGTTATATTCACTACGTGAAGAGGAAAGTGTCCTTTCCATTGGGGTATTCCTTGAAACAAATTACATGGTTTGGAATTTAAACACAATTTTAAACATACAGATGAAAGCAGTCCTATTTAAATTTGTCAATTTATTATTATTCTGCTGCTCAGGATAGTTCAGGATAGTTCTCCAGAAAACGTAAGATTCCAGTTCCTACAAAGAATTTGCAATACTGGCTAATGTTTACAGTTTGTTCATCAGTTTCTTTTCCTTGCCCCTCAAAGAACTACGACGGCCCCCACACTCTTATCCAACAGTTCCGTAATCCAATTCCCTACCAGGATTTAGTAGCATTCTTCTTCCATGAACTGCCTTACTTTTCTTCTGAGATTTTTTTCAGGATTACCGCTAGTTGGAATTCGGGTTTCTGGTCTGAAGAGTTATGCAACCTGTCCAAGCAGGAACCACAAACCTATACAGGGTAAGTCAGATACACCCTATAAATTACCCTGTGATCATACTCTGCAAGCTTGGCACAGGGCAGGCAGGCTTAACATAGAAGGCAATGTGTAAAGTATTTGTGCAACAGCTAAGACGGTACACAGTGAAAATACCACACAAAAAGATGCCACGCCTCGTTAGAACGATAGAGCTTAATATAATGAACAAAATAAGACAGAAACAACAAAAATCCTATAACTAGAATTTGAGCTATGAATTTTTAAAGATTAAATGTGCAAGTAGCTCTTCGGAGCAGTAATCACCTATTGAGTATCTGGTTACGGTAGACCAGGACAAAGTCAGGAGTTCAGGCCTCCCGTGATGGAGCACAGGCCAGCTACAGGACCAATGCAGGGTCCGCTGAGCAACAGTACTGTTAGACCTGATAGCCTTAGGGTGGTCATCCCCAACTTTTTGCTTGTCTCCCTCCACTTTTCTGACACTGTTTTTGCTGGTTTTTGGACTCTGCACACTTTACCACTGCAAACCTGTGCTAAAGTACATATGCTCTCTCCCTTAAACCTGGTAACATTGGTTCATTCCCAATTGGCATATTTGATTTACTTGTAAGTCCCTAGTAAAGTGCACTACATGTGCCCAGGGCCTGTAAATTGAATGCTACTAGTGGGCCTGCAGCACTGATTGTGCCACCCACATACGAAGCCCCTTAACCATGTCTCAGGCCTGCCATTGCAAGGCCCGTGTGTGCAGTTTCACTGTCACTTCGACTTGGCATTTAAAAGTACCGGCCAAGCCTTAAACTCCCCTTTTTCTACATATAAGTTACCCCCAAGGTAGGCCCTCAGTAACCCACAGGGCAGGGTGCTATGTAGGTAAAAGGCAGGACATATACATGTGTTTTTTTATATGTCCTGATAGGGGAAAACTCATACATTTGTTTTCCACTACAGTGAGGTCTGCTCCTTTCATAGGCTAGCATTAGGGCTACCCTCTTATACTGTTTTAGTCGTAGATTCTGATGAGAAAGGGGTAACCAGGTTATATTTAGTATGGGCAGAATGGGATTAGAAAATCATGCTTATTGGTAAGGCTGAATTTTATATTACTATTTTAGAAATGCCACTTTTAGAAAGTAAGCATTTCTCTGCATTTAAAATCCATCTGAGCCTTACAGCCTGTCTCCGATCAATCTCTGGGCTGGGCTGGTTGACAGCTCCCTTGTGCATTTCACTCAGACAACCACAAACACAGGACACTCAATCACACCTGCACTCATCTGCATGCTGAATGGGTCTTCCTGGGCTGGAAGGGTGGAGGGCCTGATATTTACATTTCAATGACTAGTGGCCTGCCCTCACTCAATGGGCTGCCAAACCCCCTACTGGGCAGACAGACCTGTACTGAAAGGGGAACATGTACACTTCAAAACCACCCTTTTAAGCTCCCCCTCTTCAAAGGTATTTTTGGGTATATACACTGGGTCTCTGAGCACACCAACTCAGACACTTCTGGACCTGAACCTGCAGCCACTCAAGAGGGGAAATGCCTGGCTGCCCAAAGGACTCATCTGGACTGCTTTGCTGAGAAGGACTGCTGCCCTCTGACCTTGCTGAGAAGTGCTCTCCAAGGGCTTGGATTGAGCTTGCCTCCTGTTATCTGAAGTCTTAGGGCCAAAAAGACTCTGGGGGTCATTCTAACATTGGCGGGCGGCGGAGGCCGCCCGCCAATGTATCCCCGTCAAAATACCGCTCCGCGGTCACAAGACCGCTGAGGGTATTTTGAGATTTGCCCTGGGCTGGCGGGCGGCTGCCAAAAGGCCGCCCGCCAGCCCAGGGCAAATCGACCTTCCCACGAGGACGCCGGCTCCGAATGGAGCCGGCGTAGTGGGAAGGTGCGACGGGTGCAGTTGCACCCGTCGCGTATTTCAGTGTCTGCTTTGCAGACACTGAAATACTTTGTGGGGCCCTCTTACGGGGGCCCCTGCAGTGCCCATGCCATTGGCATGGGCACTGCAGGGGCCCCCAGGGGCCCCACGGCACCCCCTACCGCCATCCTGTTCCTGGCGGGAGACCCGCCAGGAACAGGATGGCGGTAGGGGGTGTCAGAATCCCCATGGCGGCGGAGCGCGCTCCGCCGCCATGGAGGATTCACAAGGGCAGTGGTAAACCGGCGGGAGACCGCCGGTTTACCCTTTCTGGCCGCGGCTGAACCGCCGCGGTCAGAATGCCCTTGGGAGCACCGCCAGCCTGTTGGCGGTGCTCCCGTGGTCGGAGACCCTGGCGGTCACCGGCCGCCAGGGTCAGAATGACCCCCTCTATGTCTTCAGGAAACTCCTTGTGCGATGAAAATCGACGTACAGCCGTTTTGTAACTGAGAAATCGCCGCACAGCTGAACCAGAATGATGCAGCCCGACTTCCTGAGTGAAGATTCGACACAGCGCCTGCCTTGCGACAGAAAGTTAGACGCACATCCCTATCGGATCGCTGCACAGCCAAACCGGATCGACGCAGCTGATTCCCCGAGTGGGAAACCGATGCAGTGCCTGCCGTGTGACAGAAAACTTGATGCATCACCCTACCGGATCGAGGCAATGCCTGTGACTTCTTCCAGCGCACCCAGGATTTCTCCAAATTGTCCCTGGGCATCAAAAAGATCCCCACATTCCAGTGAGGAACCAAAACTGCGTGCTGAAAAACGATGCAAAGCCCCTTGCAGCGTGGAAAGAAACAACGCATCATCTGTGCCGTGTCAAAAAATCTGATGCACACCTTATTTTTCTATGCATCTCCTCCTCTGCGGTCTCCGTTTGTGTTATTTTTTATGCAAACCAGGTACTTTGTGTAATCTAGAGACAATTGTTTATTTCTAAGATTTAAGACTCTTTTTAATCTTGCAAAACTGCTATCTCAACTTGTGCTTATTGAATCTCTCTCACTTTGACCTTATTTTAACCAGATAAACATCATATATTTTTCTAAACCTGTATGGTGTTTTCACTGTGCTACTGTATGATTTATTGCATAAATACTTTACACATTGTCTTCTAAGTTAAGCCTGACTGCTCAGTGCCAAGCTACCAGAGGGTGGGCACAGGATCATTTGGATTGTGTGTGACTTACTCTGACTAGGATTGTGATTGCTATGTGGATAAGGGTATACACCTCTGCCAACTACAGACCCCATTTCTAACAAGTACCTCAATACTTTTTGCAGCACAAGATGCGTTGATGACTCCAATGCAGTTGGGGTGTTACGACAGGTTTCTCCATGCAGCGGTGGCAATACATTGGTTCCCTGTGCAATGTGCCAGTTCCAAGTGCGGCGCTTTAGAATGTGATGCACTGGGTTAATCCATGCTAAAGCCGGTGATGTGTCGATTTATTCCATGCAGCGGCAGTGATGCATTGGTTCCGGAGAAGTGGTTCCGTAGGCGATGCAGCAGTTCCGAGTGAAATGCACCAGTTTGGTTCCCGCTTCAGCTATGATGCGTTGATCCCGATCTTGCAGCAGGCGATGTGTTGGTTCCGATCAGTACATGATGCTTAGGTTCTGGCAGAAGCAGCACTTTGTAATCACTTCCAAGGGCCCTGGACTTGATTGGCATCACTTAGCAGAGCAAGGCATGCAGCAAGCAAAGTGGAAGTGCTGTTTGTATATTGAATAGAAGTCTTTGTTTGATGTCCCTGAGACTTCAGAACAGGTAGCAAGCCCCTTGGAGTCACTTTGGTTCTGAGTTGGAGAGAGAGAGATTCAGGTCCAGTCCTTCTTACTACCAGGCAAGGAGGGCAGCAGGTCACCACAGCAGAACAGGAGCTCAGCAGAGCCCAGCAGATTCACAGTCCATTCAGCAGCAGAGCAGTCCTTCTTCCTTGCAAGTATCCACAGGTCCAGAAGTGTACTGAGTTGGTAGTAGGGTAAAAAGGCCAATTCTTATACCCAGTGGTGCCTTTGAAGTGGGGTAGACTTCAAAGAGAGGCTTTTGAAGTGCACAGAGTCTCTGTCCTATCTGCCTTGGCTTCAGAGACACTACAAGGGATTATGCAGCCCTTTGTGGGGATCAGGACACAGCCCATTCAGGTATAAGTGTTGGCTCCTCCCTCAGATCCTACTGTGGATGGCCCATCAGTCCCACCTAAGCTCCCTTTGTGTGTAGCTGTCTGGATGGAATGCACAAGAGCCCAGCTGTCACCCACCCAGAAGTGTATTCAGAGACAGGCAGAAGACACCAGATATTTAAAGTAAGAAAATGTCAAATTTCTAAAAGTGGCACTTACAGAACTGCAATTTAAAATCCGACTGCACCATACGTTGTGATTTTAAATTGTGATTCCAGAGACACCAAACTTGGGGGTCCCATCTCTTCCCACTTATAAAATGTAATGTAATAAGTCAATCCCAATGTTATCCTATGGGAGAGCTAGGCCTTGCAGTAGCAAAAAGCTAATTTACGATCTTTTCACTACTAGTATATGTAAAACGTAAAAGTATATGTCCTACTTTTTAAAATACAGTGAACCCTGCCCTTGGGCTGTCTAAGACCTAGCTTAGGGTGACTTATATGTATTAAAAAGGGAGATTTTGGCCTGGCAAAAGATTTAACTTGCCAGGTCGACATGGCAGTTTAAAACTGCATCCACGGGCTCTGCAATGGGAGGCCTGAGACATGTTTCAAGGGCTAATGCAGTGAGTGGCACAATTAGTGCTGCAGACACACCAGTAGAATTTAAGTTATAGGCCCTAATCACATGTAGTGCACTTTATTAGTAACTTATAAGTAAATAAAATGTGCCAATTGTGGATAAACCAATGTTACCATATTTTAAGAAGAGAGCACATGCACTTTAGTACTGGTTAGCAGTGGTAAAGTACCCAGAGTTGTAAAGCCAGCCACTCCAAAGATGCAAGGGCTAACACCACTCTTCTTCCACACGCGCTGATCAACAATATAAAGAGTGCGGTAGGAAGGTGTACATCTCCCTTTCAGAGTCATGAGAATCCAATGGCCATCAAGACTTTACATTAATCGTGGAATTTTCAAATCTTGTGAGATTTGCACCCCACAGTCAGTAAACAGATGTGTCTTGGTGAAGTGACCATGTGCAGAATGGTCCCAATTGCAGCACTGTTAGAAATGGGGTCTTTAGTTGGCAGTCAGGTTACCCCCTGTCCAAGCAAGGACCCTCACTCTAGTCAGGGTAAAGGAGAATCACACTCAGTTAACCCCAGCTCACCCGCTTGGTAGCTTAGCATGAGCAGGCAGGCTTAACTTCAGTAGCAATGTGTAAAGTATTTGTAAAAACATACACAGTAATACAGTGAAAACACTACAAAACGGACACCACACCAGTTTAGAAAAATAGGTAATATTTATCTAAATCAAACAAGACCAAAACAACAAAAATCCAACATACGTAAGTCAAGATATGAACTTAAAAAAATCAGAGTCTTACTCCATATAAAATAATGGAAACAATGATTTGCACAAAGTACCTGGTTAGCATAAAAAAATAAAGCTGCAGGGGTGAGCGTGCGTCAGAAAAGGGTAGCGATGCATCGATTCCTTCCTCACAAGGGAGGCCGTGCGTAATTTCTTCTCTGGTCAGAGCTGTGATGCGTCATTTTTCTCCCTCGTAAGAGAGTGATGCGTCAGTTTCCAGACGGGGCACCTCAGATCCGCGCAGACTCGGGTTGACTTTGACGCCCAGGGGTGATGCGTGGAAAATCCGGTTGGACAGCACTGCGTGGGGTTTGCATCATTATCAGCATCCCCAAGAGGGTGTTGCACGTCGTTTTTCCAGCTGCGAAGCGTTGATCTCCCAGCCACGACGCAGGTGGATCGTTGATTTCAGGTGTAAAGTCGGCAGCACGTCGTTTATCAGCCGCGTTGCAGATGATGAGTCAAAAAGTTCCCCCTACGGCTTTCGGTGCATGGATTTTCAGCTCTGGTCTGCCTATTTCACCTTTCAAGGGCGCAGGAACTGGATAGAGCACCACTTGGCAGGGTAGGAGTCTCAGCAGATGTTAGCAGAGGAAGTCTTTGATGGCCCTGAGAATTCAAAACAGGAGGCAAGCTCAGTTCAAGCCCTTGCAGATTCTTCTCAAGCAGGAATGCACAACAAAGCCCAGTCTTTGTCCCCTTTGGCAGGCAGAAGCAGCAACTGCAGGATAACCCCACAAAGCACAGTCACAGGCACGGGCAGCACTTCTCCTCAGCTCTTCTCCTTGGCTGAGGTTCCTCTTGCATCCAGAAGTGATCTAATTTTCAGGGGTTTTGGGTCCAATACATATATTTCTTTCTGCCTTTGAAGTAGGCCTTCTTCAAAGAAAAGTTTTTGTTGTTCACAAGATCCTTCCTTGCCCAGGCCAGGCCCCAGACACTCACCAGGAGGTTGAAGACTGCATTGTGAGAGGGCGGGCACAGCCATTCAGCTGTAAGTGACCACTCCAACCTCCACTCTAGCACAGATGGCTCATCAGGATTTGCAGGCTACACCCCAGCTCCCATTATCTCACTGTCTAGAGAGGATTCACAAACAGCCCAACTTTCAAACTGACCCAGACAGGGAATCCATAAACAGGTGGAGTCACAGACTGGTTTAAGCAAGAAAATGCTTACTTCCTAAAAGTGGCATTTTCAAACTAACAATCTAAAAAACAACTTCACTAAAAGATGTATTTTTAAATTGTGAGTTCAGAGACCCCAAACTCCAAATTTCTTTAAGCTCTCAAAGGGAATCTGCACTTTATTAATATTTAAAGGCAGCCCCTATGTTAACATATGAGAGAAATAGGCCTTGCAACAGTGAAGACTGAATTTAGTAGTATTTCACTGTTAGGACATGTAACCAACATCAGTACATGTCCCACCTTTAACATACACAGCGCCCTGCCCATGGGGCTACCTAGGGCCTACCTTAGGGATGCCTTACATGTATAAAAAGGGAAGGTTTGGGCCTGGCAAGTGGGTACACTTGTCAAGTCGAATTGGCAGTTTAAAACTGCACACACAGACACTGCAGTGGCAGGTCTGAGCGATGTTTACAAGACTACTAATGTGGGTGGTACAACCAATGCTGCATGCCCACTAGTAGCATTTGATTTACAGGCTCTGGGCACCTCTAGTGCACTTTGCTATGGACTTACCAGTGAATCAAATATGCCAATCATGAATAAGCAAATTACACATACATTTTACATAGGAGCCCTTGCAGATTAGCACTGGTTAGCAGTGGTAAAGTGCAGAGAGTATCAAAAACAGCAAAAACAGAGTCCAGCACACATCAGCAACCTGGGAAGCAGAGGCAAAAGTTAGGGAAGCCCACAACAAGGATGCCAAGTCTAACAAGCACCATGCTCAGCAAAATGCTTGGCATTGAATTCAATATGCTGTGTAAAAGTGAGCATTGCCAAAAACATCATGATGTTTATGCCCAGATCCGAGGGTATGCTGAGTAAGCAAAGTTTTACGATGGGCTACATGTCAAACACTGGTGGTCATGACTAGATCATCTAGAGTGGCAAATATGTCCGGTGTGTTTTTAATAGATATTTTGGTGGGGAGGATATGTTTAAGGAGGTGCAATGGCTTAGGTTAATGGGCAGGAAGCAAGGAGTAAAAAGAAAGAGTCCAAGGTTGGTGGTTTTATGGTTTACCGTTGGTTCCTCTAACCCTGAACATATACTCCTCCCTCATTAGGTGCAAATGTTTTGGCTTTACAGCTGCCTTTAGTTTGAAAGTTTGAAGATTATGTATTAAGGTAGGGGAAGAGGAATATTTGTAGGAATGCTTGTTATTGTTCTTTTGGATTTATCATTTGCTTGGCTGTGCTAGTATTTAATATTTTATTGAATAGTTTTAAATAGAAATGTATTTTATTTGTAGGAGGGACTACTTGTTTTTTCATTATGTAATACATCCAAGTTCTCCTTTAAGAATGGGTCGCCCCCTCCTTATATATGGTAGTGAAAAAATAAAAGGATGATGAATCATATTTGTAGGATTCAAATGGATGTAGCCATTCATAGGACACAGACTGAGGGGGGCACAGAATTACAGGAGTGAACCAGAGATTTTCTTTAGGTTTCCTTTTAATTCTTACTTCCCAGTAGCATTATTTGGAGTTGTTTACTTCACAATTTTTCCTCCTTTTATTTTTACTCTTTATTTTTTAACACTTTGAAGTTTTGAACCCTTTTAATTTTCTGTCATTTTATTTCTTTTGGTGTTAATCCCCCATAACTCCTTCTGTTTTTTTAACATTCCCTTCTTTTTCTCTCACACAATTTCCTCTTGCTTTCTTTGTTTTTTTTCCTTTTCTTTTCTTCTCTTATCGAGTTGTACCACTATGTTAGCATGACCAGATTTTGCTGGACACTCTCCAATGCACGTGGAAGAGTGGTGGTGACTATTTCCTTCCTGACATGAGCCTTTCTTTGATGGCTGGGATGTCTATTAAGGAATCCCACTGGAGGTTCTCTTCGCTGTTTTTTCTATGCTTTTTTCTCTCTCTTTTTTCTTCCTTGAGGGAGTTATCCCCAAGTTGATTAGTTGGTAGGGCGTCTATTTAGTTTTTCTTTTATAGACACAACATACATGTGTCGAGACTTTAGAGAGTCTTTACTATAGTGACCAAAATTGATTCTGGTACCGTAAGACACCTATTGTGCTTGTATTTATTTAAGATAGTCCCTGATGCCTTCCTGATACTATTCTTGTCCACATGCTTCCTCATAGGTGGCTTCCTGTTATTTCTTTGTCCGGATGAAAACCCCGGACAATTCAATCCATTGAGGTTGAAATGTCCACTAATATGTGGTCAAACCCTGTTCATGGAGAAATGGACATTTACATGATTTATACATTTCTTTGATGATTTCCATGAAGCTCCGTTTATGCGTTTGACCTTTCTTTTGTACATATTGTATATATTTTTTGTGTTGTCGCTTCTGTTTTATTTGATTTGTTTTGGCACTTTGTTTTTCACTACTCTCTGCGCCGTCATTTGGAACACCATTGTTTTTGACAGATCAGTCCCTGTACATAAATATATTCATACATATTTTATATGCTTTCTAAAAAATATATATATTTTGTTGAAGCATCCAAAGGAGTGCTCATTTGTTATTATTGACAATACTGGAATGTTGTTTAACAAAAAATCTTTTCTGTGTATCGCATAACCATACAAAGAGTATTCATTTAATGTTTTTTCCTGGCAGAACACTTGTTTTGTTGATTGTATCAGAGGCAAGGAGCCACTAGCGCTGCTGTCACCAGTCAGTGGAGCTGCAGTTAGGAGAACCACAGCCTGCCACTTCCCCACGTCAGACACACTCCCACGCCATACGCATACAAGTTCTCCTCTAAAGAGTAAGTTAGGACATGGGGACTTTGGCATAGGGACAGGAACATTTTTTAAACAGACTCCAAAGATTGGAGCAATATGGTATTTAAACATCTTCCTGGCTCTTTTTTTATTTATGTTTTTGGTTTCTTGCTCAGGAAGGGTCATGGGGTGGATGAAGGTGGTAGGATATGTTGAGAAAGGTTTTATTATAGATAATACATTTTTTATTTAGGGGTTTACTTATGGAGGGCCTAGGCATTGTTGCGGTGAATTTGGGTGGGATTTCAAACTGTTTTATTTAGAGGTTTACTTATGGAGGGCCTAGGCATTGTTGGGGTGAATTTGGGTGGGATTTCAAACTGTTATGTCACATTTGTTTAAATAAGTTTTTTTCCAAGTTTTTGCTTTTGTGAAGTTATTGTTTGTTAAGGAATCGCTTCCTCTACACCATTGAAGGTCTCCCACTTAGCAATAGAGTCCCACGCCTGACCCATCACAAGAAGTTCCATTATCCATACCAACGTTCTACATGAGGAGCTCCCTTCCCATCCACCCTATTGCAGGCCTCTACACTTTTGCAGCCAAAGTGAGAAATCTGATAAAGTTGAGGCCCCAAACTCACAACCCAGACTTGTTATTTGACTTTACCACTAACACATTGATTAGAAATAGTTATGTATTGGTAGCATTTGCCCTCACCGCTGAAGTCCCCACTAAATAGTACTAAAGTACTGCTTAACAAGATGCCACATTACAACGTTGTTCTTAATTGAGCAGGAACAGGGTGAAAGCCTCCAAAGTTCATGGCTATTTGTCGCTTCATGGGTTATTATTTGGCCGAAGGCCACAGCCAGATAACAGGGAAAATGCCACAGAAGCACCGTTTCTTGTTCTGACCAGCAAAAGGATTCAGCAATAATAAAAGAAGACAAAGTTAGTGGCAAATCCAAAACAAAGTTCAGCCTCATCAAACAGAACATCACCATTCACTCAGAGTTAGACAGAGGACTTACCTGAAAAGAAATGTCTTATTACTTTCCAAATACAAAAACAATGAATTGAATAATTCAGTATGGATAAGGGACTGAGTCAGAGTTTGATGGAGTACATTGTTCGCATAAACTTCAGTCCACCTGATCTGTTTTGAGACGGCAGACCATCATATTCTGATGGCATACACCTGCTGCGTTCTCTATCAAAAAACTCACTTACACAGCCCAGCACACTATGGGCATAGGAGTAAGGACATCAGACCACCTGCCCTATCCTAGAGCTGATGGTCTGTTGTCTTTTTTTTTCTCCCTGTCACCGCCGGGAAAAAAACTAGCATTCATGGAATCCTATAGGATTCGGCAATTTTTTTAAATTTTCTGAAACGCAGTCCCACTTTGGGGGTTTATTTTTGAAAAACGAAAAAGTTTGGTGTACGATCACCTAACAGATGTCAGTCATCTACCAAACTGGTAGTGCCTTCAGAGAAAAGATGGTGGACATAATGCCTTTCACCACCTTGACGAACAGAGTAAAGACCGCCATACTTTAAATAAAGCCCTAAGTTATAACTAAAGGTGGAAAGAGTATGTATTCCACCTGTGTATAAGTAGGGAGATTGTGATCATCATGCAGCCAAGACAAAGTTTTGCCAACTTCACCAAACTGTCTCTGAGTTTTAACTGTAGGGTATAAAAGTGTAAAATGCCTAGTGGTAGCCTACTTCTAACGATTTCCAGACCCAGGATGCCCCATTAGTAGGGTAAGTGAATGCTGTGGGTGATTTTGTATATTTTTACCTTCCTCCTGTTAATGGATAAAACAGATTGCAGGATAATAGATCTCAAGGTTAGGCAGAGGAGGGTCAGTCAATGGACAGGGAGAGGAAATTTGGCAGACGTTAAGAGAGAGGCAGGAATTACTTGCAGCCACTTCCAGAGGAAGAGCTCATGCATCATGAAAATAAGCAGGCTGATAACAAATTTCAAACATTTGTAGCAGCCTGCAGACTCTTATATATCATTTTCTTAAAATGCAAAATAGGCAGGACAAATATATTTAGAATATTGAACAATTTTACAGAACAAATAATGATGCAACTGCATTCTGGCTTTGTCCATTTCTTGGAGCAGGGCTGAACTCCATAGAGGAGTGCCATGAAATTGTCTTTGTGAAAAACCTGTTGAAGGAGAAACGGAAAGAGGCAGATTTGCAAGTGAATTTAATCAGGATTAAGGAGGTTTGAGAAGGTCTGAGAAGACTTAAAAGTATGCCAAACTGAGGTGCATTCACTGGCATGCATGCAGTTTCTAAAGGCCAATTTGATAACATTTCCAAACATGTAGCAGCGTGTGCCCTGAATAACTGATCGATTTAACATTTAAAAAAAAAGGTTTTTTTAAGCCGCTGCCTTGTGTCACATGAATCACTTTGTAACTGCCAATCAAGCCACTAGAGATCATTAATCAAAATGTGAGCTAGATCTGTTAAAAGGGAAAAGGGAAAATCTGGGAGTAGGCATCGAGGTAAACTGAGAGGTCTCAGAAGAATCAAGAGGTGTCAGGCTGATGAACATTGTGTGTTCTGCAATTAACTAAAGGCCAAACAAGTATCACAAGTTCCACTCTCAGACACACGTAGAAGCATGTGCCCAGAACGATTACCCATAATTTAGAAATACAAGCTTAGCCAAGCCCGCAGGTGTGCTTCAGTAACCATCTAGCATTCAGTAACTCTTCCAAATAACTTGTTTCCAATCCAAAGGGTATCTGTGCCTCTCTTTTTTCCATGTAAATCAGTCACACAAGGAATCTAATCCTCTCAGTCATTGATGACAGCTAAACATGTGAATTGTGGTTTAGGATTGAAGGCCGTTTGTGATAGAGCTGTCAGGAACTGACAACATCCATTCTAGAGGTTGATTTTTTTTAAATTGTTTTTTGTGGACGATATGCTAAGAATAATGTAAGGAAAAAAGATTGCATAATGAATACACTTTGTGAACTGCAATCAAGCACAGAAACTCCAACTCAGCAAGGTCAAGCTATGGTAGTCAAGCTTAAAAGGAGAGATAGGTAAAACTATCACAAGCATGAATCAACTAGCACAGTTCATAATAGAGTTAAAATTCCCTGAATTTGATTATTGGTCCCAGTTTCTAATAAATCACTTCTGCCCGATCAGCCATTAGCATATTGTACTGCTGCCTCAAATTCATTAATGGTTTCACCCTTTATCAGTAAAGGGTGCGACTGGGTTAAGCCAGTCACAGGCAGTGCAGAGTTTTGCAACTATTAAAGTGTTATACAGAGCATGAGCGTAGTTTTGTGGAAATCTCTCATCGATGACAAGCACAATGATTTTTTAATTCAGTAGACTATTATGCTGTATAGATCTAGAAATCGTCTTAGTTGTATGCATTCAGCAAACAAGTGAGGATCATCTGTCTTGGTTAGTCCCCATCAAGGTTGATTGGAGTCGGCCCAGCACTTCCAGTTCACTGGTTTTAATGGTGTATACTAAAGCTTGTTTGGAACCTTAAACTGTTGTAATCAAAGGCTTGGTGCCTTAAATGTCTCATATGCCAAACCAATTGTATTTATAATCCACTTTCACCAATATCATTTTCTATTTTTACAGGCCAATTAAAGCATCTTTTATTCAGGATATAATCAAAGATGTCAATGAATATCTTATACAGTTCCATGGACAGTATTTTGAATATGATTTAAAAGATCAATAATTTATTTTGTTGATCTGCAAATTAGCATTTAAAAAAAAAGAAAAGTCGCTTATTTGTAGACATCTAAAGAAACCAGCCTGTCATAAATTATATTCTTTCTGTAGTTCTGCAAACGTTACAAATATCCTAATCATATAGTTTTGTCCAAAGTTTGTCAGAGCCATTGAGAGTGTTTATAACCATTAATTAGAGGGATGTAGAACATTTTGACCCATTTATCCTAATTACGTTTAATCTCCTGTATGACCTTGAAAAAAGCCCTTTTAAAATAACTGACGTGTACTGGAACCAAGATTTAGTTGAAACATCATGGAGAAACAAGCCTGAGGAGCTTCAAAATAAGCAAAAAACATATACTTTGTGCCACTGTAGAGCAATAATAAAATTTTAAATTGGGAAGGGCTAGCCCTGGGATAGTTAACCGAAGTTTTAGAGAACATAGCGCTCTCCCAGCTCTGCAGAAGGCCAATATGAACTGGCAATTGCAGTATAATAAATACAGGAATGTTGGGAAAATATTCATTTTAGTAGTACTGCATTTCCCCATCATAGTTATTGGAAGCCAGTTGAAAGCCGGTTGCAGTTAGAATGCTGTGCAGTGCCTTTTTTTAAATATATGTTCATAATTCATTTGGAATTTCTTGCCAACACCACTGCCTGTCTTGGTGCCAAAATAGGTAGTGGTAAAGCATTTTCTCCTCCCTGTCAGGATTCAAAAACACTTTCCCCGAGGTCGATGGGATCTTTGGACCCAGTGAAGAGTGAGTTTAAGCACATACAGTCACTACAATCTCAATCAATACAACAACAAATTTAAAGACCATGACCACTTTGGCCACGGAAACAAAACTCCAATCTGTGAAAAGCTTTACTATAACCGCATAGCCAAAGCAATGTAAATTATGCGCAGAATCAAGTTGCACAAATAAAAATCATAGGCTGACCAAATCTACTCAATATCAACACCATTAAGCATTCCAAAAGAATTACACATACTAACAAAGAAACAATTTGTGCAACAGAAATAGATTTCAAATCATTTGTTGATGACAATAGTCAAGTTGCATTCACAGATCAATATATCAAATTAGGTGGACAAGCTTGTAGGGGAAACCAACTACTATTGCAAATCATGACAAGCTTGCGTAGGGACGGACTAACACATGCGAGCAAAAGGCAAAAAGGAGAGAAGGCAACAATAGTTTGGAAAAATGATCTATCTCAGGTTAGTTTAGTCTTACTATGGAAATAAAATAGGCAGGTGTCAACATGCTAGCTCTAATAAGAAAAAAATTGCAAGGGAACAATTAGCATTGCATTTGAATATACCTCTCTTGGGATCAGCATGCAATTTAGA
This sequence comes from Pleurodeles waltl, assembly GCF_031143425.1. Lineage (NCBI taxonomy): Eukaryota > Metazoa > Chordata > Amphibia > Caudata > Salamandridae > Pleurodeles > Pleurodeles waltl. Next base: position 829,179,434 of record NC_090436.1, on the reverse strand, counting down.
TTTGTCAGCAAAGCAGTAGATCATCAGCGAAATTCTTTGGAAGCACCATCAGGTGGAAAAGGGAAGAACACAGGCTGCACGTGAAAATCAGGAAGCATCCCAGGGACAAGATAGCAGTTCAAGATTCAAAGGGTCTCTGCTCTGTAACTTTTGAGTGTATGTATCCCTGATTAGAAAATACTCAAATAGAGTGATTGGTCAATTCAATGAGTCCACATAACACAAAGGGGCGATATCCAAAGAAAAATGGAACACAAATTGAATTTGCAACAACAATGAAGATTCCCAGGACTGGGTGAAGTCATCTCTTCTTCCGTGTGACACCGGCAATAACTGGCAATTCTGTACATCACATGATTCATTTCAACATCTTCCCATGGCTCACAATAGTTCCAACAGTTCTCATGTGAATGAACAGTTAGACAATGGTTTCTGTCTCGGTTCCCAATCTCCAGCTCTCGAGGAACAATTTTCAAGGTAAATGGAAAACCTTACACATAATACAATAGGACCCTTTACTATTCATGTAAATCAACCTAATGGAAAAATTCATGTTAGAGAGAAAAAAGATGACTCAACATTTCATGTTACTGCAATATGAAAAATTCAGGGCTAGTCATGCTAATACAAGAACTTCATTGCATTAATATCATAATTAGTAAAACAGGCATTAATAATATATCATCAAAAAATGCAAAACCATTTCAATATTAATGCAATCTTTGTTAAAGCATTACATTAAATGTGACAGAGATGTGCATTTATTTTTCTGCACACTTTAAACTAATAAATCTTAAATCATCACGAATTTCTAATCATAATAATTCATACTATTAATACAATTATTTCAACATTTCTAAATCATGTAAGCACTTTGTCAGATCTGATGGATACAACATCTGCTGTGGTAGGCACAATATCTGCCACAAACTAAAACGTGAACATTTTAAAAATACATGTTAGTGCAGCTCTCTACGATGGACTTTTAAAGATGAATACAAAAGTCACATAGTGCTGACTTCTGTGCCACTAAAGCATTACTACATTTTTTGATCCAACAGTCCCTCCTCTGATGGCAACTTATGGCAAAAAGGACATTATCATTTACAATAAGACAACTCAAAGCCTAGTTGTTTGATAACGTAATGGTCTTGCTCTACTGAAACTCTCTATTCTCTTCAGGTTCTTGTAATAACTGCTTCTCATTTTCTCTATCTCAATCTCTTCCCTCCTATTTTTACTCTTAGTTTTTTGTATGTTACAGCAATTTTATAACTTGTGAAATACAAGCGGGACAATAACACACACAGTCACAATCAACAAAGTTCTAAGGATCATTCTCACCATTCCCTGTCCTAGATCTCCAAACCATGATCCAACATTCGAAAATCCTTTACCTATTGTTTCCCAGATATTTGTCTTTTTCAGTTAATTTTTCCAATTTTTCATGTTTGATATAAATCTCCTTATCTCCTTACTATTGTCGGGAATGAATGTGCAAAAATGTTGCGCCTGTAAAACTTTGCAAACTCTGCCTTCCTTTGCCAATAAGATGTATGATGGAAGACGATTCTGCAAAAGTATTTATCGCATAGCAACCGTTTCAGTGTCCACCAAAAGCCTGGCACCTTCATAATCAGTTGACATCCTATCTACAATAGTTGACAACTTTCTAATCTTGATGTCATTCAGAATCACACCAACTGATGGAATCAAAGCACCAAAAATGTCACAAGTAATTTTTGCTGCACTAGCTCCTATTTTTGTCCTGAATTTATATTTCCCTTTTCAGGCTGGATTGTCAAAATGTTGCATATGGTAGATTTTTGGAAAAACTACCCCTATGTAGCATGTACTTACCAGACTCTCTGCAGTTTGTAATAGGCATTTTTCCCATAAATGAAATAAACACCTGGTATGACAGTGTCTTGTCCATTTAACATGAAATTCCAAACACTCTTAAATAAAAACACATGTCTACATTCACTAGTTCCTACACTCTTATTATCATTATTTGACTGCAGCCTATATTTACATAGCTTCCCTACATATAGCCAGTCTAAAGCTAAGCTTCCTTGTGTATTACCACCTCCAAGATGTGTAGCATCCTTCTGCCAGTCCTGTAAAACTACTCCCTTTTCTATTTTGGTTTTCATTGGTTTTCTCCTGTCATCTACTTGATTATTGAAATCTTTCTCTACTTGTGTGAGAATGCAGGTTAAATTATTCTTGTGCGCATAAGCAGTACCAAACGTTAGTGTTGGTTTGAAGAAACCTCCCACTATGTCAATATTGTGAGCTTTAGCAATGCTACTCAAATACTGATTAATAGGGACAAAGGAAATAACAAGGTCCATACCGGAATAAAAATATAGAATATACTCTTGAATATATATTCGTGTTAATAAAAGACTGCAGCTAATACCATAAATCATAGGCAGAATATGGGATGTAATTCCTTCCTGTACAGATGAAGGAATCTGTGTACACACATAACAATCACACACATGCATAATTTCAGTGTATTCATACAGTAATCTGTAGTTTACATTAGAAAGGAGAAGTCTCCTTTTGAGCTGTCCAAATGAAGCAAGCTCTCATCCTCATACAATTGATCTTGTTTTGTATGTGTCTCCCCATACACTGGTGTAACTGTTCTCTCTAAATTGTCCTTCACTCACACACCCATTCCAGCAACCACCAATATGCTCACAATGACACATACTATTGCTAAACCAATACACACATATGTCTAGAATCAGACCAAAATACCAAATTCAAATATCAAAAATCAAATAAAAAATGTAAAGCAGCTTTTAAAATGTCTTTTTCATTTTTTTTCTTCTTAATGTGAGCGACCAAAACCAAAATAAACAGTTCTTGAGCTTCTAAAAAGTTCATCAAGTTTCTACTAACAAGTTCTCAAAGTTCAAAAGGATAAGTCTTTAATAAATTACCGATTGGCAATCACTGATTAGCACTTCCAGCAAATAGTGTCTCTGTTCATCAGTTGGCAAGGTTATTTCAAAGTTCAGCTCTAAAGCGTTTTCAAGTTCCAGAATATTCAGCTGAATCCACACAGTAAAAAAAAGGCAATAAACTCTTTCTCCCAATCATTTGCAGCAAAGTAAGTCCATTTGGGTACAGAGTATCTGCGGCTTGGCACTCTTTTTCTCTTTGATCTTTTTGCTTCACTGTTTTCCCTGTCACTTTCATCAGACTCTTCAGCTACTTCAGCAATTGTTGGAAGCACATCTGAAATTGAGTATGGACTTTTTGAGGGCCACTGATCCCCTCTCACAGTTTGCATTTCTGGCACAACTGGTTTTTCAACATTGGCTGAGCTAGTAGAAGTCGATTGACTTTGGCTTCTATCCAGTGTGAGAATACACACACTAACACCAACACATACTTCACACCATTGCACCATTTGAAACCCAAACATCATCTTCATCTCTCTGAAAAACCACCTACTCTACTCCAAACTCTTTATTTCTGTTCAGTAACTTCTTCCTGTAATCTTTTAACCTCTTCCCAGGTATCAATGGCTGTCATCAAGCAACTTTGTTTTGTCTCATTGGTTCTATTTCCATCATTCCATTCCTCATTAAAAGGCGTGCAATGGAGTGCATAGTATCTGGCCACTTAATCAGCATAGGCATTTCCCAACAAAATATAATCACTTGACTTTTGATGTGCTGCACATTTCACAAATGCAGTTTTTTTAAATAACTAATTTTATTTCTTTTAGAAGTAAACAAGACCGAGAGTCCATAGCAGTTCAATCAGTTGAAACATATCAATACAATTGACGACAATTCCCTCTTTCCCCCACATAAATAAAGACATTCCACTCAGAGGGGCAACCCATGATGAGACTGCCATTTCCCCCAAATGTTCTCATATTTCCGAGGGTAACCACGCGCTTCATATATTGATTTTTCTAATTGAGAGCACCAGTCCACTCCAGCTCGACATTGCGACACTGATGGTTCCACCAGGCTTCTCCATGATTGTACACTGTCTTTTTTGGACACCAGGCATGCAACCCCCCCAAAAAGGTTGATCAGTTCTTGGCCACCCAACTCCTCCAGAAGCCCCAGCAGCGCCACCTTAACAGTCAGCTCATTTGGGCACCCCAGAGTCTCAGAAATCTCTTGCTCCAAAGCCTCCCAAAAGGAACGTACCTCCCCACATTCTCAGGCTATGTGCAGAAGTGTGCCTACAGGTGACCACATCTTAAGCAGCCATGAAGGGTTGCTGGGCAAATGCGTCGTAGGTTCAATGGCTACAAATATGTCATATGAAAGTAGTGGATCTGCACCACCCGTAGACGTGCGGATATGGCCAGTTCTCTCCAATGATCCTCATCCAGCTCCCTCACCCAGACCTTCCACCTGTCCCACAGCCTGGGGAGGCTGTCGGGCATTTGTAAGCAGCAAGTAGTAGATTTGGGTAATGCCTCCCTTCCCCAGGTGGCCCCTGAGAAGTTTCGCCTCAAGAGGGCTATGCTCCAGAAAAGAAAGATCAGATGGCAGATGAGCCCATAGTGCGTGGCACAGCTGCAGGAAGCAAAAGAACTGGGTATTGGCCAGGGCATATTAGTCCTTCATCTGTTGGAAGGACTTCAGATGGTCACCATCACACGTCCCCCAGGTAGGAAGTCCTGATGGTGTCCAGCTGCCTAAAGCCCCTCAGCTGGGACACCTGCCGCAACATGTGCTTTGCCATAATGGCGTCAGTTTTGTAAGGCACTGGTCCCTGCCCGTTAGTCATAAGTCCACCCTCCATCACCGCACCCCCACCCGCGTGCAGTCGGGGATGGCCCTCGGGATTGGACTGCTGGGGTCCGGAGCTCTGTGGGTCCCACAGGAACACAAGGATGTGATCAGCATATAGGGACACATGATCCTCATAGCAGATCCCCCATTTCTAACCACTGATGAGCGGGTCACAACGTAGCAGACAAGCCAGTGGCTCAATGGCCGAGGCAAATAGCAGTGGGGAGAGAGGGCATTCCTGCCGCGTCCCACATCGAATCGGAAAGGGGTCGGACATAATGCCATTTACCCACACCTGTGCTGACGGGTCATGATAGAGCCGATGGACCATTTCCCGAAACTTCGGGGCAAAGCTCATTCGCACAAGGACATCTTTAAGTAAGTTCCAGGCCAGGGTATCAAAGCCTTGTGGAAGTCTACCAAAAGGAGTGCCAACCCACCCTCCAGTCTCTCCTTCTGTGAGATGCCACCTGGACCCCTCATATACAATGACATGTACTCCTGCCCGGCATAAACCCACACTGATCGGGATGGATCAAATGGGGCAACATGCGGGCCAGTCAGGTCACCACAATCTTCGCATATATTTTAAGATCCGCACTGCTCAATGAAATAGGACTATTGGATGAACATTGATCCTGGAGTAGGTCACCCTTGGGTATGACCAGGATCGTGGTGCATTCAAGACCCGGGCCGAAGGAGCCACATTGAAGCACCTCCTCATACCTGTTCAACATATGGGGCACCAGATGTGAATAAAACGTCTTGTAATATTCAATGAGGTACCCATCCGGGCCAGAGGTTTTCCCGAACTGATCCTGACATGGCACCTTCCACCTCCTCCTTTGTCAGGAGTAGATCTAGCGCTTTAGCCAGCATGGCTGGGATGGAAGGCAGTGGAATATGCCCCAGAATGGGGTTCTACTGCTCCTCTCGGGGTTAAGGGACCCAATCATAGAGGTCCTTGTAATAGGAGGTGAAAGTATGAGCGATCACCTGCAGCTCCTCCTGTACAGAACCAGTCCAGTCCCTGATGAGAGGCACCACCCGGGCTAATATGTGACAGGTCGCCAACCAGTATAGCAGCTTCCTGGTCTTGTTACCTAGCTTGTATACCCTCTGCGAAGGCCTGCGAATACTGTCTAGCCTCCGCGAGGGACGCTTGGCAGAACTCTGCGCGCAGTAGCTCCAGCTGTCTTTCCAGTTGTCCCCCGTCTGACCGCAGATCCTGACGCTCAAAGGTCCGCTATCCTGCTCTCTAACCCAGTTGTCAATTGGGCCTGCCAGGCTTCTCGCCGCCTGACATATCCTTTGATAATTCCCCTCATGGAGGGCTTGCCAGCCTTCCAGTGGGTCATTGGTGATGCCACTGATCCGGAGTTTTCCCTGAAGTAGTCCTTTAGCTCCTGGTCTATGAAGTCAACACATTCAGGGCCTTTCAGGTATCATGCACTGAAGCACTGGGCTTGTGAGGGGACGCCTCAGCCTATCTGAATGGGAGCATGATCAGAGATACCACAAGCAAGAATCTGGACCGAAGGCAAGGCCAGGAGATCCACCGCTGGGAGCCATATCAGATCTATTTGTGCTTCTGTGTGGTGGGCCACACACTGAGAAGTGAACGCTCTTGGTAGTGGGTGCCAAGAACGCCATGCATCGCATAGGCCCAGAGAGTCCACCCATGTCGACAAGCATGCTACTCCTGACCACAGACCTGGGCGGGGGTCAGCGGGAGTGTCTCAGGTAAGGTCTTGAACTGCGTTGAAGTTGCCCCCTATAATTGTAGTACCCTGCAGAAGGGTCAACAGTAAGGTCTGCAGCTGAGTCAATATGGGCCTTAGCAACTGTGGAGGGACATAGCAGAAAAGCAGATTGACCTGCCTGCCAGCCACGTGGCCCTCTCTGCCAGGGTACCTCTCCTGGGGGTGTGCGTGGGTCCTGACCACTGACATGGTTAATGACTTGTGGAGCATAAGGGCTACCCCCCTCGAGCCTCTGGAGAATCCAGCATGGTACACCCGATCAATCAATCAATCAAAAAATGTATAGAGCGAGCTACTCACCAGTGAGGGTCTCAAGGTGCTTGTGGGGGGGCAAAAGGGGGGTTACTGTTCGAACAGCCATGTCTTGAGTTTTTTTCCAAAGAGCAGGAGGTCTTCGGTTTTGCAGAGGTTGGTGGGGAGGGAGTTCCAGGTTTTGGGAGCGAGGTAAGAGAAGCCCTTGCCTCCTGTGGTGGTTGTTGGATGCGGGGGTCTGTAGCTAGTGCGAGGTCGGCTGATCGGAGGTTGCGGGTGGGAGTGTGGAATTTCACTCTTTCGTTGAGGTAGGTTGGGCCTGTGTTGTGGAGGGATTTGTGTGCGTGGATGAGGATCTTGAAAGTGATTCTCTTGTCTATGGTGAGCCAGTGAAGGGATTTGTGGTGAGATTTGTTTGTGGCGGGGGAGGTCCAGGACGAGGCGTGCAGCTGTGTTCTGGATTCTCTGGAGTTAGCGTTTGAGTTTGAGTGTGGTGCAGGCGTAGAGGGCGTTACCGTAGTCTAGTCTGCTGCTGATGAGTGCATGGGTGACTGACTTCCTGGTCTCTGAGGGAATCCATTTGAAGGATTTTTTCAGTGTGCAGAGTGTGTGGAAGCAGGAAGAGGTTACTGCATTGATTTGCTGTGTCATGGAGAGGGAGGGGTCCAGGATGATGCCAAGGTTGCGTTCGTGGTTTGCGGGGGTGGGTGCGGGGCCTAGGGTGGTGGGCCATCAGGAGTCGTCCCATATGCTTTTGTTGGGGCCGAAGATGATGATTTCGGTTTTGTTGGAGTTAAGCTTGAGGTGGTTTGTTGTCATCCAGTTGGCTGTGTCGAGGAGAGCAGCGTGTAGGTTGGTTTTGGCGGTGGTGGGGTTGCGGGTGAGGGAGAGGATGACTTGGGTGTCATCTGCATAGGAGAGGATGGTGATTCCCTTGGGGGACTCCGCAGATGATTTTGGTAGCGGTGGAGTGGAAGGGTGGAAGGTGGACTCTTTGGGTCCGGTCCATGAGGAAGGAGGTGAGCCAGTCTAAGGCATTGTGACGAATTCCTGTGTTGTGGAGGCATGTGCGGAGTGTGTGGTGACAGACAGTGTCAAAGGCTGCGGAGAGGTCTAGGAGGATGAGTGCGACGGTCTCGCCTTTGTCGACTGGTTCTGATGTCATCAGTACATGCGATGAGGGCGGTTTCTGTGCTGTGGTTCTTGCAGAACCCGGATTGGGAGGGGTCAAGAGCGTTGTTTTCCTCAATTATGACTGAGAAATGTACACTGGGTACCAACCAAGTAGGTTTCCTGCAGGAGAACAACACCAGAGCGATACCTTTTGATATATAGCAGAGCGGCTGATCTCTTGAAGTGATGTAGCAGACCTTTAACATTCCAAGAGAGTATCGTGGGCATGGTATTAGAATGTATGTATGTGGTGGGCTCAGCCAAGCTCCCTCATGCGATCGAAACTGCTGAGTGCGCTGGCTGCCATGGGCAGAGAGGGTCAATTTGTCATCCGTTAGGACACTCACTGGGAACCCAGCTAACCTAGAAACAAGCGATTAACACAAACATAGCAGCACAACACACCTCCCTGTGAACCCCCAACACCCCCACCCCATCCTTCTACCCCTGAAGCATCTGTCGCCCCTTCCCAATACATCTTGCAAACCAGCAAGCTAAAACAACTCAGTTTTGGGGGCCTTTGGGGCTAGACAATAGCTTAGAAATGGATGTGCCACCTGACAGCAGCAGATTAATCAACAAAAGCAATTCCTGTCACCAAAGCCGTGACAACTGCCCCCAGACCATCATCTCCTGCGATCGCTGTGTAGTCCCGCCCAAGCCCCATTCACCGGGCCATCCTCCTGCGGCCCGGCCCACAGCGCCTGCAGTCAGTCCGAAGGAATCGGCATCCCCTCCCCTGAGCCAAAAAGGGCAGGAGTTTAGACCAGGGCAGCGTCCAGGACGGCCTCCGTCTGCACTTCATGCAGTGGCGAAGTCTCCGGGCATCCATTCTGCTCTCTGCCCCAGCTTGTGACTTCCGCGAACTGTAGCGCTTCTTTCATGATCAGGCCGGCAAGGATGTCCACCCAGGGTCTCCAGAACCTCTCGGCAGCCCATCTTTCGGTTCTAGGGTCCGCAGGGTGCGTTTCTCCACCATCCACTCCCATGCCTGCCTCGGGGTCTCACAAAATTATGTGTTGGATTGAAAAATTACTTTCAGGCGGTAGCCCAGGAAGAGCAGCATATATAGGAGATTCAGCGCTCGCAGTTTCTGTTAAATGGCCTGGAAGGACCTGCGCTTTTGCTACACTGCCCTGTAGTAGTCCGGGAAGAGCAAGATTTTGGAGTTCTGGTAGTAGAGATCTGGTTGGGTCCTGGCCTCACGAAAGATCAAGTCCCGGTCTGTAAAGTTCATGATCTTCAGGATTACCGTGCGGGACAGAGTGCCTGCAGGTAGTCTAGGCTCCAGGGAGCATTGCCCCTGCTCTATGATGAATGTGGGGAATAATTTCTCTGCCTTCACCCAGGTGCGAAACCACCTCTCAAGGGCCATGGCTAGATTAGAGTTGTCCAGGTTCTCTGGTAGGCCCACCAGGTGTAAATTGTTAACCTGCTTCCGGTTCTCTCCGTCCTCTGCTCATTCCTGTAGTACAGTCACAGAAGACATACGTTTTGAGACCTGTTTTTTTAGGGTGGCCAGCTTGTCCTCCGTAGTGGAAATGCACCTCTCAGCCTCAGTGACCCTCCCCATCACCACCCGAAGGTCCTGCACGATCAATGAGAGGTCTACTCAGAGTTCGTCAACCTTATGTTCCATAACATCCTGTGAGTCCTGGATCGCCTTAATGATGGCATTGAGGTCTGTCTGCAGCGTAGAGGGCCCAAGGAAGGGATCAGCTGCTCCAGCGGCGTCATCTGCAGCCGGGTTGGGAATCGCGTACTGGTCCATCTTCGTCTGGGCCTGCCCCAGCGGGTATGGCCTGCTCCGGCCTATGGTGAGGCAGCCCCATCTCCCCAGGCCACAGGGTGGGGGATAAGAGATCAAAGCAGTGCCAGTCAACCACCAGCTGCAGCCAGCAATAGTCTTGGCAGCCCATGCCAGCACCAGAGTGCCTGTACGGGGGGGACGGCCACCAGAACGCACACCCCAATTTTCTCCAGGTCTTCAGCACTCCTCAGTCCTGCAGGCCGATTGATGTGTTTGTCTCCCCTGCAGCAGGTCCTGGGGGGCCAAGGACAAGGCTGGCCATGGCCCAAAAGGCACTTCAGATATAGGGTGGGGAGACACGACTTCCGAGCAGCTCATTCAGTCAGACTGCAGTCTATCCCCTTAAATCCACGTTGGAACTCCCGTTCGATGCATGGGGGAGAGGTCACCCACACGTCACCTTAGGTCTTCTCCTCCATCAGTCCCCCCATTTCAGGGGTGCCCACTAGTCTGAGGCCGGCCCAGCTGTCATCCTCCGCTAGCCACACCGGTCACTGGACTCCAAAAGTCCTCACGCTGCTCACAAGTAGGAGGGGTAGCAGGGGAACAGCTGACACCCCCCATAGAGGTGAGGGGGCACGTTACGTCACTGCTATGGCCAGGCTCGGCCGGGCTGTAGCCCTCGCCTGGTCACCTCCCCTCCTCGTCTCTTTCTCCACGCCACAATCTCTTTTCCAGGATGCCTCTCAGTGGGCCTCAAGCCACCAAAGCAAAGCTCAAGCTCAGAGACACCCAATGAAGGGCCCCATGAGAGGGCCCCCGGGCGGGGCTCCCCGGATTCAGCACTGCCACAGGCCCTGGCCTGCTTCACGTGGCGCCCGCCATCTTAATGTCAGGCAGGCACTGGGGATGGGTATGCCGAGCCGGTCTGCCTGGCGCTCTGCCCGATGCGGCCAGATCCTTTCCTCCTCTCAATTGCTACGGCAGAGCAGTGGCCCTGGGGTCCACCGGGGACCACTGCATCAAGCAGGATTTAGGCGGACTGTCGGCTGGCCGCAGAGCTTGCCTAGAGCTTTAGTAAGAACCACCAATTCTGCTACTTGAGCTGAAACGACTCCTAGAATCCATTAGGCTTCTATTACTCCTGAGACTGTGCAAACCACATAACCAGTTCTCAGAATTCCTTCATTATCTCCCAAACAGGAGCCATCAACTAACATGACATAGAAATGTTCATCTATGAACACTTTGAATATCTATGAATATCTTGAATATGGGTTCTAGAGTTGGAGCATAGTTCAGTCACTTTGAGACAGTCATATTCCACTTCATTTTCATCATTAACATGTTCAACATTCACAGGCAAGAGCGTTGCAGGGTTCAACATGGTACTTCTTTTGATAATAACATTCGGTGAGCCAAAGATTGCCAGCTCATAAAGGATCAAACCTGCAGTGGTCAAATTTTGGGTTTTAGTTTGGGTCAAAAGGACCTCGACAGAGTGGGGTACATAGGCTTTCAGGGGGTGACCCATCAGAATGCCTTCGCACTGTCCAATGCCCCACCCACCGCCACAACTGACATTAAAGAGCTGGTCAAAGCAGCATCTACAGGTTTCAGTGGGGCAGAAAAATAAGCCACTGGTATGTTGACCCCTCCATGTAACTGTGTCATAGCAGAAAGTGCACAACCAGCATGTTCATGACAAAACAATGAAAACATTTATTGTTATCAGGCATTCTCAGAGCTGGGGCCTGGCACAGGTTTTCTCTCAGCTCATAGAAGGCTTTCAGACATGTCATCAAATGGTACCAGATCAGACACTTACTTGTGTGTCACTTTTTGCAATGTCTTGGAAATCATTGAAAAATTTGGGATCCACTGGCGGCAGTAACCGACCAATCCCAGGAACATTCTGACATCTCTCTGTGTAACAGGTGGGTTCATTTGTATAAGTGCTGCTATTCTCTCTTAGGACACTTTCCTTCCTCCTCCTCTATGGGATGACCCAAATATTTCACTTCTCTCTGACAGTACTGTAATATTGCGGGATAAACTTTATGCCCATTCTCACCCAAATGGTTCAACAAAACAATGGTATTTTTCCTGCAGGCTTCACGTCTGTTTGATGCGAGCATCAAATAATCTATGTATTGAACTAATAGTGAATTAAATGGCATTTGAAGTCACTCTAAATTTGTTTACAGAATCTGATTGAAAATGGATGGTGACTCCGTATGACCCTGAGGTGTCCAACACCAGGAATATATACGGCTTCTGAATTTATATGAAAATAAAAACTGACTTTCTTCATGGAGTGAAACGAAAAAGAATGCCTGACACAGGTCAGTGACAGTGAACCACTTCACTTCACAAGGGATCTGAAACAAAATCACAGCAGGATTTCAATACCACAGGACAACAGGGAATGATAATTTCATTCAACTTTCTCAATTCTTGGACCATGAGTTTTTTTCATTGGGCTCCTGTGGTCCCATAATAGAAGAATTACATGGGCTTCCCATTAACTCCTTCAGGACCCCTTGCACAACAACATTTTCAATTAAAGAAGTAATTCCTGCAATCACTTCTGGGGCCATTTTATAATGGGGCATTTTGTGAAAAACTGCATTTGGCTTTACTGTTATTTTGCCTGGCTCAACACCTCTGATGAGTCCAGTATCTTTCCCTGAAAAATCCCAAACTTTCATCATCACTGTTCCTTTTACCCCTTTGGGCAAATCATTAAGGGCCAGATGTAGCAAGGCATTAGCGCCTCGCAAACGGCAAAAAACGCAGTTTGCGAGGCGCTAATGCCCTCACGCGATGCAGAAACACATTTTGCGAGTCAGAACCGACTCGCAAAATGTGTTTCCGACTCGCAAATAGGAAGGGGTGTTCCCTCCCTATTTCCGACTCGCACCGCGATGTAAGTTGATTTGCGAGCGCGAAAGCGGTCGCAAATCAACTCGCAGTTACCATCCACTTGAAGTGGATGGTAACACATTCGCAAACGGGAAGGGGTCCCCATGGGACCCCTTCCCCTTTGTGAATGCTCACAAAATTATTTTTTCAGAGCAGGCAGTGGTCCTATGGACCACTGCCTACTCTGAAAAAAAACAAAACAAAAGGTTTCGGTATTTTTTTCTATTTGCAGCTCGTTTTCCTTTAAGGAAAACGGGCTGCAAAGAGAAAAAAAAACTGCTTTATTTAAAAGCAGTCACGGACATGGTGGTCTACTGTCTCCAGCAGGTCACCATCCCTGTGAGCGCCTAGACTCGCTATGGGGTCGCAAACTGCGACCCACCTCATGAATATTTATGAGGTGGGTCTTTGCGACCCCATAGCGAGTCGCAGAAGGCGTCTGAGACACCTTTCTGCATCGCAAATTGCGAGTTGCAATTTGCGAGTCGCTTTGACTCACAAATTGCAAGTCGCAATTTGTGTTCTACCTACATCTGGCCCTAACTGTCTTCATTGGGAATAATGAAATCAGAGGATACATTTAATCAATTTTGCTGGATGTCCCATCTGACTATTTGTCTGAATTGCTATTTTATTGTGACTGCAACTAATAGAACAATTTCAGTTGCACAATAGTCCTAACAAACTCACAGGACATGAATCACAAACCACAAATTGATGCAAATGCTCAAATGTCCCTATTTTGACTGTAATATGCTCTGTAATCAGGGTTGTTAAATGCTGATTTGCTACTCCTACCACCAGTACTTTTCTTCCTGACAAGGGCACATTTGGCACTTATGCAGTTCTGACAGTGGAACACGTTGCAACAGTGTCAACCAAGAATGAAACATTGTGTTCCATAAACTTGGCATTTACATAAGGACCACACTGATCCACCTCGAAGGATGCAGCAAGTACACATTCTTCCTCATCTGAACTGTCACTATTGTGTGTTTCGGGGACTTCATATCAGTGAAATCAATTTACTGTATTGTGTGATTAACTGATTCGAAATGTGTGCGTGCTCTCTGATTCATGTTTTGCTGAGGAACCATCATGTGTTGTTGTTGCATTGGGGCTTGATCAACCTGCATTTGCTGAGGGACGTGGACCTGTTGGGGAATCTGCATCTGTTATAAACCAGTAGGAACAGTCACATTTTGAATTTGGGGCCTTCAAACCATCTTAATTTGAACTATTGTCCACAGTCTTGTGCACCACTACCATTCTGCACCAAACTATTCACATTACTGTACGTACACTCCCGCTTCCAGTGCCTGAAACTACTGCAATTATGAAATGGGCTCAGCTTCTTCATTGACTGAAGATCAACCACATTACCACTCTGATCTATCCGAACACCACGTCCTCTACCTCTAAACTGAGGCGCGTTGCTAACCTTCTGTTGCATACCTTGCATTCCACTGGTGTTCACCATCCCTTGCAGACTTTGTGTTCCTGTCTGAGCAGATTTTATTTGCATCACCCTCACTTTCTCCTTCAACTTTTTCAACTTCAGTTCAGTTACATCACTACAGTACCTAGCATTCTGCAGCACTTCATCAATCAGTTTATTCTGACAGCAAATCAAATGATTCTGAATCATGCTACCAATTTTAGCTTTCAATCCTTGCATGAATCTGAACACAAAATTACTTGCGTCTATTGGCTCAATAACCTCAGAACCACTGTGTTTTTTGAATGCTTGCAATAGTCTCTCATAATAAGCATGAATTGATTTCTTCTTCTTCTGTGCTGTCCTGTTAATCTTTTGCCAATCAACATCCTTTGGGGAAGTTTGTTCTTCAGAAATTCAACCACTTTGTAGTACCCTTTCATCACCTCTTCATACAGCACATCTGTTACTGGACCTCTCGGCGGCTCACGAGTTCGCCAATCAATACTCTGCTTGCACTCAACCCACAAATCGACTTGAACCACAATGTCAAATAGGGTGTTCAAATCTTCCCACAGGCATTTTGAAAGTTTTACAAACCTCTCTGTTTGCTTTTACCAGTCTACTAGTTTCTCCCTCAATCTTGGGCAATCATTTGTGAATGACATTGTGTCACTTCTGTTCCACGGGACATGCATCTAACCTCCACCTAGAATCTCTCTTGCGGGCAGCATTTTTACACTCTCATCCAGGCAGAGGCAAATTCTGCTTTGCCTTCTTCAGATTTTTTTCTTTGCCTATCTATCTTTTTCTTTATCTAATGCCCTCCATGTTTGAATGTTTAGAATTATTTCTTTTATATGCATTCTCTTGTCGGGCGATCTCGTGTTTGAAATGTCTTTGGAGCCCAATTCTAATCTGTAACTCCTCCTTAAAGGCTTTAGTTTCTATAAATTCACATCAGACTTTTTGGCCAATTCTACTAATTTCTCATATGTCAGTTCTGCACGATTTGTGACATCCTTGCACATGAAGCGCCATTCTTCTTCATTGTACGTATCCAATCTTGCTTGATCAAGTGTTCCCTCAATCAATTCATTTATTTCTCATTTTAATCTGGGCACATTCACTGGCCCGTCTCTCTCTGGTGTCTCTTCTGTTCTGCCAGTATTGTTTACTGTACTTGTTGCGCCACTCAAACTGTCTAACCACTTAGTCAACTGGTGTGCTGAAAATCACTGCAAACTAATATTGTTTCCCTGTTTCATGTTCTGTGGTGTACTACATGGGATCCTTACAATCTGTTCTGGAGAGGACATGTGTGTAACTGGAGCTCCTGGTTATTATTGGACCTGTTTAATCCAACACCTGGTTGGGATCTGCAATTCGCATGGGTGTCAGCTGGAATGGATGTAGCTAACTTTTCCATCTCCGAATTAATAGAATACGGTGAAACTCGTACGGATACTGGATTTGGGGTCTGGAGGCTGCTCTCATTATTTCCTGAAGCATACAGTGGGACAACTGGACCTATGGTTACAGCAACTGCCAATGCTTCTGGTCCTGTCAGATTTGTCTGATTCTGCAGAATCATCATCCCTGCAGTTTGACCTGTTAGTTCTATACTGTAAGTCTGTCCTGATTGATTCGGGGCAATATTTGGGGTTGTCGGTACTGGAGAATACATGGGCATTTTCTTTCTCTGATTCAAATGTTGCACAGGTGCTGTCACATTAGGCCAGTGATACTCGAATTACGGCCCAAGGGCCACATGCCGCACTCCTCTCCATCACATGCAGCCCCTGGTCAACAGCAGCCTTGGGCTGCTGTTTTCCCCACTCTGCACTAACAACAAAAAGATGTTAAATAAACAACAAAGTATTTTTGAAAAGTGAATTGAAGTTAAAGAAGGAAGTAACTACGGTGTCCCGCACTGCCTAACTTTAACAGCTTTGTTTTTTATGACATCTTGTAGCAAAAGTGTAAAATTATGATAAAGTCTTTTCAGAATACAAAAGGTGTATTCTTTCATTAACAAGCAGAACCATTTCACTTGAATACATCAGATTTGGGGCTGATAAGTATTTTTTTTAAATGATAGTTGTTAAGCATGAATTTAGAAACATCCACTCCTCCCACCCCAAAAACACTGACAACAATGCCAATAGTGAACTAAGAGGCAAGTCATTGAAATGCACTATCTTTGGGTTACCTGGGTTCTTCTTGTACATGAATAACATTATAGTTTATTAAATCAAACACAGGAGAAGGTTTTGTACAGTGCATGCCCTGAAGTCATGTATTGCGAAGCCTTTTTATATGCGATAGTGAAGATAAAGGAGGGAAAGTGAAATAAAGCAAATGGCTAGGATCGAACAATTTGGTTAAGTGGGGAAACCGAGATTAATCTGCGTTTTTCTGGTTTCACATTATGCAATTCAGCCACTAGATGTGTATATACTTTGCTTTCCCTACACCCACATTACTGACACCGCCCCCAAAACCCCAGACCGCAGTGACCCTCGATCATATCACAGACCAGACTTTTTGGCCCATGGGAAAATGTTTGCACATACCCATGCATTAAACGTTTATTCAATCTGAATCATTTTTGTATTTGGCATTACCTGATTCACAATTGGGCTTGTAATTTGCTGTGCTGTACTAACAACAGGAACTGCTGGAATAATTGTGGGTACCTGTATCACTGAACTGACAGAGGTATTCTGGACTACCTGAATCGGGCTCTGTGAACCTGTAGCTGTGGACACACTAGGGACTACGTTTGGAACTACTCTTTCAACTCTATGATATGGCAGGGGACGATTCATTAAAAGCTGACTTATAAACTTGTTTTCTGAACCACTGTTATGTGCATCTTTTTACTTGTCTGCTTTCTGCTTTGTCTTATCTGTCTGCTTTCTTTTCGTTTAAGGCTTTGTACTCCCATCACCTTCTTCTGTTGTAGGTGGAAATTATTTACTCCCTCTAGCATATCTGACCTACAAATTTTCTGTACCTCATACCATCTAGCTTCTGCCAGTTTTGTTTCTTCCCTCCACATTCTATTGTCAAATCTCAGTGTTTTTTCTTTCTTGCAGTTAGTTACCAAATAGCAAGTGCTTCGAATTGTGTGGGTCTCTGAGGAGGCTTTAGTTTGCAAATTTTCTAAAATCCTCAAATTAAAGTTTCCGTAAAATGGAAAAGCTAATGAACCATCTTTCTATGTAATTTTGCACCATTGTTTAATCCAATGGCATGCCAAAACCCCTCTTGCTTCTATCTCCTCATATGCTGGTGTTCCTTTGGCAGTGTTGATTCACCCTCTCTAACTGGAATAAACACATTTCCTCTCAGCGCACTTCTTAAAACTTTAAAATTTCATTTTAAA
The DNA here is from genome assembly GCF_031143425.1 of Pleurodeles waltl. NCBI lineage: Eukaryota > Metazoa > Chordata > Amphibia > Caudata > Salamandridae > Pleurodeles > Pleurodeles waltl. The sequence continues at coordinate 829,161,961 of NC_090436.1, read as the reverse complement.
CAATTTCAATCCACAAATACAAAATCTAAAGAAACCAGGAAGTAATTTTTATCCCACAATCCTTTTCACAAGCTGTCCTCAACCAATAACAATGCAGTACTGTCCACTAATACGTGTGTGACTTTCTTACTAGTTAACCAATCCCAGCACGGACCAAATTACATTACACTCACTTCACTCTGCAGCTGCAAGTCGCTTCACAACTGTCTCCTATGCTAATACACACACACACTCTAAATACAAAATATTGCGAGCACTGGCAAAACCAAAAATCTGTCTGCTTACTATGGATAGGACTCAAATGCTTTGAAAGCTGTACGGTTTACACATCCGACTGTGGCTTTTGCAATTACACAAGAGAAACCTGACCATCAAATCTCACTCTGGTTGAAATGGATCCTCCACGTGCACTCAGGATTCACCTAATACCAAGCAACAGCTCACACTCACTCAAGGAAACTACTGGTATTGTCAATGATGTCTCATGCCCAATACCTCACTGCAGACAATGATATAACCAAGTGTCTCCATACACTTGTGCGTAATCCCGGGATCTTAGGCCGCAACAGACCCATAAACAACAACAACCGCAGACATTTTTTAGCACAAAGCACCACAATCACTTCAAGTACGATGACTCCACAAACACCTCAAAACATCACACTTCACCGCAATTTCAGGAAAAGCAACACAAGGGCAAAACCCTACTCATTCATATAATGTAACACTTGTAACACAACACTGGAATGTCATCAGCCTCTCAACTAACCATAGAACAACTCACAGTGTGGGAAACTTTTTGAAACGTAACCAATCATCTATCCAATAACAGATTTGTCAATCCTAATACTGAACAAAATTACTGTTACCCCTCCCAAGGGACATAACCATCTTCTGCTAACAGATTTTGTTAACGTGCTTTCTCCTCCCAGTCAGGATTCAAAAATGATTTCCCCGAGGTCGATGTGATCTTTGGACCCAGTGAGGAGTGTGGTTAACCGCATACCATTGTTCCAATCTCAATCAATACAACAACAAATTTAATCACCATGACCAATGTGGTCACAGAAACAAAACTATAATGTGTGAACAGTTTCAAAGCTGTATTATAACCACAGAGCCAAAGTAAAGTAAATTAAGCTCAAAATCAAATTGTACAAATAAAGAAAAGCCATAGGCTGACCAAATCTGCAAAACAAGTTTAATCTGCTCAATATCAACACCATTAAGCATTCCAAAAGAATTACACATACTAGCAAAGAAAAAGTTTGTGCAACAGAAATAGTTTTCAAATCATTTGTTGATGACATTAGTCAAATTTAATTCACAGATCAATATATCAAATTAGATGGGCAAAGTTGTAGGGGCAACCTACTACTATCGCAAATTAGGACAACCATGTGTGGGGATGGGCTTACACATGCAGGCATAAGGAAAAAAGGAAAGAAGACAAAAATATTTTGGAAAAAGTATCTATCTCGTGCTAGGTTAATAGGAAAATAGGCATGTGTCAACCTGCTAAATCTAATTAGAAAAACAAGGCAAGGGAACAGTTAGCATTGCTTTTGAATATACTTCTTCTGGGATCAGCATACAATTCATATTTATCAGCAAAGCAGTAGATCATCAGCAAAGTTCATCAGAAGCACCATCGGGGGAAAAGTGCAGAACACGTGCTGCGCATGAAAATCAGGAACCATCCAGGGACAAGTTAAAAGTTCAAGATTCAAAGGGGCTCTGCTCCACAACTCATGAGTCCATCCCTGATTAGAAAATACTCAAATAATTTGATTGGTCAATTCGATGAGTCCACATTATGCAAAGGTGCAATATCCAAAGAAAATAGGAACATAAATTGAATTTGCAACAATGATGAAGATTCCCAGATCTGGGTGAAGTCATATCTCCATGCTTGTGACACCAGCAATAACTAGCAATTCTGTACATCACTTGATGCATTCCAACATCTTCCCATGGCTTGCAGCAGTTCCAGCAGTTCTCGTGAGAATGAACAGTCATACAATGGTGCCTTTCTTGGTTCCCAATCTCCAGCTCTGGAGGTACCATATTCAAGGTCAATGGAAAAAAAATGCACATAATAGAATAGGACCCTTTACTATTCATGTGAATCACCCTAATAGAAAAATTTATGTTGGAGGGAAAGTAGATGATTTGACATTTCATGTTACTGCAATATGAAAACGTTTGGACTAGTTATGCTAATACTATAAATTCAATGCATTAATAGTGTCATCAATAAAACACACATTATATGCACATTTATGAGTTCATCATTAATAATATATCATCAAAATACGCAAAAGCATTTGAATAGTAATTGCAATCTTTGGTAAAGCATTACATTAAATGTGACAGAGATATGCATTTATTTTTCTGCACACATGTAACTTTAAACTAATGAATCATAAATCATTCAAAATCATGTTAATTTCTAATCATATTTCATGCTAATAATTAAAATATTTCAATATTGGTAAATCATGTTAGGACTTTGTCAGTTCTGGTGGGCACAACGTCTGCCATACTAGGCACAATGTGCATCACAAATAGAAACTGGAACGTTTTTAAAAAACATGTTAGTGCAGCTCCCTAAGCATTACTAAATTGTTTTGCTTCAACAGTAGCCATCAATCAGTAACTCTGTGTTTGTAGGTTAGCAAGATTTATGTCTTGCCAGAATTTTAATATATCTGAAGTCTTGCTCAGATGTATCTGCTTCCTTGTCAATTGCATCAGATATTAGTAGATAAGGATAAGTTACTTACCTGTAAATCCTAGTTCTCTTCCAGGGGTATCCTCATCAAAGTCATAAACATTGAATATTCCCGCCCTTGTGCGGGGACCCCGGAGCATATATAAAATATATACACATTATACATGTGTAACAAACAGTCATGCAGGCTATCATGTTAAAAACAGGCTAAAATGCTTTATTTCTATGAAGTTTTTTTTTTTTTTTTTTTTTTTTTTAAATACTACAATAGAGCATAAATAAGTACCCAAGCTCCTAAAACTAGGCTTGGGGAAGTAAGCAGTAGCAAACTCTAGTGAAAAAATAGAGAAAACTGCATTGAAAAACAATGAAGCATTCTTAGCCAATAGGCTGCATGTAGGTTAACACAGGAGAACCATAAAAACTTTGGCACTGTGCCTTTAAGACCCTGAGCACCTCCAGTATCCCACCATGCCTCAGGGGTGAAGGAAAGGTGACAGTTGGTTCACAGTTAGGTCAGTTCTTTTTACGGTGACAATTGGTATAATTGAATCAAAATACTGTCTGTCCTGCACTTCCAGTAGACGTGTGTCCGGGGAGGAGGGTGGGTTGTTTATGACTTTGATGAGGATACCCCTGGAAGAGAACTAGGATTTACAGGTAAGTAACTTATCCTTCTCTTCCAGGGGATCCTCATCAATAGTCATAAACATTGAATAGATTAGCAAGCCCATCCCTAAACCCAGCGGACTATCCGATAGAAGTGCAGGAATAGACATGTCTTACGCAAATAAATTCCTTAGAGAGGCCTGCCCCACTTGGGCATCCGCTCTTGCATCTGAGTCTAAACAATAATGCCTTGTAAAAGTATGTACAGACTTCCATGTAGCAGCCTTACAAATCTCAGATATAGGAACATTGTTAAGGAGAGCAGCTGTAGCCGCTTTTCCCCTTGTGGAATGCGCTCTAGGCCGCGCTAGCAATTGTCTATTAGCTAGCTGGTAAGTATTAACAATACAAGAGACTATCCATCTTGATATTGTTCGCTTAGATGCTGCTTCCCCTGTCCTTAAATGACCATAGTTCACAAACAAGCGGTTAGAGTTTCTAATCGATTTTGTCTTGTCCAGATAAAATTTCAGCACTCTTTTCAAGTCTAATGAGTGCAATGCTTTCTCAGCCGGAGTTTCCGGATTGGGAAAGAACGTCGGTAAAGTTATGGTCTGATTAATATGGAATTCTGACACCACCTTCGGAAGGAAAGATGGGTGAGTTCGCAGAACTACTCTATTGTCATGAAAAACCGTGTACGGTTCTTTTGCAGACAAGGCCTGGATCTCACTGACTCTCCTCGCTGAAGTAATGGCCACCAGAAAAGCCGTTTTCCACGTAAGGTGTTGTAAGGAAGCCTTATGGATAGGCTCGAAAGGAGGGCCCATAAGTTTTGCTAGGACTATGTTCAGTTCCCACGGAGGAGAAGGCCTCCGAATTGGCGGAAAAACTTTCTTCAAACCTTCTAAGAAATCCTTGACTACAGGTTTCGTAAAGAAGGATTCCTGAGAAGGTGACTTGCGATAGGCAGTAATAGCAGACAAATGTACCTTAATAGATGATACCTGCAGACCGGATTTCGCTAGGTGAAGCAAATAGGACAGTATGACGTCCTCCTGCGCCCGTATGGGATTATGGCCTTGCTGACAGCACCATATGTAGAATCTCTTCCACTTAAAAGCGTAGGAACGCCGCGTGGAAGGCCGTTTGGACTCTTTCAAGATGTTCATGCACTCCTGCGAGAGTCCTAGGTGCCCATACTGCAGGAATTCAGGAGCCATGCTGTTAAGCTCAGAGAGGGTAGGTTGGGATGCAGAATCCTGCCCTCCATTCTGCTCAGAAGATCCGGTCTGCACGGCAGCCTCCTGTGAGGTTTTTCCGACAGGTTGAGGAGATCCGTGTACCAGAATTGTCGAGGCCATTGTGGCGCTATAAGAATCATTCTGGTCCTGGATCCGTAAAGTTTGCTGATCACTGCCGGAATGAGGGGAATCGGAGGAAAAGCGTAAAGAAATGTCCCTGACCAGTCGATCAACAGGGCATTCCCTCGAGATCCTGGACGGTAGAACCTGGATGCGAAGTCTGGGCATTTCCTGTTTACATCGTCTGCGAAGAGGTCCAGTTGAGGCCGACCCCATTGCGCGAAGATGTATTCTGCGACTTCGTCGTGCAGGACCCAATCGTGAACGTCCTCCAGGTGTCTGCTTAGAAAGTCTGCTTCTACGTTCTGCTGACCTGGCAGGTGAACTGCTGTGATTGACATTCCTCTGGCCAGGAGCCAATGCCATATCGCTTGGGACTCTCGTGAAAGGGGTAGGGATCTCGTTCCCCCTTGTTTGTTCAAGTAATACATCGTGGTTGTATTGTCCGTCTGTATCAATAGAGTTTTCCCCTGAATTAGCGGTGTGAAAGACTTGAGAGCCAGATGGACCGCTCTGAGTTCTAGCAGATTGATGTGGTACTGCTTCTCCTTGTCTGACCACAGACCCTGCGCTTGAAAAGGACCCAGATGAGCCCCCCATCCCTGAAGAGACGCATCCGTTACCAGAGTGTCGGATGGAAGTACCTGGTGAAACGGAGCGCCCACTGACAGGTGAGGTCTGTGCATCCACCATCTCAATGACTGCAGCGCTACCTCCGGTAGCCGCATTGTGTCTTCCCAGCGACCTGTTCTTTGGCTCCAATTGGTCTCCAATGCCTCTTGGAGGGGTCTCATGTGGAGTCTGGCATTTGGGACAATAAAGATGCACGATGCCATGGAGCCCAGTAGTGATGTCACCTGACGTGCCGTAGGTGCGCTGGCTCTCAACAGGTCCTGGCACTTCATGTTTATTGAGGACAGTCGTTCCTCCGAAGGATACACTTTTTGTAGTTCTGTGTTTATGATAGCTCCTAGGTAGTGAAGACTCTGCGTTGGAGTCAAGGTTGACTTCTGGTAATTGACCTGAAGACCTAGAGCTTCGCAAACTCCTAGTACAATGTCCCGATGGCTTCTCGCCTGCTCCGGAGAAGAAGCCTTTAGTAGCCAGTCGTCTAGGTATGGATATATGTATATCCTTTGTCTTCGTAGATGCGCCGCCACCACTGCCATACATTTCGAGAAAACTCTTGGAGCAGATTTCAGGCCAAAGGGTAGAACCCTGAACTGGTAATGCTGTAACGCTACTCGAAAGCGCAGGAATTTTCGATGCTTTGGAGCTATTGGGATGTGGAAATACGCATCCTGCAGGTCGATGGAGCACATCCAGTCTCCCTGATGCAGTTGAGGGAAAATTTGGTGAAGCGCTAGCATTCTGAACTTCTGCTTTCTTATGTATTTGTTCAGCAGTCTTAGATCCAGGATTGGCCTGAAAACGCCCTCTTGACCCTTCTTTGCTACTAGAAAGTAACAGGAGTAGACCCCCTTTCCTCTGTGGGCAGGTGGAACCCTTTCTATGGCATTCTTTCTTAGGAGGGCGAGAGCCTCCTTGCGTAGCAAGGTGAGATGAGCCGGATTGTGTTTGGTTGGTGGCAAGTGTGGTGGAGGCTGCTTGAAAAGGAGAGAATAGCCATGTTCGACAATATTGAGCACCCATTTGTCTCTTGTGATAGAGTGCCACTCGTGAAGATGAGCAATAATACTTCCCCCCACCGGAGTGGTGTACAGTGTCGAGGGAAGCGAGACTTCATTGCTTAGTGGGTGCTTTTGGAGTGGACTGTTGAGGTCTACTTGACCCTCGCTCCCTTGTGTTTCTTCGCTGAAACAGAGGGCGTCCCTGTCGTTGCTGAGACCTTTGCGACCAATGAGGGGTTTGAACCCTCTGTTGGAAAGGGCTTCTATCATACGGTCTGTACCTCCGCCTGAAATCTTTCCTTCTTTCGAGGCCTACCGCCTTCATGGTATCCACCTCGGTCTTCATGCGGGCCATCTCTTCGTCTGCATGGGCACCGAATAGAGAATTCCCGGCAAATGGGAGATTCAGGATACGTTGTTGTGCCTCCTGTTTCAAGCCAGTGAGCCTCAGCCAGGAAGATCTCCTCGCACAGATACCATGTGCGTACCCATGAGCCGCCAAATCCGCCCCATCCGCTGCCGCGCTGATAACTTGGTTAGATACCAGGCATCCTTCCTGTAGAATCTCTTGGAAATCTTGCCTGTCTTCTCTGGGCAGTTTTTCCGTAAATCTACTGAGGGAATCCCACAGAGAACGATCGTACCTGCCCAGGAGCGCAGACGCACTAGAGACCTTCATTGCTGAAGCCGCTGTCCCGCACATCTTTCTTCCCAGAGAGTCTAAATGCCTGCTCTCTTTATCCGGGGGTACTGTGGATGAAGATGCCACCGAGTGGGTCTTTCGGGCGGCAGCTATGATCACTGAGTCTGGTGGCGGATCCTTCCTAAGGAATAAAGGGTCTTGCTCTGGAGCCTTGTACTTTTTAAGAATCCGAGCCGGGGCAGACTTAAGCGAGGCTGGGGCCAGAAAAGTGTCCATGGTCGGCTGCAACAAACCAGGCACTAGAGGCAGCAACTTTTTCGACGCTGATCTCTGTTGTAGTGTCTCAAATATGATTGATGAGGAGGTAGATGGTTCTGGAACCTCTATATTGAGTTTCTGTGCTCCTCTTAGTAACACCTCGTTGAAAGTGGTTATGTCATCCACTGGTGAGACTCTAGCAGGTGGTGAATCTGTAAGAGTAGGTGAGTAACGCCTGACAGAAGAACCTGATGAAGACCAAGAGGGTGATCTTCTTGAGCGCGACCTGGATCTCCGTTGAGAGCGAGATCTGCTGCGGGACGCTGTAGCCGAGCGCCTAGTCCTCGCGGTCGGCTGTCGAGGAGCTGAACGAGCCCGTTCTGCCCCGGCTGTCGGCGATGGCGTTCTTGGCGGGGAGGCAGTGGGTGAATACGTTCGCGAATATTGCGAATCTGGGGAGGCCGCTGGTCTGTTGAGGCTCTCCAGCCATCTCGGAGATAGGTTGATGGGCGAGACATGCCCAGGAGATGCTCTTGACCGAGAAGAGTCGCTCGGTATGGAGACCACTGGAGATTGAGCCTTGTCTGGCGAGGGGCGATGTTCTGCTCCCTGTTGGACAGGTAAGACCTGCGTCGACGTCGATGGCTGTTTCGACGTCGAAGGACGCCCAGTCGGTTGGTCCTGCCTCGACGTTGATTGCCTCGACGTTGAGTGCCTTGACGTCGAACGGCGTTCCTTGGACCTCGACCTGCTCGCCGTCGTGTGCCTCGACGTGGAGCGATGGGAGGTTGACGGCGGATGTTTTCCGTGCCGTCGTGGAGATCTCGACGTCGTGTGTCCTGACATCGGGGGGCGCACAGCCTTTGGCGGCGACCGGGCATGCCGGCGGTGGCTCGACGTCGATCGGCGGGCTGCCGTCGACGGAGACCTGCCCCTGCTCTGATGTTCCCTCGACGCCGTTCCCTTCGACGTCGGGTGTGTCGCCGTCGACGGCGATCTATGCCGGTGAGGCGGTGGTAGCGACGACGTCGACGGTGAACAAACAGGTATTTTCCTACCTGTCGACGTCGACCGGGCCATTCTCTCCTGAGAATGGCCTTCTGGATGCCTGGGGAGCGAGGAGGACGATGTTCTTTTCCTCTCCTGAAGCCCATGAAGTCGGATCTTCTCTCTGTCTTTCAGAGTCCTCCTAGACATGTTCTTACAGTACTGACAAGTGTCAGGGCAGTGACTCTGAGGCAGGCACACTATGCACAGAGAGTGGGGATCTGACTGGGCCTTCTTCTTCCCACAAGCAGGGCATTTGACAAAAAGAGAAGGCATTTTTCTGTCAGAAAAAACCTTCCCAGCTCAGACAAAGATGTTATTTGTCGAGTGAAAAGTGAAAAAAACGCTTTTTTAAAGAATTTTTCTGAGGAAAACTCAGAAAAACTGAGAGCTCAATGCTCCAGGATCCTCTCAGAAGGAGCCGGAAAAAATAACTGACCTAACTGTGAACCAACTGTCACCTTTCCTTCACCCCTGAGGCATGGTGGGATACTGGAGGTGCTCAGGGTCTTAAAGGCACAGTGCCAAAGTTTTTATGGTTCTCCTGTGTTAACCTACATGCAGCCTATTGGCTAAGAATGCTTCATTGTTTTTCAATGCAGTTTTCTCTATTTTTTCACTAGAGTTTGCTACTGCTTACTTCCCCAAGCCTAGTTTTAGGAGCTTGGGTACTTATTTATGCTCTATTGTAGTATTTAAAAAAAAAAAAAAAAAAAAAAAAAAACTTCATAGAAATAAAGCATTTTAGCCTGTTTTTAACATGATAGCCTGCATGACTGTTTGTTACACATGTATAATGTGTATATATTTTATATATGCTCCGGGGTCCCCGCACAAGGGCGGGAATATTCAATGTTTATGACTATTGATGAGGATCCCCTGGAAGAGAAACTACAATATCATCATGATAGACAGGGATGTTCATGCTAACATTATGCACAATTACTAGTTTCATGTTAGGATTACGAGTCAGTGCACACAAATATGCTTCTAAATACAAATCAAATAGCATTGTTGAGATTGGAAAGCCTTGGTGAGTAACCTGAGAAATGTAAATCTTGCCAGAAACCTTCCCTTTTATAAGTTTCCTTGGAGCAGTACACTCCTATAATGCCTGAACTCTTTGGAGACATTTTTGGCCAGACTCCATCTTAGACATGAAAGCCTTTTCTGCGTCAAGCAGGATCATTTTGATTTGATGATAACGGTTTAGGCAGCAAAGGACATATCAGTGTCATTAATAATATGAAAGGTAGTGTCTCATCTGGGTATTTAACCATGTTGCACACCACAAATTAGTTTTATGATTACTGTGGCAAATCTCATTGCTAATCCTTTAGTGTAGATTTTAACATCTGAATTAATTCTCTAGCTGTGTTGCTAGGACCCACAATCACCTAATGATTTATTTTGCTTCTGAAGAACTTCAATATTAATTAAGTGCCATGAAAGCTAGGTATTCCACTCAGTATCATTCTCCCTAACAACCAGTGTCATCACAAGGCGAAGTAATGAGAAGGTTTTGAAAAATTGCATGGGAACGTCATCTTCTCTAGCGCTTTTCCATCCAGTAGGGCCTGGTTGTAACTTCTTGGGATTTCTGTTTCTAGTGTTTCTGTGTTAATTAGTTACCTCTAGATGTGGAACTCCTATTTCATCTATTTATTTATGCTAAAATATAATCAATTGTTTATACATTTTGTTTCATTAGGCCATAATTTGCAAATTGCTGTTGCGTGTTTCATGAATATCTGAAAGTTATCTAAGTCCTCTTTTCCACCTATTTGACCTTGTTAATGGTACTGACGTATGGAATAGTTATCCAACGTGCATAAGCTTTTCAAGTCTCACAAACTACTTGAACTGGAGCCATGTATAGATTATGATCAAGAAATTTCTGGATCATACTAATCCTATGCGGACAATCTGCTTTCTCCTTCAGCAAACTTCTTTCAAAAGTTCACCTCCAATAGGAATCACTGATCTTTAGTAGTGGATTATGATCAGAAATTAATAATCTTACTATATATTTTAATATTGGCTGGAGTGATCATGTTGTATGTAAGATTCAAGAACCCCTTAGAATGCAGATAAGTGCAAGGACCCTTATTAAGCGTTTTACAATGCAGGCCTTTACAATGCAATGACATAGGATATAATGCTCCTGTAATAAGGTGGATGTGATATCTTTCACATCTGTGATGGAGTAACCCGTCTGCCGGACTCTAAATCAGGCACTTAGAATGCTAACTATTGGTTCTTACAGTATTGACATAGTAATGCTTATTCTGCACTTCCTAAGCAATCTGGACAAAAAATATTTTCCCTATCGATATTATTAATGTTGATTTGTGTTGACTCAGACAATTGCTCAATTGATTCTTTAGCTTTACGCGAATCATTCCAGTAGTATGTAAGACCATGTCTGATCATTTTAATTCTTGACAGTTCTTGTAGATAAACCTGCACATCATGTTCCTGAAGTGGTCTGATCATTTTGTGCATTGCCAGTGCTGATCTACAGTTGAATAACAAAAAACTGCATGCACAAAGAATGTTGTGCCGCCAACAGAAAGTGGATAGTTGGCCTTGCTTTAGCATACATTTCTTGCCTAAGAATAAAGTTCCCCACATATATTAGGATGCACCTTGGCTTAGAGACATGTTCCTGATTTTTGAGGAAAGGAAATTGGTGTGCATGTTATGTTTGTGATTCTGAGTCCCAGTCTAAATGAACTGGGAATGCCTTCCTGAATAGTTTGACAAAAATAACTGTACATCTTTACCTTTAGTCCCTTCCTTAACCCCTTTGGGCCTTGGATGAGCTGGTCTGGTCCTCGGATGCAGCGATGCTGCGTTGGAGGCGAGAACAGCTCGTCCTGCACCTGGCCGACCCCCCCGCTTCCCTGGGAGGAAGCGCTTCCTCTGTCACCCCGATCTCCCCCGACACCCCGTGACGTTTGATAATGTCAGTGCGCGAATGCACGCTGACCCCATCAGAGGTCAAAGGATGATCAGAAGAGAAACGCTGTCATTTCCTTTCATGTCTCTTTGAGCATTTCTGCAGCACGATCGCATAGCGATCGTGCTGCAGAAATGCCCACTAGACACCAGGGATTTTGTTTACTCTTAGTACAGAATGAAGGGGAGCGACCCCTTAGGCAAGGGTCGCTCCCCTCGGGGGGCAAATTTATTTTAGACCATTTCTGCCCCCCTTGGGGGCAGATCGGCCTATTGTTATTTGGCCAATCTGCGCCCAAGGGGGGGGCAGAAAGCACTACACACGAGGGACTTTTCTTTCTGCCAATTTTATGCAAGAGGAGCGACCCCTTAGGCTAGGGTCGCTCCCCTGTGGGACAATTTTATTTTAGGCCATTTCTGCCCCACTTGGGGCCAGATCGGCCTACTATTATTAGGCCGATCTGCCCTACTGCTTCTCAACACATTATCTTGTACCCATTTTGGAAATACAAAGGTTTCCTTGGTACCTATTTTTCCCTATTTATATTTTACCAAATGAATTGCTGTATACCCAGTATACAATGAAAACTCATTGCAAGGTGCAGCTCATTTATTGGCTCTCGGTACCTAGGGTTCTTGATGAGCCTACAAGCCCTATATATCCTCGCAACCAGAAGAGTCCAGCAGACGTAACAGTATATTGCTTTAAAAAATCTGCTATAGCAGGGAAAAGTTACAAGAGAAATCGTAGACAGAAATTGCTATTTTTTCAACTCAATTTCAATATTTGTTTTATTTCAGATGTTATTTTCTGTAGGAAAACCTTGAAGAATCCTAAATGACCCTTTGCTGAATTCAGAATTTTGTCTACTTTTCAGAAATGTTTAGCTGTCCGGGATCCACCATTGGTTTCACACCCATTTCTGTTGCTAACTGGAAGGAGGCTGAAATAACAAAAAATAGTAAAAATGGGGTATGTCCCAATAAAATTCCAATATTGTGTTGAAAAATGTGGTTTTCTGATTCAAGTCTGCCTGTTCCTGAAAGCTGGGAAGATGGTGATTTCAGCAATAGAAACACTTTGTTGATGCCATTTACAGGGGAAAAAACACACACTTTCTTCTGCAGCCCTTTTCCCATTTGTCAAAAAAAAAAAAACATTTTAGCTGTATTTTGCCTAATTACTTGATCTCCTCTAGGGAAATCCCACAAACTCTGGGTACCTTTAGAATCCCTAGGATGTTGGGAAAAAAGGATGCAAATTTGGCATAGCTAGCTTGTGTGAACAAAAGGTTATGAGGGCCTAAGCGCAAACTACCCCATACAGCCAAAAACAGGCTCAGCACAGGAGGAGGAAAAGAACACGTAGGCGGGTCTGTTACTGGCAATTTTCCCAGTCACCAACTTTTGCTTTGCTCTTAAGCCCGTTACCAGGCATACCTGTGCTTCCATCTGTACCTTCGTTTTGCATATTGCCTGTTCTGTCTCTGCGATTAATTTTTGAAGCTTCAAGTTACATCCCACAATTGTGCCAAATTTATCTGCTCGTCTCTGAATAAAAATGTCAATTTTCACCTGATCTGATTTAACCTGTATTTGTGTCTCCTTTCTGTGTGCCTGTATTAATTAGTATATCTTAACTAGAAAAAGTTCATGTATACAAGGTTTGCCGTCATCATCATCACCCAAAGATAAAACATCCCGATATATAGCAGGAGCATCCTGATAAAGGCGAAGATTAGTACTCCCATTTTATGGCATTTTTAAGACCACAAAGGGGCCATCTGATGTTTTTTTTACCTCAGTTTAACAACATTAACAGAGCCAGTACGACATTCTTTGGCCTGATCAAAGGGTTAACTCTTATTTTGTTTTTGTTATTGGAAATGTTTTTGCCTTTTGCAACCATACTTTTCTTTCTACTATGTGATGTAAATTTTTATGAGGGCAGATCGATCATTGACTCAGCGTTTTAAACACCATTTGTCAAACCCGCCCGAGCACCAGCTCTTTTACCAATTTTGGGTCGTACTATCAAACGCTGGCCCCACTCGCCTCCCTCTCCTGGCCCAAAGATTTACTGGATTTTTATGACGAACCTTTAAAGTATTTCTATCAGAATTTTGAATTGTAGTTTCAGCATTTAATACAGACCTACTGGCATTCAGGTTTTTTCCTGGTCATATTTGCGCGCATCAGCCTGTGACTTGAGTTTAAGACGATCCATCCTGCTTCCTTCAGGAGGAGTGTTAACATAATTAGGGCTATGTGTGTCAGTTCTTATCTTTTGAAACTACTTTGTACTGTCTTTGTTGCTACTCATATCTGCAGGGTCCTGAACACGGCTCTGTATACACAGGATACGTGTTCCCCTCTTGCATACAGTAGCATGAGGTTCTACCAACGTATTTTTGTCACAGGTAATTGTGAAGCTGTAGCTGGAGGTAATTACAGATCGACTTTCCATTGTAGCACAGATAATTTTCTTCTGTTAGGTGTTTACTTTAAAAATCAGCATCTCATCATTCCTTAATGAACAAGCTGTTGTGTATTGTAAGCTCTTGATTATGTGAATGTTGAATTATTATTCAACATTGTCTCAGCGGCTCTCGTCCCGGTCGGTGGCCATTTTAGGTCAGGCACCACCGGTTTTAGCTTCATTTTAGGTTAATGTTTTTACTTTCTCATTCTTATTTTGTCTTTGTTATGTTACTTTAAGTTTTCCTTTTCACTAGCTCTGTCGGGAGGGAAGGCATGTAGCAGCTGGGGACCAGTTTGCTTTTGGTTGGCCCTCCTTTGTTTCTCCGAGGTTACAAACCCCTAGACGTGCCCTCTTACAGGTGGGCTATTACAGCATTCAGGACATACATACGTGACACTCTTGTTGGTGTAAAAGGTCATTTATTTAGAACAGGATTTAACACAAAATTACTTAAACATTTAACTGTATATCTTCTTTTAAAGGCAGACTTTACTTTTACAATTCCCTTGCCTTCATTCTCTCCTCAAATATCTCCCTTCAATTTTCCTACCGTATATGCTCCCCTATTCCTCCCATGCCTTCCCTGCTTGTAGCCTACCCCTCCCCGCTCTGATCCTTCACCTCCTTGTTTTTCCCCCTGGAAGGGTGGACAAGCCCGCACCTGGCTCTCCCCCCTCCCCCATCTCCTGCTACCTCTCTCAATTCACCTGTCCTAAATGACTGTTAGCCGCCCCTACCTTCCTACCTTCCTGCCTGAATACCCTCTCCTCCCCCTGCCTTCCTAAGCTGGGTGGGTGGGTGGTCACTGCAAAAACACACCCTCCCTCTCTAAGTCGGCGCGGAGAAAGAGGCCGACCCCACCCTCCACCCCCCTTATAAGCCCATCCATAACCCCACCCCCACTTACCTTCCTACCAATAAGGCGCCTTCCGCGCCACTTCCGCCGTCCCGAATACACCCGCGGAGAGACTAGACTGCGTCTCTACGCTCCGCGGGCCCCTTCATCGGGACATACATACGTGACACTTTCGTTGGTGTAAAAGGTCATTTATTTAGAACAGGATTTAACACATAATTACTTAAACATTTAACTGTATATCTTCTTTTAAAGGCAGACTTTACTTTTACAATTCCCTTGCCTTCATTCTCTCCTCAAATATCTCCCTTCAATTTTCCTACCGTATATGCTCCCCTATTCCTCCCATGCCTTCCCTGCTTGTAGCCTACCCCTCCCCGCTCTGATCCTTCACCTCCTTGTTTTTCCCCCTGGAAGGGTGGACAAGCCCGCACCTGGCTCTCCACCCTCCCCCATCTCCTGCCATCCAGCGAAACCCACGAGGCGTTTTGCTGCCCCACCCTCTTTTTATTTTCGGATCCACAAATTTGTTCCCCATACACTTTCTAGCATTAACCTCAGTTCTGTGATATAATATGCGTTACCTATCTGTGATAAATGGACCCCATCATCTCAAAATAAAACTTTTTCTTGCTCTTTTAAGTCCCTGTGTCTTAAAACCTTGATCCCCTGAGCCCAACAGAAAACTCTCATGGCTCTGTTCAACTTTTTCCGAGCGCGCTCGATGGCTCCATGATTGATAGCCCCTCTCCATGCCCTTCTTGGCACAAATTCCGTCCATACCAGGCATGTCCCGCATAGTTTTTGTTTCAAAAGTTCCAAATCCCTCTGCATCAGTTGTATCAAAGTGAGCCCCGATAGCTTCACTAAATCATTTTCCCCCAGATGAATCAATAACAGATCTGGGCATCCCCACTGAGGCAAGTTACTCGTGATAAATGGGAGCAGGCTCCCCCACCTCATACCACTCTTGCCCCACCAACGCACTTCATGGTGTCTGCTGGGCAGTCCCAATGACCTGCCGTAAATGTGCTTCTCTGCAAATTTCGCCGCCCAATGAACGAACGAATGGCCGACCAACCACGTCGTCATCTTTCCCTTCTCCGGCCCAGCCACACAGCCTGTAAAGAAAAAGCATTGTAAAAACTGTATTGATGAGCTAAACAACCCCCCCCAGTCCTGTTTGTTTTTGTTCTCTTCAAGGTCTGACATACCGCTCACAGCACCTAGACTTCCATCTTCCTATGGACTTGACCTTAGCCCAATCTCAACCCAAATGAGCTGCCTCCGTCGCCGTGCCAATTCTAAATGAGTGCGTTCCATAGTCGCCTGCGCGCCGCCCTATCCTCCCAAGGGCCATTCTCATAACTTGCAACAGTTGATAACTAGTTAGCTTCTTCCCTGATACATGCATAAAAACCCCTGATTCACCTCCCCCTGGCCACCTAGCTTTGAAAGTAACCCATTCTTCTACCGGGCAAGCTATTTCCACACCCCCTTTTTCCAACCATATCCACTTGCCCTTTCCCAGCTGGTCAGTTTTTGACCGTCTTAACCATATTCCTAACCTGTCCCTGTGCATGCATACCTCTTTTCTCCTTACCCCGATTTCTTTTCCCACCCCTAACAACTCGGATACTCTAAATGCGCCAAAAAACATCCACAACATACATAAACGAAATAAACCCACCTAGTATTCATCCCTACAACAAACTGGTAACACCTGTACCATCTCTACCAACATTTCAAACGTAATGGGTTCTCTTGCTGGTTTATCTCCACTCGCTCTAACCTTGCTCCATCCCTTCAGCATTTTACCCAATAAATCATTGTGCGCTGGGTCATAACCAAAAAACAGTTTCCCGTAAAATGACACGCCAGCCAGTTTCCCCCCAATTGTAGCTGGAGATAAACCTTCCCTGATCAGAAAAAGCACGAAACGTCTAGTCCGCGCCTCAAGCATTCGCAGGCTTTGCGCCCAAAAATTGCCCCAAAACTGTTCAAAAGATTGAGGGGGTCATTCTGACCCTGGCGGCCGGTGACCGCCAGGGTCACCGACCACGGGAGCACCGCCAACAGGCTGGCGGTGCTCCCGAGGGCATTCTGACCGCGGCGGTTCAGCCGCGGTCAGAAAGGGTAAACCGGCGGTCTCCCGCCGGTTTACCGCTGCCCCATTGAATCCTCCATGGCGGCGGAGCGCGCTCCGCCTCCATGGGGATTCAGACACCCCCTACTGCCATCCTGTTCATGGGGGAAACCCGCCATGAACAGGATGGCGGTAGGGGGTGCCGCGGGGCCCCTGGGGGCCCCTGCAGTGCCCATGCCAATGCCAATGGCCAATGGCATGGGCACTGCAGGGGCCCCCGTAAGAGGGCCCCGCAAAGTATTTCAGTGTCTGCTTTGCAGACACTGAAATACGCGACGGGTGCAACTGCACCCGTCGCACCCCTGCAACTACGCCGGCTCAATTCTGAGCCGGCGTCCTCGTTGCAGGGGCATTTCTGCTGGGCCGGCGGGCGCTCTTTTGGAGAGCGCCCGCCGGCCCAGCGGAAATGTCTGAATGGCCGCCGCGGTCTTTTGACCGCGGTGCGGTCATTCGGCGGCGGAACCTTGGCGGACGGCCTCCGCCGTCCGCCAAGGTCTGAGGAGGCCGTCCGCCAAGGTCTGAATCACCCCCTGAAACTCCAACCATGCCAGTCTGTAATTACGCTGCGTGGATACTGCTAATGACATCTCCACCAGCCCCGTGATCATCATGCCCCCCATTCCCAGATGTCTGCCGGGACCACAGTCTTGTTCTGATCCGCTGCAGGTGCCAATTCGCGAAAACGCCGCCACTGTGAACGAGATAGACAGTCTGCAATCTCGTTGTAAATCCCCGGTATATGTGCAGCTTTAAATATAACATTAAAAGATAAACATAAAAGCATGAATTGCCGCAACAAGCGCAAAACTCCCTTGCTCTCTGTCTGTTTACCAGCTCTACCACCGCCATGTTGTCTATTTGAAAAATCACTGTCCTGCTGGCTAATTCTTGTCCCCACACTGCCAGTGCCACTAAAAGGGGAAAAACTCCAGGAACGCGATGCTTCTCCCTTGCTGCATCCAAGATGCCGGCCATGTCTCCGCACACCACCTCCCATCCCAATATAAGCCAAAACCCGACGCTCCTGCCGCGTCCGAGAAAATTTGGACCTGCCATACTGTGTCCTACTCACCAAAAGACATCAGTACTCCATTGAAGTTTCTCAGAAAGATCTCCCATATTCTAATGTCTTCTCGTAATGTCAATGACACTCGTATCCTATGGTGCGGAAGTACGGCACCTGACATGGAAAGTCCCAAGCGTCTACAAAAAGTCCTACCTCCCCTAACTACCCTGCACGCAAAATTGAGGTAACCTAAAAGCTTTTGAGCCGTCCGCAGACCCATCTTGCGCAAAGTGCGCACCACCGCTAAGAATTCTAGTATCTCTCCCACTTTTGCCGCTGGCAACCTAGCGACCAACTCTCTCGCATCTAGTTCAATGCCCAAAAAGGTTAAAATCGGCATGGGGCCTTCTGTTTTCTCCGGGGCCAACGGCACACCCGCCTGTTGCGCCAGCTTCTGAAACGTGTCCAGAGCCCGCCTACACGCCCCAGATGCCGCTGTTCCTACGAATAAGAAATCGTCCAAATAATGCGTCACCCACTTATGCCCACTCGTTCTCACAAAGACTCACTGCAAAAAGGTGCTGAACGTCTCAAAAAGAGCACATGATATCGAGCAACCCATGGGCAGCACCCTGTCCACATAGATGTTGCCGTCCAGCTGCATGCCCAAGAGGTCAAAGTCTGCTGGATGAATAGGGAGCAATCTAAAAGCTGATTGAATATCGCATTTTGCCATTTCCGCCATCTTACCGCACTTTAGGACTAACTTTATCGCATCATCGACTGACACGTAAATTACTTTAGAGTCCTCTTGGGCAATGAAATCATTGACTGACGTACCTTCAGGCCGTGACAAATGGTGAATCAACCGAAATTCTCCCTGCGCTTTTTTGGGTACCACTCCCAAAGGGGATATCATCAAAGCATCACTTGGCCACCTGGAGAATGGGCCTGCTATTCTGCCTAAACCTACCTCCTTTGCTAGTTTGTCGCGCACTATCTGCGGACGTTCTTTGGCTGACCGCAAATTGTCAGCCCATCTCCTTTGCCGAGGGCCTTGGTAACCTATTCTAAAACCTTCTCTAAAACCCCATTCCAGTAGTCGCGCTTTATCCATGTCTGGGTATTTGTGCAACCATGGCAGCAGTAATTCCAGTCTAACTGGTGTAGGACCCTTTTGGCGCAGGAGCGCCATGCGCCCCTCTCCCTCTAGCAGCCCTCCACTGTTCAGCTGGGCTGGACAGGGAGAAACATTGGGTGACTGGATGACGGCCCCGCACTTGGAGCAGTCATGTTTAAACCTGCATTGTCCTCTGGAACAAAATCCCTTGTTAAAGTTCCAACAAGCCCCAGCAGTTGCCCCCCTTGCCTTTGTGGTATTGCCCGCCCCTCCATGGGCGGGGTGAGCATGAAAGGGCTTGTAAGTCACTGGCAGGCCACTCGCCGTGTGAGTGGACGCCGCTGTCTGCGCGGATGCCATCCATTGCATCCACAGTTCGGGAACCACGTCACCCCACGGTTTCTCCAGATTAACACTCACTGAGCCCTGAATTCCTCGTCATAACTGAGCCATGCGAACCCCCCAAAATGCATTTGTGCCTTTCTAATTATATCCATGTACTTAAAAAGTGCAATGGCCCTGTCCGGGTATTTCTCGCAGTATATACTGGCGAATATCAAAAAAGGCCGATGTCCAGTTATTCATTGTTATAGGTACCCGGGGCCTGCGTGCTAGTTCCCATTCTTCCTCTTTGGACCCTTCCTTCGCCTGTATGTCCCTATGCAATAGTTTAAAAACATCTACATATTTGTGTTTCCATATTCTGACTTTTGTTTTCTCTGCCACGTGCGAACCTAGTGGCATAGCTAAGCCCATGTACGGCAGCCTCTTCTTGTGACCTCCCCCTTCCTTGTCCTCTACCGTCTTTTCCCCCGCATCCGCCTTTCCCGTTGTGGCTGCGTCTATCGTGGCGGTGCCCTCTTTATCTTTGTTCTCGACCGTCTTTTGTATGGCGCTATTGCCTGCTACCTCTAAAACTGACTCGTCTCCTACCCCGATGGACCTACTTGTGTTAGCCTCCCTTATTGTCCCCCCCCTTCGCCCCACACTGACCACCATTTCTTACCTCCAGCGTTGTCTCCAAAACTCCTTGGCACTCTTTTCAGGCTTCTGCCGCGCGGCATGACTTGCCGACCACCTGTGGGCCCTTCCAATGGAGCTGCCACCTGTAATACAGAGCACGAAGAAGAGGTTGCGCCGCTCTTGCGCCCTCACCCGCCACCCTTTTTCACAGCGCTCACCTCCCAATCTCGTATTTCGCCATCTTCCCATTCCTCCCCTTCCTCCTCATAGTCCAGCTCCAACTCATCCTCTCCTTCCCACTGGCCCTTGTGTTGGCCAAAATCTCTTGCATTGGTTGATGTACTCTCACTTGCTTCCATACCCGAATGACGTGTGTCATCGGGACGGTATCCGTGGTCCCCCGGTGTGGAGAAGGCCGCCGCAGACCCCTCCAGTGCTTCGTGCCAACGCGTTTGGGCCGTATTGCGCCCAGTCGGCGTATACCGTCTCTTGCCAACCTCCGCCGTTGGCATTGCTGCCTTTTTGCCCCCGTGACCGTCTGCGTCACCGGGCTTCCCCGCGCCCACTAACCCTTCGGCAGCACGAGCCTCTTGTCTCTGTTCTCCCCTTACCTGTGGAACCCATACCCAGGTTCCGCTTCCTGGCCCTGGCTGCTGCATTCCTACGTGCCCTCTGGCCTCTCTGGTTCTTGGGGTTGTCTCGCTGCGAGCGTTCGCGTCTTCCCTGTCCTTGCACAGCTGCGCCCACCTGACCTCCGTCTCGAGGACGACCCTACGCTGTTCCCGTATTCTGGCCTCCAAGTCCCAGGTCTCTGCCTGGTCCCAATTCCCTTGTGTGAGTGGGCTCTGGCCCACAGCGGTCCTTGGTTCCTGTGCGGCCTCGACTTTCCCCCCCCTGGCCTGACGGGGCGCTGTCTTGGCCCTCCCCGGCCCGCCCCTGTGTTTTCTGGCGTACTTGCCTCTTTTCTTTACCGGCGCCCCGAAAAACCCTGAGCTGGGGCCCTCCCCTCTATGGTATGACAAGTCTAGCGGGGCGAAATCCCCGCTGGGCCCCGGTATGGGCTGCTCTGCCTCCCCGCCTTGCCCGTCAGCCCCACCGTCAACTGGCCCCCGGTGCCTGCGGGGTCCCCTCCTGCCTCCACGCTATCTGTTCCCTTGTCCTGAGTAGCTTGCGTCTCCCCGCCAAACATCAGCGGGCTCTGCGCCCAGTGAAAAACTTGTTGCGCTATAGCGCCCTGCCCGGGGGCCACAGTCCCCTCGTCCTTCTCCCCGTCGGAGTCCTGTGATTCGCATGCCGCTATTGCAGCCGCGACCCTCCCCGATGCCGCCCTAGAGGGGCGTGCCATCACACCCAGGCCTGATCTAGGACCCCTGGTCTAAGTAAGTCCGCCCTGCCTGCTTCGCCTAGCACGCGTAGCGCAGCCCTCACTGCTTCTGCGTCATGGCTTATTGTCATGTTGCCGACTGTTAACTATTGAATGCTGTTCTAATATAGTCTTACTTATCTGATTTTATTCATATATCTATATATATATATATATATATATGTTTTTTTTATTTTTATATATGGCCTAACCTGACTGTCCTCTGAGTCCTGGGGTGCTCCCCGTAGTGGGGAGGCGGCATAATGCCTATCTTTGATGTTGCCAAAAATAAAAATACAAATTTTTTTTTTTTTGGGGGGGGGGGCTTACTATATGGCTATCCCCATTTTATTTTATTTTTTAAACTGCCCGAGGGGCCTTCCCTGCCTCCTCCGCGTTCACTTGCTGTCCTGGGGCCCCCAGCGGGGGTGTGGCGGCGCCTCGGCCGCAGTTAGGCCTGTGCGCGTTGATGACATTTCCAAGGGGCCGCCTTGTTTTACCGTGCGGTCTCTGCGCGTCGAGGAAATGCCCAAGGGGCCGGCCTCCCCTTTCAGCCGGTGCCCGTATCCCCCCCACTGGCTCCGCGCGTCGGGGGACTCCGCTAACCTACCCCCCACGCTGCCTGGCCTGACCTGGGAAACCCTGCTCCTTACCTCTATACTACAAAGAACACCTCACTGCAAAAACACACCCTCCCTCTCTAAGTCGGCGCGGAGAAAGAGGCCGACCCCACCCTCCACCCCCCTTATAAACCCATCCATAACCCCACCCCCACTTACCTTCCTACCAATAAGGCGCCTACTGCACCACTTTCGCCGTCCCGAATACACCCGCGGAGAGACTAAACTGCGTCTCTACTCTGCGGGCCCCTTCAGAGAGCTGTGCGGACGCGCTGCTGGCACGCTGAAGCTGCACCTAAGGCACACTCATGTGCACCTGTCCGCGCCTGGGCGGCACCAGGGACCAGGACATTGTTTGTGTAAGGCCAGCCTTAAAACACTTTATTGCTAAGGAATTAATATCCCTCGCTCCCATTGAGCAGACTGACTGCCTTCACTCGTTGGACATTTTAAGAGATAATCTAGGATGTGGGAAGTGCAGGTTCAGTATGATAAAATTTGGTACCGGTGTATCTAAGGGAGGGGAAGGCCACTCCACTGTCCATACTGTCCAAAGCTTTGTTATTAACTGACACTTTCTTTCCAAGCACAAGGTTGAAATGTGGGATTTTTTTACAGATCTATGCCCAGATGCACTCTTTCTTTCAGAAACCTGGCTAACGGCAGTCGGCCTCTGACGTTCTTTCGGCAGTACCAGTATGGTATGCCGTATTATGCTGGATAGCCATTTCCAGAAAGGGGAAGGCATTGTGATGTTTTACAAATCCCTCCCTTGTACTTTTACAGAGGGTGAAATTGAGGGCAGTAAGACTGCCCATTTTACTGTTACCCATGTGGGTAATTGTACTTCGGTGGGCTTCTTAATGTATTGTCTTCCTGGCCCTGCTTTGCAGTTTACAACCATCTTTTCAGATACTGATCCACCGTTCGCTCTGTGCTATTCGAATTTTGTGATCTTGGGCGACCTCAATCTTCACTGTGAGGACTCTTTACGCCACAGTGCCATGGCTTTAGTAGAGGACTTAGCAGTGTGCCATCTCTCCCAGCAGAGTCAAACCTTAGACCGTATTTGTACTTACTCAGCTGGGCCGAGTGTGCCCCCCTCCCAACTACCTGTGGTATGGTCGGACCACTTTGTCCTTTCTTTTTTGAGCAAAACCTCCTCTTGGATGCCCCCTTTACTTAAAGAACAACAGTAAAAAACTCAGAAGTGGGCCAGAGAGACTCCAGCCTCCTTTACTGGCACCTTGAGGGTTTCTTGTCCTACTCTTAGAGATTGCGTTAATAAGACTAACTCACAACTGGAGAACTGGATTAGTGAGACCCTGGACGGACTTGCTTCAGTGACCATGCATACAACTTGCTGTTAACCCTCAGCAGAATGGTTCAATGAGGAACTACGAGCGCTTTAAAAGATCTGCAAGTGGCTCAAATGCCTGTGGTGCAGAAACTACTGCACAGTAGACAGAGTCTGTTTTCTTAAGGTCGTGAAAGACTACCATAAGCAGACTAGAGTTTCCAAAAGTCAGTTCTACGCTTAGAAAATTGAGTTGCGCAGAACTCTTAACACAAGATTTTCTCCATAGTGAAATCTTCACTCTCTCTGGAGCGTGTTTCAGTCATCACTGTTCCTTCGGTGGAGAACTGTAATCAGATCTCATAGTTCTTCATGTATAAAGTGGCTAAGATCTATGCCACATTTCCCCAGAAGTTCAGAGAAGCAGGCTGTCAGGAATCATGGTTTACCTCCATTGATGTTGTGTGGGCCTTTCTAAGTTTGAAGTCCTGTCTGTGACAGACCTGCAGCAGATCATATCCAAGGTTAAGTCTGGGTCGCCAAGGGACCCTGCTCCGTCCAGGATCTTGGAACAGGGCATGGAGGTCATCTCTCTGTGATTCTGTGAGCTGGTAAATCGGTCTCTTGCCACAGGCCAGATCTCCTTGATTTGGAAACAACCCACAGTGTTTCCGCTCCTGAAAAATTCAGTGCTTGATCTGAATAAACCCCAAAGTTTCAGGCCCATCTCTCTTCTTACGCTCTTTGCCAAAATAGCAGAAAAAAGTTGTAAATCAGCAACTGATGCACTTCATTGAGTCGAGAGACCTTTTACATAAGACTCAATCGGGTTTCCGTTCATATTATAGTACAGAGTCTGCCTTACTGTTAGCGTCTGAGTCCCTCAGATGTAATGATGATGATGGGAAAACTGCACTGCTGATTATGCTGGATTTAAGAATGGCATTTGACACAGTGTCACATGGCCTATTGTTGGATCAACTGTGGTCCTTTGGTATAAGTGGTCTTGCTCTAAGGTGGTTAGCCTCTTTCCTTCAAAACTGCACTTTCAAGGTCATACAAAAACCCTGCACTTCTGAGGTCTTCCCGCTACAGCAGGGAGTGCCTCAGAGTTCTGCCGTGAGCCCCACGCTGTTTAACTTTTTCATGCATCCTTTAGCAGAGGTGATAAAGCGCTGTGGCCTTAAAATGGTGTCCTAAGCTTATGACACTCAGCTGATCATCACCCTCATGCAGGATTTCTCTGCTGTCCGGTTAGAGTTGTTGGATTGCAGCTGCCACAAGTTGAATGCAAAGAAAACCGAGGTGGGGAAACAGCCTTCTATCTGGTCCTCACCAGGTGGTGGGGCGCTTTGGGTTCTGCTCCAGTTCCTAAACAAGCTGTGAAAAATCTTGGCTTTTGGTTCGTCCCAAACCTTACTTTTGACAAACAAATTTCTGGACTGGCTGGCGTTTATTTTGGTCTCCTGAAAATGCTAAGGAAGATCCTAGGCTTCCTTTCTGTAGCTGCTAGGAAAACGGTAGCCCAAGCTCTGATTCAATATAGACTGGACTACTGTAAAATTCTTTACCTGGGTGCCACCAAGGGTGATCACAAAAACTCCAAAGGGTGCAGAACGCAGCCACCAGCCTACCTTTGAACATTCCCAAGCTCTCCTCCACGGGCCAGGCTCTTGCGAAGCTCTACTGGCATCCTCCGAGGAAGAGAGTGACGTTTAAAGCCCTCTGTTTTTGTCACAAAATCTTGATGGGTAAAAACCCTCATATTTATTCCTGATGCTGCAGGCTGAGCAAAAGCCTCACGTCTGCTGATGCGGCACTCACAATTGTCCCTAGAGTAAAGAAGGCACTGTTGGGTGGGGTGTTCTTTTAGGTTCCTGGCCCCCAAACTGTGGAATTCTCTGCCTCTTGCTCTTGGACAGGAAAAACAGGGCTTTGCCTTCTGGAAGAAGTTAAAGACATGGCTTTTTCAGGCCAAGGTAGAGTAGAGCCTGTAGCTTTGCTGTCTTGGTGGGCAAACCCTGGGCACTAGGACACTCCATTTGGAGTAACCAGGCACTACAACTCCTAACATAACATAACATTATCTTTGCTTGATTGTCACAAGGCCACAATAGCTGCGTCTGTGATTAGGTGTCTGTACCTTGCAAACTGAGGACGCTTATCCATGTTTTTTATTTATGTCTTTTGACACTCTATATTGCTGAAGCACCCTTGGAAGTCTTCTTCCTCGGGTTCAGAAACCGCAAGTGCTCTGGTGAGACATTATACCTTGTCTCACCAACTAGAAGTCGACTGGATCTTTGAACTCAGTAAGGAGTGTCTTAGTCAGATTCATTCAACTCAAATCAATAACATAAACACCATAAGCAATTCTAGACATCAGAAACAAAACACAATATCAGAACTCTAAATTGAATAAAGTTTCAAAGTTTTATTACAATCCCAAAATCAATGTAACACATATGGTGAACAAAACCATATTATAGACATACATGAGAATCATTGGCTGACCAAAACGTCTAAAGAGATTAAGGCGGTCATTCTGACTGCGGCGGGCGGCGGTAGCCGCCCGCCATGCGGTCACCGCCGAATGACCGCCCCGCGGTCAAAAGACCTCAGCGGCCATTCCAACTTTCCCGCTGGGCCGGCGGGCGCCCTCCAAAAGAGCGCCCGCCGGCCCAGCGGGAAAGCCCCTGCAACAATGAAGCCGGCTCCGAATGAAGCCGGCGGAGTTGCAGGGGTGCGACGGGTGCAGTGGCACCCGTCGCGATTTTCACTGTCTGCTAAGCAGACACTGAAAATCTTTGTGGAGCCCTGTTAGGGGGCCCCTGCACTGCCAATGCCAGTGGCATGGGCAGTGCAGGGGCCCCCAGGGGCCCCATGACACCCGTTCCCGCCAGCCTGGTTCTGGCAGTGAAAACCGCCAGAAACAGGCTGGCGGGAAGGGGGTCGGAATCCCCATGGCGGCGCTGCAAGCAGCGCCGCCATGGAGGATTCCCTGGACCAGGGGAAAACCGGCGGGAAACCGCTGGTTCCCCTTTTCTGACCGCGGCTTTACCGCCGCGATCAGAATAGCCCAGGAAGCAACGCCAGCCTGTTGGCGGTGCTTCCGCTGCCCTCCGCCCGGAATGAGGGCCTAAGTCTACTCAGTTCCGCTAAGCACTCCAAAAGAATAACATAAATTAGCAAAAATGCACATTAATTTCAAATTTCAAAGCAGATGATGGTGACATCAGTAAATCATAAAAATTCAAATTAACAATCTGTTTTCAGGGCTGGACCATCCTTATCACTCAGATTTGCATATGTGGGGATGGGCTAACACATGCAGGCAAAAACAAAAAGGAAAGACAAAAATAATTTGGAACAATCATCTAATTGGGATAACTCACTATAAATATTCACTGGTATAATCGACTAAGCTGAAAAGGAAACAAGAAAGCACATTATGAATTATACCTTTCCTCATAGGACAGCAGACAGAAACGTTTCATCAAGCAGAGCATTTACCCTTTTGACAACATCAGTAGACAGCAGCATCAGGACAGTATAGAACATGTTAGCAGTTCAGAATTGATTTGCCCATATGAGTACTGAACAGCACAAGCAAATGGAGCAATTAGAATAAAAAGGAAACTCATGGCATAAATACTAAATATAGCAGAAGACTTGGAGAGGGACAGGAGGTGGCAGTGACAGCATGACCACCCAAGAACTCTCAGGCTTTGGCAGACAGCAGCAGACTGCAGCAGGCTAACTAAAACTTTCCAAAAGTCTCTCCCTAACTTGAAATGTCCAGGGGTTTCTAATTCGTCCTTCAGGTGGGCTCATCTTGTGCAAAACAACCAACATCAAATGGTAGCTTCTAACACCATCAAGTTTGCAACCGTTCTGCATTTTCTCAGGGAAATATTTGGTCCTCTCGATTAATTCATACAATTCAGTCAAAATATTAAATAAAATATTACATTTTCTAGTTGATTGCCACCCCGGAATCCTTTCTCACAGTACACAGATGAGTTGAACAATTCTCATATCAGTTTCAATAATTCTTCCTGTCTTGTTTGACAGATAGTACAAATACTGTTACATTTGTTTTCTATCAGGACATGTTCTTTCACTTTAATACAGTAGCACATTCACCAATAAGTCAGCAACCTAGGGATTAATTCATGTTAAAGGGAAAATAATTAACTTGCATTTTTCCATTACTGCTGCAAAAACAAATCTTCAGATCTAGTCTAGCCAAGAAAGCCTAAATATACATTAATACAAATAATACACAAAAA
The DNA here is from genome assembly GCF_031143425.1 of Pleurodeles waltl. NCBI lineage: Eukaryota > Metazoa > Chordata > Amphibia > Caudata > Salamandridae > Pleurodeles > Pleurodeles waltl. The sequence goes on along the minus strand of NC_090436.1, from coordinate 829,134,569 downwards.
TCCTATTCCACACCTTACAATTTGAATCAAATAAGCAAAGCAAATTATTTTGTAAACATTATTCATGATATATTAGAACACAATTTAAATGTGCATTTATTTTTCTGCACACATATAACTTGCATTAATAAAATCATTTAATCAATTAAAGTATGATTAATCCATGCTCACAATATTCTTCATTTTTAATATTCATCTAATAATAATACTTTTAATATTACTTCATGTCAATAGCTCACTCATTTATGCACAACATGTTTCATGTTAAAATGTGATATCAAGTACAAATGGAGGCCACATTGTCCACCATTATTCTAACGTGCACTTTTTTACATCTTGTGTTAATTTTTCTGTTAGGCTTTTAAATTACGGTTTGTACATTGCCATATGCTAACTTCTCTGCCACTAATGTATTAGTCAAATTTGATCTGTATCAATATATAATACACACGAGTTCAGACTTACACTTTATCTTCACATTCAGTGGCTTCCTGTGAAGAATCATTCTTGACAATCAGAGAAATTCTCCTCCACCTCTTCCATTGTTCTTTTTTCGCAAATCACATAATCATTTAGTATGAAATGTTTCTTTTGGTTATTGTGAAGATGTCCACATTTTGAAGAGACACACTGATATTTCTGACCATGTTAGTTGTCACAGCTGCAGTTAAAGCCTAGCCTGAAAATGTACCGACTGCAGGGCAGATATTTTATTGCCAGTTTGCTGATTTCTTGCCGTTGTTACATTTTCCCATGCTCATTATCTACTTAAATTCTTGTGTGGTCACCTAAGTACTCCTATATCATCTTCTCCATTATCATTGTTGACAACTGATTTTGAGTTTACTGCTTCTGAGCACTTGAGGTAAGCTCTGGAACTAAACAAATAACCCAAAGGATGTTTCTAGTGCTGCTCCTGTGGACTTTTTTCAGCAGAGGATGTAATTTGGGAAAGGAGATTTTTTTGAACCAGTGGAGGGTGCTGCTGTTGTAAAGTGCTCTTGCAGCCATCACTGTGCTCTGAAAAGTCTGACAAAGATAACACTTGAGTTCTTCTTTGCCCCAGATGCCACAGTCTTTCTTCTTCAAGACAAGGCAATTTCTTGATGATCCATGTCTTATAAATTAAGATTCGTAGTGCTGCATTGAGAAGTCCATGTTCACACTATACATCCAGCATACTAGCACAATATTCTTTTGAGAAGACATAGGGGTCGATTACGGCCATCTGCCGAAGTCTCAACGGGCAGGTTGCCGCCAGTGCGGCTGCCTTCTCGCGGGCCACATTAAGAGTTTCCCTCCAGGTCAGTGGGCAGAAACAGTGTTTCTGGCCGCTGGCCCAGCAGGAAAATGGCCTACAGCATTGTTTCCGGCCCATGATAAAGCTAGTGGCAATGCTGTAGTGCGTAGAGTGCAGCATCCATGAAGTTGTTATTGCCATTATCATGCCAATGGATCCAGTTGTTACATTTGCAGACTTTAATAACCCTTCTGTGGTGTTGATTTCTCTGTGTACTTTCTCCATGGCGAACACTGAAGCTATTGCATGCTGATCATTGTCCTATAAGTCAGTTTTACTGGTTATGCCAGTGGATAGCATTTTCTAAACTCCCTTGAGAGTTACCTAGTGTGCAGTGTGCATGTGTGCCAGTATACAAACTACACACATATACTCTGTATGTTGACTGCTGGTCCATATGTCTGTAGTGAGCTGGATGGACTGCACATTGCTTCCCTTCAAGGCTTCAACAACCAATGCCAGTACTTGCCCATGCAGCAACAGTTAAAAAAGAGGTCTGGATTCTAACCGTACACACATTTTGGAATCCACCATAATAATAGGAGGTGGTCATTTTCCCATTGACTTAATGGATGGGATCTGGGAGATCTCTGCACCTGTGCAGAACATAGCTTTAATAGTGTTTTGCTTTTTTTCAAGTGACTTACGTTCAGTTAGGCTGCTTGGACCCTTCTGCAGTGACCATGATATTCCCTTTTACCTTGTGCCAAGCAGAAGATGCTGCTAGTGTGAATGCACATTGTGCATAGTAGGAATTGTTGTCCTGATAATGATAGCTTCATCATCATTATGTCCTCATTAGAGATGATGTTTTTCATTACCAACCACACCATTGTTCTCAAGTATTGTTCCAATTGCTTCTTCGTTTTTCATATGAGCCAACAGGCCTCTGTTACTATGATGCTTGACTAGCGTCCCACCACCCACTGGTTTGTGACAAATTGTGCAGTCTACATTAAGTTCCTCATTCACACTAATTGTTAGGATGCCCAAGACTGGAGAGGGGTGCTTCTTTATAGAGCCAAACTTAGAATTGTTGTGGAGCTTTGCTGCATTTTCTTTTGCTTAAAGTGGGATGGGGCTATGGCTGGGATTGTTGCTGTTGACTTTTTGGAATTTAGGGAAGACAGAAGTAGGTGGTGCTGGTACAAATGTAGTCTGAATTCAAGGGGTTCGAAGTTTCTTCAACTTTTCAACACTCCCAGTCACAGATCTAGGTTTAATCCATCGTGAACCGGTTTCTGCCTGCCACCTTCTTTACTTCATATTGGTTGGCTCCTAGCAAAGAGGTCTGGACTCCAGTTACTGCAAAGTCACAGAATTAGGCCCATCTTTATGTTACCAACTTGCATTCAATAAAAATAAGAAGGATGACTGTCAGACTTCTGCAAAATACATTATTGCAACACATCCCAATAATGTCATATTAATGTCATATGTAAACTAATTGATAGACCGAGCCTGATATTACAGAAATATTCAAAGTGTTGTTTCAGCATGAAACACTGCAGATACTAATAGTTTATATAATGAGTCACACGAGATATTCCTGCAACACCTGCAGAGACCTAAAGTGAGAGTGATAATATTTAGTGTTCCTCAAGGGTCCATGGACCCAGAAGGATTGTCAGTTGATACATTGCTAGTTTGTACATTGAGGGCCATTCCATCACAATTGTTAGATCAGTACTTTGCAGGTAAGTATACCTTTTTAACCCCTTCGCTGCCAGGCCTTTTCCCCCTCCTGTGCCGGGCCTTTTTTTGCCTATTTGGGGCAGTTCGCGCTTAGGCCCTCATAACTTTTTGTCCACATAAGCTAACCAAGCCAAATTTGCGTCCTTTTTTTCCAACATCCTAGGGATTCTAGAGGTACCCAGACTTTGTGGGTTCCCCTGAAGGAGGCCAAGAAATTGGCCAAAATACAGTGAAAATTTCGTTTTTTTCAAAAAAATTGGAAAAAGTGGCTGCAGAAGAAGGCTTGTGGTTTTTCCCCTGAAAATGGCATCAACAAAGGGTTTGCGGTGCTAAACTCAGCAGCTTCCCAGCTTTCAGGAACAGGCAGACTTGAATCAGAAAACCCAATTTTTCAACACAATTTTGGCATTTTACTGGGGCATACCCCATTTGTGCAATTTTTTGTGCTTTCAGCCTCCTTCCAGTCAGTGACAGGAATGGTCATGAAACCAATGCTGGATCCCAGAAACCTAAACATTTCTGAAAAGTAGACAAAATTCTGAATTCAGCAAGGGGTCATTTGTGTAGATCCTACAAGGGTTTCCTACAGAAAATAACAGCTGAAAAAGAAAAATATTGAAATTGAGGTGAAAAAAACATCAATTTTTCTCTACGTTTTACTCTGTAACTTTTCCCTGCAATGTCAGATTATCGAAAGCAATATACCGTTACGTCTGCTGGACTCCTCTGGTTGCGGGGATATATAGGGTTTGTAGGTTCATCAAGAACCCGAGGAACCCAGAGCCAATAAATGAGCTGCACCCTGCAGTGCGTTTTCATTCTATACCGGGTATACAGCAATTCATTTGCTGAAATATAAGGAGTAAAAAATTGCTATCAAGAAAACCTTTGCATTTCCAAAAAGGGCACAAGATAAGGTGTTGAGGAGCAGTGGTTATTTGCACATCTCTGAATTCCGGGGTGACCATAGTAGCACGTGAATTACAGGGAATTTCTCAAATAGATGTCTTTTTTACACACACTCCTATATTTGGAAGGAAAAAATGTAGAGAAAGACAAGGGGCAATAGTACTTGTTTTGCTAATCTATGTTCCCCCAAGTCTCCCGATAAAAATGGTACCTCACTTGTGTGGGTAGGCCTAGCACCCGCGACAGGATATGCCCCAAAACACAACGTGGGACACATCACAGAAAACAGAGCTGTTTTTAGCAAAGTGACTACCTGTAGATTT